>NC_064822.1:167621822-168246822 GCF_024166365.1 Elephas maximus indicus | reverse complement strand
TCAGCTTCTTGGCTCAAGCAGACACGAGACTACGTGGGTAACTCCTGTCTGGAGGTGAGATGAGAAGGAAGAGGGGGACAGGTGCTGGTTGAATGGACACGGGGAACACAGGGTGAAGAGGAGGAATGTGCTACCTCATTAGAGGTAGAGCAGCCAGGAGTACACAGCAAGGTGTGCGTAACTTTGTATGAGACTGACTTGATTTGTCAGCTTTCACTTAGAGCACAATAAATAAATAATTTTCCCCCTATGACTTCCAACCTAGGCAAATATTTGTTTGAAATCTGAATTGGTAAAACAGCCTTCTCCTTGCCCTCCTAACTCCCGGCTTTCTCCTCTTCAATCTATCCCAAAAGTGTTGCTGCGACTACTACCTCTCCAGTAACACACTTCACTTTCCTGTTCAAAAGCCCTCGAGCTCGCTCTCATCATCTAAATCAGGTAGGAGACCTGTCTGCCTCTTAAAGCCCTGCAGAAACTACTCCTTGGCAAATTCATCCCTGATCATGTTTATTTCTCATCCTTCCCTAAAATGAACTATCCATTATACTCGAGCTGGCCTTGTCCCCTCTCCTTACCATTCTGTGCTTCCTTTGGCACAATGGATCATTTTTGTGTGGCCTTTCTAGCCATGGCCTTGTAACTCCCACCCAGGTGACTGGGTGGGACTGTGTAGATAGCGTAATTATGGCCCACCAAGGGGACTGGTCAGTTTTGCCATGCTGCTGGGCTTGAAATGAGCCACCCAACAGGTGAGAGAGAGAAGATCCCACCACCACCAAGGAAGAACATCCAGGAGTGGAGACCATATCCTTTGGACCGGGATCTCTGCAAAGAGCAGCTCCTAGAACCAGGAGATGGAGGGGGGGTGCGGGGAGAGCTCTCGAGAATTGGTGGCAGGAGAAAGGCCAGCAGGAGAGATGGGCCCAAGAATCAAGAAAGCTGAGTGAATGCTTGGGGCACCTTTGGTTACTTATTGGCAGGGGCTAAAAGAGCTTTGTAACACTTACCTGAGCAAGGCAGAGGCCTAGGTCGAAAAGAGGCTGTCCTGATGGAAAAACTGTGTCCTGACTGTTCCTGAGCCTGAACTGTGAACTGTTACCTCCCTAATAAACTTTATAACCGTGAGTTATGGTCTATGAGTTCTGTGTGGTCATTGCAGTGAAACTATCCAACCCAGCAGAGAATTAGAGAGTGCTGTGGGAGGGATGGAAACCCTGGTGGCGTAGTGGTTAAGTGCCACGGCTGCTAACCAAAAGGTCGGCAGTTCGAATCCGCCAGGGTCTCCTTGGAAACTCTATGGGGCAGTTTTACTCTGTCCTACTGGGTTGCTATGAGTCGGAATCGACTCAACGGCAGTGGGTTTGGTTTTTGTTTTGAGTGGGAGGGATGGCTGGTGTCAGAATTGGTCAAGAGGGCGGAGAGAGGAAGCATGCCTGGCCTCTACCTCCTAGGAATCAGCCTTGGGCTGTTGATCTTGAGTCCCTTTCCCCCTTGTGAAGAGAGAGTAAGACAGGGCTAGAGCCATAGAGTATTTTTCTTAGCCTCAAGATAGCCCCTCGCCCAGCCAATTTCCTAGAGTTCTTTCTTTCCCTCCTCAGAACCTCCTTAAAGACAAACAGCCACGGGCTAGCCCTTCATCAGGCATTCCAGATGACCTTTAGCTCTCTGCTTCATGCGCGGTAAACTCTCCGCTGCTGGGTAGAGAAATGAAATGCTAATGACCAAAAATTACTAAGTTCCTCCTGCACAGGGACTCAAACCTGGGTCTCAGAAAATGCTTTTTCATTTCATTCTAAAATGCTCTGAGCCTGTGCGCGTGCCGTTTTGTATTCTGAAACTGATCCTGCCTATATAAACCAGCCTCAACAAGCTGCCTGAGAATCTTGGATGGTGCGCAGCTGTCTGACTCCTTGCTTGCTGTTGTTGTTAGGTTAGTCGAGTCGACTCCAAGTCATAGCAACCCTACGTACAACAGAATGAAACACTGCCCGGTCCTGCACTATCCTCACAACCACTACACTTGAGCCCACTGTTGCAGCCACTGTGTCACTACATTTTGTCGAGGGTCTTCCTCTTTTTACTTTGACCCTATACGTTATCAAGCATGATGTTCTTCTCCAGGGACTGATACCTTCTGATAACATGTCCAAAGTATGTAAGACGCAGTCTCGCCATTCTTGCTTCTAAGGAGCATTCTGGTTGTACTTCTTCCAAGACAAATTTGTTCATTCCTCTGGCTCTCCATGGTATATGCAATATTCCTTGCCAATACCACAACTGAAAGGCGTCAGTTCCTCTTCAGCCTTCCTTATTCACTGTCCAGCTTTCGCATGCATATGAGGTGACTGAATATACCACGGTTTGAGTCAGGCACACCTCCTTGCTTGGTCAATCAATAAAGCTGCCTTTCGTTCTCCCCAGCTGGATCCCTGTGTTTTTGGCCCTGATGGAGTTACGCCAAGCAGAACCCAGAGTTCCGGGCAACAAGAGAAGGTCAGACTCTGCCCCATGCCTCTTTTTTTTTTTTTTTTAACAGCCTCCATACACCTTCATTCACATTGTTTCCCTACCCTTAAATGTTCAACCTCTTTACTAAGCATAGACGGTTGAAGTGTCAAAGAAGAGAATTAGCAATTCAAGAATTTGAAATATAATCCCCAGAACCATAACTACCCTGATAGCTAATTATTACCTATTGTTGTTGTCATGGTTGTTGGTTTCGCCATCAAGTCGATTCCACCTCATGGTGACTGTATGTGTGCAGAGTAGAACTGCTCCATGGGTATTCAAGGCTGTGGCCTTTCAGAAGCAGACCACCAGGCCTTTTCTTCTAAGGTGCCTCCAGGTGGTTTTGAACCGTCCAGCTAGTAGTCAAGTGCTTAATCATTTACACCATCTAAGGACTCCAATTACTACATACACATTGCCAAATAATTGGATGGTAAGTTTTTTTTGTTTTTTTTTTTTTGACTATAACCAGTTGCCATTAGGTCAACTTTGACTCAGGGTGACCCCATGTGCGTAAGAGTAGAGCTATGCTCTATAGGGCTTTCAATGGCTCATTTTTTGGAAATAGAATCACCAGGCCTTTCTTTCGAGGCACCTCTGGGTTGACACGAACCTCCAACCCTTCAGTTAGCAGCCAAGCACGTTGAATGTTGCCACCGCATACAGGACAGTGGTGGTTCAGTGGTAGAACACAGAAGACCCAGGTTCGATTCCAGCCAGTGCACCTCATGCATAGCCACCATCTGTCCGTGGTAGACTGTGTGTTGCTACGGTGCGAAACAGGTTTAAGTGGAGCTTCCAGACTAAGAGAAACCAGGTAGAAAGGCATGGCCATCTACTTCCAAAAATCTGCCAACGAAGACTCTACGGATCACAATGTTCCTATCCACAATTGATGGGGATGGCACAGGACTGGGAAGCATTTTTTCCACTGTCCATGGGTTCACCATGAGTCAGGGGCCAACTCGATGGCACCAAACAACAAGAAGTTGATATATAACATATTTACTGCATATTTTGCAATGTGCCTGAAGAAATGTCAGTGCCCTTTTCTAGGCTTCACCCAGTCACAGTCTCAAATAACCAGGTTTGAAGATCATACTGAAAGCGATTTAAATTTTACCTTTTCTTTTGGATTCCACTCCAGTTTGGTTATAGAAATTAGTGACGCACAGGCAATCACTTAAAGAAAAAAAAAAAACTGTTAAGAAAAATACTGAAGAAAATAGGTCCTTTAATGTTGAGACCAGGTTATCCTTCTAATAATATAATCACTACACCGTGTTAAAATATATTAATATTGACATTTCTGCAGTCAAACCAGCTATATTAGCTTCCTAGAAGCTCTAATCTTAAGTTCGGTTATGACAGCAGTTAAATTACAACACAGAAATACAGTCATTCCTTAGCAATCCTCTTTTTCAATTAGGTATAGAGCAAAATTTTAACCTGAGTTGACGTTTTTGCTCTACTGTACATATTTCTATGACAAAATCAACTGGACATAAATGGGTTTTTTTTTTTTTTTTTTTTTTGGTGCATCTGTCTGGACGTTTCCAGTTCAGCTAGCTGTTTAAATTAGGTCGAAATAGGTGACAAAGAAGCCCTAGATGCATTATTTTTGCTTGCTTCTGAATGAAAATACTTTCTCCCTAAAATACTATTTCCAAGATAACAGCTTTAAAGAAAATTTAGCATTATCAAGTACCAATTCTCATATACAAAAACAAAAAACCCCAGTTGCCATCAAGTCAATTCCAACTCATAATGACCCCATGTGGTGCAAACAGTTAACACGCTGTTAACTAAAAGGTTGGAGGTTTGAGCCTGGCCAGAGGTGCCTCAGAAGAAAGGCCTGATGATCTACTTCTGAAAAAACAAGCCACCAAAAGTTCTACTCTGACACACAAGGGTAGCCATGCAAAAACAAGCCACAGGAATTCCAAGGGTTATCTCTGAAACACAGGTTTTTGTTGGGTAAGTGGGGTCTTTCCTACCCTACCTAAAGGGCTTATAAATCCAAGAGATATCCCCTACATCAGACCTGGAGATGAATGACAAGCCTCAGTCCAAGCCAACCTTATAATTCTAGGAAATGAGGCTACATCCTTCCACGGGCAATACTCTCTGCACAAGGGTCGTGACAACCATTTTGATTGAACTAGGGAAGCAAAAGAGAAAGGTAGAGGCAAAAGGGATGTTCTAAAAAGGCTTTACGAAAAATGAATGTAAAGTCTGGAGTGAATGCAGCCTCCTCTAAATGCTGAGTCAACACCTCCTCTCCCATCTCTGCCTCCCCCTCCCCCTCCCCCTCCCCGTGCATTTTGCAATACCAAACACTTCTAGGTTCCTCAAACTAAAACGAAGTAGAAAGCAGAGAAGACTCTAAGGCCATTTCATTACCCTACCTTTGTTTCTAATAGTTTAAAAGTCTTTTAATTCTTTCATTAACTTGTTCTTTAGTTCCACCTGGAGTAGTGGCAGGGTGGGGAGAACCTAGGGAATCAGACTTGGTCTCAGCAATCAGATCACTGCCTCTTCAGAAGGCCAGGGGAACACGCAGTGTTAGAAGAAAAGGGTGTGTGATGGTCCAGAGGGAAAATCATAAATTCAGAACAGGACTGGGGTTGGGGTGTCCGGGTAGGCTGTGAATGGCAGAGTTTGAGGACCTCTCAAGAAATGCTCCACCCCACAGAATTATTGTGCAAGCCACACGTGTAATTTTAAATTTTCTGGTAGCCACGTATTTAAAAAGAACCAGGTGAAATGAATTTTTATATTTTATTTAACCCAATGTCAAATTTATTATTTCAAAATAATGTAAAAAATTATTGACATATTTTACATTCCTCTTTTTTTATTATCAAGTCTTTGAAATGTGTTGTGCATTTTACACTTACAGCCCATCTCAATTGGGACTGACAGCATTTTAAGCGCACAATAGCCACAGGTGGCTGCTGTCGTAGTTGCCACCGAGTCAGTTCTTACTCTTGGCCACCCCATGTGTGCAGAGTAGAACTGCTCCACTGGGTTTTCCAGGCCGTGACTTTCGGAAGCAGATTGTCTTCCAAGGCACCTCCGGGTGGGTTAAACGGCCAACCTTTTGACTACTAGTCAAGCGCTTAACCATTTGCACCACTGTTGTTGTGTGCCATCGAGTTGATTCTGACTCATGGCAACTCTATGGGACAGAGAAGAACTGTCCCATAAGGTTTCCTAGGCTGTAATCTTCACAGGAGCGGATTGGCAGGTCTTTTCTCCCGCGGAGTGGCTCGTGGGTTTGAACTGCCACCCTTCTGGTTAGCAGCTGAGCGCTTAACTATTGCACCACCAGGGCCCCTTGGCTACCGTATTAGAGATACAGCTCAGCTCTAAAAAGACAAGGTGGAGAATGACTATCAAGGGAGGGGAATGAGTATAAATGCAGGAAACAGCCTCGCCTATGGAAGTGTTACAGACTGAACCGTGTCCCCCAAAAGTATATGTTTAAGCCTAACCCCTGTACCTATGAATGTGACCCTATTTGAAAATAGGAGTTTTCTTTCGTTATGTTAATGAGGTCATCCAGGAGCAGGGTGGGTCCTAAACCTAATCCTTTCCCAATGGTGTTTTATAAAGGAGAGTACAAACACAGAAAGACACACACATACACACACAGCGGGAGATGCCCTGTGAAGACTGAGACGGATGAATCTATAAACCCAGGAATGACGAGGATTGGCGGCAGCTACTGGAAGCTGAAAGAGACAAAGAAGGAACTTCTCCTTATGCAAGGGTTCCAAAACTGAGGTGCCTGCCATACCTAGAGTGGCTGGCTCAGGTGTAGGCCCCAGGTGTAGGCCTGACCCCATTTTGTGACTTCTGCTTCTCCATTCCCGAGACTGTAACCTTGACTTCTTCATATGAATATGGTCCTGGGCCTCTGGCTAAGTGGAACCAGCCAACTGACTTCTTCCCATTCATATGCACATGACCTTGGGCCTGTGGCTGGGTGGATCCAGCAGACCTTGGCCCCCTATCAATCATCCTGTGACCCCCCCCTTGTGAGCACATACCTCCACAATTATGTGAGTGTGCCCAATCCCCTTAACCCACATATACTCTGTTAACCAATGCAAACCAAAGCCCCGCTTCAAGATATCCCGTCTTCCACTTTCCTAATTGCTCGCCTACCGATCAGAATATTGTAAGCTAAGTTCCTAATTTAGCCATGTAACTAAACCCATGTGACTATAGCTTTTCGGAGTGCTGGTTTTCACTTTGTGAGATCCAACATGTCCCCGGCTCGAGGTGTCTTTGCTCTCAAAAAGTCTCTTTACTGTCATTTTAAACAGAGTACACGGTGTCACTGAGCTGACACCCTGAATTCGGACTTCTAGCCTCCAAAATTGTGAGAAAATAAAATTCTGTTCTTTACAACCAGCTATTAGTGGTATTTCTGTTACGACAGCCTTAGCAAACTAAGACGGAGGAAGCGTGCAAATGAAGGTGAAGAGCTAGGCAGCCCCAGATCCCGTGTCTCATGCACGGGAACCTGTCAGTGACTTTGGGAGGCTTCAGAAAGCCCTAGAAACTGGGCTTAGCAGGAAAGGCTTAGAAGCTCAATTCTCACAACTCTTGTGGCTCAGTTCCCTCAGTAGTAAAATGAGGCCATTTCACAGAAATGTTATGTATAGTAAGGAGAATCAAGCGAATTTTAACATATGCTTTAAATTCTTTGTAAGGAAATAGAAACTGCATGCTTATGGGGAATCCCTGGTGGTGCAGTGGTTAAGTGCTATGGCTGCTAACCAAAAGGTCGTAAGTTCGAATCCACCAGGTGCTCCTTGGAAACCCTGTGGAGCAGTTCTACTCTGCCCTATAGGGTGGCTAGGGGATCAGAATCAACTCAATAGCAAGCCTTTTTTTTTTTTTTTTTTTTTGGTTTAAGACAAAAGACTTTTTCACAGGACCGAATTCATTCAAGTCAATTCGACACAGGGACACAAGTCATTTCTGTTTGGGAACGCTGCCCCTGCTAGAAACAGGAACTATTAGCATGTGAAACTCTGAGAGGTCTGAAATGCTTATTCTGAGAAAACTCTCTGATTTTAATATTTAGAGATCTGGCTCCAAAGTTGAAAGCAAGGGTTTCCTACACCAAGAAACTTTATTTTTAACACTTCTACTGTAAATTTGACAATTGACAGAAGCTAAAAGTTTTCAGGAGGTGAATTCGGAGAGAAACCATGTCCTAAACAGCACAAGGAAACTGAGAAAGAACTATCTTAGGAACATGGGTATATACTTGGTTGTTGTATTTCTCAATACTAGGATTTGGTTCCTCTGTGCCTGGAAATTGTGTAATGAAAATTTCCCTGCCCTAAGATGAGAAAATACCCCCAAGCCATACTTAAGACTTCACACTTTGAGTAGTTTCTATTTTAAAGAGAAACACAAAGCTTAAGACTCAGAGAAGCACAGGATATGCTTTCTCTCAGTTTTGCCGGTTTTGAAATAACCCAATCCGGACTAACAAAACTGCCTCTGATCAAATCGTTTCCATTTTCCCATAGTCTGACACTAGGCACTGTTTCTTTGCTTTTTAAAGACTTTGCAACTTTTCCTGATATGACTATAGACAGTATTTTGAAAGATGGGAAACTTTCCACCCCTTAAAGACCACAGGTTTTTTTATATTCTTTGTTAAATATCTGCTGAGAGAGAGGAAAGAAAGGCCTTCCATTTTGTCTAAATCAGAATACACAAGCATGATAAATGTTTTCTCTTCTCTTCATATTGTTGAATTAAAACGTAAAATGAAATCAGTGATTACAAAAACCCAATGCTATCAAGTCAGTTCCGACTCATGTGACCCCATAAGTTACAGGGTGGAACTGCTCCATAGGGCTTCCTCAGCTACAATCTTGACAGAAGCAGATCACCAGGCCATTCTTCTGAGAAGCTGCGGGATGGGTTCAAACCACCAACCTTTAGGTTAGCAGCCAATCACAAATTGCTTGCACCACCCAGGTTCTTGATTGTAAAAAGAAAAGCCTAAACGTATCTTAAATGACTTAGTAATAAATGACATAGAGCTCATTAAAGTCTCTTAGTATGGATGCATAAATTAAACTTTCTCTTTATTACCCAAGTACAGGGAGAGGGGAGAACCTGGCCTCTTGAGAGTTCATAGAGCTATTACTTTAAGTACAATATCAATATTTGGTGTCTTTAGCAAGTACTACAGAGAAAACTAAATATTTTCAAATGACTCATGAAACCGACCCTATATGAAGGAAAGTCAACAGAGACTGAAGTGTTCCTACATTTTTTCCACCCTCCTTTCAAGGCCATTCTCTCCCCCAAACATTCTTTTGATCTAACCAGACAATGTTGAGATATTTTCTTAATCATTTACACTTTTCTCCCAATTGTTCTTCTGAAGCATGTGGAAACTTGCTTGTTAACCTTTGCTTTTTTCATGCTTTTTTTTGCGGGGGGCGGGGGGTGGTGGTCAAATTTGCAAGGACGTAGACAAATATGAAAAGGATACTGGGGACGACAGCTGCACAGGAAACGGCAGAAATGGCCATGCGTACGTGACACGTCGTGAGGCTGTTCCACTGGGGACATGATTTGTAAGAGATGATGGACTGCAGCAGCGTGTACACAACACCGCAGACAAAGGCCAAAAGGGCACCCCCATCGTGGACTACCGGGACAGCTAGCTCCTGCAGAGAAACCACAAATACGAAGTTACTCTTAATGGTTCTGTCCGCATCAACACCTAAGCCCTCACTCTGTGCCCTTCAAAACCATCAGGCGTCAGAGATGCATCACTTCTTGGAAAATGGAGCTGCTTAGATTGGAGGTTCAAGTCTACCCAGAGGCCCTCAGAAGAAAGGCCTGGCGATCTACTTCTGAAAGATCACAGCCATTGAAAACGCTATGGAGTACAGTTATACTTAAGTCTATCAGAGTCTACTAAATGGCAACCGCAGAAAGAGACAGGAGACTACAAAGAGAAAAACCTTCCATACGAGGAAACCCTGGTGGTATACTGGTTAAGTGCTACGGCTGCTAATTTAAGAGGTCAGCAGTTCAAATCTGCCAGGCACTCCCTGGAAGCTCTATGGGGCAGTTCTACTCTGTCCTATAGGGTCGCTATGAGTCAAAATCGACTCGACGGCAGTGGGTGATGTGTGCTACGTGGAAATAAAGGCCAAGAATGTGGTTGTTGTACAACACGCCTGGGCATGTGGGACAAGGAAAGAACGAAGTCTACCTCAGGGGTGGAAGAGTTGGCTTTAAGGTCTGGCCCAACCTGGATAAAAATCCCAACTCCACCACTAGGCTCTGTCACCTTAGCCTAAAACCTCAACTTCTCTATCTGTAAAATGGGGATAATAATTCCTGCCTTGCTGGGTGCAGCCTTGCTGTGAAGATTATACGATAAATTCCATATAAAAGTACAGATGGGGCCAAGGGTGGCTTGGGGTCTTTAGGACCCCTGCTTCCCAGTGGTCTCCATTAATCCTTCCCGAGCTACCCCAAGCGAGCACACAAATCTAAGTGAAAACACTGCTCTTGAGACACAAAGGCAACTTCAGAACAAGCCCCCAGCCCCCCACCACCCTCTCACCGCCATTTCAACCAGACGGCAGCCCCTGTGCCCAGTCTATGCAGGAAGTCTGATGTTGACCCTGGCCGTGCTCAGGACTGACCCACCAAGGAACCTCATCGTAGTAGGCTCCCTTCCAATGTGCACGTACCTTCTGGCACAACAACAACATTTAGTTAAGAGCTACAGCTGCTCGAATCCACCAGCTGCTCCTTGGAAACCCAATAGGGCAGTTCTACGCTGCTCTACGGGGTCGCCATGAGTTGGAATTGACTCGATGACACACAACAACTGAATTTTGGTTTCAACTTGAAAATGCAAGTCTGTAAAAGAGTAAGTTAACATATTGCCTGTTTTTGGCCACAGGACCCCAGTTGGCCCCAAGGTATTGTCCACACCCTCATTCCTCAGACTATTTCTGATCCGAGGCCACCCATGCTTCTCCAACCACCAGAATGTTTTCCATCCAGGCTGTTCAATCTCAAACTGGAGCATGAAGAAATTGATATTCTTTATTCTCCATATAGGAAAGGGAGAGCAAAACAAAACCTTTAAAATTATTTTCTAAGAAAATTTCCTGGTTCAAATTCAGGAAAGGAAGAAGAAGTCCATTACTTGATTTGAGTTATACTCAAATATGGCTGCATTAACATTCTATTGGAAATCCTGGTGGCATACTGGTTAAGAGCTATGGCTGCTAACCAAAGGGTCAGCAGTTCAAATCCACCAGGTGCTCCTTGGAAACTCTATGGGGCAGTTCTACCCTGTCCTATAGCACCGCCATGAGTTGGAGTCGACTAGATGGCAGCGGGTTTGGTTTTGGTTTTAACATTCTATGGGGATTTTTATCCAGGTTGGCCAGATTCCAAAGCCCACCATCCCCAACTTTCCCACCTGTAAGGTAGACTTCATTCTTTCCTCATCCCACCTACCCAGGTCTGCTGTGCAAGAGCCACATTCTTGGCATTTATTTCAGTGTATAAATAGGTATATAAACGTCTTATCAATTACCTACTGTTTAGGTGTAAATCCTGTCTGAAGCGCAGGAGCATAGATTTAGGGAGATCATAGATGAGACATAAAATACATTCTATCCCCTTGAAAATGTGTGCACACCTCAAAGTACTTAAAGAATTAAGGAAAATAAATCCCTTTCCTTCCTTGAAGGTGAGCATGCTGGGCAAAGGCAATTCAACAAAAGGCAAGTCGTCTACTAATGAGTCGTCTTGAAGAAAAATCTTCCAAGATTCCTCGCGCTTTCCACTCTCCATTTTCTTTTCAAGCTAAGTAAACCTACACCCTGGATTTATGTACCTTCTTTCCTCCCACTCCCCTGTCTGGGAATTTGCTTCCTCAACCCCGGCCAATTCAGCATATCCTTTAGGATCTTAATCTGCGAACTTCATGCCCCCACTCCCCCATTAACCCTGACATTATCAGATCCAAAGGCCCTTCATTCAGCAGGGGTTGTATTTGTGATAGGTCTTTTTCACCAGCATTGTGTACTCTCATCAAAGAAGTCCTTTAGAAGGGAAACAATTCTGATCAGACATAAATTTTGGACGGGTGATAAAGTACGAAACTTTGCACCCTTTTCGGACCCCATATTAGAAACTCTCCTGTTAATTTAAAAGACAGTAAAGATTGTGAGGATGGTGCAGGACTGGGCAGTGTTTCCTTCAGTTGTATACAGGGTTGCTATGTGTTGGAACCGACTCCACGCCATGGCACCTAACAACAACAACAAAGATAGAAAAAACTAGAATGTTGGGAGGGTCAAACCTTGGAAAACTTGCCTTTTCTGCCAAGGAAACTTTTTGAGGGGAAATAAAGCACTGACACATTTCTGAAGATACACCGGAAGGCAGCCACCACACCCAGCAGTTCAGGGAAGAGAATTAACTGTGAACTCGTGATAAATGTCACGCACTGCCGCTCAAGGAAAGCCACCAGAGAGCGTCAACGCTCCTTTGCCCTCATGTCTCTTAACCCTTCTTGCGTCAACAGCTCGAGTTGGTTTGCTCAAGGCATGCTGAAAATGAATTACAGGACTTTGAACAAGATCTATTTATGGGAACAATGACAAGGCAAACACTTTGCTCCCAGACAAGTTAAAGATTATAGTTCTCGTTTTCGTAAACTATTTAATCATTTCACAGAGGCCTTGAAAATAACCAAAAGTTTAACTTTCTAACCATCAGTTTTCCTCCTAACGTTACAGCCTAGCCTTTAGGGTTTAACATGTGGCATCTGCCTGTCTTCTGATGTTGAGTTATTCAGAGAATGAAGTGATACAGTATCATAAAGGGCATACTAGTCCCTACCAGATAACTCAGCTCTACACTGTTGGAGACAAATTGTATCATTCTAGATCTCCCAGTTTGTTTTTGTTTCCCCCCCGCCCCACATTGTGCTTTCCGGCTCTAGAACTATGAGTTGTGGCCATGCTGTTTTTCTCAAAGAGATTTCCTCATCCCACAGGCTCTGGACACACGAGACACAGTGTCCCAATTCGAAACCCAACTCTGGCGGGCATTACTCATATGATCTTGGTTGAGCAAGTTACTAACCTCTCTGGGCCTCTATTTCTTCATGCATAAATGGATCAACAATAGCTGTCACAGGGTTGTCATTAGAATAATACGGGTCAAAGAATGGAACACTTTCATAAACATGTCTGACACAGAACATTTCCAATAAGTGTTATGAAAAACAAAATGCATCCTATCACAAAATAGGAGCAAATGTCACAAGGAACCTCTAAACTAAAAAAGCCAAGCCCGCTGCTGTCAATTCCAACTCCTAGTGACTCTACAGTACGGAGCAGAACTGCCCCATAGGCTTTCCAAGGCTGTAATCTTTACAGAAGCAGACTGCCACATCTTTCTCTCCTGGAGCCGCTGGTGGGTTCGAACTGCCGACCTTTTGGTTAGCAGTTGAGTGCTTAACCACTGTGCCACCAGGGCTCCTCTAAAGAGCTTCTATCATGTGACAAATGTCACAAGCCACCATGCCCTGCAGCACTCTGTGTTTACCTCTTATTTCCTCATAATGAGACAACAGGGGTGGGAAAGTAAAATGGAGCCAGGGGCAAACTGGTTCTGGAGGTGCCTTCCATGAATTCCTCTACACTTGCCTCAGGGCAGCAACAAATGTGGCTCTCACCTTGATAGTCTCCCAAAAGAAACACTAATAATCATAGGATTTACAGTGTCTGAAAACTAAAACCGGTTGGCCCTGAGACCTAAGAGAACATCCCTGACCTGTGGGTAGTTCAGAGCCCCAGTGCAGTTAATCTGCTCAGCTTCTAACCGAAGGATTGGAGGTTCCAGTCTACCCAGAGGTGCCTCGGAAGAAATGCCTGGCAATCTACTTCTGAAAAATCAGCTACTGAGAACCCTACGGAGCACAGTTCCACTCTGACACACATGGGCCACCATGAGTCGCAATCGACTCCATGGCAGCTGGTGTCTTGGTTTTTTAGGTGGGTGGTTCTAAAGAAGATATTGTGTAACATAGTGAAGGGCTCTTCCCCGACCACTCAGTAAACACAGCACTTTATTACAGTATCCCTCCCTACAGACAGATGACAGGAGGCCCCTCCTGGTTCAGGTCAGACAGGACTCTCTAATGATGGTCTGACTTCACGCAGGAGCGGACTTCATGCAGGAGCGGACATCAGAGAATGGATGGAAACAGACTGTGAAGGCAAATGGCCTGAGGTTATTTTACTACCAGATCAGCACCTGGATGCAGCCCCTCACACTGCTGCTTCAGCGTACAGATGCGTACTTTACCAGTCAGCTAAGTGGGAGAGATGAAAATAAGCACCACACCAGATCACCCCACCTCTGTCAGGAAGAAAGTGAAAGGGGTACCCCAGACCAGAACCACAATTCCCCCAGGGAGTTACTTCTGTTCTGCTCTCGCATAGAGACAATAAACTGGTCACTCTCGAATCAACTCTGATGCATGGTGACGCCATGTGTGTCAGGGTAAACCTGCGCTCCACACGAGATTTTGAACGGCTGAATTTTCAGAGGTAGATCACCGGGCCTTTCTTCCACGGTGTCTCTGGGTGGACTTGAACCTCCAACCCTTGGTTAGCAGCCTAGCAAGTTAAATGTTTCCACCACCAGGGATACCTATAGAGACAGTAGGCAATGGGGCAGGCAGGCCTGCAGTCATGTGAACCTCTAATGGTGAGCTGATAATGCCCATGATGGCATCAACTACTGACCATGAGTGCTGTACCTAATCTCCTTGACTCTCTGCAATAACCCGATGAGGTGGGCATTAGTATAGTTAGTATTCATTGGAAATACAGCAATTAAATATTTTTGAAATATATTGTCTCCAGAGACAAACAGGTTCCATGCCTTCCAGAAAGAGACTAGGAGATGAACAAGAGGAATCCACAAGTTAGAATAATGAAGGGTTTTTCTAAACACTTGACACAGTGAGAAGACATAGAGCAGACTCCGCTGGCATTGTCATACAAATTAATTCTCTCGAGTGGGACCATATTTTGACTCTGCCACCCATTAGCTAAGGAACCCTAAGCAAGCTGTCTCACCTCCATGCACCCATACCCTCACCTGTGAATGGCAGAGATCAGGTACTGCTCTCCAAATTAGATGCCAGAGGCTCAAGTGGTAGAATCTGCAAATAACACACACACATACGCACACTAATACTGACACATGCTCTCACACCCACTTATACACATGTTAACACACACTCTCACACAGAGACACACTCACACCACACCCTTACACACACACCACATGCTTACGTATGTTCACACGTACTCTCAATACATATTCTCACACAAACTCACAGTCATGCACACATGTATTTTCACACTTAGCAAAACCATAACAATGGCAGAAGTAGCTCTCTCAACACATCAAACCGTATCAACAAAAACGTGGCGCACTGCAGCCTGCTGGAAGCACATTCTCTTATAACTGTACAAACATGCTCACCCATCTCTCCAATGTACCAGGCAGGACTGACTTTCCCATTTTTATAAACTCATCGACAATTTAAACCCGTTGCCATCCAGTCGATTCCAACTCATAGCAACTGTATAGGACAGAGCAGAACTGCCCCATAGGGTTTCCAAGGAGCACCCAGTGGATTCCAACTGCCGACCTTTCGGTTAGCAGCTATGGCTCTTAACCACTATGCCACCAGGGTTTCCTACTAGTATTAACGTGGAAAAGAAAGTATTGGGTCAAGATCACAAATCTAGGCTCAGCAATGACCTCCATGCTCACTTTTGAGCTCTCGAGCATCTCTCTTGTATTTCTGCTTCACTCCCCAGACACATATACTTAATCACCCCCGATAACCAAAAACATCTCCCATCATACCTGAAAATTGGCTACAATGCCCATTCCGATACATCCCACTAATCCAAGAACTAACGACACCAGGTTAAAAACAGGAGTGTTGAAATACCAAGTTTCATTTTGCTTCTCTACTATTTTATATCTTGTGTACATCGTGGCTGCACCTGAAAAAGAAAGACACTTTGATGAATTTTCATCATGTGATTTTTTAGAACGAAAAACACAGAAGCAGTTTTGTATCACTTTAAAAAGATTTCTACTTTCCCTGAAGCAACAGAGGAAGGAGAATCAGGAATAGGAGGAAGAAAGGAACGTGTGGCTAACTGCCTCCATGAGCGACTGCCCCCTTTGCCATGAGACCAGAACTGGATGTGCCGCCCAACTACCATAACTGAGCATTTTCATCAAAGATTCTATAGAAGAATCCTGATCAAAAAGGGGAAAATGAAAAAAAGAATTTCAAAGTCTCATGGAATCCAGATTTTCTGGGCCATGGAGGCTGAATGAACCCCTGAAACTATTGCTCTGAGATCATCTTTAAACTTTAAACCAAAAATATCCCCTGAAGTCTTCTTAAAACCAAACAATAATTTAGCTTAACTTAATGTCTGCCTTGAGCACTGCTCTTTTAAGAACTATCTATATAGGATCAAACTGACAACAGCAACTCGAAAGATTAGATAAGAAACTTACGGGACAGTGAAACTTAGGGGACAGTGAGTTTGTGTTAATGGGGGAGGAACGACGCAGAAAAGAACATAATCAACATGACTGAATTGTACATGTAAAAACTTGAATTGTTGTATGGTTTTGCTGTGTATATTCTCAACAACAACAAAATAAAATATTTAAAAAAGAAATATAAAGCTACAGCAATCAAAACAATTTGGTATTAGTATAATAGTAGACACACAGACCAATGGAATAAAATTGAGAGTCCAGAAATAAACCCATATATCTTTGGTCAAACTGATTTTCAAAAAGGGAGCTAAGTCCATTCAATGGGTAAAGACTAATCTCTTCAATAAATGGTGCTGGGACAACTGGATCTCCACATACAAAAGAGTGAAGTCGGATGCCTACCTCACACCACATGAGAATCGACTCAAAATGGATCAATGCCCTAAATATAAAAGCTAAAACCATAAAACCGTTAGAACAAAACTTAGAAGTAATGTTTCAGGACTTAGTTTTCAATAACAGGTTCTTATCTATGATACCAAAAGCTAAAGCAATTAAAGAGATACATCGGATTTCATTAAAAATAAAAACTTTTGTGCACCAAAAGGACTTTATCAAGGAAGTGAAGAGGCTGCCCACAGAATGGGAGAAAATATTTGGGAACCATAAGGGCTTAATATCCAGAATATATAAAGAACTACAACTCAACAACAAAAAGACAAACAATCCAATTAAAAAAAAGGCAAACTTGAATAGACATTTCACCATAGAAGATATACAAATGGACAACAAGCACATGAAAAGATTCTCAAGGTTATTAATCATTTATTTGTGTGTATGTGCGTGTGTGTGTGCTGTCGAGATTCCAACTCAGAGCAATCCTGTAGGACAGAGTAGAACTGCCCCCATAGGGTTTCCTAGGCTGTAATCTTTACAGAAGCAGACTGCCACATCTCCCTCCTGAGGAGTGGCTGGTGGATTCGAACTGCTGACCTTCTGGTTAGCAGCTGAGCATTTTCACCACTGCACCGTTAGGGTTCCTTGAATATACATATGATGGAATATTATTCAGCCATAAAGAGAAACAAAGTTTTGATGCATGCTATGACATTGAAGAACCTTGAAAACATTACGCTGAGTGAAATCAGTCAGACACAAAAAGACAAATATTGTATGATCTCACTTATATGAAATACCTAGCACAGGCAAACGTACAGAGACCAAAGTTTATCAGTGGTTACAAGGGGTGCGTGAGAGGGGAAAGGAGGAGTATTGCTAAGGCGTATGAATGTCTGTTTAGGGTGGTAAACTTTGGAAATGGATAGTGGCAATGCTTATACAGGATGTCATATAATGTCACTGAATTATATGCATAAAAATAACTGGGCAAAGGTTTTGTTATATATGTTTCACTACAATAAAACCTTTTAAAAAATAAAACATATAAATATATATGCTTGCACAGAAACAATCTTTTCTCCCTGCTTCAACTAATATGTTTATGTCAGATTCTGCCTTGCCTAGAAGCAAATAGCCTTATTTAACACTTGTTCATGATAAAATAATCCATTTTCCAGTTCTGGACTCTTGGCAATGGTGGTGTAAGAGGGCTTTACTGACTGCATATTTCTATTTCCGCTTACTTGCTTCACAAACCTTGGGTACCACAGTGGTAACAGGGTCAGACAGTCTCTACCAAGGAGGATGAACAAATTCCAAAGACGCTAGGTCACTAACCAGGGTTTTCAGCACCTCTGCTGGTTACATGAGAGGCTCTTGGCAAACATTTAATTGCTCCATAGAGTAGGGAATTGTGGAAGGCGTAAGAGAAAGAGGCCTACATCGATACATCCAGATCGCCATGGCAGGCTGAGCTTTTCATCCCTTACAGTTAATTGGCTCATGATAGGTTGGATCATGTCCACTGCCTCTCAGGTGATGGAGTCACAGTGTGCATTTAGGGAACTGAAAAGAAAAATCTTATTTTTCTTTGGAGACAAACTTTCTTACTTTATTTTTGCCCTTTCTCTAACAGGTGGGATAATGCCTTTGTTAATGGTTGTCAGGCTTCAGTCATCATCCAAGTTGTCTAGAGTGCTTGTTTACAATACATATTCTTGGGCCTCACTGCCAGAATTTCTGACTGAGTAGCTCTGCCACAGGGCCTGGGAACATGCATTTTAACCAGCACTCCATATGAGTTCAATGTAAGCTGCCTTCAGGACACACTTTGAAAAACATTGTGGTTAAGCGTTAGGCTGCTAACCAAAAGGTCGGCAGTTTGAATCCACCAGCTGCTCCTTGGAAATCTTAGCGGGAAACTCTGCTCTGTCCTATAGGGTCCCTATGAGTTGTAATCGACTTGACGGCAACAGATTTAGTCTGGTTTTTGGTATGGATTGTGTGTCTTTGGATGTAAATCACCATTTAAAAAATCACAGTGCATTTTAAATTCATTTGAAGAATTTGGTATTTAAAACCATCTATAGCAAATCCTGGAAACCCTGGTGGTGTAGTGGATAAGTGCTGTGGCTGCTAACCAAAAGGTCGGCGTTCAAATCCACCAGGCGCTCCTTGGAAACTCTATGGGGCAGTTCTACTCTGTCCTATAGGGTCACTATGAGTCGGAATCAACTCGATGGCAATGGGTTTGGTTTTTATAGCAAATCCTGTGACAAATTATCAGATAAAGTGAAGAAGCGTTCCATAATGAAGCCATAAAATAAGACTGGATTTTTAGTCAGATAAGTTTCTTAAAGTATGGCAAAATTCTAAATGGGAAGGCTATACTTTAAAAGAACCACACAAAAACCATAACTAACACGTTTTACTTTACATGGGATTGTAAACTTTCATTTATTTGTAACGATGGTTATGCACTTACCAAGAAATGCAGAGAAGTTTATCATGAATCCAAAAATACCACTCTCTGGAGGTGTTGTCCCTGTGTCACTACAAAAGAAATGTCCAGGTTATTACAAAGGAATTCTAGTTCAGAACTCTGGGCAGGCATGGGATGGACAGGTTGGACACTGTCCAACTGAGTGCTTGGCCACTTTGAATTCCGAAGATCTGGTCTGATTTTGTTCTAAAGCCATTTTCATCTCAGCTCTCAAAAATCTAAAATTCATTTTCCTACCACAAGAGATTACTTCTTTTTTTCTTTATAGTAAAAAGCCAGGAGGTGTTAAAGGTGAGTGGTGTTGGTGTTTCTCAAATGATGGACTTGATAAAACCTCCTGTGTGTTCAGTTCTCAGGGAAGAACTGAGTGTGACTGCTTAAAAAAAGAAAGAAAGAAACTGATATAAGATCATGTTTGACAATTCCTAACATGGAAAACCCTAAATGAGATGGCTTGATACAGCGGCTCCAACAATGGGCTCAAATATACCAATGATCATGAAGACGGCACAGAACCAGGCAACGTTTTGTTCTGCTATACATAAGGTTGCAATCAGTCAGAGGCAGCTCAATGGCAACCAACAACATACACATAAACATCATTTTAATTTTTTTAACTAAATTTTAAGACAAGAGTTTGCATTGCTGAAAATATACTGATGAAAACCTGAGTAATATATTGATTGCTGTCAGTACTTTAGGAGCCCTGGTGGTACAGTGGTTAAGTATTTGGCTGCTGAGAGAAAGGTTGGTGGTTCAAACCCAGCAGCCACTCTGTGGGAGAAAGATGTGACAGGAGGCTGATGACCAGATTACCTGTAGGGAACAATTTCACATTTTTCACCACATGAAAGATTCTGCTTCTAGGTGCGGCTGGCATCTGTCTCTTGCCCAACCCCATAGCACCTTCCTACAGAATCAAAGCATCTTTGCAAATTTACAGTCCCTGATGGGGCAGGTGACACAATAAGCAAGGTAAACACGGGCTTTCTTGTGCTTACTTATTAATCTGTAGTGAACGATTTCACTACAGATGATCTGGTAAGCAAGGAAAGCACTGTGCTGACCATGTCTATTGGATAATCTGCCCCTGTGTGGCAGTCTGCTTCCATAGAGATTTACAGACTTGGAAACCCTACCCGGTAGTTCTACTCTGTCCTATAGGGTGGCTATGAGTGGAATCGACTTGACGGCACACAACAATAATATCAGTACTTTGTAGAAACAACAGAGAATCAACTATATACTAATTGTGATGGAGTAATTATTTTAATGAAGGAGCCCGGGTGGAGCAAGCAGTTTGCCATCTGAGGCTAACCTAAAGGTTGGCAGTTCGAACCATCCTATGGCTTCATAGAAGAAAGGCCTGGCAAACTGCTTGCATAAAGATTACAGCCAAGAAAACCCTATAGAGTAATTCTATTCTGTAACACATGGGGTTGCCATGCGTCAGGAGCCGACTCAACAGCAGCTAACAATTATTTTAGCAAAGAAACAATTTCTATAAAGCATCTTCAGGTACAGTTGGAAGTTGCATTTGATATGCTTTTTTCTATTCATTAATGCAAAGTTTTAATCTTTTACAGTTCCAGGTTGCTCGCATAGAGCAACTTTTCTAGTCTTAAATGGATGGCAAAAGAGCTCCCAGCATGAAGCAACTTGTACCTGGTTTGAGTGTTTCCACATTTAAAAACAACTCTGGAATTTAAGTATGAAAAACTGACCACAACGAGAAGGCATGCATCAGTGGTTGAAGCTTGCATCAGAAACCTGTCTGTGCAGAAAACAGGAAGCTTTAAGTTTCATGAGCACATAATACTAAAGGAGGAGTTTGAAGAAATACAAGGAATATAACCAGAACGCTCCTTAGAAGTGAGAATGCTGTGCCCTTGGAATGCTTACTTTAGACATGTCATCAAGAAAGACAATTACTAGAAAAGAACACCATGTCTGATGAAGTAAAGGGTCAGCAAAAATGAGGAAAACCCTCAATGTGATGGATTAACACAATAGCCACAATAATGGACTCAAACATACCAACGATGGTGAAGATGGTAGAGGATCTGGCAACATTTCATTCTGTTATACATAAGGTCGCCCTGAGTCAGACCTGACTGGACAGCAACTAACAACATAAAGAAGTTAATATTCCCCTTACAACAAACGCCTTCATTGCCAATTATTTCAATCACAGCATCGTTTATAACCTGTAAGAATCTGAAGGATTTAGTACTGAACATTACTTTTCCTACAATAACCATTTTTCACGCTACAGGAATGCTGAGGTGAAAAAGGCTGCCCGATGTACAAGATGCCCCGCTGAGCAGCATGTGGTGCCAAGTGGGCACTGAGGCAGGGATAGGAACCAGTAACGGGAAGAAGGCAGAGAGACCAGGTAGCTCATATCCTTGGGCTATGCTTTTACCAGAAGGTTAACTTTCCCAGGGAAATCAAGTCTCCCTCTTTTGGTCTCAGGGTATAAAAGAGCTGCTACTAGGTGACTCATCCTAGAGTACAGGTAGCCCCTGACTTACGCTGTATTCAAGTCATGACAAACCACACGCGCAGGACCATCAGTGTACCTGGAACATCGCATCTTCCTAGGAGGAAGTTATGGGAAAATGCATGTGGTGGATATGGAAAAAAAAATTGCTGAGTTATGTGATCATGATAACATGGAAGAGACTGGTGGAAAAATCGTCCATATGGCAAGAACAGTGAATTTAGAACTTGATATTGCCGATATAGAACAGGACATAGATCATGAAGAAGGGAAATTGACAGATCAGGACTTGCTGGATTTTGAAGAGGAAAGAAATGTTGAAGAAGAAACAACGGAGAAGAGGAAGGAGAGAAGTTGTCAAAACATTTTAGAGTAAGAGGATTAGCTGGAGTTACTGACTAGAAATGTTATATCCATTCCCAGGGATAAAACAAATGATCCAGAAACTTCCACATGTGGAGTTATTACTGCAACTGACAAAATGCCAATGTGGTCCAACCCTTCTTCTTTGCTGGGAGTAAATTTTTATGATTTGTGTATTTTTTATATATGTACATTTATATTAAAATATACCTGTAAGCTTATATGTAAAGTTTCCAACTCCCGAAGAAAAAAAATAAAGCTTTGATTTACAAAGATACTGGTAATAAAAGGCAATAATAATGAAAACTAAAAAAAAAAAAAAAGAGGTATTCTACTTATGTCAGAACCGACTTATGAATGGAACCCCATCGTAGTTGGGGACTACCTGCACTTGCAACCACAGTCTAAGAGTAACCTGCCACCTCACACATGCCACATGCCAGGAGTTGGAGGAGAGAGAGACGTGCAAGGAAGATGACTGTTTGCTTGTTGTGGAGAAAAAGGAAATGGAAGAGCAAAAAGGATACTTAGGAGGGTAGGTAGGTGGGGGGAAGAAGGTGCTCCAACAGGAAATGAGAATATGACTAGACTCATATGAACATTTGCATACAAGTATTTGTATGTGCTATATATACATTCATATGTATAATAGAGCACATAGGGGACACAGTTACGGAAACTTCCTGTTGTTGTTACGTGCCTTCGAGTTGGTTCTGACTCACAGTGACCCTATGTACAGCAGAACGAAACCCTGTCTGTACCTGCACCATCCTCATGACTGTTGTTATGTTTGAGCCCATTGTTGCAGCCACTGTGTCAATCCATCTCATTGAGGGTCTTCCTCTTTTTCACTGACCCTATACTTTACCAAGCATGATGTCCTTCTCCAGGGACTGGTCCCTTCTGATAACATGTCCAAAGTACATAAGACGAAGTCTCACCATCCTTGCTTCTACGGAGCATTCTGGCTATACTTATTCGAAGACAGATTTGCTTGTTCTTCTGGCAGTCCATGGTATACTCAATATTCATCAACACCATAAAAGCATCAATTCTTCTTTGGTCTTCCTTATTCACTGTCCAGCTTTCTCATGCATAATATGGGGCAACAAATACTGTGGCTTGGGTCAGGTGCACCTTAGTCCTTAAAGTGATATCTTTGCTTAATAACACTTTAAAGAGGTCTTCTGCACCAGATTTGCCCAATGCAATACTCATTTGATTTCTTGACTGCTGCTTCCATGAGTGTTGATTTTGGATCCAAGTAAAACGAAATCCTTTACAACTTCAATCTTTTCTCCATTTATCATGATGTTGCTTATTGATCCACTTGTGAGGATTTTTGTTTTCTTTATGTTGAGGTGTAATCCATACTGAAGGCTGTAGTCTTTGATGTTTGTCAGTAAGTGCTTCAAGTCCTCTTCCCTTTCAGTAAGTAAGGTTGTGTCATTTGCATAACACAAGTTGTTAATGAGTTTTCCTCTAATCCTGTTCCTTCGATCTTCTTCATATAGCCCAGCTTCTTGGATTATTTGCTCAGCATAAAGATTGAAAAAGTATGGTGAAAGGATACAGCACTGACGCATACCTTTCCTGATTCTAAACCATGCAGTACCCCCTTGTTCTATTAGAATGACTGCCTCTTGGTCTATGTACACATTCCTCATGAGCACAATTTAGTGTTCTGGAATCCCCATTCTTCACAATGTTTAACAACCTGTGACATGCAGATGACACAACCTTGTTTGCTGTAAGCGAAGAGGGCTTTAAGTATGTACTGATGAAAATCAAAGGCTACAGCCTTCAGTATGAATTACACCTCAACATAAAGAAAACAAAAATCCTCGTAACTGGACTGACCAATAAACAACATCATGATAAATGCAGAAAAAATTGCAGTTGTCAAGGATTTCATTTTACTTGGATCCACAATCGATGGCCATGGAAACAGCAGTTAAGAAATCAAATCAGGGACATCTAGGTCACTTGGCATAGCACAGTTTATTAAGAAAATGTTCTGCATCCCACTTTAGTGAGTGGTGTCTGAGGTCTTAAAAGCTGTCAAGCAGCAAACTAAGATGCATCAATTGGTCCCAACCCACCTGGAGCAAAGGCGAATGAAGAACACCAAAGACTCAGGGAACTGCTTCAGGGATAAGAAAAGCTAATTGTTCATTTGCTTGTGGTTTAGAAGCTATTATGTTTAGAGCTGTTTCTAGGGTAGGCTATGCCTAGGAAATCAGTTTATGTCCACATTTCCTGTATTTACACTTCTACAAAGCAAGCCGACCGTGGAAAATTCCAAGTAGTTCCTATAACATCCTTCCCTGGCCTAATTTATGAGGTAGGCTAGTGCAGAATCACTTGATGCTCTAAGGAATGAAAACAATCTGAAGAAAACATGCCTGCTAATTAATGTCAGCCTTTCCCATACTTGGTCAAACTCTGTTCTTAAAATCTTCAGACACATGTGATTCCATTACTCCAGAGCCTGGAGTTAAGATGTACTGGAGGGGCTTATATGCTGACAAGATGCTGACAACATTATCTGTGTCCCCAGTCTATGGCTGATTAAATTGTCCTAAAACTCAGTACTTAGAACCTAAAAAACTTAATGCACCAGTAAGAGGAAACCATTACTTCCTTTATCATCACAATATTTAAATACCCAGTGCCATCGAGTTGATTCCGACTCATAGCAACCCTATAGGACAGAGTAGAACTGCCCCAAAGAGTATTATTTTAAAGGAATGTTTCATAATAATATCGTGCTACATTTTAATTTTGTTAGGTGCCGTCGAGTCAATTTTCGACTCATAACAACCCCATCTGACAGAGTAGAACTGCCCCATAAGGTTTTCTAGAAAGAAACCCTGGTGGCACAGTGGTTAAGTGATCAACTGCTACCTGAAAAGTCAGCGGTCTGAACCCACCAGCTGCACCAGGGGAGAAAAATGCGGCAGTCTGCTTCTGTAAAGATTTGCAGCCTATGGAAACCCTACGGGGCAGTGCTGCTCTGTCCTATAGGGTCACTGTGAGTTGGAATCAACTCAACAGCACACAACAACAACAACCTTTATGGGAGCAGATGGCCAGGTCTTTCTCCCACAGATCAGATGGGTGGGTTCCAACTGCCAATCATTCAGTTAGCAAACAAGTGCTTTACTGTCGTGCCACCAGGGCTCCTTGTATTAGGTACTTTGATTAGGGCTACCTTTTTGGTAGTTTCACTTGATGCTGATTATTCAACACTGGAAGACACCATACAACTATAGCTACTACCTTTAAATGTAAAAAGAATTTCCTGCTCATAAATATGAAAAACCTTTGTGCTATATTTTACAATTAAAAAAAGAAAAAATGCAAACAACTTGCTCTTTTCTCACATTATCCATATTTCCCATCAATCCAAGTTCACTCATCAAAAAAAAAATTTAATTAAGCACCTCATAAGCATTCAGCTGCTAACCAAAAGGTCGCAGTTCGAATCATCAGCCGCTCCACGGGAGACAGACATGGCAGTCAGCTTCCGTAAAGATTTACAGCCTTGGAAACCCTAGGGGGCAGTTCTACTCTGTCCTATAGGGTTGCTATGGGTCAGAATTGATTCGACGGCAGTGGGTTTCCGTTTTTCGGAAGTGTCAGGACCACCACTCATCTGCATGTTTGTCATACTGTGATGACTTGAGTACTACTATGATGTTGGAAGCTACTCCATCAGTCTCAAATACCAGCAGAGTTGCCCATGGTGAACAGACTTCAACAGTTTCAGACTAATACAAACCAGAAAGAAAGGTATGTTGATCTACTTCTGAAAATTAATCAAAAAATAAACCAAACCCAGTGCCGTCAAGTCGATTCCGACTCATAGCGACCCTACGGGACAGAGTAGACCTGCCCCATAGGGTTTCCAAGGAGCACCTTGCAGATTCGAACTGCTGACCCTTATGGTTAGCAGCCATAGCACTTAACCACTACACCACCAGGGTTTCCTCTTCTGAAAATTAGCCAACAAAAATCCTCAAGGACAACTAAGTATCGGGAACTCTGCTAGGTAATGGTGCTATAATTAAAGGCTAAAGCCATTTTCTTAATATCATCGTCTCCTCAGCATAGCCCCACACCCAGCCCAGTTCCTGAAGTTGTTTTTCTCCTCAGAACTTGTTTGAAAAGAAACTGCCACCAGCTAGCCAGAATTGGCTGAAATAGATCCTGCCCTCCATCCCGGCACTCCAAATGACCTTTATAGCTCATTAACTGCCTCAGAAAAACCAAAAACCAAACCAATTGCCGTTGAGTTGATTCCGACTGTAGGGTAATGCTATTCAGCTGTATGCATACCCTCCCTAATGGAATCAGCCTTGCTCTCCCCTGAACCATGCTGGGGATGAATTCGGGATGGACTCAGGCTAAGGTACAAGGCTGGGAGTGGCATGACTGGGCCAGCAGCCAAGGCCAAGGAATGCCTTAGCAACAAGAAGGAAAACATCTGGGCCTGGATGTTAAGTCCCTGGGAACACTGACTACCCAAGGACGTGGGAGAAAAATGATGAGCCTTGGTCCCAGCTGGAATGGTATATAAGCTTGTGTCACTTGCTAGGTGGTTGTGGAAAATACTGCAGCTGGCCACCACTGGAGAGCAGCTGCTTGTCTGTGTAAGGAAGTTTCCCTGAATAAACGCGTAAATCTGGAAAGGGCTATGTGTCAGTTCTTCGGATTATCTGCCAGGACGCACAGTGAGGGTCTTTCCTTGCTGGGGCTGTCCCCTAACACCAACTCATAGCGACCCTGTAGGACAGAGTAGAACTGCCCCATAGGGTTTCCAAGGAGTGCCTTGTAGATTTGAACTGCCAACCTTTCAGTTATCAGCCATAGCTCTTAACCACTATGCCACCAGGGTTTCCTTAATTGCCACATGCATGGTAGATGCTCTGTCCCTGGGTAGACCGCTAACATGCTAATGAACAAAAATGGCTAACTTCCTCCTATGTAGGGAATCAAACCCGGGCCTTAGAAAATGATTACTCATTCTAAAACAATTTTGTATTCTGATACTGATCCTGCCTGTATAAACCAGCCTCGACAAGCTGCCTGCAAGCAGTCTTAGGAGGCCCTTAGCCCGACTGTCTCCTTGCTTGGTCAAACCAATAAAGTAGCCTCTCGTTCTCTCCAACTCAGTATCTGCCATTTTGGCCCTGGATGAAGTCGCGCCAAGTAGAACCCAGAGTTCCCAGCAAAGTAGAGATGAAAAGATAACAATTCACTACCTTCAAAAATCTTAATATCTAACAAGTAATTTAAAGATGAATTGATTCAACATGAAGTTAATGAATACCTTCCACATAATAAGTAATTTTGTAGGCACAGGGACTATAGCCGTGAACAATACAGAAAACGTCCCTCTCTCACAGAACTTAGATTGTTGTAAGTAAGCAGAGGCAATAAAAATCTATTACCTAGTAGTGATGAATGCTGGGAAGAAAAATAAAGCCGGACAGGGAGACAGAAAGAGATGGGTGACCTGCTGCTGCCTTTAGACAGAGTAATGTGGAAAGGCTGCTCTGAACAGAGACCTGAATGAAGTGGAGGAGTAAGCACTGGATCATCTGAGCCGGGAAAATGACAAGCAGAGGGAACGGTTAAGTGCAAAGTCGTGAAATGGCACAGTATGTTAGGGGAAGAGAGCAAGGAGGACAGTGTGGCTGGGGCAGTATGAGCTCAGAGAAGAGGAGGATGTGTGCGTGCACATGAGGGGGTCATGAAGAGTCATGCTAAGGGCTCTGAATGTCATTCTAAGCACTATGGGAGGTCACTGAGGGCTGACAGCAGGGAAGTGATGGACGTTGATTGCCTATTTTAAAGGATGTTGCAAAGAGATTGTGGGGGACAACTGTGGAATCAGGCAGACCACTGGGAAGCTATTTCAGTAGTCTGTCAAGAAATGACAGCGGCTTGGATCAGGGTGGTAATGAAGAACGACGTGAAAAGTGGTCAGATTTGGGGAAGATTTTTAAGGGTAGGTTCTAGAAACCACCCCTGCTTGGACTACAGCTACTACTGCTACAAAAAAAAAAAAAAGTAATTAACATTTTCCTCAGTTACACTGTGCAAGGCACATCTTATTTAATCTTCACAACATTACAAGGAAGATACATATTGTGTCCCCATCTCAAAGATAAAGAAACTGAGTCTTAGAAAAGTAAATTGCCCAAGGTAACACAGATAGTAAAAGGGGAAGCCAGGCTATACATCTTAACTCCTTGCTGCCAAGTCGATTCTAACTCCTAGCGACCCCACAGGACAGAGTAGAACTGCCCCATAGTGTTTCCTAGGCTGTAGTCTTTATGAAAGAAGATTGCCACATCTTTCTCTCACAGAGAGGTTGGTTGGGTTCAAGCCGCTGACCTTTCAGTTAATAAAAGAGCACTTAACCACTGCACCACCAGGGCTTCGGCCATACATCTAGAGCTGTCTGATTCAATGGGCATAACTTAAGAACTCTTCTTTATAGTGGCGTATTATGTTCCTTTAAGCCTATTACCTAACACTTTCATTTGGGTTTAAAGTATTGTGCATCTACAATCAGGTGTGAATCAGCTGTCCCTCTGGAGCCTCTCTAAGTTGTCCTGGGCATACCATAACTCTTCTATGCAAGTCCTTGATTGCCTGGAATGCAACTGATCTCAGGTAAAGAAGACTCTTAATTAAATTGGGATTATGCCCTTATATCTGAAAGCTGGCAGCCCCACATCAGTCAAGGCGTTTGAGTAATACTCAAACTAATGCCTTTTAGTAGGAATAAGAAAAAAGGTCACAATTTAATTTAGTGAAAAAAAGGAATCTGAAGCACTCAAACGACAAAGGAAAATTTCCATTAAACGGAGGAGAAATAATATATTTACAGTTAGCTCAGCAGCCAGATAATACTTTACCCACTACCTCCATTAAGTCTCAGGCTGTGAAAGTTTGAGATCTTCAATTTTCTTAGGATGTATTTCAAAGCATTAACTATTTGCGTTATGCTTTTTTTGAATAAAATAGTACATTTCAAATTTTCACTTCAAGGGTGGTCCTTTTCTAGAAATAAATTTTAAATAGCATGTCCAACTTTTCATTCTCATGACACTATGGTTTAGAGGTATGAGTTAATGAAGGATAATTACTGTACTGCAAAGACTAAAATGTCATTAAAATTGTGTCAGAATATATGTTTTCTTGCACACAGACATCACTATCTAAACACTATCTCAGAGGAGGCAGAGCCAACATGGTACAACAGACAATCATCACACCATCCCTCTGCAGCAAAGACCCAAAAAACTAAAACAGATGCAAACGTCAATCCTGGAACCCTAATTACCAAACAAAGGAACAAAGAACTCGATCAAGCACCAAATGGGATAAGAAACTGAAAGAGAACAAAGAACGAGGAGAGCTAGGAGTGGAGACCCTATACCAGCTAACAAGGCCAGGTTCACTATCTTGGGCCTCAGTCACCAAAGAACTCAGACAGAGAGTACAGGAAGACAAATTCACGGAGCTCCCAACAGGAGACAGAGCACCCAGTAACCAGGGATACACTTTCCCACCCTACACTTTTCTTCCCTGTGCAAGACCTTGGCTCCCTGCGAACAGGCCACAGTCACTCAGCTTGAGAGATACCACCAACTCACTGCTGCCAGAATTCACCATCTTGGGCTACAGCTGCCAAAGAACTCCAGACTAGTGAATATAGGAAGGGAACTTCACAGAGCTCCCAGCAGGAGACAAAGCACCAGGTAACCTGGGATACACGCTTCCCCCCCCCGCCCACATCCTTTTCCCTCTATGTGGCCTCCACTGCTTGCTCAGAGAAACACTATCTGACTTGCACTGAGGTCCATCCCACCCCCAATGGCCAGCCCCTTCAGTGCCATTTCTTGTTTGGTTTGTATTTGTTTGTTTATTTTTATTTTTTGCTTCTCTCCCTTTTCTTTCTCCTGCCCAGGTAGCCCCATGTGCCATCCCTTCCCCTTCTTGACAGGCTCTGATTTTTTGGCCTGTTTGCTTTGGGGCTTTTTTATTTTTGACTTTTTTTGTTGTTTTTGTCTCTCTCCCTTCCTCCTTTTTCTTTCTCCCGCTGAGCTAGCCCTTTGTCCCATCCCCTCCTCTTCTTGAGAGGCTCTGATTTTTTTGTTTTGTTTTGTTCGCTTTTTGTTTGTTTGTTGTTGTTTATTTGTTTGGTTTTTTATTTTTGGGGGGGCTTCCCCTGTTGTGTCTGTTTCCCTTCTTTCCTTTCCTTTCTTCTGCCCAGATAGCCCGATGTGCCATTCCCTCAACTTCTTGATGGGCTGTGATTTTTGGGGTTTGTTCGCTTGGTTTTTTTTTTTTCCTTCTTCTTTTTTTCTGTTTCTTCTCTCTCAACTTTCCTTTCTCCCACCCACCCAGCCTTGTGCAGAACCCCTACCCCTTCTGGAGGGGCCATGCTGCACAGTTCAGTTGGACAGTCACTGCTCATGGCCTCCTTGGGTCTGCACCATGGTCACCAACCAGCTCCTTCTGTGCCATTTTATTTATTTTTGTTTGTTTTGGTCTTTTTTCGTTGTTGTTGTTGTTGTTTCTTCTCTCCCCGCCCCCCTTTCCTTTCCCTCATCCACCCAGCCCTGTATGCCGCCCCCAATTCTTAATGGGCTGTTCTGTACCACTTGGCTGGAGAGCCTCTGGCACAAGGGCTCCCCGATCTGTGCTGGCCTTACAGGCCAGCTCCCTCAGCACCATATTTTATACTTATCTTTTCCCTTCTCCTTTTCTTTCTCCCTCCCACCTAGGCCCTGTGCTGTCTCTGCCCCTTCCTGAAGGGCCATGCTGTAACAGCTGGCAAGAAAGACATCAGTTTGCCGCCACCCCAATTCTGTCCCCCCAACAGCTGGTGCCCCCACTTTTTTTGTTGTTGTTTTTATTCATTTGTTTGATTGATGGTTTCTTCTCCTTCTCCTCTTTCTTTTCCTTTCTCCTGCCCACCTAGCCCCATCTGCCACCCACACTGCTTCTCAACAGGCCAAGTCATACCACTAGGCTAGAGAGCCAGCAGCACACAGTCTTGCTGGGTCTACCCTGAACCCATCCACCAAATCCTACCACACCACCATTTTACTTACTTCTGTTCTACTTCATTTTTGTTTTTCTTTTTTTTTTACCTTTGTTTTTCTCTCCTTTCACCCACCCACTTATCTCCGCACATCACATCCTCTTCTTTCCCTCCTGCCTATCTGCACCATGCATGGAGTGCCACACTCACAAGCAGTACCAATACAGTCCCCCAGACCCCACCCTGCCATATCCCCCAGCCCCGCCCCATCACCCCCAGTTTGTGCCACAAAATACCCATCCCCACCCTTCCACCGTCACTGGACCTGCCCTGCTGCACCATAGCTATCCACTTGGACAAGGTGGTGAGAAGTATCATGCCCACAGGCAAACAAGCACCAAAACATGCCCAGCCCACCTTTCAGACATAACCAAATGAAACAAAAAAGCAGGACAAAATAATCAAATCTACAATCAATAAATGAATGAAATAATTCCTGAATGTCTCAGAGACAGCAGACAAAATCAAAACATAAAAAAACAGGAGACATCAGAATGAGTCCAGCACAACTAGATGGTGCCTGGCCACCACTGCCAACTCTGACAGAGATCACAATAGAGGATCCCAGGCAGAGCTGGAGAAAAATGTAGAACAAAATTCTAACTCATTAAAAAAAAAAAAAAAATGAGACTTACTGGTCTGACACAGGCTGGAGAAACCCCGAGAGTATGGCCCCCAGACACCCCTTTAGCTCCGTAATGAAGTCATTCCTGAGGCTCACCCTTCAGCCAAAGATTAAACAGGCCCATGAAAGAGACTAAAGGGGATCACCAGCCCAGGGGCAAGAACTAGAAGGAAGGAAGGGACAGGAAAGCTGGTAATAGGAACCCAAGGTCGAGAAGGGGAGACATGTCGTGAGGTTGGCAACCAATGTCACAAAACAATATGTGTACTAACTGTTTAATGAAAAGCTAGTTTGTGCTGTAAACCTTCATCTAAAGTACAATAAAAAATAAAAACAGGAGAGGATGGCTCCAGAAAGCAACCAAAACAAAACATCAGATGACCTTCTGCTAGAAGAAAAGGCACTGGAAAAACCTGATATGGAATTCTGAATTCAGGGTTCTCCAACAGATGAAGGAAAATGCTGACAAAAATAAGGAAAAAATAGGCAAAATCATGGAAAAGACAGACAAAATCATGGAACAGACAGACAAAACAATGGAATAAATCAGGAAAATGATGCAGGAACAAAATATCAAAATATAATAAACAATTAGAAATCATACAAAAACAGCAATTAGAAATCCAAAAAATTAACAAGATTTCAGGAATGAATAGTGCAATATAGGTCTTAAGCACAAATTTAAAACGATGGACAGAATCAGCAAAAGTGAAGACAAATCCTTGGATATCACTTTGTTTAAGAAAAAAATCAGAGAAAAGAACAATATGGGATACAATCAAAAACTAACATTTGCGTGTGATTGGAGTTCCAGAATAGGGGGAAAAATGGAAAACACAGAGAGGATGACTGAAAATTTGTTCACAGAAAAGGTCCCTAATATTATGAAAGATGAAAAGCCGAGTATTCAAGAAACTCAACCAACCCCATATAGGATAGACCCCAAAAGAAAAACATCAAGACATACTCACTAAAACCAAAGAGAAAGAATCCTGAGAGTAGCTCAAGAAAAATGAAAAGTCACATACACAGGGAAAACAATATGACTAGGCTCTGGTTACTCAGCAGAAACCATGCAGGCAAGAAGGCAATGGGATGACATAAATAAAATCTTGAAGGAAAAAACTGCCAGTCAAGAATAATAGATCCTGCAAAGCTCTCTTAAATATGATGGCAAAATCAGGACATTTCCAGATAAACAGAAATTAAGGGAATATGTAAAATCCAAACCAAACTTACGAAAATTATTAAAGGGAGTCCTTCATTTAGAGAACCAACATCAGACAACAACCTGAATCTAACACATAAGACAGCATCAGCCAGATACCAACCTATATAATGAACTCTAAAGGATAAAACAAAACTAAAAAATTTACAACAGGGAACCAGAGATGTCAATCTGTAAATGACAACATCAGAACAATAAAAGAGGAAATAAATGGTGTAGGTATAGAACTTTGAAATGGAGAGGAAATCAAAACATTACCAAGTAATAAAAGACTGCTTTGAACTTAGGAAGATGGGATAAATTTCAAGGTAATCACAAAGAAAGTTAACAAATCTACTCATCAAAATTGAAAGAAAAACATATAGTCTCAGTAAACACAAAATCTACAAAAATGAAATGAATTCAAAAAAAGAAATACACAAACAAAAGGAATTCAGCACAGAAGAGTAAAAGGAACAAAGAAAACGTCAGCACCACAGAAAAAGCACTACAAAATGACAGCAATAAACTCACACCTATCAATAATTACACTGAATGTAAATCACTTAAACGTACCCATAAAGAGACAGACAGTGACAAAATGGATAAAAAAACAGGACTCATCAATATTCTGTCTACAAGAGACACACCTTAGAAACAAAGACATAAATTTCCTAAAAATCAAAGGGTTGAAAAAAATATATCGAGCCAACTAAAAAACTAACCCACTGCCATCAAGTCAATTCCGACTCACGGCGACCCTATAGGACAGGGTAGAACTGCCCCGCAGAGTTTCCAAGGATGCCTGGCGCATTCGAACTGCCGGCCTCTTGGTTAACAGCCATAGCACTTAACCACTACGCCACCAGGGTTTCCATCAACCAACAGCTACCAAAAAAGGGTAAGAGTAGCAATACTAATCTCAGATAAAATACACTTTAAAACAAAAATCTACCATAAAAGACAAAGAAGGGCATTATATAGTGATTAAAAAGACAATCCACCATGAAAACATAACCACAATAAATATCTACACACCCAGTGACAGGGCTCCAGAATATATAAAACAAACTCTAACAGCTCTGAAAAGAGAAATTAACAGTTCCACAATCATAGTAGTAGACTTCAACACATCACCCTCGGTAAAGGACAGAACATCTAGAAAGAAACTCAACAAAGATACAGAAGATCTACAGGCCACAATCAACCAACTTGACCTCATAGACATACAAAGAACAATCCACACAACAGCAGCAAAGTACACATTCTTTTCCAATGCACGTGCAACATTTTCCAGAATAGACCACATTTTAGGCCACAAAGCAACCCTCAACAAAATCCAAAACACTATAATAATACAAAGTATCTACTCTGGTCACAATGCCATCAAAGTAGAAATTAGTAACGGGAAGAGCAAGGGAAAAAAAATCAAATACATGGAAACTGAATAACGCTGTGCTTAAAAACCATTGGGTAATAGAAGAGATGAAAGACAGAATCAAAAGATTCCAAGAATGAGAACAAAGCATGCCAAAACGTTCAGGACACAGCAAAGGCAGAGCTCAGAGGTCCATTTATAGCATTGGACGCACACATCAAAAAAAGGACAAAATCAATACATTAGCTACACAACTTGAACAAAGTGAAAAGAGAACAGCAAAAGAAGCCCACAACCAGCAGAAGAAAGGAAATAATAAAGATCAGAGCAGAAATAAATGAAATAGAGAATAGAAAAACAGCAGAAAGAATTAACAAAACCCAAAGTTGGTTCTTTGAAAGGATCAACAAAATCAACAAACCACTGACAAAACTGACAAAAGAAAAACAGTCAAGGATGCAAATAACCCAAATAAGAAACAAAATGGGGGACATTACAACAGACGCAACTAAATATTGACCATCTCAGTCCCTATTGTTACAGCTCAATAAAGACCAAAACCAAACTAGTTGCCGTCAAGTCATTTTCAACTCACGGTGACCCAATGTGAGTCAGAGTAGAGCTGTGCTCCATAAAGTTCTCAATAGCTGATTTTTCTAAAGTAGATTGCCAGGCCTTTTTTCTGAGGCACCTCTGGGTGGGTTAGAACTGCCAACATTTCATTTAGTAGTCAATCACTTAACCTTTTGTGCTACCCAGGCAGCCCTTACAGTTGAATAAAATCCACTGTCAGTCGAGTCAATCCCAACCCATAGCAACCCTATAAGTCAGAGTAGAACTGCCTCATAGGGTTTCCAAGGATTCAAACTGTGTAAGTCAGAGTAGAACTGCCCCACAGGGTTTCCAAGGAGCAGCTGGTGCATTCAAACTGCCGAACTTTTGGTTAGCAGCTGAGGAGTTAACCATAAGAAAGCAAATATCACCACTGCCGAAGGTTCAATGTAGTCAATAATCAAAAAACGTTGGTTTAGGAAGGTTTAGTTGCTATGGTGACGTGGTTGGCTTGCAGCTGGGGTGGTGACAAGGCTGAAGCAGGCCCAGGTCTGCCTCTCCCAGCTGAGATTCATGGATTCCAGGTAAACTGGAGGAACAAGCATCACGAAGAGAAATATATACAAAAAGGCTGTTATGCTGAAGCGTAACTGTTATTTCAGAAGTCCAGCATCTGGTTTACTTAACAATACAAAATACATTAAATGATTCCCCAAATCACCTAACTGTTAGCATCATGTGTGTATTACAGTAAGTTTTTGCTTGGTTTTTTAATAAATATTATTTGTTCCTGGAAAATAAAAAGGTGGTTTAAGCAGGAAATCATTAAGAGGTATATGCATACATTCACACCACAAACATTTTAACTTAAAGCATATAAATGTTGTCATCGATTGAATTATATCCCCCAAAAAAAGTCTGTATCAACTTGGTTAGGCCATGATTCCAAGTATCTTGTGGTTGTCCTCCATTTTGTAACTGTATGTTGAGAGGATTAGGGGGCGATTGTATAACACCACCCTTACCCAGGTCACCTCCCTGATCCAAGGTAAAGGGAGTTTCCCTGGGGTGTGGCCTGCATCAGCTTTTCTCTCTTAAGAGATAAAAGGAAAGGGAAGCATCAGAGAGCTAGGGATCTCATACCACCAAGACAGCCGCACCAGTAGCAGAGCGCATCCTTTGGACCCGGGGTCTCTGCGCCTGAGAAGCTCCTCGACCAGGGGAACATTGAGGACAAGGACCTTCCCCCAGAGCCAACAGTGAGAGAAAGCTGTCCCCTAGAGCCTACGCCCTAAATTTGGACTCGTAACTTACTAGACTGTGAGAAAAGAAATTTCTCTTTCTTAAAGCCATCCACTTGTGGTATTTCTGTTATGGCAGCACTAGATGACTAAGACAAATCTTCATTCATTTGCCCTTGTGTTGGTGCAGGACCAAGGCTGACAGATGAGCACAGGTCCACTGTACGGCTTCCTGGCATATAAACCACATCCACTCTGAGTCATCTCATTTCCAGCTTTGTGTTTCTTTCAAAATTCTTAACACTTTTGAAGCAATTTGGGTACAGAATCTTTCCAGTTTTTTTTTTTAAATAAGTTTTTCTAAATCTTGTTCCTACAGTTGCCATATCCACTACCAAATGAACAGCAGTTTTTGATAACTTGTTCTTTTCTGAATCTTTCCAAAGCATTCAACTGAGTTTTCTTAGAAAATCATAATTCTCTCTCTTTTTTTTTTTTTTTTTACCTTTGACAGTTTATGTGTATTTGGTTAAATGACACAACTGCAAAGCCAACTCTTCAGACAAGGATTGGACTGGACAATTGGTTGGAGACGGATGCTGGTGAGGAGTGAGCTTCTTGGATCAGGTGGACACTTGAGACTATGTTGGCGTCTCCTCCCTGAAGGGGAGATGAGAGGGTACAGGGGGTCTGAAGCTGGTGAAATGGACACGAAAAGAGAGAGCGGAGGGAGGGAGCGGGCTGTCTCATTAGGGGGAGAGCAATTGGGAGTATGTAGCAAGCTATATATAAGTTTCTGTGTAACAGACTGATTTGATTTGTAAACTTTTACTTAAAGCACAATAAAAATTTTAAAAAATAAATCACACAACTGCAATAAAAAATACAACTATCATAAACACATTTGGAACGAACACAGGTGACAACTGATAAGCATAGAGTAAAACAGGTGGGAGGAGAAACAAGCAAGCAGCCCAGAGAGTGGCCATCAGGCTGGGAAAGGTCTTCGGGGCCACTGGCTTTGGTCAATGTTTTTAAGAAAGTGGAGGTTAACTGTTAACTCAGCAAGTTGATTAAGGTGAACTGGTTAAGAGAGGAGCCCCTGGGTGGTGCAAGCAGTTAATGCACTGGGCTGCTAACTGAAAGGTTGGAGGTTCAAGTCCACCCAGAGGCACCTTGGAAGAAAGGCCTGGCAATCTACTTCTAAAAAAATCAGCCATTGAAAAACCTATGGGGCACAGTTCTACTCTGACACTCATGTAGTCGCCATGAATCTGAGTCAACTCAACAGCAACTGGTTTGGTTAAGAGAGTTTCTGCTATCTTCACCAATAAACCTATCACTGATAAAATTAGCCACCAATGAAGCATCCTTTCCCATTTAACACTAGCACATCTATCCAGACCCGTGTGTACTGACTGGTCCATGGATAATACCAATGTTGTTGTGGTGTGCCTTTGAGGCCATTCCAACTCACAGAGACCCATATAGGGCAGAGTAGAACTGCCTCACAGGGCTTTTAAGACTGTAATCTTTACAGAAGCAGATTGTCACATCCTTCTCCCACGTAGTGGCTGGTGGGTTCAAACTGATAACCTCTGGGTTAGCAGCTGATCACTTAACCACTGTGCCACCAGCACTCCTTGGTAACATTAAGAGCAAATGCTTATACAGAACTTATTATGTTCTTGGACCAGGGTGTTAATGAATTCTAAGTGAGTTCATACATTAATTCATGAGGTAGGTGCTATTATTAACCCAGAGAGAAGCAGAGAGAGGTCAAGTAACTTGTTCAAAGTCCTATAACTGGGGCACATGTTGTTGTTAGGTGCCGACTCATACTGAGCCTATGTACAACAGAACAAAACCTTGCCTGGTCCTGCGCCACCCTCACAGTCATCGTTATGCTCGAGCACTGTTGCATTCACTGTGTCAATCCATCTCATTGAGGGTCTTTCTCATGGGGTATGTGATGGAGTAGTATTCTAACCTGGACTGTCTGTTCAATAGCTGTTGCTCTGAACCCTGACACTGTGATCCCTCTCACTATGATGATCAAATGTTGTAAATATCTAACAATACAAGTCGAATTAAACACAAAGTGAAATTTCAAGTCTTGTAAAACATGGAGGATTTCATGAAGTCACTGGAAGTGGTGTTGGGGAACAGGCAGAATTGCAACCAAAGTCAATGAACAAAGAGGGAGCTAGAAGAATCAGTTAACAATTGAGGAGAAAACTGACAAGGTTAATAAAAGAGGCCCATGTGGTATAAATGATCTTATTGAACATTAAACCACTATTTACTGAGCTCCCACAATGTGCCACCCACTGTTGTAGGTACTGGGGATACAGCCTTGAACAAACACCAAATCTCTACACTCATGGAGCTTATATTTATTCTCTGTAAGAGACAGACCGTAAACATCACTATCCGGACAGATAGATTAAGAATGACCCTTGGAAAAACTGAAGTTATCAAACATTTTTTGCAAAAATGAACCTTTTCATATTCTCCTTCAAAAGCCAAGTGCTAATGGAAAACTTTGGGAAAGGATAAGGGTGATGGCTGGACAAAATGATAAACATAATTAATCACACGTGAGGACTGCTGAAAAGGCAAATGTTTTGTTACATACATATTACCACAATTTTAAAAAATTAAAAAAAAAAGCCAAATGTGAAATACCCACCCACTGCCATCAAGTCAATTCCTACTCATAGCAACCCTATAGGGCAGAGTAGAACTGCCCCATAGGGTCTCCAAGGCTGTAATCTTTACAGAAGCAAACTGCCACAACTTTCTCCCACAGAACAACTAGTGGGTTAGAACCATGGGTTTGAACCACTGACCTTTTGATTAGCACCAGAGCACTTAACCACTGGGACACCAGAGCTCCTTAAATGTGAAATAGAGGACTTTATATCATGCAATCATAAAACTATTGGAAAAAATATGCACCTCCACTTAAAGAAATTAGTACCTGAACCACTCTTTGTTCATAGTAAAAATTAGATAGACGCGTAGTTGCAACTATAACCTAAATTTTTTGATTGTTAACTAACTAAATGTAAGATAGAGTGTTTTCCTGATTTTAGATTCATTTTCAAATTAAAGATCCAACCAAACCTCTCTTTATTTAGCATGAAATGTTGGCCCCCTTTGTAAAGTGACTTGGTTCTAGTTGACCTGTTTTTCTGCCACCAATCACTGAGCAAGGATCGTGGTCCTAAGGAGGATGACCAAAGATCATTACCTATCCAGCAAAACCGTACTTGGCCCAAAAGGTAAGATGAGTGTTCAGAATGCCAGGGTTCAGAATTAATAAAACTTTAAGCATTAAGGGCCACAAAATATTCTGGAAGGATGTGACATATGTCGACGAAGAGATATCTATTAGCCAAAGGAGTTAATCAATAAAGTTGATTCGACAAATTAAGAATGAGTGTGCTGGAGAGCGTGGGCATGCCCTTATAAAGATCTGAACTAATCCTTTGAGGTTTACTTTTATTTGTCCTAGGTTTTGACATCCCTTGCCTAAAGAGTTTCACATTATGTTCTTCCTGCTTGCTAAATTTACTGGGTGTTTGAATACCACGTTTTAAATCTAATTTTCTGATAAGAAACCCATACATTTGCTAAAAAATACATATAAAAAGGTATGCCAGCAACAGCCTTATTCCCACCCTTATTCCTCATCTGCTCAGGGCTCACTGAGTGTGACCTCCTCCTCCCTCCACCATATACGGATAAACTTCTATTGATTTCTTCATGCAGGCAAATACAAAAATGTATTATTTTTCTCCACTTTTTTTTTCTCACTTACTTTGTTCTGCATCTTGCTTTTTTGTAAGTAACAACGTATCTCGGAGATTTTTTCATACCAGTTTATTGACACATAGAGTATACTATGTATAAAAAAAGGTGCTCTGGTGGTGCAGTGGTTAACTGCTCAGCTGCTAAGTGAAAGTTTGGCAGTTCAAATCCACCAACTGCTTCAGTAAAGATTTACAGTCTTGGAACCTTATGGGGAAGCTCTACTCTGTCCTACGGGGTCGCTATGAGCTGGATATGTATAGAGATCTTTTGCTTAAGGAATACTTTAAATAAACGACATTTATTTAACCAGTCTTCTACTGGTGGACATTTGTATTGTTCCCAATCTTTTGCTACAATTAGTAATCTTGCAGATATGCCATTCTTCACAAGAGAGGAAATATATGTATCAAAAAAAAATAAACACACACATTCTCTCCAGTCGGTTCCAACCCATAGTGACCCCATGTACAACAGAATGAAACATTGCGTAGTGGTCCTGTGTGCCATTCTCACAATAGTAAACATGTTTGAGCCTGCTGTTGCAGCCACTGTGTCAATCCGTTTCATTGACGGTCTTCCTCTTTTTTGCACTCTACTTAACCAAGAATGATGTCCTCCAAAGACTGGTCCTTCCTGATAATATGTACAAAGTAAGCGAGACAAAGTCTCACCATCCTCGCATACACACATATATATATTTGTGATTCTGACAGATATTACCAAGGTCCCCTCAGAGCAATCAAAAACTGAATCAATTTATATTCCCACCAGCAACGTATGTATGAGAAAGCCTGTTTCCCTAAAGTCTCACCCATAGAGCGTGGATCTCTGCCAATCCAGCGGAGCCCTGGTGGCGTAGTAGTTAAGAGCTATAGCTGCTAACCAAAAGGTTGGCAGTTTGAATCCACCAGTCGCTCCTTGGAAGCCCTATGGGGCAGTCCTACATTGTCATAGATGAAAAATGGCATTAGTGAAGTTTTAAGTTGAACTTTTCTTCCTATTCACAAGGTTGAGCATCTTTTCAAGTCCAAGAGCCACTTGTCTATTTATCCAGTATTCTGAAGAAAAGCAAGGTAACAAAAAGAGAAGTATCTGACAAGGAAGATGAATTCCAATGTCATAATACAGGGTGGTTCTCCTTGTGGTTCTGGCTTAAACAGTTCAACCATGCTAAAAAAGATAAGAACAACATCACATTGATGTCAGCATGTAAAAGGGGGCTTATTCTGAGAACCATTCAAATCAAGGACCAACCACCAAATGTAGATCTTACCAAGTTTTCCCCCAAAGGGGCGTGCCCTGCCCTGGAGAAAAGGTTTGACATCCATACCCATAGTGAGTGCTCAAGGACTGGGTGGTGCAAGCTGTTAAGAGTCCACCTAGAGGCACTCCTGAAAGAAAGGCCTGGCAATCTACTTAAGAAAAATCAGCCACTGAAAATCCTTTAGAGCACAGTTCTACTCTGACACACGTGGGGTCGCCTTGAGTCCGAGTTAACTCCTCAGCAACTGGTGAGTGCTCAAGAAATATTCATTTGACAAATATTTATTGAGAGCCTTCATAGATCTTACCTTTCAGTTTGAGAAGACAACCAACATAACAAGGAAATAAATCATACAGTTGGCTGGGAGGTAGATAAGAAGACTAGATATGGAGGCTCAGAAGTGCTGTGGTAGAATTTTAAGCAGACTGATCAGGGCAGATCTCAGAGAGAGAGATTTGAACAAAGACATGAAGGAGATAAGGGAGAAAGCCTTCTGGAAGAGCACTGGGGCAAAAGGAACAGCCCGTGCAAATGCCATGAGATGTGCCTGGTATATTCAAGACAGCCAGGTGACCTGCGTGGTTGAAGCCCAGGGGTGGGGACAGAAGTCTGTGTCAGCAGTGAGATCAAAGGGGAGTTGTAGGAGATAAGGTCAAACACTTGTGGACCAAATGGAGAAATCTCTGCGTACTCCCAGCTCTGCACTGGCCTGGGACATCACTCCCATTACTACCTGATGTTTTTTGTTCTTATATACATCTTGCCCTTGCTATACTGACTTGGTTTTCCAGGAAGGGCAGAAGAAATCCAGCTTGAGCTGCTCAAGGAAGCAGAGAGCAGAAGATCCAAAAGCCCCAGGCATGATCAATACCTGTGTTTGTTGTTTTTGGTTGATGGCTCCTGGCAACAAGGGGACAATCCCGTGTCTGCTTTTCCTAGGCTTCCTCACCTCGCTAAATTTGAAATCCCTTCCTTGCAATACCTGTGATTTTAGCATCTCACAAGAGACATTAGCCTTGTCAGCTTATTTCCCCATTTCCAAATGACTTACATTTCAAGTTTACCTTGAGGTGAAGTTCATAACAAATGCATCAGGCACCTAACAAAGACCCAAACCCAGCCTCTGACAGGCTGGCCAATGAGTATCAAGTATTTGCCATGACTTTCAGCTATTGTTTTCTCAATAAAAAGTGTTGCAGAGAGCAGCTCTTTCTAAGAGGATCTACCTTGCTTCAGAAAGGAGAGAAGCAAGACTTGTCACTTGGGACTGAGATGTGCCAATGAGAAACCAATGAGAAACTACAGGGGCGAAAGGCCTGATAGGAAAGTCTCCTCCAAGTATGGAACATCTCTTCTCGTGTGGGCAAAACCACAACCGTTTCTGCAGACTCCTCCGTACACTATTCTCTATATTGCTCTTTTTTGTATCTTGAAACTCTATTCCTCTCTTGCCTTACCTCTTTTTCCCTCTTCCCCCTCCTCCTGGACACACAAAGTACAGAACATGGTTCACAGTGGAAAGGCTGCGGGGAGGGACTGGCCCTTTAATCTCTGCCATAAAGAGGTAAAAACCTTGGGCATCACCTTTCCCTCACCAACTACTGCAGATCTAGGAGTTTCATACCACTTAGGTAAGGCTGTGAATCCCTGGGTAGTACAAACAGTTAACACGCTTGGCTGCTAATTCTCAAGGTTTGAGGTTCACCCAGACGCACCTTGGAAGAAAGGCCGGTTGATCTCCTTAGAAAAAATCAGCCGCCGAAAGCCCTGTGGAACACTGTTCTACTCTGCCACATATGGCGTGGTCAAGAGTCGGAATCGACTCAACTTAGATGAGGATGAGTCCTGATATTTAAGCAATGTCCTCGATGGACAAGGCATAGAGCTGGCTGCTACGGAAAGAGGATCAGGGCATGACCCTGGCACTGAGAAAGTGACCCTCAGGAAAGGTGGAAGCCAAAACAAACGGAAAGTAAAACAGTAAAATGGCTACACAAGAGATGTCAGAAATGATTTGACAAGTTGAGAGCTCTGACTGAGCACACAGTGCCCAGCAGGGGCTTGGGCTGCTCCACTCAGGAAAAGCATAAGCCACACTCCCTAGGATCTTGACAGTGTTGTCTTTGGTGTGGGACAGAACTAGGTATGAGTTCTTCTTGCCTCCATCACTTATTAGCTGCGACATCAGCATCACACTGATGACATTTGTCACCTGTTTAAATCTCAGCCTCCCTGCATGAAAAATGAGGCTAGATACCCACTTCATGGCTGTGTTGGGTGGCACACTTGAAATACATGAGCTGTTTAGCACAGTGCTTTGACGTATCTGTACTCAATAAATGACGTCTTTCATGGAAATCTTGGTGGCGTAATGGTTAAGTGCTACGGATGCTAACCAAAAGATCAGCAGTTCGAACCCGCCAGGCGCTCCTTGGAAACCCTGCAGGGCAGTTCTACTCTGTCCTGTAGGGTCGCTGTGAGTCAGAATTGACTTGACCGCAATGGGTTTGGTTTGGTTTTTTATCATGACCTACACTTATCCCAACATGGCCAAAAAAGTGTCTTCCCAAGATTCTGTCCCATACCCAGTCTGAAAGTTCTACCACCTATCCTGAACCCCCTTCTGATGCCACGCTGTTCTGTGTCCAGGGTAATGAACAGTGTTCAGAGTACTGTTGAGTGCTAACTCAGCTCGGTAGCCCCAACCTCCCTATACATTCTGGGCCTCCCTACTGCCGGGCTCTCGGTCTTTCCCCAAGATGCCCCAGCAGCGTCTAGACCCCTTCCCTCACCATTAGCCACGCTGCGCTGTGGTCCTTCTGCCTGATCCCTGGCCCCCTGCCGCCCACCCTGCCCCTCACCTGATGTAGGGGAGGAAGGGGTTGACGTGCCCATTGAGCACGGCGACCACGTAGGAGATGATGAATGCAGCGGACGACCAGGTCACCAGGAGGAAGGGGACGAAGGCCATGCCCCTCAAGAAGCACAGCATCGCGACCCCGCCGCCGCCGCCGCCGCCGGGAAGGCGCTGAGCTCAGCCGGGCCGGGGCGCCGGGTGCGCCTGGCTGCCGGGGGGCCGGGGCCGCGCACGTGCCAAGCCCGCCGGGCGGCGGCCACCGAGCGACAGCAGCGGGCGGCCGGACGGAAGGTGCGCGGCCGTCGGGGCAGGCCCGGCCCCGGAGGGAGGGGAAGCGCGAAAAGCCAAGCGAAGCGCGGACGGCTAGGCGGCCGGGCCGGGGGTGGGTGGGGCGCGGGCGGCCCCGGCTTGTTGCGAAACGGGTGAAGTCACAAAGCGGCGGCCCCACCACCTTGGAGGCGAGCGGCGACCCCCCCGCGGACGCGACGCCAGGGCTGAAGGGACGCGGCGGACCGCTCCTTTCACTTTTGGTTCGGACACCGCGTGGGTGGCGCGGTGGGCAGCCCGGGGGGAGCGGCGGTAATACCGGCCCTGGCGCCCCACCCCGGCCCGGCCCGGCCTGCTCAGCTCGCGAGAAATGGATTAACTCCTCCCGCCCCCTCCTTTCCTCGGGGTTTCCGGGGTACGAGCCTTCGAACCCTGAGGGCCACCTCTCCGAGGAACAGCCGCCGGCAAGTGCTGGGGGAGGGGTGGCCACCGCGTGGTCACACCCATCCCATCCCGCCGTCCGGCGGCTGCTGCTGCGGGGATGGGGGGATCCGGGCAGAAGTGTTCGATGACGTTCCACAGGCCACGGGACAGAGATGTGGTGCAAACCTGGATAGTGAACACCTGGAAACCAGAACTCTGCAGATGCAGGTGGGGGTGGGATCAGGGTGGGACTGCTCATTCTGTTTTTAGTCAGAGTGAAGTTTCAGTATTGGTTTCCTAGAAATTAGATTTCCCTTTGTTTTCACGCAGATCTGGATTAGCCCAGACTTGGAATCATGTCCTAAAATGACTAACGGTGACTTGATACATTTAAAGCCTTGCAAAGGTGATCTGTGTTCTGGGGGTGCTTCCAAGCATTGAGATTTGGAAGTATGCTTTATGGATTCTAAGCCCCAGGCATGTTTTGAGGTCGTTGGGTCACTGGTAACCAAATGCCGTTTATTTCAGCCACACAAATGTTGGACAGGTGGTGCACCCTGCTTGTGGTTGGTTGCCTTCAAATCCCACCTGTTGCAGAGTAGAACTGCTCCATAGGGCGTTCAAGCCTGTGACTTTTGGGAACAGGCCTGTCTTCCGAGGCCTCTGGGTGGGTTTGAACCACCGACCTTTCTGCTAGTAGAGAAGCTCTTAACTGTTTGAGCCACCCAGGGAGTAGGGGTTCAGAATGACCAGTTGTGGTTCAGTGGACTACGACTCATGGCAACCCCATGTGTGGCAGGGTAGAACTGTACCACGTAGAGTTTTCGGTAGCTGATTTTTCCAAAGTAGATCACCAGTCCTTTCCTGCAAGGTGCCTTTGGGTGGCTTGACCCTCAAACCTCCAACTTTGGGGTTAGCAGCTGAGCATGTTAACAGTTTATACCACCCAGGGACAGAGGCTGAGAATACAAGGATTACATAGCACCATTAGGACTAGGAGACTGACACATCAAAATAAAACAAATTTATATGGAATATTAAATGGATTTAAAAAAGAAAAGAAAAGATCTATACAAAGCTGAGGAGGGCAGGGGGTGGCCCTGGGATGGATATGGGACCAGGAAAGGTTTCCTGGCAGATAACGGCGTTTTTGAAAAGTAAATCATTGCTAATCAGGCAAACAAAGATGAGTCTAGCTTTCCAGGTCAAGGAGAAAATGCATAGATTGTGAAATTGTTAAGTGCTAGGCAGGGAATAGACAGGTGGCCTGAGGCCAAGTCACTGAGAGCCCAAATAAGAACCTTGGATTTTATTTGGTAGTGATAAGAGTCATTAAGGTGTTTTAAGCAAGAAATATTAACAGACTCGTATTTCAGGAGATCATTGTGGCTGTTGGGTGATTGCCCACAATTTGATTCCACCATATTGAATAAACCAGAAGCTTTAAGGCTTTTTAGAAAGTGCAAAAGCTATCATCCTTACTGACCCATTGTACATCTCTACGTAGGTTTCTGTCTTCTGAAAACCACTCTTACTTCCTCTTTCCCCATCTCCTCCCCTTTCTCCTTTCCTACTCTGCTACTGATTCATCTTATTGAAAAAGCCTCCCTTAGGCAGAGGAATTATGACATCAAAAGGAATCCACCTATTCATTTTACCTTTGTGCTACTTAGGTAATTCCCCTACGCAATCCAATTGGCTAATAACTTTTTAATCCAAATATAATTACAAGAGGGGCCCTGGTAGCTCAGTGATTAAGATCTATGGCTGCTAATCAAAAGGTCAGCAGTTCAAAGCCACCAGCCACTCTAGAAACACTGTGGGGCAGTTCTACTCTGTCCTATAAGGTCGTTATGATTCAGAATCCACTCAACAGCAATGGGTTTGGTTTTTGGTTATAATTATAAAAGTTGTCTGCCTATAATGGAATTAGATATTTTGTTTAAAGTAAATATGTATACATAGGAAACCCTGGTAGCGTAGTGGTTAAGTGCTACGGCTGCTAACCAAGAGGTCGGCAGTTCGAATCCGCCAGGCGCTCCTTGGAAACTATCGGGCGGTTCTACTCTGTCCTATAGGGTCGCTATGAGTCGGAATCGACTCCACTGCAGTGGGCTTTTTTTTGGTTTTATGTATACATAAAGTAAGTATGTATTTAAAATAGGTATGTTTTAAATACTGTAAATAAGTAACTGTAGGGGCCTTAGTAGCTCAGTGGTTAAGATTTCAGCTGCTAACCAAAAGGTTTGCAGTTGGAATTCACCAGCAGCTCCTTGGAAACCCTATGGGGTAGTTCTACTCTGTTCTATAGGGTCAATATGAGTAGGAATTGACTCAGCAGCAACAGGTTTAAGTAACTATAGGTATAGTGTCAACATCCCTGAGAAGCACAATGCTACTTTCCCTTCTAAAAGTTTTCCATATCAATGATCCTGAAACACCCTGTCCTTGGAACAGTAAGGTTTATAACGCTAAAAAAAGCAAAGGTTCTGGAAGACAACTTTGATGCTAAGTACCTTTAGATATATAATAAAAACTGCGCTTCTCCCCTTGCATTGATTCCCCATAGGTAGGCCGAGGCCAAGTCACTGAGAGGCCAGCTTTTACAATTGTTTTGTTAGGTGCCGTTGAGTCAGTTCCAACTTATAGCGACCCTATGTATAACAGAACGAGATGTGGCCCCGTCCCGCACCTTACTCACAATATGTTTGAGCCCATTGTTATAACCACTGTGTCAATCCAACTCATTGAGGATTTCTCTTTGACATAGTAAAGAGTAAAAACCAAAACCAAACCTGTTGCTGTCAAGTGGATTCCAACACACAGCACCCCTACAGGACAAAGTAGAACTGCCTTATAGGATTTCCAAGGCAGTCATCCTTACATGAGCTGACTGCCACATTTATTTCTCCTGTGGAGCCGCTATTGTATTCGAATGGCCAACCTTTGGGTTAGCAGCCAAAAACTGTCACCACTACAGAACCAGGATCCTTAAGTAAAGAATAAAGTAAGGGTCTGGATGAAATGTCCTTTTGAAGACGAAGTCATTTTTCCTTGGTGGCCACTATTTATTAAAAGGCAGTGTGCCCCCATGATCTAATTTAATCTGCACACCAGCACTCAGACATTGTTGTCCCCTTTTTATAGATGAACAAACTGAGGCTTGAGGTCATATACATACTGAATAGGAAAAAAAAAAACCCATTGCTGTCGAGTTGATTCCAACTCATTGCGACCCTGTAGGACATACAACTGCCCCGTAGAGTTTCCAAGGAGTACCCAGTGGAATAGAACTGCTGACCTTTTGGTTAGCAGCCGTAGCTCTTAATCACTACACCAACAGAGTTTCCAGTGAATAGAGGTGAAGAGTTTGAATTCAGGTCTATCTGACTCCAAAGCTTGTGACCTTTAACATTTGTGGGTTCCAAAATTGAGATGCCTATATCACAATGATAAGCCTAGGTCTGAGCCCCAGCTCCATCTTAGCTTTTGCTTATTTCTCCTGCAACTGTCAAACCTTTAGTCAAACTTAAGTAGTAACAAAGAATTTCCCTTGAACCTTCAAACCATTAGTCGAACTTAAGTACATAACAAGGGATTTCTCCTGCAACCTTCAAACCCTTAGGTGGACTTAACTGCATAATAAAGGGAATGTTTTTCTCTGTGGCTAAATTACAGTAAAGATATGGAAAGAATATTCCTAAGGGAGGGTCATGACACAAGACCCTTATCAGGAACCCTCTAAGCAGCACTAATATTGCCATTTTGAATTGGGCAATCATATGTAAACTATGCTGGGAGTGACAAATTGAAGAAGAATGGTGTCACATTCATCCTCAAAAAGAACATTTTAAGATCTATCCTGAAGTACAATACTGACAGTGATAGGATAATATTCCTACACCTACGAGGAAGATCAGTTAATAGGACTATTATTCAAATTTACACACCAACTTCTGATGCCAAAGATAATGACATTGAAGATTTTTACCAACTCCTGCAGTCTGAGATTGATCAAACATGCAATCAAGATGCATTGATAATTACCGGTGATTCGAATTTGAAAGTTGGAAACAAAGAAGGATCTGCTGTTGGAAAATATGGCCTTGGTGATAGAAAAGCCTGAGATCAAATGATAGAATCATGCAAGACCAGTTCATTGCAAATACCTTTTTTCAACAACATAGAAGACGACTATACATACGAACAGTCATTAACAACCTGCGTTATGCAGATGACACAACCTTGCTTGCTGAAAGTGAAGAGGACTTGAAGCACTTTCTGATGAAGATCAAAGACCACAGCCTTTGGTATGGATTACACCTCAACATAAAGAAAACAAAAATTCTCTCAACTGAACCAGTAAGCAACACCATGATAAATGGAGGAAAGATTGAGGTTGTCAAGGATTTCATTTTACTTGGATCCACATTCAACACCCATGGAAGCAGCAGTCAAGAAATCAAAAGTTGCATTGTATTGGGCAAATCAGCTGCAAAAGACTTCTTCAAAGTGTTGAAAATCGAAGGTGTCACCTGGAAGACTAAGGTGTGCCTGACCCAAGCCATGGTGTTTTCAGTCGCCTCATGTGCATGCAAAAGCTGGGTAGTGCGTAAGGAAGACCGCAGAAGAACTGATGCCCTTGAATTGTGTTAGCAAAGGATATTGAATACACCGTGGACTGCCAAAAGAACAAACAAATCTGCCTTGGAAGAATTACAACCAGAAAGCTCGTTAGAAGCGTGGATGGCCAGACTACACCTTACATACTTTGGACATGTTCTCAGGAGGGATCAGTCCCTGGAAAAGGACATCATACTTGGTAAAATAGAGGGTCAGCCAAAAAGAGGAAGACCCTCAAGGAGATGGACTGACACAGTGGCTGCAACAATATGCTCAAGCAAAACAACAATAGTGAGGATGGCACAGGACTGGGCGGTGTTTCTTTCTGTTGTACATAGGGTTGCTGTGAGACAGAAGCAACTCGATGGCACCTAACAACAACAACAACATACGTATGGACCTTGCAAGATGAAATACTCAGAATCAAGTCAACTATATCTGTGGAAAGAGACAATGGAAAAGTTCAATATCATCAGTTAGAACAAGGCTGGGGCCAACTGAGGAACAAACCGTCAGGTGCTCATAAGCAAGTTCAAGTCGAAGATGAAGAAAACTAGAACAAGTCCACAAGAGCCAAAATACAACCTTGAATATATCCCACTTGAATTTAGAGACCATCTCAGGAATAGATTTGATGCATTGAACACTAATGTCCGAAGACCAGATGAGCTGTGGAATGACATCAAGGACATCATACATGAAGACAGCAAAAGGTCATTAAAAAGACAGGAAAGAAAGAAAAGACCAGAGTGCATGTCAGAAGAGACTCTGAAACTTGCTCTTGAACTTAGTGGCTAAAGCAAATGGAAGAAATCACCTAGAAGAGCTGAACAGAAGATTTTTTCAAAGGGTGGCTCAAGAAGGGGAAGTAAAATATAATGACATGTGCAAAGACCTGGAGTTAGAAAACCAAAAGAGAGGAACGCGCTCAGCGTTTCTCAAGCCGAAAAAACTGAAGAAAAAATTCAAGCCTCGAGTCGCAATAGTGAAGGATTCTACGGGGGAAATATTGAATAACAAAGGAAACATCAAAAGAAGATGGAAAAAATACAGAGTCACTGTAACAAAAAGGATTGGTTGACATTCAACCATTTCAGGAGGTAGCATATAACCAAGAAACAATGGTGTTGAAGGAAGAGGTCCAAGCTGCACTGAAGGCACTGGCGAAAAACAAGGCTCCGGGAATTGATGGAATAGTAATTAAGATGTTTCAACAAAGGAATGCAGCACTGGAGGTGTTCACTCGTCTGTGTCAAGAAATTTGGAAGACAGCTACCTGGCCAACTGACCGGAAGAGATCTATATTTGTGCCCATTCCAAAAGAAAGGCGATCCAACCAAATGCAGAAATTATCAAAGTATATCATTAATATCACACAGAAGTAAAATTTTGCTGAATATCATTCAGAAGAGGTTGCAGCAGTATATTGACAGTAACTGCCAGAAATTCAAGCCAGATTCAGAAGAGGATGTAGACCAAAGGATATCATTGCTGATGTCAGATGGATCTTGGCTGAAAGCAGAGACTATCAGGAAGATGTTTACATGTGTTTTATTGACTATGCACAGGCATTTGACTGTGTGGATCATAACAAATTATAAATAAGATTGCGAAGAATGAGAATTCCAGAACAGTTAACTGTACTCATGAGGAACCTGTACATAGACCAATAGGCAGTTGTCATGGATTGAATTGTGTTCCCCCAAAAATATGTGTCAACCTGGTTAGGCCATGATTCCCAGTATTGTGTTGTTGTCCTCCATTTTGTGATTGTAATTTTATGTTAAGAGGATGAGGATGGGATTGTAACACCATCCTTACTCAGGTCACCTCCCTGATCCAAGGTAATGGAAGTTTCCCTAGAGTGGCCTGCACCACCTTTTGTCTCTCAAGAGATAAAAAAGAAAGAGAAGCAAGCAGAGAGTTGGGGACCTCATACCACCAAGAAAGCAGCTCCAGGAGCAGAGCACTTCCTTTGGACACGGGGTCCCTGTGCCTGCGACCAGGGGAAGATTGAGGACAAGAACCTTCCTCCAGAGCCAACAGAGAGAGAAAGCCTTCCCCTGGAGCTGATGCCCTGAATTTGGACTTTTACCCTACTTTACTGTGAGGAAATAGATTTCTCTTGTTAAAGCCATCCATTGGTGGTGTTTCTGTTACAGCAGCACTAGATGACTAAGACAGTCCCCCTCCAGGAACTGGTCCTTCCTGATAACATATCTAAGGTACCTAAGACAAAATCTTGCCATCCTCACTTCCAAGGAGCACTCTGGCGATACTGTTTGCAAGACAGACTTGTTCATTCTTCTGGCAGCCCGTGGTATATTCAATATTCTTCGCCAGTATCATAATTCAAATGCATCAGTTCTTCTTTGATCTTCCTTATTCGTTGTCCAGCTTTCACATGCATATGAGATAATTGAAAATACCATGGCTTGGGTCAGATGCACCTTAGTCCTCAAAGTGACATCTTTGCTTTTTAACACTTTAAAGAGGTCTTTTGCAGCAGATGTGCCCAATGCAATACATCGTTTGATTCCTTGACTGCTGCTTCCATGGGCGTTTATGGTGAATCCAGGTAAAATGAAATCCTTGACAACTTCAGTCATTTCTCCGTTTATCATGATGTTGCTTACTGATCCACTTGTGAGGATTTTTGTTTTCTTTATGTTGAAGTATAATCCATACTGAAGGGCATAGTCTTTGATCTTCAGCAGTTAAGTGCTTCAAGCCTTCTTAGCTTTCAGCAAGCAAGATTGTGTCATCTGCATATTACAGGTTGTCTTTTTAATGATCTCTTGCTTTCTTCATGTATGATATCTTCCCACAACTCATCTGGTCTTCTGTCATTAGTATTCAGTGCATCAAATCTATTCTTGAGATGGTCTCCAAATTCAGGTGGAATATACTCAAGGTCGTATTTTGGCTCTCTTGAACTGGTTTTGATTTTTTTCAGCTTCAACTTGAATTTCTATATGAGCAACTGATGGTCTGTTCTACAGTCGCCCCCTAGCCTTGTTCTGACTGATGATGATATTGAGCTTTTCCATTGTCTCTTTCCATAGCCGTAGTTAATCTGATTCCTGCGTTTTCCATCCAGTGAGGTCCACATGTATAGTTGCGGTTTGTGTTGTTGAAAAAGCTATTTGCAATGAGTGAGTCTTGCAAAATTCTATCATTCGATCTCCAGTGTCATTTCTATAACCAAGGCCATATTTTCCAACTACTGATCCTTCTTCATTTCCAGCTTTTCACATTCCAATCACCAGTAATTATCAATGCATCTTGATTGCATGTTTGATTGATTTCAGACTGCAGAAGTTGGTAAAAATCTTCAGTTTCTTCATCTTTGGCCTTAGTGGTTGGTGTGTAAATTTGAATAATAGTCATATTAACTGGTCTTCCTTGAAGGTATATGAATATTATTTTATCACTGTCAGCATTGTACTTCAGGATAGATCTTTATTTTTGTTTTACTTATATGTATGTATGTATGTATATACTGACTTTAACAAAGAGAAATTTATTTTCTCACAGCCTAGTAGGCTAGAAGTCCAAATTTAGGGTGTCAGCTCCAGGGGAAGGCTTTCTCTCTCTGTTGGTACTGGAGGAAGGTCCTTCTCTTCCGTCTTCCCCTGGACTAGGAGCTTCTCTGTGCGGGAACCCTGGGTCCAAAGAACACACTTGGCTCCTGGTGCTGCTTTTTTTTTTTAATCGTACTTTAGGTGAAGGTTTACAGAACAAACTAGCTTCTCATTAAACAGTTAGTACACATATTGTTTTGTGACATTGGTTACCAACCCCACAACATGTCAACACTCCCCCTCGTCAACCTTGGGTTCCCTATTACCAGCTTTCCTGCCCACTCCTGCCTTCTAGTTCTTGCCCCTGGACTGGTGTGCCCCTTTAGTCTCGTTTTGGTTTATGGGCCTGTCTAATCTGTGGCTGAAGGGTGAACCTCAGGAATGATTTCATTACTGAGCAAAAAGGGTGTCCAGGGGCCATACTCTCGGGGTTTCTCCAGTCTCTGTCAGGCCAGTAAGTCTGGCCTTTTTTGTGAGTTAGAATTTTGTTCTATATTTTTCTCCAGCTTTGTCTGGGACCCTCTATTGTGATTCCTGTCAGAGAAGTTGGTGGTGGTAGCTGGGCACCATCTAGTTATACTGGACTTGGTCTGGTGGAGGCGGTGGTACTTGTGGTCCATTAGTTCTTTCGACTAATCTTTCTCGTGTATCTTTAGCTACCAAGGGGGTGAGACCAATGGAGTATCTTAGATGGCCACTCACAAGCTTTTAAGACTCCAGACACTACTCACCAAACTAGAATGTAAAACAGTTTCTTTATAAACTGTGTTATGCCAGTTGATCTAGATGTTCCCCGAAAGCATGGGCCCCACAACTTTTGGTGATGAATTGTATGCCATTCCCCTTCAATTTGTCATTCCTGGCATAGTAGACCACATGGTTGTCTGATTCAGGATGGCCAATGCCAGCCCATTTCAACTTACTAATGCCTACATATCCATCTTGATAGGCTCCATTTCATTTTGGACAACTTCCAATTTTTCTAGATTCATGCCGTGTACATTCCACATTTCTGTTATTAATGGATGCTTGAAGCTGCTTCTTCTCATTTTGAGTCGTGCCACATCATAAAATGAAGGTCCTGAAAGCTTGACTCCATCCATGTCATTAAGGTCAACTCTAAGGAGGCAGCTCTTCCCCAGTTGTATTTTCAGTGCCTTCCAACCTAAGGGGTTCATCTTCAAGCGCTCAGTCAATGTTCTGCTGCTATTCATAAGGTTTTCACTGGCCAGTTTTTTCAAAAGTAGACCACCAGGTCCTTCCTCCTAGTCTATCTTAGTCTGGAAGCTTTGCTGAACAGTGTCCATCAAGGGTGACCCTGCTGGTATTTGACATACCAATGGCATATCTTTCAGCATCACAGCAACATGCCAGGCACCACAGTATGACAAACTGACAGACCCATGGCGGTATAGGGGTTAGAATTCCAACACACATTTTAGAGGGTGAGAAACCATTTTAATTCTCTTGGAGTCCAGATTTCTGGGGTCCATGGAGTTCGAGTGGCCCACCCAGGCCATTTGCCCTTGGGTGTCCTTTTGAGCCCTTGATGAACTGGTTTTTCTAAAGTCAAAGTCACCGTAGGTGTCCTTTTGAACCTTGAGCCTTTTTTAAACAATTTCATCAATTTTATTTGCTCTAATACATGTACTACAATGATTTTGCACAAACATTTATGATTTTGTGAGCCAAAGGATATGATTATCCTCTAAGGTTCCCTTGTTTCACACTGATTGTGTGTGTGTGTGTGTGTGTGTGTGTGTGCTTTAGATGAAAGTTCACAGCTCAAGTTAGTTTCTCATACAAAAATTTATATTACATTGTTATATGACCCCAGCTGCTATCCCTATAAAGTGACCACACACTCCTCCTTTCCACCCCTGATTTCCCACGTCCATTCTCATCAGAGTCACTGTTAACCCCATGGCTTTGAATACAGAATTCAGAAGCAGTAAAGGTTTAGAGATTTTGTTTATTTCAAAGGAGATAGCACCAGTGCCCTTCGTGGGAAGCATGCCTGACTGCTATGCAGATGCCCTGTGATAGTGACAGTTATAAATTATTACAGGTCTGGACAATGGCAGCAGATACTTCTTTAGTTTCCTAATCTTTTCTGGCAGATGCTTTTATGCTATCAGAGATGAAGAAGAAAGAATGAACTTGAGAAATTTGGGAATTTCCATATAACAAGCACAAGCGAGAATTTCTTTTTAAGTTTTATGAAATAAGGGTTTTTTTCTTCTTCTTCCTTCCCCTTATGAATAATTTCTAAATTTACTGGACATATACGAACTCATATGATCTGTCTTTCTCAATTTACCTAATCTTAAGTCTCTATGCATTTACTTCTACAATCCTATATAGGATAGGATTTTCTTAGGAGGTGCAGTTCATGCTGTAGTTGTCCTCATCTATGGAAAAATGAGGGTATGATATCTGCATTTACAATTATCTCACTGAGTTATTTCTCAACATACTAAAGATATTTCAGAAGGGAAGAAGGCGTCTTTGTCAGCCTGTTGCTCTTTGGATAGTCTGACATGAGTTGGACAAGATTAGAAAATGGCTGAAAAAATGACAGAAATGTCAGATCAAAAGGCTATTGTTTGTGTCCTTCCCCCCAATAAGCAATTTTTTTGAAAAAGAGATTTGTTTTATTATGCTTTTAATTAATAATTAATCAACATTTTTATCAAGGCATCACCCAGCGTTTTTGGTTCACCAATTCCACAAACACTGATTGAGAATATACAATTTGTCAGACATAGGGCTGTGTGATTAAAGATATAGAAAGAGAACCCTTAGTGCCTGGAATCGGGAAGGTCAGAGGGTTCAGATGAACTTGGCTTGTTTAGGGTATGATAAGTGTCCAATGTGGACGGAACACATGGAGGTAAGGAGGAAGAAATTGTTGGGATGACATCATGAAAGGCCTTGTATAACATGCTAAGGAAATTAGACTTTACTCTGGAAGCAACAGGAGACAGTGAAAGTTCATGACTAAGATGGTATCACTATCAGATTTTTTTTTATGATGGCAACCCCAGCAGCCTTTGGGTGGGTGAACTGGAGATGGAAGTGGAGATTAATGGCAGGTGGGTCCCTTAAGAAATGCTAAAGACCTAACCTTAGGCAGTGGATTATGGACGGATAATTTGGTGGCTAAATGGGTGTATGCAATAAAAGAGATGAAATTCATTGAAGATGAGATGGAGTTGATTTCCAGTTTGAAAAGCTCAGTGCATATTAATCATTAATTCAGCCAGGGAATAGAAGAAGTATGGAGAAGTACGAGTTTGTTTAGACGTCCAACAGTCTAATCAACAGTATGAGATGCCTATAGAATACCTAGGTGAAGGTGTTGTTGTTAGGTGCATTTGAGCCAGTTCTGACTCATAGCAACCCTATGCACAACAGAACAAAACACTGCCCAGCCCTGTGCCATCCTTACAATCATTGTTATGCTTGAGCCCATTGTTGCAGCCACTGTGTCAATCCACCTCGTTAAGGGACTTTCTCTTTTTCACTGACCCTGTACTTTACCAAGCATGATGTCCTTCTCCAGGGACTGATCCCTCCTGACGATGTGTATGTATGTAAGACTCAGTCTCGCTATCCTTGCTTCCAAGGAGCATTCTGGTTGTACTTCTTCCATGACAGATTTGTTCATTCTTTTGGCAGTCCATGGTATATTCAATATTCTTTGCCAGCACCACAATTCAAAGGCATCAATTCTTCTTCAGTCTTCCTTATTCATTGTCCAGCTTTCACATGCGTATGAGCTGATTGAAAATACCATGGCTTGGGTCAGGCACACCATAGTCTTCGAGGTGACATCTTTGCTTTTCAATACTTTAAAGAGATCCTTTGCAAAAGATTTGCCCAATGCAATGCGTCATTTGATTTCTTGACTGCTGCTTCCATGGGTGTTGGTTGTAGATCCAAGTAAAATGAAATCATTGATAACTTCAATCTTTTCTCCGTTTATCGTGATGTGGCTTATTGGTCCAGTTGTGAGGATTTTTGTTTTCTTTATGTTGAGGTGCAATCCATACTGAAGGCTGTGGTCTTTGATCTTCATTAGTAAGTGCTTCAAGTCCTCTTCACTTTCAGCAAGCAAGGTTGTGTGATCTGCATAATGCAGGTTGTTAATGCATATTCCTCCAATCCTGACACCCCATTCTTCTTCATATAGTGCAGTGTCTGGGATTATTTACTCAGCATACACATTGAATAAAAAAAAAAAAAAAAAAAATTTTTTTTTTTTTTTTTTTAGGTATGGTGAAAGGATACAACCCTGACTCACACCTTTCCTGACTTTAAACCACTCAGAATCCCCTTGTTCTGTCCGAACAACTGCCTCTTGATCTATGTACAGGTTCCTCATAAGCACAATTAAGTGCTCTGGAATTCCCATTCTTCGCAATGTCATCCATAATTTGTAATGATCCACACAGTCGAATGCCTTTGCATAGTCAATAAAACACAGGTAAACATCCATCGGGTATTCTCTGCTCTCAGCCAGGATCTATCTGACATCAGCAATCATATCCCTGGCTCCATGCCCTCTTCTGAATCCAGCCTGAATTTCTGGCAGTTCCCTGTCGATATACTGCTGCAGCCACTTTTTGAATCATTTTCAGCAAAATTGTACTTGCATGTGATATTAATGATATTGTTCTATAATTTCCACATTTGGTTGGATCACCTTTCTTGGGAATAGGCATAAATATGGATCGCTTCCAGTCAGTTGGCCAGGAAGCTGTCTTCCATATTTCTTGGCGTAGATGAGTAAGCACTTCCAGCACTGCATCCATTTGTTGAAACATCTCAGTTGATATTCCATCAGTTCCTGGAGCCTTGTTTTTCACCAATACCGTCAGCGCAGCTGGACTGCTTCCTTCAGTACATCGGTTCCTGACCATATGCTACCTTTTGAAATGGTTGAACGTCGACTAGTTCTTTTTCATATAATGACTCTGTGTATTCCGATACCAACAGGGTCATCCATAGAGGACAAGTTTCAGCTGAGCTTCCAGACCAAGACAGACTAGGAAGAAGGACCTAGCAGTCTACTTCTGAAAAGAATTAGCCAGTGAAAGCCTTATGAATAGCAGTGGAACATTGTCTGATATAGTGCTGGAAGATGAGCCTCCCAGGTTGGAAGGCACTCAAAAGACAACTGGAGAAGAGCTGCCTCCTCAGAAGAGAGTTGATCTTAATGATGTGAATGGAGTAATGCTTTCAGGACCTTCATTTGTTGATGTGGCTCAACTCAAAATGAGAAGAAACAGCTGCAAACATTCATTAATAATCGGAACCTGGAATGTAGGAAGTATGAATCTAGGAAAATTGGAAATTGTCAGAAGTGAAAAAGAATGCATAAACATCGTTAGCCTGGACTTTAGTGATCTGAAGTGGACTGGTATTGGCAATTTTGAATCAGACAAGCATATAGTCTACTATGCCAGGAATGACAGCTGGAAGAGGAATGGTGTTGCTTCATCGGCAAAAAGAATATTTCAAGATCTCTCCTGAAGTACAACGTTGTCAATGATAGGATAATATCCATGTGCCTATAAGGAAAACCAGTTAATACGACTATTATTCAAATTTATGCACCAACCACTAAAGCCAAAGATGAAGAAATTGAAGATTTTTACCAACTTCTGCAGTCTGAAATTGATGGAACATGCAACCAGAATGCACTGATAATTACTGGTGATTGGAATGCGAAAGTTGGAAACAAAGAAGGAGGATCAGTAGTTGGAAAAAATGACCTTGGTGATAGAAAGAATGCCGGAGATCGAATTTTGCAAGATCAATGACTTCTTTGTTGCAAATACCTTTTTTCACCAACATAAATGGCAACTATACACATGGACCTTGCCAAATGGAACACACAGGAATCAAATGACTAATCTGTGGAAAGAGACGATGGAAAAGCTGAGTATCATCAGTCAAAACAAGGCCAAGGACCGACTGTGGAACAGACCATCAATTGCTCTTATGCAAGTTCAAGCTGAAACTGAAGAAAATCAGAACACGTCCAAGAGAGCCAAAATAAGACTTGGAGTGTATCCCACCTGAATTTAGAGACCATCTCAAGAATAGATTTGACACGTTGAACACTAATGGCCAGAGACCAGAGGAGTTGTGGAAGGACATCATACATGAAGAAAGCAAGAGGCCATTGAAAAGACAGGAAAGAAAGAAAAGACCAAGATGAATGTCAGAGGAGACTCTGAAATTTGCTCTCAAACGTCGAGCAGCTAAAGCAAAAGGAAGAAATGATGAAGTAAAAGAACTGAACAGAAGATTTCAAAGGGCGTCTCGAGAAGATAGAGTAAAATATTATAATGACATGTGTAAAGAGCTGGAGATGGAAAACCAAAAGGGAGGAACACACTTGGTGTTTCTCAAGCTGAAAGAACTGAAGAACAAATTCAAGCCTCGAGTTGCAATAGTGAAGGATTCTATGGGGAAAATGTTAAGTGATGCAGGAAGCATCAAAAGAAGATGGAAGGAATACACAGAGTCATTATATAGGTGAAGGTAGGTAGTTAGAAGTCGACTTGGGAAGCATCAGGGGACAGGGGTAGCACACCATTGTTGCTGGTTGCTGTCAAGTCGATTCTGACTCATGGCGACTCCATGGGTGCAGAGTAGAACTGCTCCATAGGGCTTTGAAGGCTGTGGCCTTTCAGAAGCAGATTGCCAGGCTTGTCTTCCAGGGATCCACTGAGTGAGTTTGAACTGCCAAACTTTTCAGCTGGTAGTGAAGTGCTTAACTGTTTGAGCCACCCAAGGACACCTGTATACCGTTAGACCTGGTGAGATCACTGAGGGAGCAAGTGCTCCAGTAACATCAAGCACAATGAGAAAAGAAAAGATTGCTGTGGACAGATAAGCAGTCACTGTCAGTCTTTATAAGAATAATTTCAGTAGAGCAGTGTTTTAGACCTAGCTGCAAAGGCAGTAGGTTCAGAATTCCATCCCAAGATGTTAGGTGAAGAAGAAAAGAATGGCAAGAAGACAAAATGGACAGAATCCTGTCTGAGAAAGAATGTGAAGAATCGCTAGCAGAGAAAGTGAATGATGACACAAGGTCACAGAGGAGAAAGTGAATAGGAATAAAAATGTGTTCAGTCTTCTGGAGTTTTGCTTTTTTTTTAGTTTCAGCCACATTATATCCGTCCCTGTGCAGTTAAACTGGACATACCTTTCAGAGGTTCTTTCCATTCTGGCCGATGTTAATAACCCACACCCTAAAGGGCTGGAAGGTTGCATAATAGCAATGTGATGTATTCACATTCCTTTCGGGTGTTGACTTGTGACCCATGAATGGCACAATTACGGACAGTGAATTGCCTGAGTATTTCAGGAAATCATAGATCCACACTGACGCTTGAGTTGGAGAAATTCCTTAGAGATTATCTGGTGTAATCCCTTAGACTTGTGCAAAGAAGCTGTAAAATCAGAGGGGTAAAGTGTCCAAACTCAAATGTCGATGTTCTGACAGAGTCATAACCCCAGTATTAAGGATTAAATTGTGTCCCTCCAAAATATGTATTGGAATCCTAACCCCTATACCTGTGGATGTAATCCTGTTTGGAAATAGAATTTCTTTGTTATGTTAATGATGCCATACTGGGGTAGGGTGTGTCATAAACCTAATCACTTCTGAGTTAGAAAAAGAGCAGATTAAACGCAGACAAGTGAGCACACACACTGGGAAAGACAGATGGCATGTGAGCCTCACCAAGGAACTCCTGGAGCTACCCACAAGGAAAGCGTCCACAGCACTGAGACCCTGGTTTAGACTTTTAGCCTCCAGAACTGCGAGAAAATAAATTTCTGTTCTTGTGGTGTTTGTGTTACAGCAGCACTAGATAACTAAGACACTGGGTTTCATAATCTCTTCCAGGACATTTGCCCTCACCTTATTTTGGTTCGGGAAGTAAAAAAAGAGAAGCCTTTTGAAAATTAACTCAAAGAACTCATGAGCAGACCAAAATCTCAAGTGATGGACATTCTGATTGCTGCCAAATCCAATTTGCTGTGTTTTTGCTCTGCTCCATTATAATTGTCATTGTCATCTTCTTCCCTAATATTTATTTACCTTTCATGTTTTATTTAAATGTATCTCAGCTATGCAAAACTGTATAGCTATTTGACTTTACATAATTAATCTAAAAATTGGAGGTGGTGGTGAGGGGTGGAAGGACACTCATACTTGCTAGTGAAAGGATGGTATAACTGGTTGCTGTTGGGTCAATTCCAACTCAGGCCCGCCCTATGTATGTCAGAGTAGAATTGTTACTGGAGAATGGCCTCGACTCTTGTCATCCGTGTAGGAAAGAATTCAAACACTGAGACAAATAGTGCCCAAGGGAGCAGAGGTTTATAAGCAAGCAGAGGGTTAGTAGTAAAAGTACACTTGACTAGGGAGTGTCAAGCGGGCTACTCAGATATAGAGAGAATTTGAGAGCCCCGATAATCCTTTTCTTAGGATTTTATGCCCTTCTTGTCTCTTATCTGTCTCTGTTAACATTTAAAAGCCAGGACAGGACCACCTATGGAGACTATTTCCTTGGCTTAAAGTTTAACTCTGTAGGGACCATCTTACTGAGGAGTGTCACCACCCCTTGTCTTTTCTTTGTAGGGACTGTCTTATTGAGGAATGTCACTACCCCCTGTCTCTTCCTCTTCCCGAGTGCAAGCTCTCCCCTTCTCCCTTACAGAACTGTGTTCCATAGGGTTTTCAATGGTTGGTTTTTCGAAAGTAGATAGGTCTTTTTTCCAAGGCATCTCTGGGTGAACTCTTTGCACCACCCAGAGACTCCATAATTGGTGTAATATTGTGGAAATACTTCCACAAATAAGTTTGTTCTCAGTAATCTGATTCTTTCCCTTAAAACTTTCCTACCTTCAAGGCTAGGAGAGGTTTACTGCCTCAGGCAAAGGAAGGGGCAGAGCTAACTTTAGGTTAAGGAAGATTTTCTAAAAAGGAAATCTCCCCAGAGGGAAGCTGTGTGCGGAAGATGTAGGGGAAGAGATTAAACCCCAAGACCCTTAGGCACACAGCTCCTGTTCCCTGTTGAAATTCCAGGGGTTGCTGATTAGGAGAAAGGAACACCACGGTTGCGTTGAGGAGAAAATCAAATGCAAAAGGGGCTTTGGCCTGACTTCTTGCTTTGAAGCAGAGAATACCACCCTACAGAGTATACCCATGACTATGCAGGGTGGCTACAGTGCTATAACAATTTCCTAATTAGACAGGAAAACCAGTTGCTTGCAAGCAAATAAGGCAAAATGTTAATAGTAGATTGTAAATGTTGGTATAATGAGAACTTCACTATACAATCCTTCCAACTTTCTATATGAATGAAAAAAGGCTCTGTGTGTGTGCGTGTGTGTCTTCTCATCAGGGGTACTAGTGGCACAATGTTTTCTCATGTCCCCCTGGGCATTCCAAAGTTGTTGGTTTCCTTGAGCACTGTGCCCTCAAGGGCCAGTAGTGCTCTCTTGACACTGTGACAACCAAAAATGCTCTCACACAATTTGCAAATGCTTCAGTGTTGAAAATAAATTTGTCTTGGAAGAAGTACAGCCAGAATGCTCCTTGGAAGCGAGGATGACAAGACTACATCTTATGTACTTTGGACATATTTTTAGAAGGGACCAGTGTCTGGAGAAGGACATCGTGCTTGGTAAAGTGGAGGGCCAGCAAAAAAGAGGAAGACCCTCAACAAGATGGATTGGCACAGTGGCTACAACAATGGGCTCAAGCAAAGCAACGATCGTGAGGATGGTACAGGATGGGGCAGTGTTTCGTCATGTTGTACATAGGGTAGTTTTGAGTGGGAACTGACTGGACAGCGCCTAACAACAAGTGTTGAGAATTGGACTCCATATCAAACTGGTAACAAAGATTCAGCTATGCAGTTTCATTTTAGAGGGAAAGAAACTGAGAGGCAGAGAATATTAATTGTGCTATACTTGTAATAAGAATTGTTTAAACTTTTTAAACACAATTAAGGTTGCAGAAAATAATTATCCAGAAGAACACACATCACATTGTTTAACAGCGGTTACCCTGTTCCTTGGGAGTGGGAGCAGGGCCCTGGAGAGAAGGAAGACTTTAACTTTTAACTTTATACACCTTTTACTGTTCTTATTTTTCATGAGCATGAACTGTTTTGGAACAATACAATTTAAAGGCAATTTGCAAAAGAAAAAAAAAAACAAAATAATTACAGAGAAAACACAACAGGAAGAAGAGAAGATTTTCCCTTCTTTTACCTGTTTTGTTCTGAGAATATAGTATTTTCATAATAAGAAAACTAAACTTTATTTAAAAATATTAAAATTCATATAAATGATGTATCAAGGCAAATATTTGCTGTTAGACATTTTTAATTCTTAATCATATTTATTAGATATTATTTGAAGAGTAACTCATTCTGCTCAGAATGTAATTCATTTGTAATGAAAATACATGTTATGTTCTTATCAGACTCTTGTTACTATGTTCATTGAAGCCTCAGTGATGCGTTTCCTGGTGTTGCAGCATCCTTGAAAATTATCATTATGGATGCTGCCACTCAGTGTGAAATGTGTTGACTATATATTGTCAAACTATAATTTGGACAAGGAATTTAGGCAGTTCTTCTCTGTGAACCTAGAAACACCATGTGTTATGGCTTAAGTTGTGCTCCCCAAAAATATGTGCTGGAATTCTAACCTCTACATCCGTGGAGGAATCCCTGGGTGGTGCCAACAGTTCACGTGCTTAGCTACTAACCAAAGGGTTAGAGGTTCAGATCCACCCAGAAACACCTGAGAAGCTAGAGCTGGTGATCTACTTCTGAAAAATCAGCCACTGAAACCCTGTGGAGCACAGTGCTACTCTGACATACATGGAATTGCCATGAGCTGGAATTGACTTGACAGCAACTGGTTAAATTATAAAGGTTTGTTTTGTTTTGTTTTGTTTTGTTAAAGTTTAAATCAGGAATATAAAAAAAACTTGAAATAAAAAGAATTTGGACAGTAAATTAAACTAGAAACAAACATTATTACGTGGTTGCTTAACAGACACTGAGATTTGGCACATGATTTCTTTTTTTTTTTTTTTTTGAAATAATTTTTATTGTGCTTGAAGTGAAAATTTACAAATCAAGTTAGTCTCTCACACAAAAACCCATATACACCTTGCTACACACTCCCAATTACTCTCCTCCTAATGAGACAGCCCGCTCTCTCCCTCCACTCTCTCTTTTTGTGTCCTTTTCGCCAGCTTCTAAGCCCCTCCACCCTCTCATCTTCCCTCCAGGCAGGAGATACCAACATAGTCTCAAGTGTCCACCTGATCCAAGAAGCTCACTCCTTACCAGCATCCCTCTCCAACCCATTGTCCAGTCCAATACGTGTCTGAAGAGTTGGCTTCGGAAATGGTTCCTGTCCTGGGCCAACAGAAGGTCTGGTGGCCGTGACCACCGGGGTCCTTCTAGTCTCAGTCAGACCATTAAGTCTGGTCTTATGAGAATTTGGGGTCTGCATCCCACTGCTCTTCTGCTCCCTCAGGGGTTCTCTGTTGTGTTTCCTATCAGGGCAGTCATTGGATGTAGCCAGGCATCATCTAGTTCTTCTGGTCTCAGGATGATGTAGTCTCTGGTTCGTGTGGCCCTTTCTGTCTCTTGGGCTTGTAATGACCTTGTGTCCTTGGTGTTCTTCATTCTCCTTTGCTCCAGCTGGGTTGAGACCAATTGATGCATCTTAGATGGCTGCTTGCTAGCGTTTAAGACCCCAGACGCCACTCTACAATGTGGGATGCAGAATGTTTTCTAAATGGATTTTATTATGCCAATTGACTTAGATGTCCCCTGAAACCATGGTCCCGAGACTCCTGCACCTGCTACACTGGCTTTCGAAGCATTCAGTTTATTCAGGAAACTTCTTTGCTTTTGGTTTAGTCCAATTGTGGCACATGATTTCATATTTATTTAACCTTTAAGAGAAATGTGTCACAGCATAAAAGCATGTTTCTAGCTTACCCAGAAGAGAATTCCCTAATTTGCAGTGAATGTATACATTGTGAAATGAAAGCAAACCAAGACCAATGGCACTTTACCTACTGAATCTATATCAACATGAAGTGAGAAGTGAAACGAGTAAAACTAATGCAACTTTATCCCAATTGCAATTTTAATGCCACTAATACAATTAAGAACTCAGTGTATCTGCCCCTGAAGGGATAGAAACATCCACATAGTGAGGGAACTAATTTTTAAACATAGCTTTTAGGACCTTTTTATTTCAATGTACCTCATAATGGTAAAATTCAGGTAAGTTTACAGCTAGAATGTGCTTCATGATAGAAGAAAAGACAAAAGAAGATAAATTTGTTTCCTTTTTCTTGAGCTTCCTTCTAGCCACACTATCTAATAAGTATCCATCCTTCTCTTTGGTACATTCTAGAGATTCTTACCATAGGCATTGCCTCACCTGTATTAGCCTGAGAGGCCAGAGACAACAGTTACATGTTAGTTTCCTAGGACTTCCATGACAAAGTGCCACAAACTGAGTGGCTTAAAACAACAGAAATTTATTCTCTCACAGCTCTGGAGCCTCGAAGTCAGAAATCAGGGAGTTGTCAGGGCCATGTTTCCTCTTATGGCTGTAGGGAAAAATACTTCCTTTTCTGTCCCAGCAACTGTTGGCCCCAGGTGCTCCTTGATTTGTGGGAGCATCGCTCCATTCCCTGCCTCCGTCTTCACGTGGCTTCCTTCTCCATGTGACTGTCTGTATCCTCTCCTTTTCTTACAACGACACCATATATTTGATTTAGAGCTCACCTAAATTCAAATTTCATCTTGAGATCCTTAACTAATCACATTTGCAAAGGCTTTATTTCCAGATAAGGTCACATTTTGAAGTTCTGGGTAGAAATGAGTTTTGGAGGGTGAGGTGCAGTGAATTAATATGGCCCTTCTAGACATAAACCCATTGCTGTTGAGTTGATTCCAATACATAGCGACCCTAGAGGACAGAGAAGAACTGCCTCAAAGTGTCTCCAAGGAGCAGCTGGTGGATTTGCACTGCTGACCTTTTGGTTAACAGCCAAGCTCTTAACCACTATACTGCCAGGGTTCCTTCTAGCCATACCCATTGCTGTTGAGTCAATTTCGACTCACAGTGACCCTGTAGGACAGAGTAGAACTGCCCCATAGGGTTTCCAAGGCTGTAAATCTTTACGAAAGCAAACTGCCACATCTTTCTCCCATGGAGCAGCTGGTGGGCTCAAACCTCCAATCTTTTGGTTAGCAGCCTAGCACTTAACCACTGTGCCACCAGGGCTCCTTCTTTCTAGCCATAGTCTTTGTAATTCCCACCAAATGACTGGGTGAAACTATGCAAATGAGGTTCTTGTGATCCACCAAGAGGACTAGATAGCTGGCTAATAATGTAAATAAGGTGCATGGCACACTTGTGGGGGTGAGACCATGCAAATAAGGTGTATGGAACCCTAACAAGGTGATTGGTCAGTTTTGCCATCCCATTAGGCTTAAAGAGAGACATGGAGAGAGAGGGAGGGAGGAGCTGTAACAGGGAAGACAGAGCGGCAGGAATCAGGAGACGAGTGTGAGATGGCTGTGGTGGGGCTTGCCGACCCACAGAGCTACGAGGTGTAACACTTGCCCGAGAAGGCCCCAGCAGGGCATGGTGGCAACAGAAGCTTTCCTGATCAAGGCACTGCATCCTGAGTTGTTCCTATTACTTCCAAGTCGATCCCAAATCTGAGTTGTACTCTTACTTCCCTAATAAACCACTTAGCTATAAAGATGGTTCATGAGCTTTGTGAGACATTGCAGCAAGTTACCTAACCCAAAGACAGGAGGGAGAGTACTGAGGGGAGAAGGAGTAGTTGATGTCAGGGATGATGGAGTGGTATAGTAGTTTGGAAAAGTTGGACATTTGATACACCTTTAACCTTTGCCTTACAGGAATCAGATTTATGCTGACCCTTATAAAAGAGATTACTCATTTAGAGGGATGGCATTCAACATACTACAAATTCTATTAGTCCTTTACTATGACATTTGCACTTCATATAAACTAAGTCTAGAATTTAGTACCCTTATTATTATTTTTTTTTAATCTGTATTACATAGTTGGCGTCACTTGGATGTATACTGTTTCCATAGGATTGATTACAGTGGCTATAATAAAGTTGGAGAATTGCCAAAGTGTTATAGCAAAATATCACAGTATCCCTGAAAGTCTTGTAGAAAGCAAATATCTCAGGCTGGGTTCTCTAGAGAACCAAAATGAGTGAAGAGAGAGAGATTTATCTCAAGGAAATGGTTCACACGGGTATAGAGGTTGGCAAGTGCCAAGTCTGTGGGTCAGGTATCAGCCTGGAGGCTTCTTCTGACTCACATAGCTGCAGGGGCTGACCAACTCAAGATCAGCAGGTCAGACAGCAGGCTGCTTGTTCTCAGGCTGCAGAGGCTGGTGAATACCAAGTTCAGCAGGTAAGCTGCTAGCTCAAGTTCCAAAAACCAGGGGTCAGATGATGATGAGCCGGGTGCAGGATTCAGAATAAAAGCCTTGCTGGAATGTCCATTTATATACTGGAGGCAAGCCACACTCCCAAGGAAAATCCCTTTCAACTGATTGGCTGCTCAAAGCAAATCCCATCATGGAGTTGATTACATCATTACATAACTGCTAAACTACTTCTTAACTGCCAAACCACCAAGAATCATGGCCCAGCCAAGTTGACAAACAACCATCATAGCAGACTACGCAAAAGTCTTTCTGTTTAATTATGCATTTAACATTGCAATGAGTTGCATAAACAGTGTTTATTGACAATATATATATACCGAGTGCCCACTATGTACTAGTATTTCTTTGGCTCCAAAGAGCAGAAAGCTAAAAACCAATAAGAAAAATCATAGAGATCAGAAAGGCTTAAAGGTCAGGAAGTTAATTCAACTTTCAAACATAAGGGTAGGCGTTAGCTTTTGTAAATAGGTAGAGCCTGCAAACTATATCATGGTAGGCTTGAAATTGTTCCTGAGAAATATGCTAGAACCTATTGTCAAATGAAAGACTTGTGAGAACTCAAAGAGAAGTAATAAATATTACAAACAGAGAGAGAATATGTTCTTTTTGAGCAAAGCTGAAGCCTTCTCAAAAGCTGACCATGGACTAGGCAACAAAGGACACCTCAATGAATTCCAAAGAATCAACTTCATACAAAATATGTTCTCTTACTGGGATTTGATCAGAGTAATTATTTGTGGGTAAAAGAAACCGTTCTTACTGATTTAAGCCAAAATGGATTCAGTTGGTACACCCACCAACCATTAGGAGGACTGAACAAGTAGACTTTAGGTTGAGTTTGTAGGAATAGCTCCAAAACCTCAGCTGAAGTGAGCTGCCAAGAGAGCTGCTATCTCTGCTCAGATCAGGAAAAGAAACAGGAAGTCACTTCCAGCAGTGCTGACTGCAGAACCAAAACCTCCTGTGTGTCTGACTCACACTAACAAACATGTCTTCCCTTTGCTCTTCCTCTCTCCCCATATAACTAAGTTCCAGATTAAAATCTTTTATGAATTGGGGGACCTAAACAACATCCTCCACACGTCTGTCAGTTTGTCGTACTGTGGTGGCTTGTGTATTGCTGTGAAACTGGAAGACATGCTACTGGTATTTCAAATACCAGCAGCAGCACCCATGGAGGGCCAATTTCAGCCAAGCTTCCAGACTAACACATACTAGAAAGAAGGACCTGGTGGTCTACTTCTGAAAAAATTAGCCTGTGAAAACCTTATGAATAGCAGTGGAACATTGTCTGGTATAGTGCTGGAAGAAGAGCTCCTCTGGTTGGAAGGCACTCAAAAGACGACTGGGGAAGAGTTGCCTCCTCAAAGTAGAGTCAACCTTAATGATGTGGATGCAGTCAAGCTTTTAGGGCCTTCATTTGCTGATGCAACACAACTCAAAATGAGAAGAAACAGCTACACATATCCGTTAATATTTGGAATGTGGAATGTACAAAGAATGGATCTAGCATAATTGAAAGTCGTCAAAAATGAAATGGAACACATAAAGATTAATATCCTAGGCATTAGTGAGCTGAAATGGACTGGTATTGGTCCTTTCAAATCAGACAAGCATATGGTATACTATGTCAGGAATGACAAATTGAAGAGGAATGGCATCATCAAAAAGAAAATTTCAAGATCTATCCTGAAGTAGAATGCTGTCAGTGATAGGCTAATATCCATATGCCTACAAAAAGACCAGTTAATTAGACTATTATTCAAATTTACACACCAACCACTAATGCCAAAAATGAGGAAATTGGAGATTTTTACCAACTTCTGCAGTCTGAAATTGATCAAATATGCAATCAAGATGTATTGATAATTACTGGTGATTGGAATGCAGAAGTTGGAAACAAAGAAGAAGGAGTAATTGGGAAATATGACCTTGTGATAGACATGACACCGGAGATGGCATGAGAGAATTTTACAAGACCAATGACTTCTTCATTGCAAATACCTTTTTTCAACAACATAAACAGCAACTATACACATGGACCTTGCCAGATGAAATACACAGGAATCAAACTGACTACATCTGTGGAAAGAGATGATGGAAAATTTCAATACTTTCAGTCAGAATAAGGTCAGAGACCTCCGCCTGCAGAACAAACCATCAATAGCTCATATGTGAGTTCAAGCTGAAGCTGAAGAAACTTAGAACAAGTCCACAAGACTCAAAGTACAACCTTGAGTATATTCCACCTGAGTTTAGAGACCATCTCAAGAATAGATTTGACTCACTAAACACTAATGACCAAAGACCAGACATGCTGTGGAATGACATCAAGGACATTAAAAGTGAAGAAAATAAGAGGCCATTAAAAAGACAGGCAAGAAATACAAAACATTACTAATGATCCACAAACACCAGAAGAGAAACTAGATAACTGGGAGCGCCTAAAAATCAAACACTTATGCTCATTGAAAGACTTCACTAAAAGAGTAAAAAGACAACCTACAGACTGGGAAAGAATTTTTGCGTATGACAAATCTAATCAGGATCTAATCTCTAAAATCTACAAGATCCTGTAAAACTTCAACAACAAAAAGACAAATAACCCAATTAAAAATGGGCAAAGGATATGAACAGACACTTCACCAAAGAAGACATTCAGGTGACTACCGGATACATGAGGAAATGCTCATGATCGTTAGTCATTAGAGTAATGCAAATCAAAACTACAAGGAGACACCATCTCACCCAAGAAAGCTAGCATTAATTCAAAAAACACAAAATAATAAATGTTGCAGATACTGTGGAGAGACTGGAACACAAACACTGCTGGTAGGATTGTAAAATGGCACAACCACTTTGGAAATCAATTTGGTGCTTCCTTAAAAAGCTAGAAATAGAAGTACCATACAATCCCTCAATCCCACTCCTTGGAATACATCCTAGAGAAATAAGAGCTGTCACACAAATAGGTATATGCACACCCATGTTCATTGCAGCGCTGTGCACTGTTCACAGTAGCAAAAAGAAGGAAACATATTATGGTATATTCACACAATGAAATACTACCCAATGATAAAGAACAATGATGAATCCACGAAACATCTCATAACATGGATGAATCTGGAAGGCATCATGCTATGTGAAATTAGTCAGTCACAAAAGGACAAATACTGTATGAGACCACTATTATAAGAACTCAAGAAAAGGTTTAAATACAGAAGAAAACATTCTTTGATGGTTGTGAGGGTGGGGAGGGAGGAAGAGAGGTATTCACTAAATAGATAGTAGACAAGAATTAGGTGAAAGGAAGGACAACACACAATACAGAGGAATCAGCACAACTGGACTAAACCAGTTTCCTGAATATAACCAAACACATCCAGGGACAGAGTAGCAGGGGTGGAGGTCTGGGAGCCATGGTTTCAGGGGACATCTAGGCCTACTGGCATAACAAAGTTTATTAAGAAAATGTTCTTCCAGAGACTATATCATTCTGAGACCAGAGGAACTAGATGGTGCCTGCCTACAGCCGATGACTGCCCTGACAGGGAGCAAAAGATAGAACCTCTGAGGGAGCAGGAGAGCAGTGGGATGCAGATCCCAAATTCTCATAAAAAGACCAGACTTAATGGTCTGACTGAGACTGGAAGGACCCCAGTGGTCATGGCCACTAGACCTTCTGTTGGCCCAGGACAGGAACCATTCCCGAAGCCAACTCTTCAGACATGGATTGGACTGGACAATGGCTTGGAGAGGGATGCTGGTGAGGAGTGAGCTTCTTAGATCAGGTGGACACTTGAGACTATGTTGGTATCTCCTGCCTGGAGGGGAGGTGAGAGGGTAGAGGGGGTTAGAAGCTGGCAAAATGGATACGAAAAGAGAGAGTGGAGGGAGGGAGCGGGCTATATCATTGGGGGAGAGTAATTGGGAGCATGTATATAAGTTTTTGTGTGAGATACTGACTTGATTTGTAAACTTTCACTTAAAGCACAGTAAAAATTATTTAAAAAAAAAAGAAGAAGAGAAAACATTCTGCATCCCACTTTGATGAGTGGCGTCTGGGGTCTTAAAAGCTAACGAGCCACCATCGAAGATGCATAAGTTGGTCCCAACCCACCTGGAGCAAAGGAGAATGAAGAACACCAAAGACACAAGGAAAATATGAGCCCAAGAGACAGAAAGGGCCACATAAACCACAGACTCCATCAGCCTGAGACCAGATGAACTACGTGGTGCCCAGCTACCACCAATGACCACCCTGGCAGGGAATAAAGCAGAGAGTCCCTGATTGAGCAGGAGGAAAGTGGGGTGCAGAACTCAAATTCTAGTAAAAAGACCAGACTTAATGGTCTGACTGAGACTGGAGGGATCCCATAAGACATGGCCCCTGGACTCTGTTAGTCCAGAACTGAAAGCATTCCTGAAGCCAACTCTTCAGACAAAGATTAGACTGAACCATAAGACATAAAATGATACTCGTGAAGAGAGTGCTTCTTAGCTCAAATGGATACATGAGACTAAATGGGCAGCTCCTGTCTGGAGGCAAGATGAGAAGGCAAAAACGGAAAAGAGCTGGTTGAATGGACATGGGAAATCTGGGGTGGAAAGGAGGAGTGTGCTGTCACATTATAGGGAGAGCAACTAGTGTCACATAATAACGTGTGTATAAATTTTTATATGAGAAACTAGAACTGTGAATTTTCACTTAAAACACAATAAAAAAATTTTTTTGAAAGAAAGAAAAGACCAGAATGAATGTCAGAAGAGGCCCCGAAATTTCCTCTTGAAAGCCCAGTAGCTAAAGCAAAAGGAAGAAATGATGAATGAAGTAAAAGAGCTGAACGGAAGATTTCAAAGGGCAGCTCGAGAAGACAAAGTGAAGTATTATAATGACACCTGCAAAGAGCTGGAGATAGAAAACCAAATGGAAAGAGCACACTTGGTGTTTCTCGAGCTGAAGGAACTGAAGAAAAAATTCAAGCCTTGAGTTGCAATAGTGAAGGATTCCCTGGGGAAAATGTTAAACAATGCAGGAAGCATCAAAAGAAGTTGGAAGAAATACACAGAATCACTGTACCAAAAAGAATTGGTTGACATTCAACCATATCAGGAGGTAGGATATGATGAAGAACCAGTGGTACTGAAGAAAGAAGTCCAAGGTGCACTGAAGGATATGGTGGAGAAAAAAAGAGACCCCAGGAATTGACAGAAAACCAATTGAGATGTTTCAAAAATGGATACAGCGCTGGAAGCGCTCACTCATCTATTCCAAGAAATTTGGAAGATAGCTACCTGGCCAATTGACTGGAAAAGATCCATATTTGTGCCCATTCCAAAGAAAGGTGATCCAACAGAATGTGGAAATTATGCAACAGTATCTTCAATATCACACACAAGTAAAATTTTGCTGAACATTATTCAACATTATTCATCAACAGCGAACTGCCAGAAATTCAAGCCATATTCAGAAAAGGACGTGGAACAAGGGATATTGTTCTTAGATGCCGTTGACTCACAGCAACCCTATATACAACAGAACGAAACACTGTCCAGTCCTGTGCCATCCTCACAATCGTTGCTACGTTGGAGCCTATTTTTGCGACCATTGTGTCAATTAATTTTGTTAAAGTTTTCCTGTTTTTCGCTAACCCTCTGTTTTACCATGAATGATGCCCTTCTCAAGGGACTGGTCCCTCCTGATAACATGTCCAAGGTACATGAGATGCAGTCTCACCATCGTTGCTTCTAATGAGCTTTCTGGCAGTACGTCTTCCAAAACAGATTTGTTCATTCTTCTGGCAGTCCATGCTACATTCAGTATTCTTCGCCAACACCATAATTCAAAGGTGTCAATTCTTCTACGGTCTTCTGTATTCATTATGAAGTGATTGAGTCAGGCACTTTAGTCCTTAAAGTAACATCTTTACTTTTTTAACACTTTAAAGAGATCTCTTTGCCCAATGCAATGCTTCGTCTGATTTCTTGATTGCGGCTTCCATGGTTGTTGATTTTGGATCCAAGCAAAATGAAATCCTTGACAACTTCAATCTTTTCTCCATTTATCATAGCATCAGATGGATCTTGGCTGAAAGCAGAGAATACCAGAAAGATGTTTACCTTGTTTTATTGATTACGCAAAGACATTTGACTGTATGAATCATAACAAATTGTGGGTAACATTGCAAAGAGTGGGAATTCCAGAACACTTGATTGTGCTCATGAGGAACCTGTACACAGAAAAAGAGGCAATTGTTCAAACAGAACAAGGGGATACTGCCTGGTTAAATGTCAGGGAAGGTGTGTGTCAGGGTCGTATCCTTTCACCATACTCAGTCTGTATGCTGAGCAAATAACACGAGAAGCTGCACTATATGAAGAAGAATGCAGCATCAGTATTGGAGGAAGACTCATTAACAACCTGCGTTATGCAGATGACACAACCTTTCTTGCTGAAAGTGAGGAGGACTTGAAGCACTTACTGATGAACATCAAAGACAACAGCCTTCCATATTGATTACACCCCAACATAAAGGAAACAAAAATCCTCACGACTAGTCCGATAAGCAACATTATGATAAACAGAGAAAAGATTGAAGTTGTCAACAGTTTCATTTTATTTGGCTCTACAATCAACGCCCATGGAAGCAGCAGTCAAGAAATCAAATGATGCAATGCATTGGACAAATCTGCTGCAAAAGACTTCTTTAAAGTGGTAAAAAGCAAAGATGTCACTTGAAGGACTAAGGTGCGCCTGACCCAAGCAAGCCATGGTGTTTTCAATCACCTCATATGCATGTGAAAGCTGGACAATGAATAAAGAAGACTGAAAAAGAATTGATGCCTTTGGATTATGGTGTTGGCGAAGAATATCGAATATACCATGGACTGCTAGAAAAACAGACAAATCTGTCTGGGAAAAGTACAGCCAGAATGTTCCTTAGAAGCAAGGATGGAGAAACTTCGTCTCACATACTTTAAACATGTTATCAGGAGGGACTAGTCCCTGGAACAGGACATCATGTTTGGTATTGTAGAGGGTTAGTGAAAAAGAGGAAGACCGTCAATGAGATGGATTGACACAGTGACTCCAACAGTGGGCTCAACCATAACAATTGTGAGGATGGCTTAGAAGTAGTGTTTCATTCTGTTGTACATAGGGTGACTATGAGTCAGATTCGCTTCAATGGCACCTAACAACAGCAACAACAAATCACATCTGGAACCCTAACTTCAGGGATATGCCACTTATCAATGATCGTCTCTTGGCTGTACATTCACCCTTATGAACCTGCTCTGCAATGAAGGACTTGTACTCTAAGTGTTTCTCCTTTATACCAAGTATGATGTTGTGATGTTGAGCTTGGGCATTAGAGGGAGCTGGAGAGCTATTGCTGGAAGGAGGCTGCTCTTCACATACTCAGGAATTAACCCAGCGTGGGTGTCTCTGGGTTATGAAAATGATCAAGTGCTTGGCTTATAACTGAAAGGTTGGAGGTTTGGGTTAATGCAGAGGTGCCTCAGAAAAAAGGCCTGGTGATGGACTTCCAAAATTTTAGCTATAGAAAATCCTATGGAGCACAGTTCTAATCTGACAGTAAATCAGAATGTACTTGATGGCAGCTGTGTTTTTTTTAACCCTCCATAATACAAGAGGAAGAAAAACAAAAGAACACACACTAGAATCAGGAAGAAGAGCCTTCTTCCAGAAGTAGCTCTCCAGCTTCCTCTGCTGGCAAAGTTCGACATCACAACATCATACTTGTACCCAGATTGCATAGTCTCTCAGTGACCTTGTGTCATGGGTTCAATTGCATTCCCCAAAAATGTGTCAACTTGGCTTGGCCAAGATTCCCAGTATTGTGTGATTGTCTACCTTTATGTCATCTGATGTGATTTTCCTATGTGTTGTAAATCCTCTCTCCATGATGTTGATGAGGTAGGATTAATGGCAGTTATGCTAATGAGAAAGGACACAATCTACAAGATTAGGTTTTGTTTTAAGTCAATCTCTTTTGAGATATAAAAGAGAGACATGGGAACCTCATACTACCAAGAAACAATAGCTAGGAAAATAGCACATCCTTTGGACCCTGGGTCCCTGCACTGAGAAGCTCCTCAACCAGAGAGGATTGATGACAAGGACCTTCCCCAGAGCCGACACAGAGAGAAAGCTTTCGCCTGGAAATGGCACCCTGAATTTGAACTTTTAGCCTCCTAGACTATGAGAGAATAAATTTTTCTTTGTTAAAGCCATCTACTTGTGGTATTTCTGTTACAGCAGCACTAGATGACTAAGACACTTGGCATCCCTGGCCTAGGCCTGGTGGCCACTTTGTTGCAGTTCCCTTGATATGGACACTGTGTGCCCCAACCCTCACACCCACAGTGACACCCAACTTCCCAACGTGCACCTGAGCAACCCTCAGGGCGCCTGCAGCCCTTGTCCTCGCAGTGTCCTGAGTCCTGGAATGCTGGATTTTGCCTCCTCATTTTTTCTGCAGCAGTGGGGTCGCCATAGGCGCTTAGATCCAGAATCCACTCCCCAGGCTCCCGTTTCAGGATCTGGGGTCAACATCTCATCCTCCTGACTGTTTGAGGGGATAGGTGGTCCTCCTGCCTACTCCTCTTCCTTCCAGGTGCTTTCTTCAGGGTCCTCACATTACTGGAGTATCTCCCTCAGGCCTTGTTCTCCCCATCCCCACTTTTAGCTCCTCTCCCAGGACCTAGAGTTTGTGCCTTTTTCTGTTCCTCCATAGCATTCTTACATTCTTATTCCCTGCCCCTCCTGAATTTTTCTCCTCCATGTCACTTTCTAATCTTTTTACCTTTGACAAAAGGACCTATTTTCTTAATCTCACTTTTTCCCAGATTGCAAAACTTTTGCCCAAGGGGCATGTGTTTTTGCACATGAATTTGCAGTGGGGAGAGTGTTCTGGGCCAGAATTGAAAGGATTTAGGTGTGAAGGGGGCTTTTTGCACTCTTGCTCTGTTACTTTGGACAACCGTGCATCTTATAGTCCCTAGAGGTTCTATTGGTAGGTGTGCACACACTGAAGTGAAAGATTTCTTGGCAGCTCCAAATCCATGTCCTTATTCCAGGATCAGCCAAGGCTAGGGTCCTCTTCCCATGACTGAGAACAGAATAAGTATCTTGGACTCCAGCACTTCACCTCCTGAGAGCTAGCATATGGTTTTCTTGGCTGTTATCTTAACAGAATCAGATCAATAGGCCTTTTCTTCTGCCATACTGCTGGGAGGGTTCGAACCACCAACATTTTTTTTTTTTTTATTGTGCTGTAAGAGAAAGTTTACAAATCAAGTTGGACTCTCATACAAAAATTTATAAACACCTTGCTATATACTCGTAATTGCTCTCTCCCTAATGAAACAGCACACTCCTTCCCTCCACTCTCTCTTGTTGTGTCCATTTCGTCAGCTTCTGACCCTCTCTACCCTCTCATCTCCCCTTCAGACAGGAGATGCCAACATAGTCTCATGTGTCTACTTGATTCAAGAGGCTCATTCTTCACCAGTATCATTTTCTATCCCATAGTCCAGTCCAACCCCTGTCTGAAGAGTTGGGTTTGGGAATGGTTTGTGTCTTGGGCTCAAACCACCAACTTTTAAGGTAGCAGTGAAATACAAACCATTTACACCACTTAGAGACCTTAAATTTGAGGTATTATTTCCTTTAATCCTTTTTCTATGCCTGTATATATTTCCCCTAAATCAATTAAAAATATATTTCAATTTTTGTATCTGCCTTTGTTTACTACCAGCTCTGCAACTTTTCCTCTTCTGTTTTTAATCATACGTTTTACCGCTTTTATCGAAGATTTGGCAAACAAAGGCTTCAGGATTTTGACTTTGGTCACACTTTCAGACTGCCTAGTTCAAGCAATCCACCAAATGTCTTAGGCTGGGTTCTCTAGAGAAGCAAAAGCAGTGAAGCATATATATACATCGAGAGAGAGAGAGAAAGAGATTTATCTCAAGGAAATGGCTTATGCAGTCCCATGGGTCAGGTGTCAAGCTGGAGGTTTCTCCTGACTCACATAGGTTCAGGGGCTGATGAATCCAAGATTAGCAGGTCAAACTCAGGGGCTGATGAATCCAAGATTAGCAGGTCAGACAGTAGGCTGCTGGCTCAAGTCCCAAGAACCAGGGGTCAGAGATGACAAGCTAGGTGCTGGATCCAGAAGGAGCCAGAGAGCTTTGCCAAAACATCCACATATACATTGGTTACGGGCTGTACCCCCTAGGAAACTCATTTTACAACTGATTGGTTGATCATGTCAGATCACATCATGCAACACTGGAAGCACTCCCTTGTCTATGCCAAGAAATTTGGAAGACAATTAAGAATAAGTGCTCCAGAAGAAATGACTTGAAAAGTTCCTGACTACCTTGAGGTTTTCTGTTAGAACATAAAAAGAGAAAAAAATATTAAGGTAACTTTCGCTACAACAGAACATACTTTTTAAAGACATGGAGTTTCAGGGCAGGGCCAGGACTAGGGTCAGGTCAGCAAGGCACATGCTTGGATGTAAAATTTAAGGAGAAGCCAAAAAATCAGTAATCAAGATAAATAATATTTTAATACAATAGTTCTCTTAAAAGGCAATGCAAAAAATGCATGATGAACAAAATACCAAAATTTAAAATAAAAACAGAATCTTATCCTTCACTTGTAGGGTTTACCTCATTTACCTCCTGCTACTGAGTTTTTTTTGTTTGGGGATTGCTGTCCTTGTTCTAGAGCCTGAGTACCTGATTCAAATCTTAATTCTGTCATTTACTAGTTGTGTGATGTTATTTACCCTTCTGGTCCCTTAGTTTCTTTGTCTGTAGAATGGGAATAATAATGATCTCTGTCTCATAATGTTGTTGTGACATATTGTAGATACTAAGCGAGTTGGAATCAACTCAACGGCACTGGCTTTTTTTTAAGTAATGTTGGCCATAATTGTCATCAAAACAAATGTCATAAGAGAGAGCTGTTGAATGATAAATGGTTTTTTATCTGTCATCATGCTTGAAAAGACCTCAGAATTGTACAAGTGCCTTGTACTACTGCTACTATCTTTGTCTTGTACATATAGCATTAATATCAACTTCTTCTAAAGAAGGTGTGATGGTTAAGGTTATATATCAACTTGGTTAGGCCACGAATCTCAGTGGTCTGGCAGATATTATGTAATCATCCTCCATTTTGCAATCTGATGTGAGCAGCCAGTCAGTTGAAAGGGGGGTTTCCTTGGGGGGTATGGCCTGCATCCAATATATATGGATGAGCTGGCAAAGCTTGCCTTCTCTTGATCCTGCATCCAACTCGTCCTGCTCTGACCTCTGGTTCTTGGGACATAAGGCAGAAGCCTACCGTCTGACCTTCAGATTTTGGGATTCAGCAGCTCCTGCAACCCCATGAGCCAGCGGCCTTCTTCATGCCCTGCCAATTTTGGGTTCCTCGACCCCTGCAACCATGTGAGTCAGGAGAAGCCTCCGGCCTGATGCCTAACCCACAAATTTGGGACTTATTGGCCTCCACAACTGTGCGAGCCATTTCCTTGAAATAAATCTCTATGTATTTATACACATGCATCACTGGTTTTGCTCCTCTAGAGAGCCCAGTCTAAGACATTGATGGAAAATCACAAAAACCTCACCTCATCTTGGAACAAAGTTAATCGCTTTCGCAGTTCTGTTAATTCCATCTATTTGGTTTGCATGGTGTAGCCAATGACCGTCAAGCTTAGAGTGCATATTTTGAGTGTTTCTTGAAGTTGGTTAGGAAGATGCTTCTAAAAATGTTCTAAAAGATGGCAACATTGCATTGTGTATTGTTTCCCAAGGTGACTAGATTTAAAACAACAATGATTTGGTTATATTAACCAGGGTGTATTGGAAAAGACTACCACTTATCTGTCAGTTTATCATACTGTGGTGGCTTGCATGTTGCTGTGATGCTAGAAGCTATGCTACAGGTATTTCAAATACCAGCAGGGTCACCCATGGTGGCCAGGTTTCAGCCGAGCTTCCAGACTAAGACAGACTAGAAAGAAGGACTCAGAGATCTAGGAGAAATTTGCCAGTGAAAACCTTACGGATAGCAGCAGAACACTATCTGACATAGTACTGGCAGATGAGCCTCTCAGATTGGAAGGCACTCAAATTACAACTGGGGAAGAGCTGCCTCCTCAAAGTAGAGTTGACCTTAATGACGTGGATGGAGTAAAGCTTTCAAGACCTTCATTTGCTGATGTGGCAAAACTCAAAATGAAAAGAAACAGCTACAAACATCCACTAATAACCGGAACATGGACTGTATGACGTTTGGATCTAGGAAAATTGAAAGTTGTCAAAAATGAAATGGAATGCTTGCAGATCAATATCCTAGGCATGAACAAGCTGAAGTGGACTGGTATTGGCCATTTTGAATTGGAAAATCATGTGGTATGCAATTCTGGGAATGACAAGTTGAAGGGGAACAGATTCATATCCATTGTCAAAAAGATTCCAAGACCTATCCTGAAGTACAATGTTGTCAGTGATAGGATAAGAGTCAAATGCCAACAAGGATGCTAAAGATGAAGAAATCGAAGATTTTTACAAACTTTAAAAAAAATTTTTTTAAATTGTATTTTAGATGAAGGTTTACTGAACATACCAGTTTCTCATCAAACAGTACACACATCGTTCTACAACATGGGTTAACAACCTCATGACATGTCAACACTCTCCCTTCTTAACCCTGGGTTCCCTATTACTAGCTTTCCTGTCCCCATCCCAACCCCTACCCCACCATCACCTTCCAGTCCCTGCCGTAGGGCTAGTGGGCCCCTTCAGTCTTGTTTTGTTCCATGGGTCTGTTCAGTCTTTGGCTGAAGGGCAAACCTTAGGAATGACTTCATTACTGAGGGGAAAGGGCCATACTCTCAGGGTTTCTCCAGTCTCTGTCAGGCCAGCAAGTCTTGCCCTTCTTTTTGAGTTAGAATTTTGTTCTACATTTCTCTCCAGCTCTGTCCAGGACTCTCTTCTATGATCCCTGTAAGAGCAGTCAGCGGTGGTAGCCGGGCACCATCTCGTTGTTCTGGACTCAGTCTGGCGGAGGCCATGGTAGATGTGGTCCATTAGTCCTTTGGGATAATCATTCCCTTGTATCTTTAGTTTTCTTCATTATTCCTTACTCCCAAAGAGGTGAGACCAGTGGAGTATCCTAGATGGCCGCTCACAGGCTTTTAAGACCTCAGACGCTACTCACCAAAGTAGAATTTAAAACATATTCTTTGTAAACTATGTTATGTCAATTGAGCTACATATTCCCCAAGATTATGGTCCCCACAGCCCTCAGCCCAGCAGTTCAGTCCCTTAGGGAGTTTAGATGTATCTGTGGAGCTTCTGTGACCTTGCCTTGTACAGGTCGTGCTGCCTTTCCCAGTATTGTGTATTGTCTTACCCTTCACCAAAGTTTCCATGTATCTATTGTCTATTAAGTGTTTTGATTTTTACCAACTTTTGCAGTCTGAAATTGATCAAACATGCTATCGAGATGCACTAACAGTTACTACTGGTGATTGGAATGCGAAGGCTGGAAACCAAGAGGGATCAGTATTTGGAAAATATGGCATTGGTGATACAAACAATGCAGGAGATTGCATGATAGAATTTTGCAAGGCCAATGACTTATTCATCGGAAATGTCTTTTTACAACAACATAGATGGTGACCTCACCGGATGGAATACACAGCAATCAAACTGACTGTTATTGTTGTTGTTAGATGCCACTGAGTCGGCTCTGACTCATAGCAACCCTATGTACTACAGGACAAAACACTGCCCGGTCCTGCGCCATGCTCGTAATCGTTCTTATGCTTCAGCCCATTGTTGCAGCCACTGTGTTGATCCATCTTGTTGAGGGTCTTCCTCTTCTTTGCTGACCCTGTACTTTACTAAGTATGACGTCCTTCTCCAGTGACTGATCCTTCCTGATTAAATGTCCAAAGTATGTAAGACCTAGTCTCGCCATCCTTGCTTCTAAGGCTCATCCTGGTTGTACTTCTTCCAAGACAGATTTGTTTGTTCTTCTGTAGTCCATGGTATATTCAATATTCTCTGCAAAAACCGCAATTTAAAGGCATCAATCTTTCTTTGATCCTCCTTGTTCATTGTCCAGCTTTCGCATGTATATGATGTGATTGAAAATACCATGGCTTGGGTCAGGCACACCTTAGTCTTCAAGGTGACATCTTTGCTTTTCAACACTTTAAAAAGGTCTTTCACGGCAGATTTGCCCAACACGATGTGTCTTCTGATTTCTTGACTGCTGCTTCTGTGGGTGTTGATTGTAGGTCCAAGCAAAATGAAATCCTTGACAACTTCAATCTTTTCCCCGTTTATAATGATGTTGCTTATTGGTCCAGTTGTGAGGATTTTTGTTTTATGTTAAAGTGTAATCCATACGGAAGGCTGTGATCTTTGATCTTCATCAGTAAGTACTTCAAACGCTCTTCACTTTCAGCAAGCAAGGTTGTGTCATCTGCATAACGCAGGTTGTTAATGAGTTTCCTCCAATTCTGATGTCCTGTTCTTCTTCATACAGTCCAGCTTCTAAGATTAGTTGCTCAGCATACAGATTGAATAAGTATGGTGAAAGGATACAATCCTGACACACACCTTTCCGGACTTTAAACCAGGCAGTATCTCCTTGTTCTGTTTGAACAACTACCTCTTGATCTATGTGCAGGTTCATCATGAGCACAGTTAAGTGTTCTGGAATTCCCACTCTTTGCAATGTTATCAATAATTTGTTATGAGTCACACAGTTGAATGTCTTTGCATAGTCAGTAAAACACAAGTAAACATCTTTCTGGTATTCTCTAATTTCAGCCAAGATCCGTCTGACATCAGCAATGATATCCCTGGTTCCACATTCTCTTCTGAAACCAGCCTGAATTTCTGCTGCAGCCATTTTTGAATGATCTTCAGCAGAATTTTGCTTGCATGTGATATTAATGATATTGTTCTATAATTTCTGCATTCAGCTGGATCACGTTTCTTGGGAATAGGCATAAATATGGATCTCTCCAGTCAGTTGGCTAGGAAGCTGTCTTCCATATTTCTTGGCATAGACGAGTGAGTACCTCCAGTGCTGCATCTGTTTTTTGAAACATCTCAATTGATATCCCATCAGTTCCTCTAGTCTTGTTTTTCACCAGTGCCTTCAGAGCAGCTTGGACTTCTTCCTTCAGTACCATCAGTTCCTGATCATGTGCCACCTCTTGAAATGGTTGAACATTGACTAATTCTTCTTGGTATAATGACTCTGTGTATTCCTTCCATCTTCTTCTGATGCTTCCTGCATTGTTAAATATTTTCCACATAGAATCCTTCACTCGGGGCTTGCATTTTTTTCTTCAGTTCTTTCAGCTTGAGAAACGCTGGGTGTCTTCTTCCCTTTTGGTTTTCCATCTCCAGCTCTTTGCACATGTCATTATAATACTTTACTTTGTCTTCTCGAGATGCTCTTTGAAATCTTCTGTTCAGTTCTTTTACTTCTTCGATTCTTCTTTTTGCTTTAGCTGCTTCACATTCAGAGCAAGTTTCAGAGTCTCCTCTGACATCCATCTTGGTCTTTTATTTCTTTCCTGACTTTTCAATGACTTCTTGCTTTCTTCATGTATGATGTCTTTGATGTCATTCCACAACTCATCTGGTCTTCAGTCATTAGTGTTCAATATATCAAATCTATTCTTAAGATGGTCTCTAAATTCAAGTGGGATGTACTCAAGGTCATTTTTTGGTTCTCGTGGATTTGCTCTGATTTTCTTCAGTTTCAGCTTGAACTTGCATATGAGCAATTGATAGTCTGTTCCACAGTTGGCCCCTGGCCTTGTTCTGACTGATGATATTGAGCTTTTCCATCGTCTCTTTCCACAGATGTAGTCAATTTGATTTCTGTGTGTTCCATCTGGCGAGATCCATGTGTATAAAACGTGTACAGTCACCGTTTATGTTGGTGAAAGAAAGTATTTGCAATGAAGAAGTCGTTGGTCTTGCAAAATTCTATAATTCGATCTCCATCATTGTTTCTATCACCAAGTCCACGTTTTCCGACTACTGATCCTTCTTCTTTGTTTTCAACTTTCGCATTCCAATCACCAGTAATTATCAATGCATCTTGACTGCATGTCCAATCAATTTCGGACTGCAGCAGATAAAAATCTTATGTTTCTTCATCTTTGGTCCTAGTTGTTGGTGCGTAAATTTGAATAATAGCCATATTAACTGGTCTTCCTTGTAGGCATATGGATATTATCCTATCACTGATAGCGTTGTACTTTAGGATAGATCTTGAAACGTTCTTTTTGATGATGAATGCAACACCATTCCTCTTCAAGTTGTCATTCTCAGCATAGTAGACTATATGATTGTCCGATTCAAAATGGCCAATACCAGTCCATTTCAGCTCACTAATGCCTAGGATATCTATGTTTATGCGTTCCATTTCATTTTTTACTATTTCCAGTTTTCCTAGATTCATACTTCGTACATTCCAGGTTCTGATTACTAATGGATGTTTGCAGCTGTTTCTTCTCATTTTGAGTCACACCACATCAACAAATGAAGGTCCCGAAAGCTTTACTCCATCCACGTCATTAAGGTGAGCTCTACTTTGAGGAGGCAGCTCTTTCCCAGTCATCTTTTGAGTGCTTTCCATCCTGGGGGGCTCATCTTCCAGCACTATATCAGAGAATGTTCTGCTGCTATTCATAAGGTTTTCACTGGCTAATGCTTTTCAGAAGTAGACTGCCAAGTCCTTCTTCCTAGTCTGTCTTAGTCTGGAAGCTCAGCTGAAATCTGTCCTACATGGGTGACCCTGCTGGTATCTGAATACTGGAGGCATAGCTTCCAGCACCAGCAACACGCAAGCCCCCACAGTATGACAAACTGACAGACACATTGTTGTTGATAGTTGCCCTTTATGGTGGTGTAAAAAGGTATTTGCAATGAAGAAGTAGTTGGTCTCGCAAAATTCTATCATGGGATCTCTGGCATCATTTCTATCACCAAGGACATATTTTCTAAGTACTGATCCTTCTTCTTTGTTTCCAAGTTTTGCATTCCAGTCACCAATTATCATTGCAACCTGATTGCATGTTCGATCCATTTCAGCTTGCAGAAGGTGGTAAAAATCTTGAATTTCTTCATCTGGGGCCTTAATGATTGGTGCGTAAATTTAAATGATGGTCGTATTAACTGGCCAAATCGGCTACATTTGTGGGAAAATACGATGGAGAAGCTCAATATCAGAACAATGCCAGGGGCCACCTGCAGAACAGACTATCAGTTGCTCACATGCAAAATCAGTAGAAGAAAATTGAAACTAGTTCATGACAGCCAAAGTAGGACCTTGAGTATATCCCACCTGAATTCAGAGGCCCTGTCAAGAATTGATTTGATGCATTGAACAGTAATGATTGAAGACCACGTAAGTTGTGGATTGACATCGAGGATATCATACATGAAGAAAGCAAGAGTTCATTAAAAAGATAGGAAAAAAAAAAAAGACCAAAATGGATGTTAGAAGAGACACTGAAACTTGCCCTTGAATGCAGAGTAGCTAAAGCGCATAGAAGACATGGTGAAGTAAAGGAGCTGAACAGAAGGTTTCAAAAGGCAGCTTGAGAAGACAAAGTAAAGTATCATAATGAAATGTGTGAAGACCTAGAGTTGGAAAATCAGAAAGGGTAGAACATGCCCAGCATTTCTCAAGGTAAAAGGAGTAAATAAAAAATTCAAGCCTTGAATTGCAACACTGAAGGATTCTATGAGGAAAATATTCAATGATGCAGGAAGCATCAAATGAAGGTAGAAGGAATACACGGAGTCACTGTATCAAAAAGAATTGGTCACCATTCAACCATTTCAGGAGGTAGCATATAATCAAGAACCAATGGTACTGAAGGAAGAAGTCCAAGCTGCACTGAAGGGAATGGCAAAACACAAGGCTCCAGGAATTGATGGAATACCAATTGAAATGTTTCGACAAATGGAGGCAGCTCGGGAGGTGCTCACTCGTCTATGCGAAGAAATTTGGAAGATGGCTATCTGGCCAAAGAACTGGAAGAAATCTATATTTGTGCCCATTCTGAAGAAAGGTGATTCAATGGAATGCAGAAATTATCAAACAATGTCATCAGTATCACATGCAAGTAAAATTTTGCTGAAGGTAATTCAAAAATGTTTGCAGCAATATGTTGACAAGGAACTGCCATAAGTTCAGGCTTTATTTGGAAGAGGACATGAAATGAGGGATATCATTGCTAATGTCAGATGGATCCTGGCTAAAAGCAGAGAATACCAGCAAGATCTTTACTTGTATTTTATTGACTACACAAAGGCATTCAACTGTGTGGATCAAATTATGGATAACATTGAAAAGAATGGGAATTCCAGAACACTTAATTGTGCTCATGAGGAACCTGTACATAGGCCAAGAGGCAGTTGTTTGAACAGAACAAGGGGATACAGCGTGGTTTAAAATCAGAAAAGGTATGTGTCAGGGTTGTATCCTTTCTACATACTTATTCCATCAGTATACTGAGCAAATAATCCAAGAAGCCTCACAATATGAAGAAGAACATGGCATCAGGATTGGAGAAGATTTGGTAACAACATATGCAGATGACATAACCTTGCTGAAAGAGAAGAGGACTTGAAGTACTTACTGATGAAGATCAAAAACTACAACCTTCAGTATGGATTACACCTCAACATTAAAAAAAAAAATCCTCACAACTGGACCCATAAGTAACATCATGATAAAGGGAGAAGTTATGAAAGTTGTAGAATCCTGGTGATGCAGTGGTTAAGAGCTTGGCTGCTAACTAAAAGCTTGGCCGCCGGAATCCATCAAGTGCTCCTTGAAAACCCTATGGGGCAGTTCTAGTCTTTGCTATAATCGATTGGATGGCAAGGGACTTGTTTTTTGGTTTTGGGCAAGGATTTCATTTTACTGGAATGCATCAGTCAAGAAATCAAATGATATATTGCATTGGGTAAATCTGCTGCAAAAGACCTCTTTAAAGTGTTAAAAAGTAAAGATGGCACTTTGAGGACTAAGGTGTGCCTGACCGAAACCATGGTGTTTTCAATCGCCTGACGTGCATGTGAAAGCTGAACGATGAATAAGGACAATGAAAGAATTGATTCCTTTGAATTGTAGTGCTGGCGGAGAATATCAAATAACTATGGACTGCCAGAAGAACGACCAAGTCTGCCTTGGAAGAAGTAAAGCCAGACCGCTCCTTAGAATCAAGTATGGTGAGGCTTTGTCTCCTGTACTTTGGACGTGTTGTCAGGAGGATCAAGTCCCTGGAGAAGGACATCATGCTTGGTAAAGCAGACAGTCAGTGGAAAAAAAAAGGAAGATGCTCAATTAGCTGGACTGACACAGTGACTACAACAGTGGGCTCAAGCATAGCAACGATTGTGAGGATGGCACAGGACCAGGCAGTGTTTTGTTCTGTAGTACGTAAAGTTGCTAGGATTTGGAACCAACTTGATCGCACCTCACAACAACATTGGGAGAAAAAAACCTCTCTTTGTCAATGGTGCCAAGAGGAGGACCTCCTGGAAATAACTTGGTGTCAAGGTAGAACTGACCATTTCTGCATTGCTTCCACTCCTGTACATCTCAGGATTTCTGTCATAACTACTCTGTACTTAGTGGTTTACATGTTTGTCTAGTTCATTTTTGACCCTTAGCATTATTATGCTAGACACCAGGCATTAGATACATATTTAATGAATATACGAATGAATGAATTTAGGGTTAGCACATTCAGCCCAAACAATATGGTTTGGAGGGAAGGAGCCCCATAGGGAACCTCTGGGGACTTAGAAAAAAAAAAAAATTCCCAACTATTGTCAATGCAGAGAAGACTTTATGCACAAAAATATTCATGGCAATCTAGCACAGTCTGTGGCACAGTCTTGATGTAGGGGCTGGCCCTGAACAGTCGTCTAGGCCATCCTTGTAGCTGGGGTACAAACAGCCTCTGGATTGCCTGACCAAACCCTGTAAACAGATCCTACCCCGGCCGGAGAGACAGTCGCGCACGCGCAGAAAGGGAAGGCGCCTTGTCGTCCCTCGGCCCCTCCGCCCTCTAGGTGGCGCTGGAGGGCCCGCCGCAGCCGCAGCCACCACGCTTCTAGCGGAGCCGGGCCGGGGCGGTGCTGGCTGCCTCGTGGGCTGCGGGTCCGCCTCCGCTGCGCTGAGGGCGTGGGCTCCGGGCTCCCGGAAGCGGCGGCCGTGGCGCGGAGCCGAGCAGGCTTCGGTTCCCGGCGCAGCAATGCGCGGCGGCTGGAGGCTGTGACTTGAGTCCGGCGGCCCTGCAGGGGTCGCTGAATGGCGGCTCGCTGAGGCGGTGGCGGCTCCTCCGGGCGTGGCGTGGCGGCGGCCGGAGTGATGCTACTCAAGCTTCTACAGAGACAGACCTATACCTGCCTGTCCCACAGGTATGGGCTCTACGTCTGCTTCGTGGGCATCGTTGTCACCATCGTCTCCGCCTTCCAGTTCGGAGAGGTGAGTACCGGCGCTGGAGCCCCAGCCAGTGCGCCCTTCCCTGAACCCGCAGGACCCTCAGGGCGCCCCCCAGCCGTTGCCCTCGCGGTGCCCCGAGTCCTGGCGCGCTGGCTTTCGCCTTCCCATCTTCCCTGCAGCACCGGGGACCAGCTCCGGAGCCTACCCTTTCGCCGTAGGCGCCGAGAGCCGGAATCCTCTCCCCGGGCTCCCGTTTCAGCATCTGGGGTCGACATCTCATCCTCCCGACTGTTTGGGGGGATAGGTGGTCCTTCTGCCGACGCTTCTTCCTTGCAGGTGCTTTCTTCAGGGTCCTCACGTTATTGGAGTGTCTTCCTCAGGCCTTGTCCTCCCTCCCCCACCCCTACTTTCAGATCCTCTCCCCGGGACTTAGAGTTTGTGTCTTCTCCTGTTCTTCCAAAGCATTCTTAAATTCTTGTTCCCTGCCCCTCCTGCAGTTTTTCTCTTCTGTGACACTTTTCTAATCCTTTCACCTTTGACAAAAGAACCTTATATTCTTAATCTCATTTTTCCCGGATCGCAAAAACTTTTGTCCAAGAGGCATGTGTTGTTTGCGTGTGAATTTTGCAGTGGGGAGAGTGTACTGGGCCAGAATTGAAAGGATTTAGGTGTGAAGGGGGCTTTTTGCGCTTTTGGTCTGTTATTTTGGACAACTGTACATCTGGTAGTCCCTAGAGGTTCTACTGGTAGGTCTGGGCACACTAACGTGAAAGATTTCTTGGCAGCTCCAAACCCATGTCCCTATTCCGGGATCAGCCAAGGCTAGGGTCCCCTTCACGTGACCGAGAACAGGCAAGTGCCCTGGACTCCAGCATTTGACATCCTGGGAGCCAGGACAAGCCCCTGGGTCATGGGATAAGCTCGTAATATAGTTTTCAGATCACACAAGCCCAGCCATCTTGAGCTGCTTGTAATGTGCAATAAAGTCGTTATGTTAGGCTGTAAACTCTTCAGGGTCCAGGCAAGTTGTTTACGACGTGGAAACAACTGGATTTAATAGGTTGTATGCCCCTTTGGATATATACCTTAAACATCTTGTTGAATGATACAGCTCTTTGGCTTAGGTTTAGCAGTATTATTTCATTATTGGCAGTCTAATAAGATATTCGTTATCATAAACAAGTATATAGAAAACATGACTAGGTTAGAATTGGAATAAAATCACATGAAAATATATGTTAGAGAACACCACTTTTAAAATTAAATGTCTACAGCAGCTAGGGGAAAAGCTGTATTTTCAAGATGTTTGAAATCTGTCTCCTTGTTCTAATTTTTTTTTCGATAGGAGGTCACAAAAGGTTTTATTTATTTTCTGCTGTAAAAATATATATAACGACATTTGCCAATTCAGTATTTTTCAGGTGCACAGTATAGTGGTTAAGTGCCACAGCTGCTAACCTAAAGGTCAGCAGTTCGAATCCACCAGGCGCTCCTTGGAAACTGTGGTGCAGTTCTACTCTGTCCTGTATGGTTGTTGAGTCGGAATCGACTTGACGGCAATGGGTTTGGTTTTTTTTTTGGACAGTATAGTGATATTAATTACGTTAATCATGCTGTGCAACCCTCACCCATAAGTGTTGCCAAATTTCCCATTACCGCAAGCAGAAACTCACCGCGTCCCAGCACAAAATGTTTTAAATTTAACAGAATGGTTTTTAGAAATGCCACTGTGTATATTTGCTTGAAGTCTGTACCCCTACTGTGTCGTTAGCTACTGCAGCCCTGGCCCAAGCACAGTGCCAGGTACAGAGTAGGCAGTCTGAGTGTTTGCTTAATGAAAGAATGAGTTATATGGCATGATTTCCAAGTGTACACTTTTGGTAGTTCTTGTTTCTAGGGAATGGGGGAAAAAAAAAAAGTCTTATAGGATAAGGGTGAGAAGATGCCCTAAACTTGGAAAAGTGCAATAGGTACTTAATATTCGACACCTGCTGTTCTGTCTTTGTTTCGTATTTTGCAGCTAATACAATGAATGTATCTATGCATAGTTAAGTGCCTTATTGCCTTTGGAAGATTTTTGCCCTTGATTAATTTTAAGCTAGCTGTTTAGTAACTCCTGCTTAGTGTGAAGGTGACTTAAAGGCATCAGTTGTTAGAGTTTTTCATTCTTTATCCTTTTTCCTTTTATTTCATGCCTGGTTATTCACGTACCAAAAAGAAAGATGTCTTGAAATGGTCACAGATCTTAAAGTTTGGAATGGAGAAAGGAAACCAGGAGTAAAGAATGTCAGCGGGTGGCATGTGAGGTGGAGGCAGCTGACTCAGTACCACTAACGTATCACCTGTGGTTAACTTGTCCAGTGCGGTGGAAAACAAGAGGAGGAGGAGAAGGGTTCTGCAGACATGGGTTTGAATGTAGACTCCAGTAATAATCACGATAATAGCTAATGCTCACGTAGTGACATAGCGCTTACCATGTGCCTAGGTACTCCCCTAATATACTTAAGTGCCTTATATATATTGGCGTAGTGGTTAAGAGCTATGGCTGCTAACTAAAAGGCTGGCAGTTCAAATCCACCAGCTGCCCCTTGGAAACCCTAGGGGGCAGTGCTATTCTGTTCTATAGGGTCGCCATGAGTAGAAATCGACTCGATGGCAATGGGTTTTTTATATGCATTAACTCATTTAATCCTGACAGTGAAGGAGCCCTGGTGGTATGGTGGTTAAAAGCTCTGGTTGCTAACCAAAAAAACATCAGCAGCGGGAACTCACCAACTGTTCCACAGGGTACGGATATGTCAATCTGCTTCTGTAAAGATTTAAAAACCTATTACCGTCGAGTCGATTCTGACTCACAGGGACCCTATAGGTCAGAGTAGAACTGCCCCATAGGGTTTCCAAGGAGCACCTGGTGGATTTGAACTGCTGACCTTTTGGTTAGCAGCTGTAGCTCTTAATCATTACGCCACCAGGGTTTCCGGTAAAGATTTATAGCCTTGGAAACCCTATGGGCAGCTCTCTGTCCTGTACGTTCGCTGTGAGTCAGAATCAGCTCTGCGGCGATGGTTTTTGGTTTGTTTAACCCTGACAACATCACCCCTGTGAGGTAGGTGCTGTGAATATACTCACTTTACCGGTGATGGAGCTGTTGTATAGAAGCTGGGTCACTTGTAAAAGTTCATCCAGCTAGTTTGTGGCAGATCTGGGCATCAGCCCCAGGCGGTCTAGTTCTAGAGCTGTGTTCTTAAAGCACATATCTTTACCATCTCTCGAAGACCTCAGGCTGTCCCTTACATGATCTTGGGAAGAGCTCTTAACCTCTCTGAGCCTCAGCTTCTTCATCTTTAAAATGGAGGCAGAAAAACTTTCCTCGTAGGATTGATGGTGAGGATTAAATGAGACCTGTATGTAAAGCACCTAGGACAGTTCTGGCACATAATAGACCCTCAATAAATGGTAACACTGGTGGTGACGTGGTTAAGAGCTATGGCTGTTAACCAAAAGGTTGGTAGTTCGGATCCACCAGGCGCTCCTTGGAAAGCCTATGGGGCAGTTCTACTCTGTCCTTTAGGGTTGCTATGAGTCAGAATCGACTCAATAGCAATGGATTTGGTTTGTTTTGGTTTATGCTGCTACTGTAAGGAGCCGTGGTGGTGCAATGGTTAAGCACTCAGCTGTTAACCAAAAGATATGCAGTTTGAACCTACCAGCTGTCCCATGGGGAAAAAGACCTGGCAATCTGCTCCAGTAAAGATTTTTTTTGTTGTGCGCCCTCGAGTTGATTCTGATTCATAGCATCCCTATGTGACAGAGTAGAACTGCCCCACAGGGTTTCCTAGGCTGTAATCTATATAGGAGCAGATCGCCAGGTCTTTTCTCCCGTGGAGCTGCTGGGTGGGCTCGAACCTCCGACCTTTATGGTTAGCAGCACAGTGCGTTGTGCCAGCAGGGCTCCTTAAGGAGTACAGCCTAGGAAACCCTATGGGGTAGATCTACTCTGTCATATAGGGTTGCTACTAGTTGACATGACACAACATCAACTGCTAGTGTTATAATTATTATCAGCTATTTTTGTATCCTTAGTGTGTATTTTGGAATATACCCTTGAAATAGAATATGTTCCCCAGTTAATGTCATCAATTTGTTGATAAGTTTACTAAGGACTAACATCATCACTGTTATCATTTATATTGTTATCTTTTTATATGTAATATGTTAGAGGTATTGACTGCTGCCTTTTGATAAGCTATTTGTATACGCAGACAAATTTTGAGGGTAAAAAGTGGAGTTGAGTAAAAAAACAAACAAACAAACAAAACAAAACCCAAGCCTGTTGTCGTCAAGTCAATTCTGACTCATAACCACTGTATACAACAGAGTAGAACTGCCCCATAGGATTTCCAAGGAGCGACAGGTAGATTTGAACTGCCAGCCTTTTGGTTAGCAGCTGAACTCTTAACCACTGCACCACCAGGGCTCCAAATATGTATTTTTGTTTCCTCAAGTTGAGTGAGTGAAGTACTTTCTGGAGAATGCTTGGGAATTACCTGACCAAACAAAGCTGAAATGTATCCAAAAGTGACATTCCAGCAGGGCGTCCTGATGGTAAGGATGGCAGGGTGGAGCTTTTGTGGGTGATGGACTAGTTGCCTTGGGCAAATCACATGGCCTCTAGGAGCCTCAGTTTTCTCAAGTACAAATGAGGACGCTAGGTTAACTCTCCTTTTAGGACCTGAAACTTGAGGAATTTCCATTTTTAAATATTCTATCTACTATTTGGTACTGTATAACCATTCAAACTTGTGCTTTCAAGGTAAAAAAATTATTTCAGGGCTGTTGTAATTTAGTTGAGGCATTTATATACAAGTCCACAATTTTTTTTTCTAAAACCTTTAGAACTGCTGCATTGCCTTATAATTAAATAGCAATATTTTTTTTATAGTGAAATGTACGAGTACTCCTATTCAATGAGATAAATGGACTATAAATAGGTTCAGGTCAGTTTAAGTCAGGTTTTGCCACCAAATGAGTTCCAGTCAGGTCAAGTTTTGCTAAGTACAGAAAGACCTTCGATTTTCAGAGCTTTTTGGATTTCACGATTGCAGATAAAGGATTGTAGATCTGTGGTGTATATGTGTATCTGTGCGCATGTGGATGAGTGGTGTATGCATGTAAAATGCATGACTTCTTATGTGCATAAAATATGGAAAGAAAGAATCATCCCAGAATTAATTTGCATAAAGAAGTCAGAGGTTCAGTTAGATTCTATCCATACTGAATAGTAACTTTTCCTTGGCCTCCCTGCTCCCTTTTGGTCTCCTACCTTCCATTGCTATTTTGGATTTCAACCAAAAAACCAAACCCACTGCGGTCGAGTTGATTCCAACTCATAGAGACCCTGTAGGACAGCGTAGAACTACCCCACAGTGTTTCCAAGGAGCGGCTGGTGGATTCGAACTGCCAGCCTTTTGGTTAGCAGCCGAACACTTAACCACCGCACCATCAGGGCTCCCCATTTTGGCTTAGTCAGATATTGTTCGGTAAGGATTGAAAGCTGGGCTGAGCTCGAGTTCTGTTCAGCCTCAGTGACTAATTTCTCATGCTGGCCCAATTGCAAGAAAGAAATTTATTTATCAGGTTTGTATTTGATTAGTTCACTCATTAAACATATATTTTGAGTGTGTTCTTTGCCGAAGGCAACAAATAGGCAAAGTTGAAACACCTGGCCTAGGAGTCAAAGACAGCCTCTGGTTGGATTGTAGCTCCCTCACAGACTGATACTGACCTGTTCCCAAACTGTTACTCTGTGCTGCCCCTGGCTGTGAGGGCCACTCTTGTTTTGTATAGATGTCTTTTGGGGACAACGTTTTCTTGTTAAAAAATAATATCTTAAAACTGCTAAACTAGATTTCTGAGACTGCTTTTAGCTTTAATGTTCTGTGAATATACATTCATTGAATGCTTCATAGGAGAAAGCAGGATCTACAACGTAATGGAGCATGTGCTACTGAGAAAATGTCAGTGGCCTCAGAGAGCCCTTTTTAAGTGGTCTTTTTCTTTTGGGGGATTTGAGAGGGATATGTGGCCCAGCTAACTGTCAGAGCAGGGACCTTGTCTTATTCCCTGCTGTATGCTTAGTACTTAGAGTACCAAGTACCCAGCAGATGCCAAATAAATACTTGCTGAATAAATGAATAAATGAATTGAGTGATTTTAACTGGCATTCTTTCAAGCTCATTTCCAGTAAAAAGTTTTCTGCTCTCTGACTTAAACTGTTACTGGAATAAGGTTCTTGCCTCTCCCTGGTCAAGAATGAACAGGTAAGGCATGCAGAATTTTCCACACGAGCAAAGCTTTACTGAATAGGCTTGTAAGCAGAGACAAGGAGGGTCTAGAGCAATGCTTACCCTCCTCTCAGAGAACAAAAGACTAGCCTGGGCTTTTAAAAGTTCTTGGGCGGGAAAAGATTCATGTTTATTCCCAGGCGTAGGTGGGGATGTGTTAACTACGGTGTCCTCACAGCGGCTTTCCAAGATGGCTCCTCTCCTGGAGGCCTCTGGGATTCGTAGCAGGACTTATTATGGGGTGTCGCACCTGTGCAGTCTTCCGGCTGCTGCTGCAGCCCCTCGCTGCCCTTGGTGGAAGGTCACACAGCAGTCACAGGTGGATGTTCTGCGCATGTGCCTGGGGCTGGTTTTCTCCAGCAGCATCTGCAAGACTAAAGAAGTTTGCCCGCTATTTTCTGATACCCTGCCCCATTGTTCTGGGGAATGGCTTTGTTTCTGCGCCCTGGCCCATTTCTTGTAACTTTGTTTGTAGATTTGGGGGGCCCTCTGTTCCCTGTCTTAAAACCATCTGTTGTTATTGTTATTGTTGTCCTCAAGTCATCTCCAACTCATGGCAATCTCTTGTATAACAGAATGAAGTGTTGCCTGGTCCTAAGCCATCTTCATGATTGTTGACATGTTTGAGTCCATTGTTTTGGCCGTTATGTCATTCTATCTCATTGAGTGTTTCCTTTGTTTTTTTGACCCTCTGCTTTTGCTAACCATGATGTCCTTTTCTAGTGATTAGTCTTTCTGGTGATGTGTTCAAAGTATGCAAGTCTAAGGCTTTCCATCCTCGCTTCTGAGGAGCATTATGGTTGTGTTTCTTCTATGGCTAATTTGTTGGTTCTTCTGGCAGTCCATGGCATATTCAGTATTCTTTGCCAGCACCACCGATCAATTCTTCTGTTTCCCACCTTTCACATGTATATCAGGTGCTTGAAAAGACCATGACTTGGGTCAGGTGCATCACAGTCATCAAAGATCATCTGTAATTACATTTTATTTCTCAGACATGATTGGTCTCCATGCTCTGAAAGTCATTCTAGTACTGTGCTGGTAGCTTTCTCAGAAAACCTGAGGCCTGCTCTTAGAATGTACTCTGTACGGTAGAGGGGGCTCTCAAATGGACAAAGAATTATAGCTCATGCCTTTGTCTTTATCTAGTTACGATGAGACATTGATAAACATGTGAGGACTTTGTAGTTGAATACCTGAGTACGTACACAGTAAGAGCTTAGAAAGTCACAGAAAAGGGAAGAAATTGGTGGGTTGAAACAGCCTAGAGGAGGTTCAGAGACCATCACAGGGAGGCAAAAGCCTTAGGGGAAGCTTAAAGAGGAGTAGGACTCTAAATAGAGGAGACGGAAGGAAAGAAGGTTTTAGGCTGTGAGGGGAATAATTTGAGTATAAACTTGGTAATATCAGAAAAGTTTATGGTCCTTTTTTCTTTTTGAATTATTAATGGTTTAAAAATTGCTGCTGGTATTAGAAGCACTTGGTTGCAAGTGACAGAATCTTAGCTTAGACCTTGGCTTAAGCAAAAAAGTAATTTATTGACCCGTGTAATTGAAATATATAAGTGAAACTTCAGGTGGGCTTGGATCGAGGTACTCAAATGACATCTTCAAGAATCTCATCCTGTACTGTCCTCCAGCTTTGCTGACTTCGTTCTCAGGCAAACTCTCCCCATATGGGAACAAAGATTGCTGCCAGCAACTCCAGCTTCTCTTTCACCAGTTGAGTGAGCCCAGCCAAAAGAGAGCTGATTTTTCTCATTAATGCCGCCTAAACCCAGGCTGCCTGCTTGGCGAGGGGAGTGAGCACCCTTGTTATGCCCTTGTGAACCACCTGGGTCACATGCCCATTCCTGGAGGTGGGGAAGTGGTCAGGGCTGTCAGTCACAGCTGAACCACATGAACTGAGGGGGGCCACTGGTTTCCCAGAGGAGGATCACAAGGGTATTATCAAAAGAAGGGCTAGAGCAACAGATGTCCTAGTTGAGTCAAAGCCCATTTCCTTTCCTTAGCCTTGACGTTGACATTGTGACTGTGTTTGCTGTTTGCCCTTCATCTTGTTCTAGAAGTCTTAATAGTGGGCTGCTTCTATTTTTATTATTTTATTGCTAATTAATCTGTCAACAGGGTGTCCAGCAGATGCTAATTAAGCTCTAAGGTCCCATCTTAGGGCTGTTCTCCCCTTGGCCATAGTGCTCCTGAAGACAGGAGCAGGAGGCCTGCCCTCTGGACTGATGCCTCAGATCACACTGAGGGATATATTGATCTTTAGAGACACAGTAGAAAAATGCAGTGTTCTTTAACCCAGTGTGATTTATTATGGTTGATATGAAAGCAGAGGGGGCAGGCTGCTTTACTGATCACAGCTTGTACTTTATAAGGAGCCTTGGTGGCACAGTGGTTAAGAGCTCAGCTGCTAATCGAAAGATTGGTGGTTGAATCTACCACCTGCTCCTTTGAAACCCTGTGGGGCAGTTCTACTCTGTCCTGTAGGGTTTCTATGAGTCATACTTGACAGCAAGGGGTTTGGTTTTGGTTTTCGTGCTTTATAATAACTTTTGTAGTCTTCCTCTTTAATTTCTTCTAAACTGTTATGAACAAGTATTACTGCAATAGATTACATGTATTCATGTTCTTTTTAAATTCCAACTTGTCTTTAGATTGGTTGTTCCAGTCTTCTGATCCAGATGCAGTATTCTTGGCAGGTGATTAGTCAGCCTCTGTGTGATTCATACCTGCACTAAATTAAGCAGAAAAAGAAGTGATCTTTCAAAAATGTTACAGCAGACTAAGGAGAGTGGGATGTACTCTGTAATCAGATGAAAACCATGTTGCCTGCTTTAAAATTGTTTCTTGAAATAGCTTCTTCTTGGTTTATCTTTCCCTTTTGGTATACTCTTTTCTTCATGACCTCATTCCCTTAACTTCATTTCTGTCTATCATTCATTCCAAATTGGGTAAAGCACCTTTACTAAATTTCCAGAAGTTGTTTATTCAACAGAGATTTACCGAGGTATTCACTCCGTGCGAGACAGTAGGCATGCAGTTTTTTTTTTTTGCTCTTGAGGAACTCATGGTCCAGACAGGACAAGCAAATAGACAATTAAAACACATTTTGAAAAATGAAACTGTAGAGATAGGCATGGGTGTCAGGCAGGGCTTCCCAGACAGGTGACATCTTAGCCGGATCTTGAAGGAGATGGCTGAGGGGACTTTTTTTTTTTTTTTTTCTTTTTAAAGCGAAGGGTGCCATAGGTGTAAAGGTATGGATAATGAGAGATACTGTCACTTTCTAGGAACAGAAGTAATTCTGAAGGATGCAGCATCACGGGGGTAAAAAACCAAACCCACTGCTGTCGACCCTATAGGACAATGTAGAACTGCCCCATAGGGTTTTCAAGGCTGTGATCTTTACAGAAACAGACTGCCACATCTTTCTGCCGTGGAGCGGCTGGTAGGTTTGAACCATCAACCTTTCAGTTAGCAGCAAAGTGCTTGATCACTGTACCACCAGAGATCCTTATTACGTGGGCAGTGGGGCTTAAAGGGAGCCCTGGTGGTACAGTGATTAAGAGCTCAGCTGCTGACCAAAAAAGGTCGGCAATTCGACCCCACCAGCCACTCCTTGAAAAGCCTATGAGTCAGTTCTGCTGTGCCCCATAGGGTTGTTATGAGTCGGAATCAACTCGACAGCAGTGTTGTTGGTTTTTGGTTTTGGAGCTTAAAGATGGAGAGGCAGACACAGGCCAGTTTAGGACTTGCCTCGTTGGTGATGCGGAAACCCTTGTGGCATAGTAGTTAAGAGCTATGGCTGCTAACCAAAATGTTGGCAGCTGGAATCCACCAGGCGTTCCTTGGAAACCCACTGGGACAGTTCTGCCCTGACCTATAGGGTCACTATGAGTCAGAATCGACTCGATGGCAGAGCGTTTGTTTTTTTTTTTTTTTTTTTTTGGTGATGCTAAGGAATTTGGGTTCATCCTGAAGAAAATGGGGACCATCAAAGAATTTTAAGTAAACCAGAAACCCGTTGCCATGGAGTTGATTTCAACTCGTAGCAACCCTAAAGGACAAAGTAGAACTGTCCCATAGGGTTTCCAAGGCTGTACATCTTTATGGAAGCAGATTGCCACATCTTTCTCCCGGAGAGTGGCTGGAGGGTTCAAACTGCCAACCTTTTCGGTTAGCAGCCAAGCGTTTTAACCACAGTGCCATCAGGGCTCCTGATTTTAAGCAAAGGAGTGATAGAATCGAACTGTGTTTTAGGATAATTGCTCTGGAAGTAATGTGGAAGATAAATTGCAGGTGGAAAACTATGAGTTGTAGTAGGCAAAGATTCCACATTGAGTGCAATGCTTCAGAATCAGCAGGCTTTGAATTTTGATATTTAGAATTGTACAGTGGCCTGAAAGCAAGGTACCTTTGCTTTTGGAAACTAGCCTTATCTATTGCTGATTTATTGTTTGACTTTGGGCAAGTCTCTTTATTTTAAAATTGTCCTTATTATATAGTATTTAAAGTAAATAACTTACCACAAAGTAACTTCAAAACCACTGAGAGCCTAGCATTTAAAATAAGCTGTTATTATCCTAAGCCAGCAGTTCTCGAAGTGTAGTCTTGGGACTTCTGGTGGTGCCCAAAACCTTTTCCAGTGATTCTGAAGGTCAGAACTATTTTTATTATAATATTAAGACATTATTTGCCTTTTTACTTTGATTCTCTCATGAGAGTACAGTGGAGTTTTCCAGAGACCTACTTGGCATGTGACATTGCAGCTGACTGCAGAACAGACAAATATTCCACGTGTCTTCTGTTAAATCAGACATTAAAGAGATTTGAAACAAACAAGCAAAAAAAGTTTCTGTCTTATAATTTTTGTTAATATAGTTATTTTTCATAAAAATATTTATGGTAACCTGTAATGGGTTTATTTTTTTATTTTTTAAAATTTTTATTGTGCTTTAAGTGAAAGTTTACAGACCAAGTCAGTCTCTCAGACAAAAACTTATATACACCTTGCTGTATACTCCTATTCTCTCTCTAATGAGACAGCACACTCCTACCCTTCACTCTCTATTTTCCTGTCCGTTCGGCCAGCTCCTGATCCCCTCTGCCCTCTCATCTCCTTTCCAGACAGGAGCTGCCCACATAGTCTCGTGTCTACTTGATCCCAGAAGCGCACTCTTTGCCAGTATCATTTTCTATCCCATAGTCCAGTCCAATCCCTGTCTGAAGAGTTGGCTTTGGGAATGGTTCCTGTCTTGGGCTAACAGAAGGTCTGGGGACCATGACCTCTGGGGTCCTTCTAGTCTCAGTCAGACCATTAAGCCTGGTCTTTTTTACGAGAATTTGAGGTCTGCCTCTCACTGCTCTTCTGCTCCCTCAGGGGTTCTCTATTGTGTTTCCTGTCAGGGCAGTCATTGGCTGTAGCCAGGCACCATCTAGTTCTGGTCTCAGGCTGATGTAGTCTCTGGTTTATGTGGTCCTTTCTATCTCTTGGGTTCCTAATTACCTTGTGTCTTTGGTGTTCTTCATTCTCCTTTGGTCCAGGTGGGTTGAGACCAATTGATGCATCTTGGATGTCTGCTTACTAACAGTTAAGACCCCAGACGCCACTCTCTAAAGTGGAATGCAGAATGTTTTCCTAATAGATTTTATCATGCCAGTTGACTTAGACGTCCCCTGCAACCATGGTCCCCAAACCCCCACCCCTGCTACACTAGCCTTCAAAGTGTTCAGTTTTTTCAGGAAACTTCTTTGCTTTTGGTTTAGTCCAGTTGTGCTGACCTCTCCTGTATTGTGTGTCTTTCCCTTCACCTAAAATAGTTCTTATCTACTAATTAGTGAAAACCCCTCTCCCTCCCTCCCTGCTTGCATAACCATCAAAGAATATTTTCTTCTCTGTTTAAACTATTTTTCACGTTCTTATAATAGTGGTCTCATACAATATTTGTCCTTTTGCAACTGACTAATTTCACTCAGCGTAATGCCTTCCAGATTCTACTACGTTATGAAATGTTTCATGGATTTGTCATTGTTCTTTATTGATATGTAGTATTCCATTGTGTGACTATACCATAATTTATTTATCCATTCATCCATTGATGGGCACCATGGTTGCTTCCATCTTTTTGCTGTTGTAAACAGTGCTGCAATGAACATGGTGTGTAATGGGTTTATTTTTAAATGAGTATTTTTAAAATTTTTTAAATATTTTAATACAGAAATATCAATAGACATAATCCATTTTAGAAAACTCTTAGGAATCTTCTAGTAATTTTTAAGTGTGGAAAGCTTCTGAGACAAAAATTTTGAGAACTGCTGCTCTGAGAATTTAGCAAGAAAGATGTGTTACCTCTATCATGCAGATACAAAGATAAGCTACCATCTTCTCTCACCATTCTTGCTCGGTTATAATCCAGGCTCCACACTGCAACAGGAGTGTTTTTTAAAATGTGAAACATTATATGACACCAACTGAACATGGTAAAAAATCCAAACTTCTTCCAATAAAAAAATAGCATGTATAAAATCCAAACCCGCTGCCATCGAGTCGATTCCAACTCATAGTGACCCTATAGGACAGAGTAGAACTGCCCCATAAGGTTTCCAAGGCTGTAAATCTTCACAGAAGCAGATTGCCACGTTTTTCTCTGTGGAGTGGCTGGTGGGTTCAAACTGCTTACCTTTTGGTTAGCAGCCAAGCGCTTTAACGTTTTTCTCTGTGGAGTGGCTGGTGGGTTCAAACTGCTTACCTTTTGGTTAGCAGCCAAGCGCTTTAACCAGTGTGCTACTAGGGCTCCCTAAATATGCTGGCCCTGTCCACTTCTGTGAGTTCCATGATACGATTGTGTATCATGTAAGTATTGCTACAAAAATGTTGTATAACAAATCATTCCAAAATTTTCTGATGAAAATTGCAAACTGCTCCTGCTTTTGTATGGCTCATGAGCTGAGAACGATTTGATCATTTTTATTTTTTTTACATTTTTTTGAGAATAATTTTTATTGTGCTTTAAGTGAACGTTTACAAATCAAGTCAGTCTCTCACACAAAAACCCATATACACCTTGCTACACACTCCCAATTACTCTCCCCCTAATGAGACAGTCCGCTCTCTCCCTGTACTCTCTCTTTTCATGTCCTTTTTGCCAGCTTCTAACCCCCTCCACCCTCTCATCTCCCCTCCAGGCAGGAGATGCCCAACATAGTCTCAAGTGTCCACCTGATCCAAGAAGCTCACTCCTCACTGGCATCCCTCTCTAACCCATTGTCCAGTCCAATCCGTGTCTGAAGAGTTGGCTTCGGGAATGGTTCCTGTCCTGGGCCAACAGAAGGTCTGGGGGCCATGACCACCGGGGTCCTTTTAGTCTCAGTCAGACCATTAAGTCTGGTCTTATGAGAATTTGGGGTCTGCATCCCACTGCTCTCCTGCCCCCTCAGGGGTTCTCTGTTGTGTCAGGGCAGTCATCGGTTGTAGCGGGCTACATTTTTTTAATTGTGGTAAATATATAGGTAAAAAACATTTGCCACTTCAACAATCTTCACATGTACGGTTTAGCGTAAGAATGGTTTTACATTTTTAAATGGTTAAAAAAATTAAAAGAAGAATTATATTTCATAACACGTGAAGATTATATGAAATTCAATATTAGTGTCCCTAAATCAATTTTTATATGAACACTGTCATGCCTATTCATTTATGTATTGCCTATGTCTGATTTTGGAGCCGTGCCGGCACAGTGGTTAAGAGCTTGGCTGCTAACCAAAAGGGTGGTAGATGGAATCCACCAGCCACTCCTTGGAAACCCTATGGGGCAGTTCTACTCTGTCCTGTATGGTCGCTTTGAGTTGGAACAGCAACGAGTTCAACAGGTTAGATTAGAGGGCTGATTTAGCTTTACAATAGCAGAGCTGAATAATTGCGGCATAAATCATGTGGCCTGCAAAGCCTAAGATGTTTACTGCTTGGCCCTTTACAGAATAAGTTTGCCAGCCCTTGGCCTAAAATGGCAATTTCTCATTCTCAGAGGTGTGTGGGTCAGCTGGGCTTAGCTGATCTAGGCTGGACTTGATTGGCTCTGCTCCCCATGTTTCTAATCTTCCTGGGAGCAGTGGATCCACCTGGACATGTTCTTAAAGCAAAGATAAAGGCACAAAACATCAGGTGAATACTTGCAAGCCTTCCTGAGGTCTAGGCTGAAAACGGTGCAGTTACCTTCTCCTTTTTCTTCCTTGAACAAATCAAGCTTCTTCCTGCCTTAGGACATTTGTGCTCGCCGTTCCTCAGCCTGGAGAGCACTGCCCCAGATCATCATGTCACTGTTGTATGCTGTCGAGTCAATTCTGACTCATAGTGACTGTACGTGACAGAGTAGGACTGCCCCATAGGGTTTCCTAGGCTGTAATCTTTCTTGGCGCAAATTGTCCCATGTTTTTGCCATTTCAGCAATCTTCACATGTACAGTTTAGTGTAAGAATGGTTTTTACATTTTTAAATGGTTAAAAAAATTAAAAGAAGAATAATATTTCATAACACATTTAACCATTGCACCACAGGACTCCTTAACATGTCACTAGCTTCTACTGTAGGCTCAGCTCGGTAACACCTTCCCAGATGGGCCTTCCCTACCACCCAACCTAAAGCAGGCTCTCCCGTCAGCTCACTCCTTAGCACATTACCCTGTTTTTAAATACTTAGTGTCAGTCTGAGATTGTGTGCACACATGTTTTCTTAATGTCTTATCTCGCTCCATGAAAATATAAGCTCTGTGGGAACAGGGGCTACTCTGTCTCATTCACCACTGTATCCCCAGCCACTAGAACCGAGGCTAGCACGTAGAAGTCAGTTGAGCACAGGAATACCTTTTCCTGGTATCTGAAACGTGTTCTCATGTCACTTTGATGATGTGGAAAAGTCACTTGTGGTGAACGGTTTCTAAATTAACTGTAACAGAAAGTATGTGGGCTAAGTTGGTATTTCAGAGTGTTTTAATTTTTGCAACAGTAAAGTAAAATAGTGATTTCATTCTTTTTGCCTTTGCTCTGTAATGAAAGTCTAGTTATAGATGAGATAAAGCATCAGCTCATAATTAAAGCTGTCCAGCTGTTGCATTAATCTTCCATTGATTTCCCATCTCACTCAGTAAAAAGCACAACCCTTAGTGTGGACCACAAGGCCCATGTCATCGAGGCCTGGATTCTTTGCTGACCTGCCTTCTCCTCTCCCCTTGCACATTCTGCAAACCTCCAGGCATGGGCTCTTGGCTCTGCATGGAATGCTTCTCACCAAGATACCTGTGTGGCTTGTTCCTTACTGTCTTCACATCTTTGCTCAAATACTACCTTCTTAGTGAGGCCTTCCTACCCTACGTAAAATTGCAACTCCCTGGCACCTTCTACCCCAAGACATCTCCCCCCGCCTTCCCTCCCTTATTTTCTCCATTGCACTAGTCACCATCTGAGATACTATGTATTTTACTTATTAAGATCCTGTTTTTCTCTGCATACTAAAATATAAGCTCCATGAGGTCGGGGATGTTTGTATCCTCAACACCTAGAACAGTGCCTGGCACACAGTAGGTGCTCAGTAGCTATGTGGCGAATGAATGAATTCCTTGGAACTGCTGCAGCTGATAGTGCATCCTCCCTGGAAGTATTAGAGGCCAGATAACCATCTGTGAAGGTCACTCATCAAGGAGTTTCTACTCCAAATGGAAATTTGAAAGATAGAGTTCCTTTCAACTCTGATTCTATGACTGTTGGTTATGTGGGTATGATGGAGAGAGAAGGCTGGCTTCTAGGGACTGCCAGTTCCTAGTAGTCTAGCCCGATTATCCAGTTTGTCTTCCTTCTTATATAGCATTTTCCATTTTTGTACCTTTCCTCAATTTGGTTCCTGCTTTGTACTACTGAGAATCTGTCCAGGGTTATTATGCTAAATGAAAAGGCTGAGTATCTAATCAGCATGAACTGTGTTTGACTTAATGATTTAATGTGGTGCCACATACGTTTTTCCTTCTTAACTGTATATATATACAGCTTTTACAAGTATGAGATTACTATTCAACTTTTGTTAGACTGAGCATGTGACTTTCTTTTTAATGGAACCTTTTTTTGACTGTTAAGCTTATTTAGAAATAACTTGCAGAACCAGTATAACAAGAAAGTATCTTGTTCCTATTTTGTTTAATTAGAAAATAAAATTATATAATCAGTGACTATTATAAGAAACCAAACCAAACCTGTTGCTGTCGCATCAGTTCCAACATATAGTGACCCTATAGGACAGAGTAGAACTGCCCCATGGGGTTTCCAAGGAGCACCTGGTGGAATCGAACTGCCGAGCTTTTGGTTAGCAGCTGTAGCTCCTAACCACTACTCCACCAGGGTTTCCAAGACTCAGTGTATTTCCAAGACTATTAGAGATTACAGAAAAACTACGTACTACTTCTTAGTAGTACATACCTACATATACATGCCTACATTTAGCGTGTGTGTGTGTATTTCTGAAAACTTCACTTGGGGGAAATTTTTAGAAATTCATTTCTAATATAAAAGAGTTGATGATGATTCCAGATTGATTACACAAGTTGTAAAGATAGGTGACATTTTAGAGATTAGCTACCAGAAACTCAAGCCAGATTCAGAAGAGAACATGGAATGAGGGATATCATTATTGATATCACATGGATCTTGGCTGAAAGCAGAGGATACCAGAAAAATGTTTACCTGTGTTTTATTGACTACCCAAAGGCATTTGACTGTGTGGATCATAACAGATTGTGGATAGCATTGTGAAGAATGGGAATTCCAGAACACTTAACAGTGCTCATGAGGAACCTGTATGTAGACTAAGAGGCAGTCATTCGAGCAGAACAAAGAGATATTATGTGGTTTAAAATCAGAAAAGGTGTGCATCAGGGTTGTATCCTTTTACCATATTTATTCATTTGTCTGTATGCTGAGCAAATAATCCTAGAAGCTGGACTGTATAAAGAGGAACGCAGCATTAGGATGGGCGGAAGACTCATTGACAACCTGCTATATGCAGATAACACAACCTTGCTTGTTGCAAGTGAAAGGGACCTGAAGTACTTACTGACGAAGATCAAAGACTATAGCCTTCAGTATGAATTGCACCTCAACATAAAGAAAACAAAAATCCTCACAACTGGACCGATAAGCAGCATCATGATAAACGGAGAAAATACTGAAGTTGTCAAGAATTTCATCCTATCTGGATTCACAATCAATGCCCATGGAAGCAGCAGTGGAGAAGTCAAACGATATATTGCATTGGGGAAATCTGCTGCAAAAGACCTCTTTAAAATCTTAAAATGCAAAGATGTTACTCTGAGGACTAAAGTGCACCTGACCCAAACTGTGATGACCTCATATCATGGGAAAGCTGGGCAATGAAAAAGGAAGACCAAATTGATGCATTTGAATTATGGTGTTGGCAAAGGATATTGAACGTACCATGGACTGACAGAAGAACTAACGAATCTGTCTTGGAAGAAGTGCAGCCAGAATGTTACTTAGAAGCCAATGACGGCGAGACTTTGTCTCACTTACTTTGGCTGTGTTAGGAGGGACCAGTCCCTAGAGAAGGGCATCGTGTTTGGTAGAGTAAGAGGTTCAGCAAAAAAGAGGGAGACCCTCAACAAAATCAAACAATGAGCTCAAACACAGCAACTATTGGGAGGATGGCACAGGTCGGGGCAATGTTTCGATCTGTTGTATATAGGGTCAGTATGAGTCAGAGCCGACTCAGTGGCACCTAACAACAACAACAACGTAAGCCTCAGGTTTGCTAGAGTGGTGGGGAAAAACAAAACAAAACAAACCCCGTTGCCATGGAGTCGATTCTGACTCATAGTGACCCTATGGGACAGACTAGAACTGCCCCGTAGGGTTTCCAAGGAGTGGCTGGTGGATTCGAACTGCTAACCTTTTGGTTAGTAGCCATAGCTCTTAACCATGGCACCTGCTAGGGCTCGAAAAGGAGGAGATATTATTAAACTGTCTTCTCCTTCCATCCTTCTTTAATTCACCAAGTATTTGTTGAATGCCTGTGAAATGCCAGAGACTGTGATGATGATTCAAAGATAAGAGACATAGTCAGCCTTTGCCCTCAGAAGCTTGTGGATTAGTGACGGCGGTAGACATACAGATGACCTATTGCAGGTTAGTAAGGTAAAAGCTGCAATGGGCTAGAGATACAGGAATCATGGTGAGCATAAAGGAATGGGATGGACTGAGAGCTAGACAGCCCTAGGATTATCAGGGGTCCTTGATCTTTTTTGTATTATTGTCCCTGTGACAGTTTGATGAAGTCTATGGATCCCTTCTCTTAAGATGCATAGGATTACAAAGGAAAGCTATTATGGTAAAATAAAATAATCAAAATTCTAAAAATCAAATATTCAGTATGGTAATATGCTTTTTTATTAACACAGATAACAAAACCTAGTGTGGAAAGGTGTCTAATACCTGTCCTGATTTGTAAGTAGTGAAGGGTATATATTTCAAGGTATCTGCAACAGTAGTATTTGCTATGAAATTATCTGTGATTTCTTTTGATAGTAGAGTTACAGGCACTACTAATATTACTGAGATGGACGAAATAATAAATTTCACTCAGAGGTAAGTGAAAATAAAAACAGCTTTTTTCCCATTCAAGTCCGCAAACCCCCTGAATTCTATCATGGATTTTGGGGAGAAGTCCACAGACTCCAGGTTGAGAACCCTTGGTGAGTCTTAGGTTCCTCAACTTTAGTGTAAGGTTTGGGTATTGGTCTTCTATATCTCAGATTCTGGGGCTAGATTTGTGTCGCCATTGTTGACAGTTGTCACTCTCTTACTTAGCTTAAAATACCTGAGTTATCGGCATCTTTGAGGATTTTAGGAATGAGACTGAGATTGGAGTGAATGCATGAAGGTCTGTTTTTCAGACTTGGTCCAACGACATTCATTGCCTGCTGGGCTAAAATGATTCTGGGAGTTTGGGGATGAGTTAGTTGATGTCTAGGGAGCAGAGTCATCTGCCGAGCCATGATTCCTTTGCTTGTAAAGCTTGTTACGGTGTCCTTCGTCCTGGACTGGTTCCGTTGGCTTATAGAGGAACTGTATAATATTGTTTATAAACAGAGACATTAGGTTTATTAATTTCTCCTTGTAATTTTAAATTTGTTTCACATTTAAAAAGCAAACTGAATAAGGCCAGTGATGCTTTTTACAGAAATATTTTTTTTTCTAGAAAGATGGTAACAAATTATACTTCTACCAGCAGTGTATCGAAAAGCCTACTTTGTACACTGCTGCTGATTAAACAATTGTGTACCAATCTGTAGAATTGTATTTTATTTTAGTAATTGGCGCTTCTTTAATTATTGGTGAGTTTTGCCATGTTTTCATTAACCGTTTGTGTTTCTTCTATGAATTGTTGTGCCTTCAGCCCATTTTCCTATTTAGATATGATTATTTTCCTCATTGATTTATGTTAGATCTTTACTAAATCATCTCTTTGGCGTAACACTTTTATGAAAGTGTTAATATTGGTTTGTTTTTTAAGTTTATTTTATTTTTTATGCATAGGGATGAGCTTTTAAAATGTTTCTACCCTGTAGCCGTTACATGGATGTTAACATTATAATTTGTTAAGTAATTAAACTACATATGCTTTATGAATTTTCTATGTGTTACTTTTCAAAATTCAAAACTAGGATTTGAACATTAGTCTTTGTAGTTCATATAATGCTACTGCCTCACAGTGATCAGATTCACCTCCGTGGCTTCCATCCCAGCTCCTTTTCACATGATCCTTAAACCCTCTTTTTAAAAAAACACCTTTTGGAGGGCTGGGTTGCGTGGTATTTCTCCAGTTCTGTATATTTCTACTTCTAGAAATTTGCCCTAAGAAAATAAATACTGAGAGATGCATCTCTCTGCATCTGTGTTTAAGAATTTCATGGAGGCATTTATCATGAAGAAATAGGAATGACCTCACAAAAAAAAAGGGGAATGGTAAATCATTAATGCTATGTCTGTAGCATAGACAAGGAGCCCAGGTGGCATGAACGGTTAAGTGCTTGGTTGTTAACTGAAAGGTTGGGTGTGCGAACGCACGCAGTCAGCTGCACCTTGAGAGAAAGACCTAGTGATCTGCTGCTGTAAAGATTATAGCCATGATAATAACCCAGCGGGGGCAGTTTTGCTCTGTAACACGTGGGGTCGCCGTGAGTCAGAATCAACTTGATGGCACCCAACAACATAGCATAGACCATGATGCCAGTAAAAAATTTACATTGGAGGTGTTTATAACGTGTGACAATGCTCATGATATGCTAAGTGGAAAAAGATATCAGGATACAAAACCGAGAATACAATGCTTCTTTTGTTTAAAGTGTGTGTATATCTGTATAAGTATATAAACAGAGAACAAAAGTTGGAAGGAAATACAGCAAACTGTTCATAATGTTTTTTTCCGGGTGGTGGGATTATGGGTAGTTTTGTTTTCTTTATGCATATCTTTATGTTCCTAATTTTCTAAAATGAGCACCTGTTACCTTTATAAGTCATGAAAAAAAACTAGTTGTTAAAAGTGTTAGGTAAATCATTTGAGAAATTTAATGGTTTCATGCATTTGTTCTTTTAAAATGCCAGTGCATATCGGAAGCATCTTTGTTTAGATTTTGTTTGAATTTCGTTGTATTCTTGTGTGTTAGAGAGGGGTACGGTTATTATCCTTATTTTAAGGATGAGAAAATTGAGGATTTGTCTTATGCATAATGATCCAATTGCAGAGGTGGAAGTGGAGCCCAAGTCTCCTGGCTCTGGTTTCATGTTGTTTCCACTGTTACCATACCACATTTAGAAAGTAACTGGATTAGAAGGTAGGAGTCACTGATGCATCATAGGAGACTAGTGATTGTGTTGAAGTCCAGAAATGGCACCTGTTCATCATTCTTATGCCATTTATAATTCTGTGCACCTGACTTGTTAAGTTCAAGTTACATAAAGACCTATACACATTGTAAGAGGGTTAGAAGTTCTTAAGGATAGAATTCATTATAAAATCAATGCAATCTTAGTTGAATGGTGTATAACATTAGCAATTTAGAGTTATGTTCTTCAAAGAAGGGTTTATAATTGAGGTGGTGGAATTAATCTACAAAAATTGCCTTTCGTCTTTGGTCTTATATTGTAGAAATCACCTTGTACCTTTCATAGAATTTAACTGCTCAGGCACACTGGCCTTGTTTGTCACCAGCTGCTTTTGCCTTCTTGCCAAAGAATCTCAAGTCTGTGCCTATTGAGGACTTAAAATGTGGTCAGTTAGACTGATGGACTGAGTTTTTTGTTGTATTTAATTTTAATTCATTTACATTTAAATAGCTACATATGTCTATTGGGTACGACACTATTGGGTGTCACACTGAACCCTGAAGGTCTAAGCTCGTGGGTAGAGCGACTGCTTGCCAGAAGATTATAGCAAGGATTTAAAAACTGACCGCAGAGTAGGACAGTGGGCTTCAGGCCCTTCCTATAGAATTTTGTGATTCTTTAAACTCTGAACAGTACAACAAGCAAAACTAGATAGACCCAGAAAGTCTGGTTGTGTATGTTTTGAAGATATCTTTGGTAGTTTTTTTTTTTTTTTTTTTCCACTCCTTTTAGCCAAGTTGGGTTGCCAGAAGGTGTTTTTTCTTCCTTTTAGGTAATACACCTTTCATACAGTGTACTGTCAAATTCTTGTCTGCCTTTTAATACCATTTTCTTCTTTATTATATCTCTTGCTCCCCAAGTGGCGAACAAATTTTTTCTTTTCTTCAACTCTTATATTTCCTTAACGTCTCAGCGTTTTATCCTAGGAAAAGTCTATAGCGATTAACCCTACCCTGGATCGCTCCTTTTTTCTGACAGTGTTGTTATTTTAATCTTTACTTTTTAGAAGTACTCCTAAGCCATCTCATGCAAATAAATGATTAGTCCTTAACAGGGATGTCAGTTCTTTGAGGGCAGAGCTCTGGTTTCTATTTTGTGCTTCTTAAAAATCTACTTAAAAAATATGTTATGTGTCTAACACTGTAAAGGATTCAAAGAAGGTAGAAACAGTCTAGAAACGTGCCCTTGAGCTCAACTAGTGTTTGAATACTTAGTGATTATGCATCTGGGTTTGGATCATTTCCTTTAATTTATGTGAAGCGGGGGAGTCACCCCAGTTTTAATAACCACTCAGTTCCTAACATGGTCAGTTATTTTTTTTATTTGTTGAGTACTGCTTTCTCGTGCTGATCACACGGCGTTTTGCACTGGGAAAGTCAGTGCTCTTAATTAGATGTGGTTAGAAAATGCTGCTGGTGATGAGCAGATTTGACTTCCTGATTGGTATCAAAGGAGATGATGGAGGGTTAGCAGGAAAGATAGAGCTTAGAACATTTTTATATCTTGATCTCTCTTTTAGTGTCTTTTAATGCAAAACAAATTTTATTTTCAGAAACCATGAACTGTTTGTAAGCTAGGAACACTATACATTTCTGATGTGATCATCAGTGTATGAAAAGGTCTGTCAGTGTTAGAGTTCTTCCTTGAAGCTGAAGTGCCTCAAGAACTAAGTTTTACAGGGCAGTCCATGGACTGCCAGAAGAATGAACAAATCAGTCTTAGAAGAAATAAAACCAGAGTGCTCCTTTAAAGTGAGGATGGCGAGACTTCAGCTCACTTATTTTGGACACATCATCAGAAAAGACCAGTCATTAGAAAAGGACATCACAATGGGTAAAGTAAAGGGCCATTGAAGGTGAGGGAAACACTCAATGAGATGGATTGACACAGTGGCCTCAACAATGGACTCAAACATACCAATGATGACGAAGATGTTGCTGGACCAGGCAACACTCTGTTCTGTTATACATTAGGTTACCGTGAGTTAGAGCTGACAACAGGCCACATTCCTGCTATGCTTAAAAATTGGTAATATTCAAGGGACATGTGCTTTTTAGTAAGAAATTTTATGCACTCTGTGCCTAGGCCTGTTATGATCTCTTTATAACTTTAGCATGTACCTTGACTATCATGGAATGGATCTGAAAGCAGAAAGTTCTGGAGAGAAACAATGGAGTGTTGGGCTGTTCCAGGATGTTTGCCGTGCAAAACCTGTAGCCTTATTTATTCATTCTGAGAATGTTTATTGATCTCGTGCCAGGCACAGTGCAAGGTTCTGGGAATAAAAACAAGAGATCAAGTCCCTGTTCTTGAGTTGCCCAAAAGGCATAGACAGACATTTAAGCAGGTAAATGATATTGCAGCATTCTAAGTGCTGTCTTTAGGAGACATGTGAGCAGTGTGCATATCAGCACTGTTATACAGCCCTGCCTGATTTGCACATCTCATTTACTCATCAGGCCAATCTTGTGAAAGAGGTGGTATTAATATCGTCGTTCCACAAAAGAAGAAATTAAAAATAGAGAAGTACCCTAGATTTATACTACTGATAAGTACCAAATTTAAACTCATGTTTTCTGATTATAAATCTTATGATCTTTCCTCTGTGTGCCAGATTTTTTCTTAAAAATTACCTTCCATTCTTTCCTTCACTGTGGAGCTCCTCTGATATACACGATTATGGCGGCTGCATCTCATTACTTACTATTCTGCCACAAGCACACATTTGATCCTGCACCGGGATCATAAAAGTCTTAAAAATGTGTCCCAGTTTCATAATCCTAAAAAGTTTTTTATCAGAAGATTTTAACATTTGTGGGTGCAAACCAGTTAAAGGACTACTAGACATTCGAAAAATGCTGATGAAAAAACAAAATTCTTATCTGACCTGTGTTCAGTTATAAACGTGCCAGGGAAACAGTTCTGGCTCATTGAATTAAGGGTAAACACACCAGTTTCAGAGTTGGTTGAATGACCACATTGATAAGTGTGTACTTGACAAAGCTAGCTCTGTGTAAATGTCAGAGGAGGCAGCCTGGTGAAGCTGAGAGAGACTAAGCTAAGCCAAACAGAAGCATAGGCCCTGGAGCTGATTCAAATCTTCACCGCACCACACAACAGCTACATGCTCTGAGGCCTCATTGTATAAAATGAGCCTTCCTGTTATCTGCCTCACAGTTTGTACCTTGTTATGGGGATTCAGTGCTGGGTAGAGCACCTGTTATGATGGTGCTTGGTGAAGGTGGTGTGCACGTGCCCCTTCCTTGGGGTCAACAAATTAAGACCGACTTTGGCTACCATTTTGTGGAAACCAACCAACAATTCATCTTGAGTACCTTGATTGCCATGATTATTAAAATGGAGTCTTAGAAGTGATAAACATTTTTAACTAGTATCTTCAGATGTTGTTTATAATCCTTTATTAATAATGCATTGTTAATATGCATTTCATAGCTCATTTAGTATTTTAATAAATAGTATCTTAGCTCATTGTATCTCTAAACTTCCCTAACAAAGTACTCTTGATAGCAGAGAAAAGTAAATACTCTGAGGAGACGCCTGAGGAAATAGTTCCAAGTTGGCAAGTAGGAAATCGTTTTGAAGTTCAACATTGTATTTGTAAAAATCACATGGATTTTTTGTTTTTCTCCATAACAATTTTGCATTTATGTTACTATAAATATAATGTTTTAAATGTCTTACCATTAAAAAAATGATGGTTTAGGAACGTATGCTTTGCTTACCCATGACTTCTAGTATGCTGAGCACACTCCTGGAACCCTTTATTCACCCACTTGACGTGGGCATCACTGTCCTACTACAGCAACACAACAAACCAATGAAATACATATTGTACCCAGTTTATTGCTGAGGAAATTGAGGCCTGAACGTTTGTGACCTGACCAAGGCTATACAGATACTAAGTAGGAGAACTGGGAAGTTCTCCCAGAAGGTGTCCCAAATTCCCAAATCCAGTTGCCTTTCCTTATGTCACTCCTTCCATAACCAGATAGTATTTAAGAAGATGGTGTATAACAAACTGTGCTGGCTATGAGTTGAATGTTAAATAGAAATGTATGCAGCTCTCTGTCCTCCATTTATAAATTGATTGCTTGAGGAAAAAAGGTAAGTAACAAAAAAAAACTAAATGATGCAAGGCAAAAAAAACGTCACAAGGCAGTGGGTAACTAATTTCCAAGTAAGTGATAGAGAGAAAAGTTATCCAGAGTTCTGAGAAGGGAGCAGGAGGGCTGGGCTGAAGAACATGGACAAGCTTTGTAGAAGGAATTTGATTTTACAGCAGTTAGTGTTTCTCCAACCTTTTCCTGAGGTCTTTTGTTTATTGCTGATGATGGTTGAAAATAATATCTGATAACAAATTTGAGTCTGTATTTGGCTTCTTTGTTCTTTTAGAAGGTGTTTGTATTTTTACAGCTTACCGCAGAATAAATTATTTGATAATTACCTCTGCAAATTTCTGATATTTTCCATTCTCGATAGTATAAAGACCATGATCTGACACTAACCCTTTGATGAATTTTATTTGATTTTACAAGGCACGCTAGCCAGTATTTTCAGAAGTAGGCCTTGAGATCCTTCTTCCCAGTCTGTCTTGTCTGGAAGCTCTGCTGAAACCTGTCCACTATGGGTGACCCTGCTGGTATTTGAAATACCAGTGGTATGGCTTCCAACATCACAGCAACACACAAACCACCATAGTATGACAAACTGACAGACATGTGGGGAACCTAGGAAAATTGAAAGTTATCAAAAATGAAATGTATACATAAAGATTAACATCTTAGGCATTAGTAAGTTGAAATGGACTGATACTGGCCATTTTAAATAGGACAATCATATGGCTTACTATGCGAGAAACAACAAATTGAAGAGAAATAATGTTACATTCACTGTCAAAAAGAACATTTCATGATCAATCCTGAAGTACAGTCCTGTCAGTGATAGGATAATATCTTTACATCCACAAGGAAGACCAGTTAATACAACTGTTATTCAAATTTACGCACCAACCATGCCAAAGATGAAGAAATTGAAGATTTTTACCAGTTTCTGTAGTCTGAATTGATCAAACATGCAATCAAGATGCATTGGTAATTACTGGTGATTGGAATGCAAAAGTTGGAAACAAAGAAGAAAGACTGGTACTTAGAAAATATGGCCTTGGTGATAGAAACGACACTGATATTGCATGATGGAATTTTGCAAGACCAACGACTTCTTCATTGCAAATACCTTTTTTCAACAACATCAACGGCCGCTATACACGTGGACCTCACCAGATGGAATACGCAGGAATCAAATTTTCTATGTCTGTGGAAAGAGACAGTGGAGAAGCTCAATATCATTATTTAGAGTAAGGCCAGGGGCCGACTGCAGAACAGACCATCAATTGCTCACATGCAAGCTCAAGTTGAAGCTAAAGAAACTTGGAACAAGTTTACGAGAGCCGAAATATGACCTTGAGTATATTCCGCCTGAATTTAGAGACCACCTCAAGAATAGATTTGGCACATTGAATACTAATGACCAAAGACCAGACAAGTTGTGGAATGTCATCACGTATATCATATTTGAAGAAAACAAGTGGTCATTAAAAAGACAGGAAAGAAAAGACGAAAATGAATGTCAGAAGAGACTCTGAACTTCCTCTTGAACATCGAGTAGCTAAAGCGAAAGGAAGAAATGATGAAGTAAAAAGGCTGAACAGAAGATTTCAAAGAGAAGTTTAAGAAGACAAAGTAAAGTATTATAATGAAATGTGCCAAGACCTGGAGTTAGAAAACCAAAAGAGAGGAACACAGTTGGCATTTCTCAAGCTGAAAGAACCAAAGAAAAAATTCAGGCCTCCTGTTGCAATACTAAAGGATACTATGGGGGGAAATATTGAATGACACAGGAAGCATCAAAAGAAGATGAAAGGAATACACAGAGTTACTGTACCAAAAATAATTGGTCAACATTCAGCCATTTCAGGAGGGTAGCACATGATCAAGAACCGATGGTCCTGAAGGAAGAAGTTCAAGCTACGCCGAAGACAGTGGCAAAAAATAAGCCTCCAGGAATTGACAGAGTACCAAATGAGATGTTTTGGCAAATGGATGCAGTGCTGGCAGCGCTCACTTTTTTATGCCAAGAAATTTGGAAGACAACCTCCTGGTTAACCGACCAGAAGAGATCCATATTTGTGCTCATTCCAAAGAAAGGTGATCCAACAGAATGTGGAAATTATCTAACAATATCATTACTATCACACACAAGTAAAATGTTGTGGAAGACCATTCAAAAGCTGTTGCAGCAGTATATCAACAGGGATCTCTCCGAAGTTCAAGCTGAATTCAGAAGAGGACGTGGAACAAGGGATATAATAGCTGAGATCAGATGGATCTCGGCTGAAAGCCAAGAATGCATGAAAGATGTTTACCTGTGTTTTATTGACTGCAGAGGTATTCGACAGTGTGGATCATGACAGATAATGAATAACATTGCAAAGAATAGGAATTTCAGAACACTTAATTGTGCTCATGAGGAAACTGTACATAGACCAAAAGGCAGTCGTTCGAACAGAACAAGAGGACACTGTGTGGTTTAAGGTCACGAAAGGTGTGCGTCAGGATTGTATCCTTTCACCATACTTATTCAATCTGTATGCTTAGCAAATAATCCAAGAATCTGGACTATATGAAGAACTACATCCTTCAGTGTGGATTGCACCTGAACATAAAGGAAACAAAAATCCCCGCCCCTGGACCGACCAAAAAGTGACATCATGATAAACGGAGAAAATATGTCAAGGATTTCATTTTACTTGGATCCACAATCAATGCCCATGGAAGCGGCAGTCAAGAAATCAAACCACGTATTGCACTGGACAGATCTGCAAAAGACCTCCTTTAAAGTGTTAACAAGCAAAGATGTCAGTTTGAGGACTAAGGTGCACCTGATCCAACCACCCATGGTGTTTTCAGTTGCCTCATATGCATGTGAAAGCTGGACAATGAATAAGGAAGACTGAACAAGAATTGACACCTTTGAATTATGGTGTTGGTGAAGAATATTGAATATACCATGGACTGCTAGAAGAGTGAACAAATCTGTCTTGGAAGAACTAGAGCCAGAATGCTCATTAGAAGCAAGGATGGCAGGATTTTGTTTGACATACTTTGGACACGTTATCAGGAGAGACCAGTCCTTGAAGAAGGACATCATGCTTGGTAAAGTAGAAGGTTAGCAAAGAGGAGGATGACCCTCAACGAGATGAATTGACACAATGGCTGCGACAGTGGACTCAAGCATAACAGCGATTATGAAGATGGCACAGGACCAAACAGTGTTTCCTTCTGTTGTATGTAGGGGTCGCTGTAAGTTGGAACCAACTCAAAGCCACCTAACAACCACCACAGCATATACTGACATAATGGTTTATTATTTTTTTCTGTCAATACGGTCTTCTGCTCTTTTTCTCATATAGCACATTACTCAAATAAAAAGGAGCTTGGCAAGATTTCCATACTAAGGCCTAGTTAATGGTTGGAATTAAGCAGAAAACGGAAATAGTTGTGATGGAAGAGAATCAAGTTCCAGTGGTGATGAGTCCAGACCAGGGAGAAAAGACCCAGAGGAATCCTGAAGACAGGAAGAAATACCATGGCCTCGTGGAGTTGGCATGTAGGCACAGGGAGGAAACCTGGCCAGCAGCCGCACAATTCTGCAACTCTTGTAGTCATATAATTTTAGGTCTGGAAGGATTTCAGGATGATTTGGTCAGACCCCTTCATTGTACAAATGAAGAAACTAATAGGTCTCACATAAAAATGGCAGAGCTGGCCTGAAAACCTACGTCTCCCGACTCATAACCTAGCAGTCCTACCACTTCTGCTGAGATCTAAGTTTGTAGAGCTCTATACTAGTAGGAATGTTCCTAAATGGGTAGGAAAAGAACGCTTTGCTGTTGTTACTGTTTTTGCTGATACACAGGAGTGTTTTGGAGATGGTGAGATTAACTTATCTGTTGAAGGAAGACAGGTTATATCAACATATAACATGTCAGTGTTTCTCACCTGCTTGTGAAGTGTGCTGTCTCTGATGCTCTCTCCCCATCTGGTTAACCCCACCAGCCAAGAACGACTTTATTGAGCTTCTTTCCTTTTTATTTTGTTGTTGTTGATTATATACAGAGAATCAGACATACGCCAATTCAACCATTTCTACATGTATAATTCAGTGACATTGATTACGTTCTTTGAGTTGTGCAACCATTTTCACTCATTTTCTGAGTTACTCTTCCCCATTAACATAAACTCACTGCTCCCTACATTGCCTGTCTAATCTTTTGAATTGCTGTGGTCGCTTAGATCCTGTATACATAGTTCTTAAAAGAGCATAATGCTTAAGGTAGACATTTTTTACTCGGTATGCTAGACTATTGTTTGGTTTTAAGAAGACTTTAGGGAAAATTTTTATTTAAAGTTTAAATACTGTTTCAGGGCAGTAGTTTCAGGGGTTCATCCAGCCTTCATAGCTCTAGAAAGTCTGGATTCCACGAGAATGTGAAGTTCTGTTCTTTCCCCCTTTTCATCAGGATTCTTCTATAGAGTTTTTTATCAAAATGTTCAGTGATGGTAGCCTAGCACAGTCCAGTTCTTCTGGCCCCATGGCAGAGGTGGCAGTTGTTCATGGAGGCACTTAGCCACATATTCCATATCCTCTTCCAGTTCCTTTCTCTCCTTCTTCCTCTGTTGCTCCAGGCAAATAGAGACCAATTGTTCTACTTTAGATGGCCACCTGCAACCTTTTAAGACCTCAGGCGCTACACCATGAGCTAGGAGGTAGAACAGAAGTGCTAAACAAGTTTTTAGGCTAATGAACTGGGATGTCCCATGAAACTATGACCTTAAGCCTCCAGACCAAGGACCCAAACAACCTGAGCTTTTTGGTTGTTCATAAGCAGCCTCAGCAGCTCCTCTATTGTTGTTGTTGTTGTTGGTCGTTTTTAAAAATATATCACACTACTTTTGCCAATTCAACTTTTTATAGATATGCAACTTATTGACAGCAGTTATAGTAATTGGCTATACAACCCTACCCTTATTCAATGTGATTTTTCTATCACCATTAATCCCCTCTTTCCCTCCTCCTCCCACCCCTGTTACCCACCAATAAACTTTGGTCTCTATACACTTGTCTTTCCTTGTCTTTTTGTATAAGTGAGGTCATGTAATATTTGTCCTTTTGTGATAGACTTAATTCACTCAGCATGATGTCTTTGAGCTTCATTCGTATTGTAGTATGTATCAAGACACCATTTCTCCTACTGGCTAAGTAGTATTCAATTGTGTGTATGTTCCACATTTTATCTGTTCATTTGTTGATGGGCATTTAGGTTGTTTCCACTTTTTAGCTAGTGTGAATAGTGCTGTAATGAACACTGGTGTATGTTGTAGATTGAATTATGTCCCTCCCCAAAATGTGTATCAACTTGACTAGGCCATAATTCCCAGTATTGTGTGGCTGTCCAGCATTTTGTGATCTGATGTGACTATGTGTTGTAAATCCTAGCTTCTACGATATTAATGAGCTAGAATTAGAGGCAGTTACGTTAATGACTCACAGTTCAATCTACAGGATTAGTTTATACCTTGAGTTAATCTCTTTTAGATATAAAAGAGATAATTGGGTAGAGAGGAGAGGGGTGCCTCATGCCGCCAAGAGAGAAGTGCTAGGAATGGAGTATGTCATTTGGACTCTGGGGTCCTTGTGCTGAGAAGCTCCTGGACCTGGGGAAGATCGATGACAAGGGTCTTCCTTCAGAACCAATAGAGAGAACTGACACCCTGAATTAGGACTCCTGGCCTCCTAGACTCTGAGAGAATAAATTTCTCTTTGTTAAAGCCATCCATTTGTGGTATTTCTATTATAACAGCACGAGATAACTAGGACAGTGTACAAGTCTCTGTTTGAGCCTGCTTTCAAGTTTTTTGGGTATATACCTACGAGTGGAATTGCTGGGTCATATGTTAGTTCTATTTTTAGTTTTCTGAGGAATGACCACACTGTTTTCCACAGGGCTGAACCGTTTTGCATTCCCACCGGCAATGGATAAGGATTACAATTTTCCCACATCCTCACCAACATTTGTTATTTTCTTTTTTATCTTAGTCATCCTACTAAGCTTATTTTCTGTATTCTTCTTTACAAAAATAGTGGGTATACTGGTTGTCCTTTTGCAGAGTACACAAAGATCCTGATGGAGAGTCACCGTTTGTATGTACTCAATAAAGTGTTGTTGCGTGCTGTCGAGTTGATTTTTGACTCATAGCGACTCCATGTGGCAGAGTATAACTGCCCCAGTAGGTGTTCTAGGCTGCAGTCTTTATAGGAGCAGATCAACAGGTCTCTATCCCATGGAACAGCCGGGTGTTTTTGAACCACCAACCTTTTGGTTAGCAGCCAAGCACTTAAACCATTATGCCACCATGACTCCTTCAGTAAATTGATACAGTTGTATGATTGATTTAAAATTATTTGAAATTGATAATATTCTATATTTAGCAAACAGATGGCACTTTATAGCTATGTGGCTGTCATTGGGTTTTATGCCATGTGCGATAGCAAAGGTAGAGCTCATTCCCTCTATTCCAGGAGTTTACAGTCTCGTTAGAAAGGCTAGTTGTATGCACATATAACTTCAAATTTGCCATAACTAAAATGGAATCCTTGGATCTGAGCCATCTCTCACCCCCACTATCCCTGTTCCTGTTATATCTTTAAATGACCCCACCATCCATTTGGTTGTTCATACTAAAAACTGATAAGCTAGCAATCATCCTCGGCTTTCTTCCTCTCCTTCACTCCCTATCCAGTGTGGTAGCATGTCCCCTTAACACATCCCTGTTCTCCACCTGAACTGCTAACAGACTCCTGTTTAACCTTTAAGACTCTGTTCAAACATTGCTTCTTATGGTAAGTCTTTCCGGTACTTCTCAGAAGGGAGAGGTGCTCTTTCTTCAGTGCAGCTATACCTGGCAGTAATTTATTTAAAAGTAATTGGTATGGTTCCTTGAAGCCAAAGAACTTAGCTTACTGCCCTTTGTAAACCCAGTACTGGGTACATTATACCCTCAGTGAATGTTTTTAAATAAATACATTGATTGAGATAATAATTAGTTTAATTTGTAGTATTTATGAACTACCCCAGTGAAGTCAGATGGCAAAAGGTAGACAGAGACAGACCATGAAGGGTCTGAATGCTATGAAAAGAAATGAGGATGTGTAGCTGGGCACATGGGTCCGTACGGCTACCCCCACCCTCCAGTCATGTAGCCATGTGACCAGGTCTGGCCAGTGAAAACAAGTGGTAGGTATACTTTCCAAGAAGTCTCTGTGAAGGAGGCATGTCTTTCCCTTTTTCTCCTTTTTGCTGGCTGGGATGCAAATCAAGTGACTGGAACTCCCACAGCCATCTGTATGTAGTGGGACCACGTCCTAGGGTGGCGTGATAGGAAGGTGGAAAAAGCCTGGGTGCTTGACACAAAGGAAGGTGTTCCAGGAAGAAGGGCAGAATGAACGAACACAGTTAAAGGTCAGGTTGAAGAGGATGAACTGGCAAAGGAGACTGAAAAGGAACTACCAGGGTGAAGGAAAAGTGGGTGAGTGTTTCAAGAAGGAAACCAAGAAATAAATTCTTTAAAGAGGGAGGAATTGGGCATCTACTATGAATTGAGTAAGGTGGAGATTGAGAAAGTATCATTGGATTTGACATCATTGAGGCCTTGATAAGGCCATTGAAGTGGTGAGGGCAGAAGTGATATTGGAGTGGGCTCGAGGGTAAATGGGAGAGTAGGAGATGACTTAAAAGATATTTGACCTTGAAAAAACCCCCCAAAAAACCCAAACCCGTTGCAGTCGAGTCGATTCCAATTCATAGTGATGCTATAGGACAGAGTAGTACTTCCCCATAGTGTTTCCAAAGAGTGGCTGGTGGATTTGAACTGCCAACCTTTTGATTGGCAGCCGAATGCTTAACCACTGCACCACCAGGGCTCCTTTGAAAGGGGTAGAGAATTGGGAAAAGGGGTCTGACTGGAAGCACATGGAATGAAGGGAAGGTTTTCCCAAGATACTAGAAGGTGTTTGTATACTGACGGGAATAATCCTATTTGAGAGGGAAAGAGAAAAGAAGCAAGGACTTGAGAAGCTGAGAGGTGAGGAGATCCAGAGCAAATGGATGCTTGCAAGGAAAAGGGGCACTTCCTCTGTGGTAAAAGGAGTGAAGAAGAATTTGGCATAGGTGTGTGGGCAGGTTTATAGAGATGGGATGCAGACATGAGGGAGCTCCTATCTAATTTTCTCCTGAAATGGTTAGCAGGTTTATAAGCTGAGACCTCATAGGTTTTATCCCCCAGATCTTGTCAGCCTCTTACGTTTCAGTTCATGTTTCCATATGCTGTGAGAAGAGTCTTTCGCAAACATTGGACAGATTGTGCAGCTGCCTTAAAGCCCTTCAGAGCCTCTGATTCCCCATGGATTGTTTCACAGTCTGAGCCCAGCTTCCCTTGCAAGCCTCTTTTGTCCCCAGTTATCTACCTGTGCTCTAGCCATGACCAGCTATGCCATTGCCCCCAAATAATTTGTATCGGCTGCTTTTTAATCATTTGAACATGCTTTTCCTGTGGCTGGCCTGGCCGTTTTCTCCCTACCTGGTGAGCTTCTGCTCATTCTGCAGTATCCAATTCAGATATCGTCACATCCTCTTAAGCATCTTTGATTCCCCCACCCTTCCCCAGCACAAGTGTTCTTTTAGGCTGCCAAGGGCAGGAGCTGTTGCTTGTTTATCTGGCTCTAGCACAGTGTCTGGTGTATGGCAGGCACTAAGTGAACAAATGAATTTCGATTGCTGTATCTGTTCCTTTAGCAATTCCTAATGAAATTAAAATGAAAGTTATACACTCTTGATTTTTGATGCAAGAAAACATTGTTTCTTCTTTTTTTTTTAATAGGTGGTTCTGGAATGGAGCCGGGATCAATACCACGTTTTGTTTGATTCCTATAGAGACAATATTGCTGGAAAGTCCTTTCAGAATCGGTGAGAAAAAAATATTTTGGAGAGTATCTGTTATTTGGATTTAAATGATGACTCATGAAACCACCCCTGTTAAAATACAACCATTGAAGGGCTCTTTCCAAATTGTAGGTATCGTTTAACTTATTCAAGACTACTCCCATTGGATGAACCCCTGAAACTATTGCCCGGAGATAGTCTTTAACTTTATACCACAAGTATCCCCTGAAGTCTTCTTAAAACCAAACAGTAGTTTAGCTTAACTAGTAAAGAATGTCTGCCTTGAGTGTTGTGCTCTTTTAAGATCTATCTATACAGGATCAAATTGATGGGATCAAATTGATGACAGAAGCTCAGAAGATTAGGTAGGAAACTTAAGAGTCAGTGAGTTTATGTTAAATGGGGGAGGAACAACTTAGAAAAGGAGGGCGAAAATGGCCTCACAGCTTAAAGAATGTAGTCAGTGTTACTGAATTGTATATGTAGAAATGGTTGAGTTGGTGTGTGTTCTGTATATACTCTAAACACAACAACAAAAATAAAATAAATTATTAAAAATAAAAAATAAAACAAGACTACTCCCATTGGAAGAAACCTTATAGCTCAGCCCCACATTTTATGGGTAAAGAAACAGAAGCCAAAGAGTAATCCTGCCTTGCAGTTTATCAAGCACTTTCAGTGATATCATTTAATCATCGCTCCAGGTCTGTGAGATAAAGGTAATTTCATCCTCTGTAGGGTAAGCCCTGGCTAGTCAGTTTTCTTCCGGTCACATTGTTCTGTTAACCAGGGCTGCTCCCATGGTAACCACTGGTGCTAGACCCGTTCCTGTGGTGACATATCCCCTGCCACACTGTGGGGAAGGAGCAAACAACCTCACAGCTTGGCCCTTTCCTTAAGTCTGTGCACTCCTCGAGTGTAGTCACTCTTGAATGCTGCCTTCACTTTTTCTTTCCCTTGGGGATTTTCTCCTCCCTCACAAGACAAGCCTCAGAATGAAATCAGTCTTTCAAAATTCTCCTTGCCTTCTTGCAACTAGGTTCAATTTCATGAGTCCTTTTGGTTTTTGTTTTTAATTATCACAGTTTTATGTCACAAAAGCAATAGAAGTCTATGGTTGAAAACAGTTCCAACAATACAGAAAAATAAAATAAAAACTAAAAGCCACTTCATTCCATTCCCAATGATCATTCACTCAGGGAAGCTACTGTTAAAGAATTTATTTTGCATGCGTCTGGTGATCGTCATTCTAACTTTACAAAATAAATTGAGTACTCGCCTTGATTTAGCCACTTTATGCAGTATCGATGGACTCCCCTTTTCACTGTAATGGTGTACAGCTAATCATGACCAGGTAAGGAGCAGCAGGTGACCAGAATAAACATGGAGTAGTTTTTTTTTTTTTTTTAGTTAGCAAAGGTGGCTAATCTCACTAAGGACCTTTGTCTAAATGTCCTGACTCCATGCTGAGGCCATAAGTGGAAGGTCCTTGCATCCTGACTGTCCAATTTTCCCTGATGACAGGTCTCATCAGCTCTTCCCTCTACTCCCACTGAACCAGAAAGCCTAGTTAAACTGCAGATGATAATTGGTGTCAATTCAGGTGCCGTCTTAGTAGCGTGTGAGTTTTCTGGGAACCTCCAGACTGTGTATCATCATTTCTCTTGGAGTTCCTGTCCCCTACTCAGAGGCACTTCCTTATGTACCTGTGTGGTTTCTATCAATCAAATAAGTAGTTTTTAAAATAACCATGCTAATTAGAGTATGATGATAAACATAGTCCCTAACGTCTCAGTAATGAAGGGCCATGGGATTCCTTGAGTTGACCCAAGTCTTTACCCTGTGCTTTGGTCCTTAAAGCAACACTAGGTATGAATGGTGTCCCTGACCTTGCTCTTTCAGCAAGGATTTAGTGTCAAATCTTTGAGCCTTAACCTGTTTGAGACCCTGAGATACAACTATCTGCAGTGAAGAATAGTCTAGTAAGGGAAATAGCTTCTAAACAAGTAGCTGATGAAATAAGGGAATTGGTTCTCTCCCTTTTTGTTGTAGTTGGGTACTGTCGAGTTGATTCCAGCTCGTAGCAACCCCGTGCGACAGAGTAGAACTGTCTCATAGGGTTGTCTTGGCTATAATCTTTACAGAAGCAGATTTCCAGGTCGTTCTCAGGTGCTCCTTGGAAACTCTATGGGGCAGCTCTACTCTGTCCTATAGGGTCACTATGAGCCAGAATTGACTCGGCGGCAGTGGGTTTTTTCTCCCATGGAGCTGCTGGGTGGGTTTGAACTGCCAATCTTTGGACTAACACCCAAGCACTTAGCTATTGTGCCACCAGGGCTCCTTAGCTCTCTCTCTTTTAGAATCCCTTAAAGCTTTCCAACTACTGTATGAGGCTGACTGCATTTTCTTCACATATCTCAACCAAAACAACATGGAACCAGATTAAATGCAGAAGCAGATAGGAGAATTATTTATTAATTATCTGTTTTATTAAGCCAGACATTGAAAGAGATTTGCAGAAATGTAAAACAATGCCTCTCATTAAAAAAAAATTTTTTTTGAAAATATACATATTTTCATTAAAAAAAAATTATGCCTGTTAATTGTGAAGTGGTTTATTATTTAAAAATGAACTAATCTTTTAAAATGTCTCAGTTTTAGTTACTAATATGGCAAATTTTGATACTTATAACCTATAAACAAAAGCTCCTTGAGGTCTTTAATCATTTTTAAGAGTCCTGAGGGTAAAATGTTTGAGAGCTGTTGCCTTAAAATAGTAATCTCAAACTTGAGCCTGCAGCAGAACCCACTGGAGGGCTTGTGGTAACAGATTGCTTGGGCCCCACCCCAGAGTTTCTGAGCCTGTAGGTTTTAGAGAGGCACCAAGAATTTGCATTTCTAACAAGGTCTCTGGTGATACTGAAGCTACTGGTGTGGTGACTGTACTCAGAGATCTACTGCATTAAAAGATTCTTAATGAAATACAACTTTCCTAGTTGCTCTGATTTTCAGTTGAACAACTGCTGAATTCCCTAAGAAAAATTGAAAGTTGATTGACTTTTTTTCTCAAGCATTTATTGAGTTGTGCCATGAGTTGTGTAAAGTCCTGATGGTGCACCCAAACCAAAACCACACCCAGTGCCGTCGAGTCGATTCCGACTCATAGCTACCCTATAGGACAGAGTAGAACTGCCCCATAGAGTTTCCAAGGAGCACCTGGCAGATTCGAACTGCTGACCCTTTGGTTAGCAGCCGTAGCACTTAACCACTACGCCACCAGGGTTTCCTGATGGTGCGCCGGTACATAAATTGCTGTTCCGAAGGAGCTTCAACCTTTCAGAAAGAAAACCCTGGCTCAGAAAATCCAAATATTGAGGTCAGTAGATTTAATCAAATACTTTTGTTTACATTCTAAAGTGTTTTTTTCTTTTTGTGTTAAATATTTCTTCTCCAAATTTTAGATTGCGTTAAAATGTAGCTTGATTTTTATGTAGAGATATTCAGAATTGCTTAATTTTTCTGACAAACAGATCATATATATCATATCTTTTAAAATACTGTATTTCTCTACAAATCTTTCTAATGTGTTTTTGCCCCAAATGAAAAAAAAACCCTGTTCTATAATCTACCAGGGGCTCCTTGTAAACCCTAGGGGCAGTTCTACTCTGTCCTATAGGGTCACTATGAGTCGAATCAACTTGATGGCAGTGGGTTTGGTTTTTGTTTTTTTATGCCAGTAGCAAGTGAATATGTAAGCTATCTGCTGCTATCATTGTGAGGCACTTGGTTAGTCTGGGCTTGATTTTGTCATCTGTGAAATGTGAATATTAGATTAAGTGTAAAACCTCTTCCAACTCTTTGGTTCTGAGGTATAGGTATTTAAGTTTTGTTATCTACTTCATAGATTGTAGAGCAAAATTAAGTGACTTTAATGTTCACTTAAACTAAACAGTGACTAAGATAAAAGCTGTATCAGAGTCACCACTGCTTTGGATCTGAGTCATGACTGAGTTTTCACCACTAAGATAGTCTTCCTTCTCATCTGTGAACCAAGATAGCGATCTAGTGGTTAGAAGGAAACACTCAGTCTGTGTGACCATGGCTAATAGTAGAAAACAACTGACTCACTGACCTCGAACAGATCTCATGATCTCTTTAGGGTTGTTAGTTTACACCAGAGAATTAAATTGATCATGAAATACAGCCTTATTAATAGAAGAGCCAACACATAAATGAATTACATACTTTCGTTGTTTCCCTCAATTGAACATGTATGGCTATCTCTTGATTCTATTAAAATATCTTTAATAGCAGGTAATTATGTTTACAGGAAAGTTTCAGAATGTATAATTCTCCCCCCCCCCTTAAACTTCTTTTTTGAAGAGCAAGTTTTAAAATTAATTTTTAGTCTGAACACAGACCACTTGGTAAGTTAGAAGCATGATGACCTTGTATAATTTACACAGGAGTAATGTGAGACAGTTAGACTGATGTGCATGTTGAGGGTGTGAGCCAGTAGTTGTTTATCTAACAAATACTTATTGAACCCCACCCATGTACCAGGCACTATTCTAGGCCATAGGTATATAATGGTGAACAAAATGAACTCATAGAGCCAACATTTTAGTGGGGGAAACTTTTTTTAAAAATGTGAACATATAAATCAGCAGTTACCGAGGTGTAATTCCCAGACCAGCAGCATCAGTCTTACCTGGAATATTGTTAGAAATGCAAATTCCTGGGCCCCATTTCAGACTTACTGTATCTGAAACCCTTGGGGCAGAACCCAACAATCTCTTTCACAAGGCTTTTGGGTAATTCCGATGCCTGCTAAAATTTGAAAACCGTTGATACAGATAAACGCAGAAAAAGCTAACCAGAGAAGCTTTTACATAGTATTACATGGAGTGAGCCTGGAGTTATAAGAAAGAGAAAATATTTAGTGAATCAGTGCACAGAATAGGACCATTCCTGACCAGAGATACTCCATCTAGTGGGAGATAACATGCATAAAAAATAGGATAACATAGTGTGCCATGACTCCTTAGGGTTTCAGAGTACTGTGGAAGCTGTGGATTGGAGTCCACTCTATGGCAATGGGTTTGGTTTGGTTTATGGAAGCTGCATGTTAAGCTGTAATTCTCTTTGTGGATGGGTAAAGGAGGAAGAGGTTTAGGGAAGGAGGAGGTGGGTAAAGGAGGCAAGAAAGAAGACATTCTAGGCAGAGGGAAAAGGCACAAAAGGTTGCAAGTTCTTATCATGTTTGGGTAAGAGTACACAATTTGAGTGTCTGGAGCACCACGTCGGAAACCCTGGTGGCGTAGTGGTTAAGTGCTACGGCTGCTAACCAAAGGGTCGGCAGTTCAGATCTGCCAGGCACTCCTTGGAAACTCTATGGGGCAGTTCTACTCTGTCCTATAGGGTCGCTATGAGTCGGAATCGACTCGACGGCACTGGGTTTTTCGTTTCGGGTTTGGAGCACCAGGTGCAGATTATGGGGGAGTTTAGACTTTATTCTGCAGGTAGTGGTCAACTTAGACAAGAAAGTTGTTAGATACTGAGATACCACATATGCCTAAGCATAGGCGATTTCTCGTTTTCCTACTGTAGCTCTGGGTCCCTGTTACCTTCTTAGCCTTCATCTCCTATTATACTTTTCCCTTTGCTTCCTTTGTCTCTACCACATTGGCCTCTTGCTCCTTGAACATGCTAGATATGTGCCTGCCTCAGGGCCTTTGCACAGACTGTTTCATTTCCTGGGGCCATTCTTCCCCCAGTTACCCACATGGCTTGCTTCCTTACCTCGTTTAGGTCTTTGCTGAAATACTACCTTCTCAGTGAGGCCACCTCTGATCTCTCTATCTAAAACTGACCCCAACATAGACACATTATCTGCTTTATTTTCTCCATAGCACTTAACATCAGCTGATTTTTACATATATATTACTATGTATTTCAAAGCCCTAGTGGCACAGTGGTTAACAGTTAAGCTGCTAACCAAAAGGTCAGCATTTGAATCCACGAGAGGATCCTTCGAAACCCTATGGGACAGTTCTGCTCTGCCCTTCAGGGTCACTATGAGTCAGAATCGACTCGATGGCAACAGGTATTCAGTTTTTGTTTACTACTATTTAATTTCCTGTCTTTACCCTTCTATAATGTGTTAAAACAAAAATCATAGTAAGCCAATAATAGAAATTGATTGACATTTATAGGGGGAATATTTCAACTAGAGAGTCAAAAATGTTGCAAAGAAGACTCTCCAAAGATTTTTATATCCCATCTTACTGACATTGCTGTGGAAGTGAGGCCAGAACAGTGTTTTCATAATAACAATTTATCCTAAAACACAGCTTCCAGTCCAACCCTGGAGTTTCTGTTGCCTGAAACTGACTGAATTCTTTAAAAGGGCACAATGCCCAAGACAAAACTGTCTTTACTAATGAGCAAAATTGTTTGACTTTTAGGAGACCGTGGAGCCCTGGTGGCCCAAGTGGTTAAGCGTTTTTTTGGCTGCTAACTAAAAGGTTGGCAGTTTGAATTCACCAGCGGCTCCTTGGAAACCTATGGGGCAGTTTTACTCTGTCCTGTAGGATCGCTATGAGTCGGAATCCACTCGACAACAGTGGGTTTTTTATTTTCTTTTGGGTTTTTTATTTTCTTTTTGGTTTTTAGGAGATCAGTCTGCTCAAGGCTCAAGATTTGAAAGAAGCTCTCAGGGCAGTGGCCTGGGTGGATCACGCCTACTCCGGAGGCCCCAGAATCTGGATTCCAAGAAAATCAAAAGCGTTTGTCAAATTTCAGCTTGAGTCTGTTTTATTTACTGCTGAATCTCCAGTACACAAAATAGTGCCTGGCATATACAAAGTACTCAGTAAATATTTTTTCAATGAATGACTAAACATTCCTTTTATACCATTATCTTAGTTCTTTTCAGCTTTTATCATTTATTTTTTCCCTCCATAATTTGAAAGATTTATCCAACCAAACTGCATTTATTTTAACTTGAGGTAATTAACCCTGCACTGACTGATGTGAATCCAGCTAAAAGCAAAGACACAATCTTTTGGTTAGTCTCTGGAACCCTTTATAGCTGCAGTGGGCCTGATCCTGTGTCTGGGTATGAGGACAAAAGTAGGGTAAGCTTTGGTCATTGGCCTAAAAAGAACTGTGCAGTTCCTTAGCAAATACCAAACTTGAAGCAGAATAATCTAAAGTAATACTAGTACCCAGATTTAAACTCCTGTGTCATAGATTGGAGTAACATGGGCGTGAACCCTGATAGCTAGAATTTTGATAAACCGGTGACAGGAAGAGGAAGAATGCTTTTCTAAACCAAACCCACTACCGTCAAGTGACCCCATAGGACAGAATAGACCTGTCCAATACAGTTTCCAAGGCCATAATCTTTATTGAAGCAGACCACCACATCTTTCTCCTGCAGAGCGACTGGGGGGTTCAAACCGCCAAGCTTTTGGTTAGCAGCCAAGTGCTTAACCACTGTGCCACCAGGGCGCCTTGAAGAATGCTTTAGGCAGGGGTAAAACCAGAAACACTAAGGTGAGGCTTAAACAGGATACTTGAGAACTGTAAACCTGACTCCTTATTTTGTGAATAAGGACATAAGAAAAAAAATCAAGTAGATTCAGGAAAGTCTTCTGTGCTAGTAGAGCATCGATTCATTTAACAAGTATCTATCAAGGACCTGTGTGCCAGGCACTCTTCAGAGTGCTTGGACAATTGAGGAAACCAAACAGATGAAGGCTTTTCTGCCCTCTTGAAGCTTACATTCTAGGGGAAGGACACAGATCATTAACAGAGTAGGTGACAAGTTAATTAGCATGTTAGAAAAGTGTAAGCGTTATGGTAGAAAAGAAAAAAGAGGATCAGAGTGAGGATTGGGACACCTGGGCATGGCTGGGCAAAGCTGCAGCATGAAATCGGGCAAGGTCTTCACTGGGGACTGTTGTGGTAACTTTTATTTTGTTCTTTAAGCTTTTAATTTCTTTTCTATTTTTGGCTGCATTTGTATCCCAGCTCCACCTTTTCCTAGACTATGTAACTGTAGCAATTTATCTAATCTAACAAGCTTCCGAAAACACCCTCCCCGTCAATTTTTAAAATGGAGTGATACCAACCTCCTTACAAGGTGGTTGTGAGGATCAAATGATGCAAATGACAGAGTATCTAGGGTACATAATGCAGCTCAGAGGAGGTGACAGATATTAGCCCTCTGGCTCCCATTTGAAAGCATGTAACTCTGTGGTACATGCCGTGGTTGGATTACCTTTACACTGAGTTTTAAAAATGGCTTTTCAGTTTAAACCTTGTGTGATACTCTTATTCCCAAATATACTGGAAGAAATGCACTTAACCTGGAAGACTTTCGGGTTTGTCCTAGGCTCTGTCTGCCCATGCCAATTGATGTGGTCTACACCTGGGTCAACGGCACCGATCTTGAACTGCTAAAGGAACTAAAGCAAGTCAGAGAACAGATGGAGGAGGAGCAGAAAGCAATGAGGTAAAACTGATTTTTCAAAACTAAAATGCAAAAAGTCCTACTATACAAGTAACAAAGCATTTGAGAAGGATCAGGTGATATCCACCATGCTACCCAAACAAAAGTCTGTGTCTCAAATTCATGCCATTTCCAGATTTTGACAGTCACCTGTCTGACCCTTGTTTCTTGTTGCATGAGGAGGACTCAGCCACTTCTGGGAGGTCCTGGCCTTTGTTAGATGTGAATGTTGGGCTGTAGCGATAGCATTGTCTCCGAGGGGCCTATAGGTGCTTCCTGCTCGCAGAGTCTGAGTCCCAGGCTGATGATATCTTCGTGAAATATGCTTTCCTTATGAGAAACAACTTCACAGTAAGACAGATATATTCCTTGAGAAATAAAATGGGCCTGTAGACCTAATTTTCTTTCCATTTGAAAAAGGCAGTGGAAGAGTGTATTCTTTTTTCCCCTTTTAGTATCAAATAGTACACTGCGGAATTGAGAACTTTTTTTTTTAACACGCCATTTTGCTCGTTTCATTTACTTTATCCAGGTAAGGTAGAATGGGATGCCGGGAGCCTTCAGATCTAGGGCCTTCGCCGATGTAGCTTCCTCTCTGATTCCTTAGGAGTGTTTGCTGGGAACTTCCCCATTTATCTCTTTATCAATGTTACGCGTACACCCTGTTGTAGATCACTGGCCACTTCATACTTCAACGGATTGTCTCTTTCTCTCTTTTTAGAGGATATAAAACCTTCCAAATGCACAAAAATGGCTTGGACAGCCTGGTACCATGTTTTTCTAGTAAAATGTAAAAACTTCTCTTAAGTAAACTGTCTTGGTTGACATATGATTGATAAACTTCGTTGATAAACTGTTTCATTGAAACATGTAGTTTATTATGCATTTTAAAAGTTGTAATCATTGTAGTACCTTCTAACAATAGATTAGTTTCAGCAGAGTAACTAGTAAGACCCACACTTATTCATGTTTAGGGCTAGCACTAGCCTATGCATGTATAATAATCTGTATTTGTTTTTCATTAGAGAGATCCTTGGGAAGAACACAACAGAACCAACTAAAAAGAGGTACACATTTTGATTTTCCTCTTAGGAAAAAAAGTGAAGGATTGAAATGAAAATTATAGATTATCCTTTGTGTTTATTGGGTACCCAGTATTTTGCAGGTACTCTATTGCTCGTGTTTGATCTTTCTTCTAGCCCCCAAATTAAGTGCAACTGTTAAAGGGGAAATTTTGCAGTGTGGAAGGCATAGCTCATTGGGAACTGTGGTTTTTCAGGTTCTGGCTAACCAAAGCTTTATCATTTGGGGGGAGGATTAGGGTACCAGGTTTTTCTTCTCTATAAAACTCATTGCTGTGTAGATTCTGACTCATAGTAACCCTAAATAGGACAGAGTGGAACTGCCGCATAGGGTTTCCAAGGAGTGGCTGGTGGATTCGAACCACTGACCTTTTGGTTAGCAGCTGAGCTCTTAACCGCTGTGCCACCAGGGCTCCTTCTCCTCTATGTTGTTATTAGGTACCAGCAAGTCGGTTCCGACTCATAGTGACCCTGTGTACAACAGAACAAAACACGGCCTAGTCCTGCCCCATCCTCACAGTCGTTGTTATGCTTGAGCCCATCATTGCAGCCATTGTGTCAGTCCATCTCGTTGAAGGGCTTCCTCTGTTTAGATTCATACTTCATACGTTTCACATTCTGATTACTAATGGATGTTTGCAGCTGTTTCTTTTTGTTTTGAGTCGTGCCACCTCAGCAAATGAAGGCCCCAAAGTTTTGACTCCATCTGCGTCATTAAGGTCAACTCTACTTTGAGGAGGCAGCTCTCCCCCGGTCATATTTTGAGTGCCTTCCAACCTGGGGTGCTCATCTTCTGGCACTATACCAGACAGTGTTCTGCTGCTGTTCATAAAGCTTTCACTGGCCTTTTTTTCCAGAAATAGACTCTATAACTGTTAAAACAAAACAAACAAACAAAACAGTCATAGAAGTGATGCTGAGGAATTTTAAGATCCAGAACTGCCTTCTGGATCATCTCCTTATGTTAATTATGTAGCTTTATTTATAAACTTTACTAATATTAATACTGTTTTTTAAAATGATTTAACAGTTATTTAAAAGGAATAAAGCAACATTACAGAACAATTGAGGGGAAAGTAAAAAGAAATAATTCACATAATTATAACTCACATAAAAATAACCCTAATACAACACTATTGTCATTTTTATTACTCCCTTCTTTTCATGTATATTTTCACAGTTACATTCTATGCAAATTTGTACCCTACTTTTTTAATTTACGTTATCATATATATTTCCATATTGATATATAATCTTCATGTTTCATAGTTTTCCATTTTAATAGTTGCATAATATTCCATAAAGTCACTATAATTTACTGCATGTTGTACATTTCCACATTTTCATTGTAATATTTCTTTTTGGTTCTATGGCAATTTTTCTGTGTAAGTTGGTTTGTTTCTCTCCCCTTGCTTGGACAAGATTCTTGGAAGTAGAATTATTGAGTCAAAGCATTTGTATGTTTTTATGGATCTGGGTATACATATTGCCAGATTGCTTTTGCTGTATGAGTAAGTGGGGGAAGCATGGTCCCAGGAAAGGGAACAGCCTATGCAAAGGCCGTGTGGCAGGCACATATCTAGCATGTACCAATTAGGAATGACACCAGCAGTGTTTGAGAGGAATTAGGTTTACTATATCTACAGTAACACTTTTTTAGGAGTGCTAATTTAGTAAATAAAAGATAATACCTCATTGTTTTAAATTGCATTGTGTAGCAATGTTGAACAATTTTTTTAAAAATAATTTTTATTGTGCTTTAAGTGAAAGTTTACAAATCAAGTCAGTCTCTCACATATAAACGTATATACACCTTACTACACACTCCCATTTATTCTCCCTCTAATGGGTCAACCCGCTCCCTCCTTCCAGTCTTTTCTTTCATGACCATTTTGTCAGTTTCTAACCCTCTCTACCCTCCCATCTCCCTTCTAGACAGGAGATGCCAACACAGTCTCAAGTGTCCACCTGATACAAGTAGCTCACTCCTCATCAGCATCTCTCTCCAACCCATTGTCCAGTCCAATCCATGTCTGATGAGTTATCTTCGGGAATGGTTCCCGTCCTGGGCCAACAGAAGGTTTGGGGACCATGACCACCGGGATTTTTCTAGTCTCAGTCAAACCATTAAGTCTGGTCTTTTTGTGAGAATTTGGGGTCTGCATCCCACTGTTCTCCTGCTCCCTCAGGGGTTCTCTGCTTTGTTCCCTGTCCGGGCAGTCATCGGTTGTGGCCAGACACCATCTAGTTCTTCTGGCCTCAGGATAATGTAAGTCTCTAGTTCATGTGGCCCTTTCTGTCTCTTGGGGTCATAATTATCTGGTGACCTTGGTGTTCTTCATTTTCCTTTGATCCAGGAGGATTGAGACCAATTGATGCATCTTAGATGGCCGCTTGTTAGCATTTAAGACCCCAGACTCCACACTTCAAAGTGGGATGCAGAATGTTTTCTTAATAGAATTTATTTTGCCAATTGACTTAGATGTCCCCTGAAGCCATAGTCCCCAAACCCCCGTCCTTGCTCCGCTGGCCTTCAAAGCATTCAATTTATTCAGGAAACTTCTTTGCTTTTGGTCCAGTCCAGTTGAGCTGACCTTCCCTGTATTGAGTGTTGTCCTTTCCTTCACCTAAAGTAGTTCTTATCTACTATCTAATCAGTAAATACCCTTTCCCACCCTCCCTCCCTCCCCCCTCTCATAACCACAAAAGAATGTGTTCTTCTCAGTTTAAACTATTTCTCAAGATCTTATAATAGTGGTCTTATACAATATTTGTCCTTTTGCATCTGACTAATTTCACTCAGCATAATGCCTTCCAGGTTCCTCCATGTTATGAAATGTTTCACAGATTCATCACTGATGTTGAACAATTTTATGTTAGTTATTTTTAGTTCCCATTTCGTGAATCATCTAGCCATGTTCTTTACTCCCTTGTTGGACTCTCTAGCTGTTTCTTATATTTAGATGAAATTATCTTATATTGGCATGTTGTCATATTTGCTTCGTATTTGCTTTTGTTTCTTTCAGTGTAGTTTCATGTCCAGTATATTTAATTGTATCTAATTGAATTTAATTGTATCTAATTGTATTTTAATTGAAATTGGTAAATTGTATCTGGTAAAACAGCACTCTGTTAACCAGAATTTTCCTACTCCCTAATCTACCTGATCATGAGATTCACTGGAATTATGAATAAGCTTATAAATAATGCTAATAAATTTCTTACACACTTTAGTGTAAATTTTTATGGCAATCTTAGTTTATTAATAGAATAAAGTTGATTGAAAGCTGTATCTCTAGAGTTAGCCTAAATAATTTTATATGATACTTGCTACCTGACTTAAAATTTTATGATTTTGGGATGCGCTTCCTTGTCTTTGTGAAAAATCTGAAAAATTTAGTAGCATCAACAAGCTTTTCTATCCTGATTAAATTTTCAAGAATGTAGCAATAAGCATGTTGGCTTTTTTTTTTTTTTCCAGTGAGAAGCAATTAGAGTGTTTGCTGACCCACTGCATTAAGGTGCCAATGCTCATCCTGGATCCAGCCCTGCCAGCCAACATCACACTAAAGGACCTGCCGTCTCTCCATCCTTCTTTTCATTCTGCCAGTGACATATTTAATGTTGCCAAACCAAAAAACCCCTCCACTAATGTCTCAGTTGTCGTTTTCGACAGCTCTAAGGATGGTAAGCTCTTTTTATTGGTTTTTTTGAAATCAGATTATTGTTGGATGTTTGAATAACAGAATTTTGAACCGAATGGAAATGATTTAGTTTTCAAGATAATGCCACTGAAGTTGAGGATCTAAAAGCGCACAGAGAGAAGCAGAATAGCTATTTCAGCTCTTTGTATTTCAGCCCTATCCTCAGAAAGAGAAGGTGTGTGCTTTTTTCTGTGTAATACACATACCTTTCTGTGCCATGGCAAGGATCTTAAATCAGGCACTCCCAACTACCTCATTCTTTTGGCTCTGAGTTATTCTTGAAGGTTATTTTTTCTACCATATAACTCCTCAGCAAGGTTATTTTCTTTAGTTTAGATGTCATGTTCCCCTTGTAATACTGAGTCCTGTTTTCAGTTTCCCATTTTGTCAGTGTCGTACTCTTTAGCTTAAATCTTTGACCCATCTTTGACTCGTACTTGCTGCTTACCTTTGTACTGATAACTAACCTCACGTATTGCTTGCTTTTATTTTTGCAAGTGATTCTTAGATTCTTACCTTGCTTGCTCATCTCATATCCTTTCCACCAGACTGAATTCCCTCAGACAGCCTCCAGTAATAGGCTCCCAGCTGCTCTGACTGCCTATAAAATTTTCCTTCAGTCTGTCTAGCACAAAATTGTCAAATAAATCTGAAAATTCTGATTTCATTGGTTCATTCTCTTTCTGAAGAGAATAATGTAGTAGTCTATATTTGCTTTTCATGTAGATCAAAGTCCTCTTCTGGTGTTCTGAACTCATCTTTAATTGCCTTGACCTTGCCCATTAATTCATGCACCCCTACCCTCCCACCCATCACATTGCATCTGTCAGTGTCTTCACACACATGTGTGGCTGGAATGGAGTGAGGAAGGGAGAGGGTGGCAGGAGATGAACCCAGAGAAGTAATGAGGGGACCAAAAGGTGTAGGCCCTGGTAGCCATAACAGGGACTTTGGCTTCAACTTGGGAGTATGATGAGGAGTCATTGGGGGGTTTTGAGTAGCGGAGCAGTGTGATCTGACTTATGTTCTGAAAGGATCAGGCTGGCTGCTGTGGTGGGAAGAGACTGTAAGGGGCTAAAGTTGTAATTTAGGCAAGGGGAAGGTGGCTTGGATCAGGGAGATGCAGTGAAGATGGTAAGAAGTGGTTGGATTCTAGATATTTGGAAGGTCAACTCAACAGGGTTTCCTGATGGGTCATCCAACTTTCTTATTCTGAGTACTGAACTTTTGTTTAGAAGCCCAGCCATGCTATGGAAATACAGTACACCTTCCCCTCACTTATCAACTCCCTCGTTATTCAACATTTTGCTCTTAGCAACAATAGTAAAAATCTACTATCTGACTATTTTGCCCGTTAATGACATAAGTCTGGCAGTAACGAACACCAGGGTACAAGGCAAGAGTAACTATAGCTGTGATAATTAACGTTATATGTGTCAACTTGGCTGGGCCATGATTTTCAGTGGTTTGGCAGATGTGTAATGATGTAATTTGGCAGTTATGTATTAATGTAGTCATCTTCCATTTTGTGATCTGATGTGGTCATCTTCTGTTTTCACATAACACCAATTTTCACATAATGACCTGGTCTTTGGAACCTAATCATGTTCATAAGTGAGGAGTGATTATACAGCCACAGCACATGGTAGACTTGTACTGAACTCACTGTCAGCTAAAACTCCTAAGTCTTTTTTTTTTTTAATTTATATGTACTAAATACCACTTTTAATTTATGTTTGTGTAGTTGGTTTTTTGGTGCTAAGTTAAAGATCTTGCCTTTGTAGGAGATTTTATTTTGCTAGATTTGACTCATTGCTCCAAAGAGCCAGAAATTTTGGGAATTCTTCATTAGTTACTCAGGGTAATAGCTTCTCTGTCACCTTTGTATGAACTCACAGATTTCACAAGGATGGCTTTTATTTCCCAAATCCTCGATAACCAAAAAGACCAAACCAAACCTGGTGCCATCGAATCAATTCTGACTCATAGCAACCCTGTAGGACAGAGTAGAACTGTCTCATAGGGTTTCCAAAAAGTGGTTCGTGAATTCAAACTGCTGACCTTTTTGATTAGCAGCCAAACTCTTAACCACTGTGTCAGGGTTCCCCAAATCCTTGATAGGAGGGTTCAGAAAGACTGACCTATGACAAACCTCTAAGATCTCTCTGTAGGTATATTGTGTCTTTAAAGTTCAACACTCTCCAGGCAGCCATGGTTAGGTTATATTCCACCTAAATGAACATCTAGCCCATATGTCTCTGCTTTATCCATGAAGATGACATGAGATGTTGTCAGCTTTCTTGCTCAGATTATGATGTTTGTATGTGGGTGTGTCATCTATTAGATTTCTCTGATCTACTGGGCTGTTAGTTGTTTTTGAGTCAGCTCCAACTCATAGCAACCATAAGGTTGCTATAAATGAAACAGTGAAACGTTGCCTATCTTCATGATATTTGCTATGTTTGAGTCTGTTGTTTTGGTCACTATGTCAGTCCATTTCACTAAGGTCCTCTCTCACCTTTACCAACCATGATGCTTTTTCCAGCAATTGGTCTTTGCTGATGATATGTCCAAAGTAAGTGATCCAAAGTCTCAGGATCCTTGTGTCTAAGAAGCATTCTAATTGTATTTCTTCTAAGGCTGATTTGTTTGTTCTTCTTGCAGTTCATGAAAGTCCTGGTGGTGTAGTGGTTAAGTGCTATGGCTGCTAACCAAAAGGTTGGCAGTTCAAATCCACCAGGCACTCCTTGGAAACTCTATGGGGCAGTTCTACTCTGATTTATAGCGTCGCTATGAGTCGGAATTGACTCGATGGGCAACGGGCTTTTTTTTGGTCTCAAAGTCCATGATATAATCAGTATGCTTTGCCAACACCACAGTTAAAATGCATCAGTTCTTCTGTCCACCTTTTCATTGTCCAGCTTTTGTATGTATATGGAGCAATTGAAAAGACCATGGCTTGGGTCAGGCACGCCTTAGTCATCAAAATAACATCTTTGCTTTTTAAAAAGTTTAGGTCTACAGAACTAGAGGAAACCCTGGCGGCATAGTGGTTAAGTGCTACAGCTGCTAACCGAGAGGTTGGCAGTTCAAATCCGCCAGGTGCTCCTTGGAAACTCTATGGGACAGCTCTACTCTGTCCTATAGGGTCGCTATGAGTCAGAATCGACTCGACAGCTGTGAGTTTGGTTTGGTTTTGGTTTTACAGAGCTGGAACTCACCATATCAAAAGAGACAGAGAGAGAGGTGTATATGGTAAATTTATTTGCAATGAACTTGTACTCTTGGTGTGCAATGCCCCCTTTAAAGGTAAACAATAAATTGTAAAGGCTTTTTCTCCAGTACTCACCAACTATATTTTTATGGTACATGTGAAACTCTTGCCCAGGATTGATAGCCATCTCGCCAGGCTATAATCTTCAGAATCTGCTTTCTTTGCCCATTTCGAAGATCAGAATGGCAGCTTTCTTACCTCTTTCCTGTTTTCCACAACCCCTGAATGTGAGCAGCAAGTTTGGTAATATCACTTGTCCTGATCACTCTAGAAGCTCTCCCAGTTGTGCTTCATACCCTCCTCTCTCCGCCATTTAACCTGCTCTAAAAAAAAAAAAAAAATTTTTTTTTTTTATTCAGCATTACCTGATGGACCTTAGGAGGCCATTGTCACTGTGACTCTTAAAGAACCATAAGATCTACAGTGACTCCTTGCTGTTAACTTAAATGCCTCTTCTTGGCTTCCAAGGCACCCTTGGCCGTGTTACCCTTTTTTCCTCCTACTCAACACTCCCAAATGTTTCACTCTAATCAAACCATTCTTTTTTTTTACTTTCTCATCTCAAGCATATGCGTGTTTTTTCTTGCATCTCTGATTTCCATCATTCTGTCATTTCCTCCTTCGAGATCCAGCTCAAATACCACTGCTTCTATGAAGCATTCAGTATGTCCGCTGCCCACACAGATCTCTCCCTCAGTATTTGTAGAATTTAACATTTAATTGTACATTGACTTTGTTGTTTCCCTTTTGTTGTATGTGTTCATTTTGTTTCCTCCAACTACCTTTTTTTGAGACTGTATATGTTATACTACCTTAGTATCTCTCAAAATGCTTTACACAGCGTCCTGCCAGGCATTGTAGTTAAGTATTCATTAAAAATATGCTTGTTTATTGTATTCTTTAATTTTGTATTTTGTAATTATTGTATTTTGTAGTTGAAGATGCCCATGCTGGAATGCCTAAAGTAAACAGCAGACAGACAGTTTGGAGGGGCTATTTGGTATGTTATTTTAAACTTAATTGTAGGTTTGCAGTGTACTTGAATAAAAAAATGAGTAGTAACTAATATAGTAATTATACTATAATAGTGTTTTACTTTGAGAAGTTTTTTGAATGTTTACTTTTTCTCTAAGGCTAGCTTACTAGTATTAATGAGTGTTGATTTAAGTAATCTTGACATTCTTATTTTGAAGATTGTGTAATGCAATATATCTTTACTACTTCTCCTGACTGTGCGTTTTCACCAGCCACATGATGTGGAAAGTGAGTTGTGGTTATTTTCCCCCTTTTATTTCAGACAACTGATAAAGAAGTCCCTGGGTTAGTGCTAATGCAAGATTTGGCTTTCCTGAGTGGATTTCCACCAACATTCAAGGAAACAAATCAACTCAAAACAAAATTGCCAGAAAATCTTTCTTCTAAAATAAAACTGGTAAGAACATAGCGAATAGAGCAACCGATATAACCTGTCTCTTTTAACGTGTGACCCTTCATTTCATTCCATGAAGAGCCAACAATCATAAGAAACAGAGTCTCTATTCCTGCCCCATTATGTTGTCATAAAGGCAACTCTTTATTTATTGAAGGTCTTCATTTTGGGCAAAATTTGATTTTAGGCAAAGTTATAAGAGTCTTAATTTGGTTTGCTGGTTTCTCAGATAGAAACAGGACTCATTTGCTTAACAAATGAACTCATATGTATTACCCGTTGCCATCGAGTCAGTCAATTACAACTCATAACAACCCTATGGGACCGAGTAGAACTGTCCCATAGAGTTTCCAAGGAGCATCTGGTAGATCAGAACCGCCACAGCCTTTTGGCTAGCAGCTGAGTTCTCAACCACTGCACCACCAGGGTTCCTTCTGTGTGTTAGGTGCTGTTTTTATACCTGCTGGGGATACATTAGTGGACACGGAACTTACGGTGTAAGGAAATGAAAGCATGGAAGGGAAGGAGATGGAGGAAATTCATGTATATAGTTAAGTATACACCTACTCCAACATGTGTATTTATAAAATGTTTTCACTCAGAGGGAGTACACTTGCAAATAACTTAAGATATTTGGAAAGTCTGATGATGTACAACCATCATTCATTAATAGCCAATTGAGGTATTAATATACTTTTTAAAGTTTTTATTTATTAACTCTCTAGGTTTGACCATTGATGCCATTTGTTAGGGTTGACTTTAGATTGGAGAATGGCCATGCTTTCTTACTTTACCCTGATTGTTTTCAGAGCCATTTGCCTGATGGAGTTCAAGAATAGTCCATGTAGGTGTACTTTCTACTTGACATTATGTCAAGGTGTCTGCTCTTCTGTCAGAAATATTCGGGTCATAAAACATGAATATCTTTTCTCTTAGAGTAGAGGGCATTAAGCTAGGCATAAACCAGTTAGGCTCTAGTTTCTTGATTCTACAAAGAAATGTGCTTTAAGTTCTGCCAGTGGACTTAGCTTAGTTGAGACCTGACTAATGTGTTTATTTTTCACATGGCTCTTCCTTCCTTCTCCTGTTGCACAGACTGAACAGTTTAGCGCATGAAAGGGTAGAGATGGAGATAGTGGTGGGAGAGAGCAGTGACTCGGGCATTCGGATGTAATTTCTGTTTTTTTTTTTTTAATCTCTACCCACCCCCACCCCCCCAAATTCCCTTTAACTTGTTTGTTTTCCTCCATAAGTTTTAAGATACATTCAATTATTGTCACAGTTCATTGGTGGTGGTAGTGATATTTTTGGTTTTTTTCCTCATGTTTTCACCTGTAACTTTCTTGGTGGTACCTAGAAATTGGTAGTGCTCAGCTAGGTTAGGATTGAATTTGTTTTTAATCTGCAGTTATTTAAAAGTAGATATTCTACACTTCTTCCCCTGAGTTATTTTCAGTACTGATTTGGGCCGATAAAACCCTAGGTTAGTATTCATTTCAGCCAATGTATGAGTCAGAATTGGCTTGACAGCAATGGATTTGTTTGTTTGTTTTTTGGTTTGGCTTCCTACTTAATAGTACCAGAATTACAGACATATATTTATATCTGTACTTCTGACTGGCAGCTCAGATGACATTCTTGATTCTGTTTATATAATTCTAACCATAATAATTTTCTAAAGGAAAGAAGGTTCCTTCTCCAGTCAGGTTTGAATATCCCAGATCTCCTTGCCTGCCGACTGCTTTTGATACATCTGTTGCTGGGCAGGTGGGTGCTTGCTGCCATGCCAGAACGTGCCAACCCCAAGCAGTGTTTGATCCTTCAGCAAACTTTTTGGGTGGCATGGTATGGCCTGTGGAGGCAGAGGTAGGGTGAGAAGTTCTTTGAATTGGACAAGGAGCACCAGCAGGCTCCATGCTTGCTAATACCCTGTTGCACATTTCCTCTAAATCAGTTGGAGGTTTATTTCGATTCCCAGGCTTGTCTTTATGGAGGTCAGCACCTCCTTAGAATTCATAGCATTCATTTCCATGATTCCATCACCAGTGATCAACTTCCAGACTAGGGCTGCTGATTTTTGGAGGCTAGAGAGAGAATGAGGAAGAGGAAGAACAGAGGAGGAGTGTGTTTGCATTAGAGTTCAGTTCTTCAAGTGACTTTCTTTCCTTAGGTTCTGCTTCCTGGTTTTATTATGAATAACCAAAAAACCAAACCAAACCCAGTTCCGTCGAGTCGATTCCGACTCATAGCGACCCTATAGGACAAAGTAGAGCTGCCCCATAGAGTTTCCAAGGAGCGCCTGGTGGATTTGAACTGCCAACCTTTCGGTGAGCACCCATAGCACTTAACCACTACACCACCAGGGTTTCCTTATTATGAATACTCTGTGATAAAGTTTCCTATGATTGGGTTCCCAGTCGATTTGGTTAGTGAGCGTTTATTAAATGCCTACTGTGTGCCCAGGGGCTGTGCTAGGGATCAGCACTTCAGCCTTTTTTTTTTTTTTTTTTTACCCCTGTGTGATCAGCTCCAAATAGAAGTTTATACAAAGTGGTGTGAGACCATATGGGCCATAGGTGTACTGGAAGCCAAGGAAGGCTTTGCAGAATAGGAAGCATTTTAGCTGGGCCTAGAACAAAATAGCCATTCTTGCAGCAGAGAAGGGAATGGGAAAGACCATACCAAGCAGAGGGAACAGCCTGAGCAAAGGGTTAGAAGCTTGAAGGTAAATGGTTTTTCCTGGGAACCAAAGCACTGGCTGTAATTTTGCTGGTGATGAGATTGGTTAGGAACACAGATCAAGGTCTTGTATGCTGTGTTGAGGAGCCTAGACTTTATCCTGGAGGCTGGGAGAGTCTTTAGCAGGAGGAGAACACTGTCTAATCTGTTTCTAAGGAACATCATAGGGGAGGGTGGAGCAGTTAGACTTGGGTTAGGCAAGAGAAGGCTTGAAAACCAGTTCAGCTGCTGCTGTCATAACCCAGCAAGACATTTGACTTTCAAGGAGGACCTTGGCAGTGAAATTCAAGTGATGAGAATGGCTCCAGAAACATCTGAGAGTGATGCTCAGCATAGTTCAGTTGGGGGAGAGGGAAGGAAGAATGAAAGAGCGAGTGGATGTTTCAGTGCAGATGGAAGCGGTGGCATTAGCCACACTCACAGCTTCAGTGGGAGGAGGAAGTGTTTTGGGAAGGAAACCCAGAGCTCAGTTTGACATATGTTACGTTAGGGATGTTTTGCGGTGTGTGGGAGGAAAGGGCCGTTAGGCGCTCCAGGACCTGAAAGCTGAACTACTCCCACCTCCGACTCCTCTGTGGGAGGCCTTCGCCAAGGCCAGTAGGGTCACTTTGAGTCAGTTTGAGTCAGAATCAACTCGACGGCAATGAATTTGGTTTGGTTTTGGCATGGCCCTCCAAGCCATCCTGGGCCCACTTCTGCTCCAAAGATGCTACCTGGGCTGTGAGCTTCTCAGAACAGGCTTTGCCCTGTTCACCTTTGTACCCTGTTTACCTTTGTAATGATTACAATGGGGCCAGGTGCTTACAGGGTGCTTAAGAAATGCTTGTTGAAGGAATGAGCCAGAAGAAAGTCTGTGACTGTGAACACACCAGCCATATACAGTGTCTTAGGATATAAAGGGGAACTCTCATCAGTGTGATTATTCACACGAGTCTCTTCGGTTCTTTGGTATTTGAAATGTGCTTTTATACATTGTTGTATACATACAGCAACTTTGCCTTTAATGCCCTGTTTACAGCAAGACCTGAATTCCTCACTTCCTGTCCCCCACCTCAGGAGGGGAGGTGGGATGTGAAAATGGTTTCATTTGCAAGATAATAGATCTGGATTCCTAGACCTTCTTCTGTTGACTATAGTCAGCTGGACCAATAAGCAACATCATGATTAACAGAGAAAAGATTGAAGTTATCAAGGATTTCATTTTACTTGGATCCATAATCAACACCCTTGGAAGCAGCAGTCAAGAAATCAAAAGATGTATTGCATTGGGCATATCTGCTGCAAAGGTCCTCTTTAAAGTATTGAAAAGCAAAGATGTCACCTTGAAGACTAAGGTGCACCTGACCCAAGCCATGGTATTTTCAGTTGCAACATATGCATGTGAAAACTGGACAACAAGTAAGGAAGACCAAAGAAGAATTGACACCTTTGAATTGTGGTGTTGTCAAAGAATGTTTAATATACCATGAACTGCCAAAAGAATGGAACAAATCTGCCTTGGAAGAAGTGCAACCAAAATGCTCCTTACAAGCAAGGATGGCGAGACTCCGTCTTACATACTTTGGATCAGTCCCTGGAGAAGGACATCATGCTTGGTAAAGTACACAGTCAGCGGGAAAGAGGAAGACCCTCAGCTAGTTGGATTGACACAGTGGCTGCAACATTGAGCTTAAGCATAATGATTGTGAACATGGCACAGGACCTGGCTGTGTTTTGTTCTTTTGTACATAGGGTCGCTATGAGTCAGGACCAACTCGATGGCACCTAACGACTGTAACAACATAGTCTTATAAATCAAATAATCTTTTTTTTTTTTTTACTAGAGACTTTCTACTTTGAGATACTGTGAGGTGAGTCCTTTTTATGCTCTGCTTAATTATCTCCTGGAGCCCTGGTGGTGCAGTGGTTAGGAGCTCGACTGCTAGCCAAAGGGTCAGCAGTTCAAATCCACCAGATGCTCTTTGGAAGCCCTATGGGGGGCAGTTCTACCCTGTCCTATAGGGTTGCTATGGGTTGGAATCGACTTGATGGCGGTGAGTTGTTTTGTTTTTTTTTTTAATTATCTTCTAATGTATCTGTTTTATGAAGTAGAATTTTTTTAGATGATGGGCACAGAATTCATCTTCTGAGCAATCGTATTATCCATTAGTCTTTATTTTCATCTCACTATTAGTCATTCAGTATCTTTAGACATTTTCATTCACGGTGAGTTCTTTTTTTATTCTGTTTACTTCTTCTTTGATGTATGTTACAGCAGGTGAACCGTCTCAGAAGCCCTCAAGTGAATTCTCACATTTGGTTTAATTCAGTTATAGTGGTTGTTGAGAAGATGTGCAAAAGAAGTAGAGGCCGTGGACCCCGTCCTCGACCTATGTTTTGGACATTTTGGAGACAGAGTGTGCACATACGTAGTATTTGGGTAGCAAAACGAGATGGTATAAGATTAAACAGATGTTGAGGAGAGTAGTACCAATAGTTAGAATTGACATTAAGAGACAGGAAAGGTTTAGATGGGGATTAGGGAAGTGCGAAAGGTCTCCAAAAAAAAAAAAAAAAGAGGCTGGCTGTAAACCGGTCCTTGAAGGCTCAACAGGTAGAAAGTGCATAGACAGGAAGGACAGTGCAGGCTGGATGGAAACAGCATATTGTCCTTCCTGGACTTTCTGCCACCTCTAACCTCTGTTTAGGGTATGTTTAAGGTAACAGCAAACTGTGGTAATATTGTACTAATGTCCTTCCTTGCTGGTGCCCTGGTGGCTCAGTGGTTAAGAGCTATGACTGCAAATCCACTCAATGGCAATGAGTTTTGGTCCTTTCTTGAATGACTTCCCTGAAAACCATCTCATACGCCTGCCCTTTTAAAGTGTAGCACCCTTTCTTTTGGTTTTGTTTCTAAAAAGTTGATAAAACAAGCAACTCTCAACTGATTTAAGTTTTAGAAAACCACCAGAACATGTTAAGTAAGACCCAGTAGCCTTGAGTTGTCGTCACTAAACCAAAACAAACAAAACCAGCTGCTACTGAGTCAGCTCTGGCTTACAGTGACCCCTTGTGTTGCAGAGTAGAACTGATCCATAGGGCTTTCAAGGCTGTGACCTTTCAGAAGCAGATTGCCAGGCCATTCTTCTGAAATGCACCTGGGTGGGTTTGAACCACCAGCCTTTTGGTTAATGGTTGAACTCTCAACCACTTGCACCACGTAGGGACTCCTGTCAAGTCACTAGAAGGAGCTAATTTGTTTTTCAGCTGGTTTTAGCAAACATGCTTTTTCCTTAAGGATTCTTAATGACTTTGAATCAAGTCGATCCAAAGTAAAAAATAATTAGATCTTTTGAATTTGTGAACACTTTAACGATGTTGGGGACATAGCTTTTTACAGGAAAGCCTTTGCCATCATTTTGGATTTGCATGTTCTAGAACAGGTTTTCACAATCTCTACATTATTGAAATTTTGAGCCAGATAGTACTTTGCTTTAGGGGACTCTCCTGTGCATTGTAGGATGTTTACCAGCATCCCAGGTCTCTACCCTCTAGATGTCAGTAGCACTCTGTCCTCATTGGGACAACCTAAAATGTCTCTAGACTTTGCTAAATATAGTGTAAAGCACTGTCCTAGAAGTAGTGTTTTCAGGTCCCAGTGGTTTAAACGAAAACACTGGTAGTGTAGTGGTTAAGAGCTATACCTGCTAACCAAAAGGTCAGCAGTTTGAATCTACCAGGCATTCCTCAGAAACCTGTGGGGCAGTTCTACTCTGTCCTATAGGTTCACTATAAGTCTGAATCAACTCGATAGTAACTTTTTTTTTTTTGGCACAACCTTTCTTCTCAGCTTTTAAAAATGATCAGTTTGATACCATTATTTTAAATTAAGGCTTGCCTTAAAAGGGTAATTTTTCTTCTGCAATTGTCTACTTTTAGTTGACTTAAAATCATGCATTCAAAGTTGTATTTGTTAGCTATTATTATATGTTATGATTTGGTGAGTGTAATTCTGAGTTTAGGTTTGTAAGTGAATGTCCTGTGACTGTTTTCTCTTCTCTGCCTTATTTCATGTACTATACAAACTATAAAGTGTTACTTTCATTCTAATATTACAAACAGTACCTAGTAGTTTAGCTATTAAGAGTAAAGTCCTTGAGCTCCGGTTTCCATTTCTATCACCACATTGAAACAACTCTCAATAAGGTCTCTGTTGACCTGCTGATTATCAAACCCACTGGTTTCTTGTCCCTTAATTTTGATGCGTGTTATTTATCTTTAGCATTTGACAGAATTAACATTTTCCTTGTGAAACCTGTTTTTCTCCTTGGTTTCTGCAGCGCTCCTGATTATCATTTGTGTTGTCTTTCACTGACTAAAATTCTTCCATCTGTTGCTCATTTATTATAGTTTACCCAAGTCCTGTTCTTGGGCACCACTTTGTTCTACCTCTCTCTTCCTTGTCACATATTTCCACATATAGACGTATCAGGTTATTCTAGGTAATGCTGCCCTAACAAATATCGCAAAATCTCAGTGGCTTAAAAATAACAAAGTTTATTTCTCAGACATGCTACGTGTCTGTTGTGGACCTGCAGGGGGTGAGTATAGAGGTGTCAAAAACCTAAACGTGCAGAGAAATACCAGAAATCAGCGTGACAGAAAATACTTCTTGTGAGTAGATGCAATTCAAATCAGGCAGCACCAAACCAGAAGGTGCTCCGAAGAGATGACAGTGAAAGCGGGTTATATAGGCAACAGGTTTTCATCGGGTGACCTTTGGATATAACATGACGGCGTTTGTTTGTCAAGAATCATGTGCATTGATCCTCAAGGTGGTCAGTTCTTAAGAATTTAAGGTATTGGGGCTTGGGCAGGGTAGTCTTCTGAAGGTAATTGTAAATTCCTTTCATGTTGGTTTCTCAAGAGATAGAATCAGAGCATGTGTAGGTTTCAGGGTCAGGCAGTTGTGAAAACAGAGTCATTAAGGACATGCCATATATCGAAGAACATCTGGAAATTTAATCGTTAAGGAATTTTTCTCTTTCAGCTAGCCCAGCACAACCTATTTAGGATTTTGGGGTATCCACACTTCCCCCCTTTTGATCAGTATCTCAAATGAGATTTATTATCACTTTAAGCTTGGTGAGTATTTCTTCTACATAGACTTCCAATCATTAGAGTGACCAGGTCTCATCAATTCATTGAGTGCTTACATGTCTTTGAATCTACTCTGCCATCCCTCATGCGTCTGTGTTAAAAAGCAAAGATGTCACCTTGAAGACTAAGATGTGCCTTACTCATGCCATGGTGCTTTCATTCGCCTCATCTGCATGCGAAAGCTGGATAATGAATAAGAAAAACTGAAGAAGAATTGACGCCTCTGAAATATGGTATTGGCAAAGAATATTGAATATACCATGGACTGCCAAAAGAACAAACAAATCTGACTTGGAACAAATACAGCCGGAATGTTCCTTAGAAGCAAGGATGGTAAGACTTCATCTCACATACTTTGCACATGTTATCAGGAGGGATCAGTCCCTGGAGAAGGATGTCATGCTTGGTAAAGTAGAGCATCCGCAAAAGAGAGGAAGATCCTCAAAGGGATGGATTGACAAAGTGGCTACAACAATGGGCTCAGGCATAACAATGATCATGAGATGGTGGTGCAGGACCAGGCAGTGATTCGATCTGTTGTACATCAGGTCGCTATGAGTCGGAACTGACTCAGTGGCACCTAACGATAACTGTGCTGTAGCTTTACACTCATGAGTTGGTGTCTAGTGTAGACTTGGGCAGAACTGTAGGAACAGTGCTGGTTTTAACAGAAAAAGGTTAAGTCAAAGGCTGAGAGGTGACTCCTCAGGGCCCATCGAGTGTTGCATAGATCTGGGAACAGTTGGTTTGTAGCAAAATTGTTGAGCAGTCTGAATAAAAGAACAGAAACATGATAAGCAACAATATAAGCATAATAGGATGATAACTATGCAGACAAAGATGGAGATTTCTTCCAGAATCCGCAACTTGAAAACCATTGTTGGAATAGCTTACCTAGACTGGAAGTAGGATCAGACATTTGGTTAATTACATTCTTCATGTGTGACATGTATTAGGTAACATTACTAGATTTCATCAGTGACTACAACATTCAGTTTTAATTATAGTACAAGTTCTTCCTTAGGCTGCAGTGAGGATCACTAAAGCCACTCAATTTTGACGGACAGACTTCCTCATTTGGGTGTTTTCAGTGTTTAGAGTCAGAATACTGTTAGCACTATCTTTTAAGGCTAATTGAGTTAACATGTTTAGAGTTTCAATGTGTGCTATAACATCTTCTAACCCAGTAGAGGGTACGAATAAAACCAAAAAACCAAACTCGTTGCCGCTGAGTCAATTCTGACTCATAGGGACCCTATAGAACAGAGTAGAACTGCCCCATAGGGTTTCCAAGGAGTGCCTGGTGGATTCAAACTGCCAGCCTTTTGGTTAGCAGCTGTAGCTCTTAAACACTACGCCTCCAGGGTTTCCGAGAGGATATGAATAGAATGGCTAAATGGTCATACCAGTGAAAAACAGAATGAATCCATCTGGCTCCAATTGAAGTGGTATTAGCAGTGGGGCCTAAGGTGTACACAACACAGCCTTGAGCCCACGCAAACCCTGCCGTACAGCTTCCTAGCTATCCAGGAGGGAACGAAGGCCAAAGGTTAGAGCCACAAGTCCATTGTGTGCCAATGGTAGGTACCCAGAATGTGCCAGGCCAATGAGACCAGCTGGTACCATACCATTCAGACTCATGTAAGATGATAATGTGGTGGCAAGTAACCATCATATTTGATGGACTCTATCTGTTGTCTAGAGTGATTATGTTCTTCCCAATAAAGAGGGGCAGTAGTGCTTCGGGAACTGTATCCTGGAGTTAGCCATATAAACCCATCTCATAACTGCCAGACAGTACCAAATGGTCTGGTAGTTCTGTTTCTGGGAGCATTTTTAGCAGTTTCTCTGGCCATTTGTATGAGACAGCTGAGAAAGAAAGTGTATCCATTACCAGGTTTGTTCAGGGTATGAACAAATAAGGATTGTCTAGAGTTATGGATAAATTTAGTACGATAAATTCCTATTTTTCCTCAAGTATAAACTTGGCAGGAGAGGCCCAGTCTTTCCCTTGCAGGGGAGAGACCCACCAGGGAATCCCAGAGGAGCTGGACATGGGCATAACGTCACAGATCCAGCAATTTTTTTGATTTAATGTTTGTACAAATAAATGAGCCCATTGAATAAAAACATTGCTTCTCCAAGGGTATATAAAAGGAATCATCAGGGAAAAATACAAGAAAAAGGAGGTTACTTTCACTGAGGACAGAAGAAGGGAAAGGAAAAGAAAAAGAGGAGGGGGAAGAAAAAACTTGTTTAGATAGAATCTTGATTCAGTGGTCTTGGAATAGCTTTCTCTGTCTTAGACATTGTCTGCTTCGGGTCATCCTCGGCAAAGATGAAGGCAGAGGATCCTGGCAACTGCACTTGTCCAAGGGTTCGGTGGAGCGCTTTTAGGCTGCAAAATGTGTACCCAGAGTTTTACTCCTTCAAGTTTGATTGCACATTGGTTGGTGTCTTAGTCATCTAGTGCTGCTATAACAGAAATACCACAAGTGGTTGGCTTTAACAAAGAGAAATTTATCTCCTCACAGTCTGGTAGGCTAGAAGTCTAAATTCAGGGTATCAGCTCCAGGAGAAGGCTTTCTCTCTCTGTCAGCTCTGGAGGAAGGTCCTTATCAATATTCCCCTGGACTAGGAACTTTTCCACACAGGAGCTGTGGGTCCAAAGGACGCGCTCTGCCCCTGGCATTGCTTTCTTGATGGTGTGAGGACCCCACTCTCTGCTTGCTTCCTTTTTCTTTTATCTCTTAAGGTAAAAGATGGTGCAGGCCATATTTCAGGGAAACTCCATTTACATTGAATCAGGGATGTGACCTTAGTAAGGGTGTTACAGTCTCACCCTAATCCACTTTAACATAAAATTATAATCACAAAATTGAGGACAACCACACAATACTGGGAATCATGGCCTAACCGAGTTGACACATATTTTGGGGGTACACAGTTCAGTCCATGACATGGAAGAGACATGTCTTTTCCAGCAAGGTTCCAAAGAGCGTTGCAGTGGGAAGTTTTCCAACATACTAGATCTCTTGGTGCCAACAGGGAGTTGTTTTCAAAATTGCGGTGATCCTTTTATTTTTTTGGCAGAAGTTTGTTCCAGGTGTGAAATACAAGTTTGAGCGTATGTCATTAAGCCTTTGCATACAGTAGTTCACAGTAGTTCAGAATATCAGCATTAACTAATTGCGGATCAGTATAAGTTGTGTGACTTAAAAGTAAGGGTCGTCTAGTCACAAGCTCAGGAGGAGTTAATTTATGTTTTCCAAAAGGGGTGGATTTAAGGTTGAGTAAAGCCAGAGCCAGTATCTTAGGTCATGGCAGATGTAGTGTTTCAGTTAATTTAGCTAGCTGTTGCTTTATAATAATATCATTTGTTATTTCAACGAATCCAGATGATTGGAGGTGATATAGGGTGTGTGAATGTTGAGTAATTAGAAGTATTCGGCAAATTTCTTTGATTGTCCAGTGAAATGAGTTCCCCAATCACTGTGCAGCGTGGTGTGTGTACCCCAAGAAGGAATGGTGTCCTCACAAAATTCTTTGGCAGTGAAGGTGGCAGTTGCTTTTCAACAGGGGTAAGCTTTAGGCCCACGTGAATACATACAGATAAGGATTAAAACATATTTGTTTGACATAGAAGAAGGGAGCTGAATGAAATCCATCTGTCATTCCCTCATCGGTCCAATGGGTGGGGGAAATTGCCCAGGGGAAACCTTTTTTTTTTTTTAATTAATTTTTATTAAGCTTCAAGTGAACATTTACCATTCCAATCAGTCTGTCACATGTAGGTTTACATACATCTTACTCCCTTCTCCCACTTGCTCTCCCCCTATTGAGTCAGCCCTTTCAGTCTCTCGTTTCGTGCCAATTTTGCCATCTTCCCTCTCTCTCTATCTTCCCATCCCCCCTCCAGTCAAGAGTTGCCAACACACTCTCCAGTGTCCACCTAATTTAATTGGCTCACTCTTCATCAGCATCTGTCTTCCCCCCACCGACCAGTCCTTTTCATGCCTGATGAGTTGTCTTCGGGGATGGTTCCTGTCCTGTGCCATCAGAAGTTCTGGGGAGCATTGTCTCTGGGATTCCTCTAGTCACATTCATATCATTAGGTATGGTCTTTTTATGAGAATTTGGGGTCTGTATCCCATTGGCCTCCTGCTCCCTCAGGAGTTGTCTGTTGTGCTCCCTGTCAGGGCAGATATCGATTGTGGCTGGGCACCAACTAGTTCTTCTGGTCTCAGGGTAATGTAGGTCTCTGGTTCATGTGGCCCTTTCTGTCTCTTGGGTTCTTAGTTGTCGTGTGACCTTGGTGTTCTTCCTTTGCCTTTGCTCCAGGTGGGTTGAGACCAATTGATGTATCTTAGATGGCTGCTTGTTGGCATTTAGGACCCCAGGCGCCACAATTCAAAGTGGGATGCAGAATGTTTTCATAATAGAATTATTTTGCCCGTTGACTTAGAAGTCTCCTCAAACCATGTTCCCCAGACCCCAGCCCCTGCTCCGCTGACCTTTGAAACTTTCATTTTATCCCGGAAACCTCTTTGCTTTTAGTCCAGTCCAGTTAGGCTGACCTTCCTTGTATTGTGTGTTGTCTTTCCCTTCACCCAAAGCAGTTCTTATCTACTGATTGATCAATAAAAAACCCTCTCCCTCCCTCCCCCCTTTGTAACCACAAAAGTATGTGTTCTTCTCCGTTTTTTCTATTTCTCAAGATCTTATAATAGTGGTCTTATACAATATTTGTCCTTTTGCCTCTGACTCATTTCGCTCAGCATAATGTCTTCCAGATTCCTCCATGTTATGAAATGTTTCAGAGATTCGTCACTGTTCTTTATCGATGCGTAGTATTCCATTGTGTGAATATACCACAATTTATTTACCCATTCATCCGTTGACGGACATCTTGGTTGCTTCCAGCTTTTTGCTATTGTAAACAGAGCTGCAATAAACATGGGTGTGCATATGTCTGTTTGTGTGAAGGCTCTTGTATCTCTAGGGTATATTCCGAGGAGTGGGATTTCTGGGTTGTGTGGTAGTTCTATATTTCTAACTGTTTAAGATAACGCCAGATGGATTTCCAAAGTGGTTGTACCATTTTACAATCCCACCAGCAGTGTATGAGAGTTCCAATCTCTCCGCAGCCTCTCCAACATTTATTATTTTGTGTTTTTTGGATTAATGCCAGTCTAGTTGGTGTGAGATGGAATCTCATCGTAGTTTTAATTTGCATTTCTCTAATGGCTAATGATCGGGAGCATTTTCTCATGTATCTGTTGGCTGCCTGAATACCTTCTTTAGTGAAATGTGTGTTCATATCCTTTGCCCACTTCTTGATTGGGTTGTTTGTCTTTTTGTGGTTGAGTTTTGACAGAATCATGTAGATTTTAGAGATCAGGCGCTGGTCTGAGATGTCATAGCTGAAAATTCTTTCCCAGTCTGTAGGTGGTCTTTTTACTCTTTTGGTGAAGTCTTTAGATGAGCATAGGTGTTTGATTTTTAGGAGCTCCCAGTTATCTGGTTTCTCTTCATCATTTTTGGTAATGTTTTGTATTCTGTTTATGCCCTGTATTAGGGCTCCTAGGGTTGTCCCTATTTTTTCTTCCATGATCTTTATCGTTTTAGTCTTTATGTTTAGGTCTTTGATCCATTTGGAGTTAGTTTTTGTGCATGGTGTGAGGCATAGGTCCTGTTTCATTCTTTTGCAAATGGATATCCAGTTATGCCAGCACCATTTGTTAAAAAGACTATCATTTCCAGGGGAAACCTTTAATGGCTTCCCTGCATTATGTTTGTGGCAGGTTGGCATGAAGTATAAACTTGTTTGACAGTGGGGAGAAACTTTCTCTACCAATGTTTCTCCACAATATGGATCATTTTGTTACTGCAGAATGAATTTAGGGAATGTAAAGCACTGACCATGAGGGTCATTAAATTGGGGGTAATACTGTTTTGTGTTTAGGTTTGACACAAAGAACTGATCCCTGATCCAGACAGTATCCTTGGGCTTCCCATTGCTCCCTTTCAGTGTCTGGAATGAGACTTTGCTGGGTTTTTAATTTTTGAGGAGCAGCAGGCAGAGTTTAACTCATCCTACACGTATAAGTAGAAATGATCTTATTTAAACTGGATGCAGCTTTTGCAGCTTTATCGACTAATACATCTCTCCATGTTCAGTACTTTGTTTACTAGTATGGGCTTCAACTTTAATGGTAGTGATTTCTTTAGGCAAAAGAAGAGCACCAAGCAGGTGATTAATTTGGGCTCTTTATTTTGTGCCCTGATGAGGTTAAGAATCCTCATATAAGTATACCTGGAATCTGTATATACATTGACAGTTGAGTTCTGAGCAAACTGGTGTGCATGGGTTCAGAAAACCAAACTTGTTGCCATTGAGTTGATTCTGACTTATAGCAACCCTATAGGACAGAGTAGAACTGCCCCGTAGGGTTTCCAAGGCTCTAATTTTTTTGGAAGCATACTGCCACATCTTTTTCCCACGGAGCAGCTGCTGGGTTCAAATTGCTGACCTTTCAGTTAGCAGGTGAGCGCTTAACTACTGCATCACCAGGACTCCTTGCATGGGTTAGGGCTATTAATCCTGCTAGTTGTGTGGGACTTAGCCTCTGGTAGAGAATGCTGTTCCAACATTTCAGTATCAGTAGTGACAACATACTTAACCCTATAGTTTTCTGGGGTACTAAATAAGAACCATCAGTACAGACAATGAGATCGTGGTTCGTGAGTAGGAGGAGTATCCTTTAAGTCAGCTATGGGAGTCAACAGTTGTTCAGTCAAGTCTAGACAGTCAGGATGTGGTTCACCTTCATCAGCTAGCGAAAGGAGAGAAGCAGGGTTAAGAAGGTGGCATCTGTGAATGCAGATGAGATGAAGAAAGTAAAAGAATGTCATAAGAGGAAAATCAGCTGGTAGATAGATGCTGGATTAAAGCAGAGTTAAGTAAGGTCTCTATGGAATGAGGGTCAGGAACTTCCAAATCATTCCCCATCACTATATCTGCAGTGACCTCTACTAATTTAGCAGTGCCAGCTACCATTCATAAACAGGGAGGATAGACATAGGCCACAGGGTCAAGCTGGAGGCTATAATAAACAGTAGGTCTCCTCTGACTTCCATGTTTTTGAATCAGAACACCTAGTGCCTTTCTGTTTCTTTTGTAATTAGGTATTCTCAGGCCTGGGGGTGCAGATAGGGCCCTTTTTAGCTCCGGGAACTGATGTTTCCTTTCTTTAGTCCAAACAAGACGTTCAGGGGTTTCAGTTTTCAATAGGCATAAAGGGGTTGGTCCATGAGAGAAAAATTGGGAATCCAAGTATGGCAGTAACCACACAGGCCAGGAACCCTCTAAGCTGTTTCCTCTTATGGGACAAAGGAAAGTCACAAGTGGTTTTTAAATGAGCAGGCTCCAGTTGAATACCTTGACTAGTAAGGAAATAATCCTTGGTATTAAACTTGTGGCAGGGCAAATTATAATTTGTCTTTAGATATTTTATGCCTCTTGTAAGCCAGCTGATCTAGCAAATAAACAGAATTGTATTCAGAACTTTCCTTACACTTGGAACAAATCAGTAAGTCATCCACATACTGAATGAGGATGGGCTTACAGAAGAAATCCAAATTCTCTAGGTCTGCTTTTTTTTTTTTTTTTTGTGGTGTCGTTACCTGGTTTTGGTATCAGGGATATGCTGGCTTCATAAAATGAGTTTGGGAGCATTCCTCTTCTATGCTCTGAAATACCTTTAGTAGTAGTGGTGTAACTCTTCTCTGAAAGTTTGGTAAAACTCTCCAGTGAAGCCATCTGGGACAGGGCTTTTATTTTGTTGTTGGGAGTTTTTAAATTACCTTTTCAATCTCTTCTTTTGTTATGGGTTTATTTAGTTGTTCTGCCTCTGTTTGTGTTAGTTTGTGTTAGTGTGTTTCTAGAAACTCATCCATTTATTCTAAGTTTTCAAATTTGTTAGAGTACAATTTTTTATAGTAATCTGATATGACTCCTTTAATTTCAGTTGTGTCTTTGTGATATCGCCCATCTCGTTTCTTATTTGGGTTTTTACTTCCTCTCCTGTTTTTCTTTTGCCAGTTTGGCCAATGGTATGCATGCATTTATTGCTATAAATTGACCTCTGAGCACTGCTTTAGCTGTGTCCCAAAGGTTCTGTTAGGAAGTGCTTTCATCCTCATTGGATTCTATGAATTCCTTTATTCTGTCCTTAATTTCTTCTATAACCCAGTGGTTTTTGAGCGAGGTGTTGTTTAGTTTCCAATGTTTGATTTCTTTTCCCTGCTTTTCCTGTTATTGATTTCTAGTTTTATGGCTTTATGGTTAGAGAAGATGCTTTGTAGTATTTTGATGTTTTGGATTCTGCCCAAGGCTTGCTTTATGACCTAAATGTGGTCTATTCTGGAGAATGTTCCATGTGCGTTGGAAGAGAAAGTATACTTGGCTGCTGTTGGGTGGAGTGTTCTGTATATGTCTGCATATGTCTATGAGGTCAAATTGGTTGATTGTGGCATCTAGATCTTCCGTGTCTTTATTGAGCTTCTTTTGGGCATTCTGTCCTTCACCCAAAGTGGTGTGTTGACGTCTCCTACTATTATTGTGGAGCTGTCTGTCTCAGTTTCCAATGCTGTTAGAGTTTATTTTATGTATCTTGCAGCCTTGTCATTGGGTGCATAAATATTTAATATGGTTATATCCTCCTGCTATATTGTCCCTTTAATCATTATATAGTGTTCTTCCTTATCCTTTGTGGTGGATTTAACTTTAAAGTCTATTTTGTCAGAAATTAATACTGCCACTCCTGCTCTATTTTGATTGTTGTTTGCTTGATATATTTTTTTCCATCCTTTGAGTTTTGAGTTTTAGTTTGTGTCTCTAAGTCTAAGGTGTGTCTCTTGTAGGCAGCATATAGACGATTCATGTTTTTTTTATCCATTCTGCCACTCTTTGTCTCTTTATTGGTGCATTTAGTCCATTTACGTTCAGTGTAATTACGGATAGGTATGCTGTCATTTTAATGTCTTCTTTTGTACGTTGTTGAGTTTGTTTTGCCCACTTAATTTTTTGTGCTTAAACCCACTGTTTAGTAGTTTATATATTTTTTCTCTTATTCGTTGTTGTTGGTTTTGTTTTTGCTGAGTATTTTTTACTTGTATTTTATTTTGATGAGTAGGATTGTTAGGCTCCTTTGTGGTACCTTAATATTTACCCCAATTTTTCTAAGTTTAAACCTGACTTTTACTCATTTATATCGCCTTGACTTCCTTTTCATATGAAAGAGCTATGACTATATTTCTTAAAAAAAAAAAAATTCTTAGCCCCACTTTATTGTTTTAATGTTGTCTTCTTTTATATTGATGACATTGGTGTTTCCCTGTTTTGAGCATTTTTTTATCTTGATTTATTTTTGTGATTTCTCTATCTGGGTTGGTATCTGGTTGCACTCTCCTGTGTTCTAGTCCTGGGTTGATATCCGATATTATTGATTTTTTAACCAGAGAACTCCCTTTAGTATTTCTTGTAGTTTGGGTTTGGTTTTTAAAAATTCCCCAAACTTTTGTTCATCTGGAAATGTCCTCATTTTGCCTTCATATTTGAGAGACAATTTTGCTGGATATGTGATTATTGGCTGGCAATTTTTTTCCTTCAGTGCTTTGTATAAGTCATGCCACTGCCTTCATGCCTGCATAGTTTCTGCCAAGTAGTCCGAGCCTATTCTTATTGACTCTCTTTTGTAGGTGACTTCGTTTATCCTCAGCTGCCCTTAAAATTTTCTCTATTTTTGGTTTTGGCAAGTTTGATTATAATATGTCTTGGTGACTTTATTTTGAGATCTACCTTATGTGGAGTTCGGTGAGCATCTTTGATAGATATCTTTTCATCTTTCATGATACTAGGGAAGTTTTCTGCTAACAAATCTTCAACAATTCTCTCTGTGTTTTCTGTTATCCCTCCCTGTTCTGGTACTCCAATCACTTATAGGTTATTTCTCTTGATAGAGACCTACATGATTCTTAGGGTTTCTTCAATTTTTTTAATTCTTTAATCTGATTTTTCTTCAAATACATTGGTGCTAAGTGTTTTATCTTAATCTCACTAATCCTGCTTTCCACATCCTCAGTTCAGCTCCTCTGACTTTCTATTACATTGTCTAATTCTGTAATTTTATTGTTAATCTTCTGAATTTCTGATTGCTGTCTCTTTATGGATTCTTGTAGCTTATTAAATTTTTCAGTATGTTCCTGAGTAACCTTTTTAATTTCTTCAACTGCTTTATCTGTGTGTTCCTTGGTTTGTTCTGCATTTTGCCTGATACCATTCCTGATGTCTTGAAGAGTTCTGTATATTTATCTTTTGTATTCTGCATCTCGTACTTCCAGGAATACAGATTCATCCAGAAGATTCCTTGAGTCTTTGTTTTGAGAGCTTGTTGAAGTGATCGTGGTCTGCTTCTTCATGTGTTTTGATATTGACTGTTGTCTTCGAGCCATCTCTAAGTTATTGCATTAATTTATGTTTGCTTACTGTATCCTAGCTTCTTGCTTTGTTTTGTTTTGATATGCCTAAATAGGCTGCTTGAGTGAGGTAGCTTGATTATTTTTGCCTTCGAAGCCCTAACATCCTGTCGCCAGATGGCTAGAGCTGTTACCAGGTATATGAGCCTAGGAGTCCATTCACTTTTCTTGTGTGGATTCAGCTCAGGTGTCCAGGTAGTTGGTCATCAGCTGTGTGTTCCAGGCTCTCTCCTACAGTCTTAGAGGGGCAGGGGTGATTGGTGTAGGTACAGGTATCTTGTTGCAGCAGGGGGTCATGCTCTGAACAAGGCAGGGGGCTGACACCCATCCCCGGAGTGTCTGGGAGGAAAGCTTTCCTGTTTCCTCCTGCCTTCCAGTCCCTGCCCCAAGGCTGGTACGCGCCTTTAGTCTTGTTTTGTTCCATGGACCTGTTCAGTCTTTGGCTGAAGGCTGAACCTCAGGGGTGACCTCATACTGAGCTGAAAGGGTGCCCAGGGGCCATACTCTCAGGGTTTCTCCATTCTCTGTCAGGCCAGCAAGTCTGATCTTTCCTTTTGAGTTAGAATTATGCTCTGTGTTTTTCTCCAGCTCTGTCTGGGACCCTCTCTTACGATCCCTGTCAGAGCAGTCAGTGGTGGTAGCTGAGTACCATCTCATTGTACTGGACACAGTCTTGTGAAGGCCGTGGTAGATGTGGTCCATTTGTCCTTTGGACTAATCATTCCCTTTTGTCATTGGTTTTCTTCATTCTTCTTTGCTCCTGATGGTGTGAGACAAGCGGAGTATTCTAGGTGGCTGCTTACAGGCTTTTAAGACCCTAGATGCTACTCACCAAAGGAGAATGTAGAACATATTCTTTATAAACTATGTTATGCCAGTTGAGCTAGATATGCCCTGAGATCATGGTCCTCACAACCCTCAGCCCAGCAATTCGGTCCTTCAGATAGTTTGGATGTGTCTATAGAGCTACCATAACCTTGCCTTGTACAGGTTGTGCTTGCTTCCCCAGTATTGTGCACTATCTTACCCTTCACTAATGTCACCACTTACCTATCTTCTGTATTAAGTGTTTTTCCATCTCCACCCCTCCCCTCCAGCATAACCATCAAAGATTGTTTTTGTATGTAAACCTTTTCATGAGTATTTACAGTAATGGTCTCATACAATATTTGTCCTTTTGTAATTGACTTGTTTTACTCATCATAATGTCCTCCAGATCCATCCATGTTATGAAATAGATGCTTCAGATTCATTATTGTGTGTAACACTTCATTGTGTGTATGTACCACAGTTTGTTTATCCATTCATCTGTTGATGGGCATCTAGGTTGTTGCCATCTTTTTGCTATTGTGAACAATTCTGCAGTGAACATGAGTGTGTATATGACTGTCCATGTGATGACTCTTATTTCTCTAGGATATATTCTTAGGAGTGAGAGTGCTGGATCATATGGTGTTTCTATTTATAGCTTTCTAAGGACATGCCATATCATTTTCCAAAATGGGTGTATCATTTTGCATTCCTAGCAGCAGTGCATAAGAGCTCGATCTCCCCATAGTCTCTCCAACATCTGTTATTTCCTGTGCTAGTAATGCCAGGGCGAGATGGTATTTCATTGTGGTTTTGATTTGCATTTCTCTAATGGCTAGAGATACTGAGCATTTCCTTATGGGTCTGTTGGTTACTTGAATGTCTTCTTTGGTGAAGGGTCTGTTCATTTCCTTTGCCCATTTTTTTAATTGGATTAGTTGTCTTTTTGTTGTAGAGGTATTGGATTTCCTTGTAGATTTTAGAGATTGGACCTTTGTCTGATTTGTACTACCCAAGAATTTTTTCCCAGCCTCTGGGTTCTCTTTTTATTCTTTTGGTGAAGTCTTTTAATGTGCATAAGTGTTTTAATTTTTAGAAGATCCCAGTTACTTAGCTTATCCTCTAGAGCTTGTGTGTTGTTGGTTGTGGTTTGTATCCTGTTAATGACGTGTATTAGGACCTCTAGCATTAATCTTATTTTTTCTTTTGTGAACTTCATGGTTTTTGGCTTTATATTTAGGTTTTTGATCCATTTTGAATTCGTTTTTATATATGGTGTGAGGTAGGGGTCCTGTTTCTTTTTTCTTTTTTGCAGATGAACATCCAGTTTTTCCAGCACCATTTGTCAAAAAGACTGTCTTTTCCCCATCTAATGGACTTTGGGCCCTTGTTGAAGACAGATGGATGGATTTACATCTGGGTTCTCATTTCTGTTCCATTGGTCAATGTATCTGTCCTTGTACCAGTAACCAGGCTGTTTTGACTACTGTAGCTGTATAGTAGGTTCTGAGGTCAGGTAGTGGGAGTCCTCCTACTTTATGCTTCTTCAGAAGTGCTTTCCTTGTCTGGGGCTTCTTCCCTTTCCATGTAAAGTTAATGATAAGTTTTCCCATCTCTAAAAAATGTTGTTGGTATTTGGATTGGGATTGTATTGTATTCGTAAATTGCTTTGGGTAGAATTGTCATTTTCACATGTTTAGTCTACCTATTCAAGCCTCGAGTTGCAATAGTGAAGGATTCCATGGGGAAAATATTAAACGACACAGGAAGCATCAAAAGAAGATGGAAGGAATACACAGAGTCATTATACCAAAAAGAATTAGTCTGTATTCAGCCATTTCAAGAGGTGGCATATGATCAGGAACCAATGGTACTGAAGGAAGAAGTCCAAGCTGCTCTGAAGGCACTGGCGAAAAACAAGGCTCCAGGAATTGATGGAATATCAACTGAGATGTTTTAACAAACACACGCAGCACTGGAGGTGCTCACCCATCTATGCCAAGAAATATGGAAGACAGCTTCCTGGCCAACTGACTGGAACAGATCCATATTTATGCCTGTTTCCAAGAAAGGTGATCCAACCGAATGTGGAAATGATAGAACAATGTGATTAATATCACACACAAGGAAAATTTTGCTGAAGATCATTCAAAAACCGCTGCAGTAGTATATTCACAGGGAACTGCCAGAAATTCAGGCCGGTTTCAGAAGAGGACATGGAACCAGGGATATCATTGTTGCTGTCAGATGGATCCTGGCTGAAAGCAGAGAATACCAGAAGGATGTTTACCTGTGTTTTATTGACTATGCAGAGGCATTCGACTGTGTGGATCATAACAAATTATGGATAACGTTGCGAGGAATGGGAATTCCAGAACATTTAATTGTGCTTATGAGGAACCTGTACATAGATCAAGAGCAGTTGTTCGGATAGAACAAGGGGATACTGATTGGTTCAAAGTCAGGAAAGGCGTGCGTCAGGATTGTATTCCTTCACCATACCTATTGAATCTGTATGCTGAACAAATAATCCGAGAAGCTGGACTATATGAAGAAGAACGGGGCATCAGGATTGGAGAAAGACTCGTTAACAACCTGCGTTATGCATATGACACAACCTTGCTTGCTGAAAGTGAAGAGGACTTGAAGCACTTACTAATGAAGATCAAAGACCACAGCCTTCAGTGCAGATTACACCTCAACATAAAGAAAACAAAAACCCTCACAACTGGATCAATGAGCAACATGATAAACGGAGAAAAGATTGAAGTTGTCAAGGATTTCATTTTACTTGGATCCACAGTCAACACCCATGGAAGCAGCAGTCAAGAAATCAAAAGACGTATTGCATTGTGCAAATCTGCTGCAAAGGACCTCTTCAAAGTGTTGAAGAGCAAAAATGTCACCTTGAAGACTAAGCTGTGCCTGACCCAAACCATGGTATTTCCAATCGCATCATATGCATGTGAAAGCTGGACAATGAATAAGGAAGACCGAAGAAGAGTTGACGCCTTTGAATTGTGGTGGTGGTGAAGAGTATGGAATATACCATGGACTGCCAAAAGAATGAACAAATCTGTCTTGGAAGAAGTGTGGCCAGAATGCTCCTTAGAGGCAAGGATGGCGAGACTGCGTCTTACATACTTTGGACATGTTGTCAGGATGGATCAGTCCCTGTAGAAGGACATCATGCTTGGCAGAGTACAGGGTCAGCGGAAAAGAGGAAGACCCTCAACGAGGTGGATTGACGCAGTGGCTGCAACAATGAGCTTAAGCATAACAACGATTGTAAGGATGTTGCAGGATCAGGCAGCGTTTCGTTCTGTTGTGCACAGGGTCGCTATGAGTCAGAACCGACTTGACAGCACATAACAACAAGTCTACCTATCCATGAGCATGGTATATTTTTCCATTTATATACATGTCTTTTGGTTTCTTGCAGTAGTGTTTCATAGTTTTCTTTCTATAGGTTTTTTACATCCCTGGTTAGATTTATTCCTAAGTATTTTATTTTTTTTAAGGACTATTATAAATGGTATGGAAATCCTGGTGGCGTAGCGGTTAAGTGCTATGGCTGCTAACCAAAGGGTCGGCAGTTTGAATCCGCCAGGTGCTCCTTGGAAACTATGGGGCAGTTCTACCCTGTCCTATAGGGTCACTATGAGTCGGAATCGAGTTGAGGCACTGGGCTTGGTTTTTTTGGTTTTATAAATGTAATGGTTTTCCTAATTTCCTTTTCATCCTTCTTGTTATTGGCATATAGGAATCCAACTGATTTTTGTATGTTTATCTTGTATCTTTCAACTCTACTGAATCTTTCTGTTAGTTCCAGTAGTTTTCTTGTGGAGTCTTTTGGGTTACCTATGCATAGCATCGTATCATCTGTAAATAGGGAGAGTTTAACTTCCTCCTTACCAATTTGGATGCTCGCTCTTTCTCCTTCTTGGTTTATTGCTCTAGGTAGAACTTCCAGCACAGTGTTAAATAGGAGTGGTGATAAAGGGCATTCTTGTCTTGTTCGTGTTCTCAAGGGGAATGTTTTCAGCCTCTCTTTATTAAGAATGGTCTTGGCCATTGGTTTTGCATAGATGCCGTTTACTATGTTGAGAAATTTTCCTTCTATACCTATTGTATTGAGAGTTTTTATCAGGAATGGGTTTTGGACTTTCTCGAATGCCTTTTCCGTGTCAATTGAGATGCTCATGTGCTTCTTTTCTTTCTTTTTATTTATGTGGTGAATTATAAGTAATTTTCTAATGTTGAACCATCCTTGCATACCTGGTATGAATCATACTTGGTTGTCGTATATTATTTTTTTTGATATGATCCTGAATTCTATTGGGTAGAATTTTGTTGAGAGATTGATCTGTAGTTTTCTTTTTTTGTGGTGTCTTTGCCTGGTTTTGGTATCAACTGTGCTGGCTTCATAGAATGAATTTGGAAGTATCTCTTCCTTTTCTGTGTTCTGAAATAGTTTGAGTTGTACTGGTGTAAGCTCTTCTCTGAATGTCTGGTAAAATTCTCCAGTAAAGCCATCTGGGCCAGGGCTTTTTTTGTTTGGAGTTTTTTTTATTACATTTTTCAATATCTTTTTATGGGGTTGTTCAGATTTTCAAGATAATTTTTTGTTAGTTTGGGCAGGTAGTGTGTTTCTAGAAATGTGTCCATTTCCTCTAGGTTTTCAATTTTTTTGGAGTATAGTTTTTTGTGATACCCTGTTATGATTGTCTTTATTTCGGTTGAGTCTGTTGTAATGTATCCCGTTTCATTTCTTATTTGGGTTATTTACATCCTCTCCTCGTTTTCTTTTGTCAGTTTGGCTAGTGGTTTTTCAATTTTGTTGATCCTTTCAGAGAACCAACTTTTGGTTTTGTTGATTCTTTCTTTTTTCTATTTCATTTATTTCTGTTCTGTTTATTTCCTTTCTTCTGGTGGCTGTGGGCTTCTTTTGCTGTTCTCTTTATATTTGTTCTAGTTGTAGGGCTAATGTTTTGATTTTGTCCCTTCTTTTTTGATGTGTGCATCTATTGCTATAAATTGACCTCTGAGGACTGTCTTTGCTGTGTCCCAAAGGTTTTGGTATGATGTGTTTCCATTCTCATTTGTTTCTAGGAATTTTTTGATTCCACCTCTGATTTCTTCTATTACCCAGTGGTTTTTAAAAAAAGCAGGGTGTTATGCAGTTTCCATGTAATCGTTTTTTTTTTTCCTTACTCTTCCTGTTATTAATTTCTCCTTTGATGGCATTGCTGTCAGAGAAGATTCTTTGTATTATCTCAGTGTTTTGGATTTTATTGAGGATTGCCATGTGGCCTAAGATGTGGTCTATTCTGGTGAATGTTTCATGTGCTTTGGAAAAGAATTTTTACTTTGCAGCTGTTCAGTGACTTGTTCTGTATATGTCTGTGAGGCCAAGTTGACTGATTGTGCTCTTTAGCTCTTCTGTATCTTTGTTGAGTTTCTTTCTAGATGTTTTGTCCTTTATTGAGAATGGCGTGTTGAAGTTTCCTACGATTATTGTAGAACTGTCGATTTCTCTTTTCAGTGATGCTAGAGCTTGTTTTATGTATTTTGGAGCCCTGTCATTGGGTGCATAGATTTTTATTGTTGTTGTCTTCATGATGGATTGTCCCTTTAATCATTATATAGTGATTTGTCTTTTATGTTGGATTTTGTTTTAAAGTGTATTTTATCTGAGATCAGAATTGCTGCTCCTGCTCTTTTTTGGTAGTTACTTGCTTGATATATTTTTTTCCATTCTTTGATTTTTAATAAAGTTGCATCTTTGTTTCTAAGTTGTGTCTCTTTTAGACAGCATATTGATGGATCCTGTTTTGTTTTTTTACTCATTCTGTCACTTTGTGTGTCTGTGTGGGTGCATTTCGGCCATTTACATTCTGTGTAATTATTGATAGGTGTGAGATTATTGCTATCCTTTTGTAGTGCTTTTTTTTGGTGATGCTAACATTTTTTTTTTTGTTCCTCTTACTCTCTCCTGTGCTGAGTTCCTTTTGTTAGCGGATTTCTTTTGTTTTTGTAGGTTTTATCTTGATGAGTAGGTTTGCTAACTTTCTCTGAGGTTACCTTGAAATTTACCCTTATCTTCCTAGGTTTGAACCAGTCTATTATTACTTGTTATTGCCTTGCCTTCCTCTCCATTACAAAGTTCTGTACCTTCACCATTTATTCCCTCTCTTATTGTTCTGACATTGTCGTCATTTATAGATAAACCTCTCTGGTTCCCTGTTGCAATTCTTTTGGTTTTAGATAATCCTTGAGAGTTTATTTCCTATATTGGTATCTGGCTGGTACAAGCTTGTTTGTTCTCAGACTGAAGGACTCCCTTTAATAATTCTTGTAGGTTTGGTTTGGTTTGTACATAGTCCCTTAATTTCTGTTTATCTGGAAATGTCCTAATTTCGCCATCATATTTGAACAAAAGTTTTGCTGGATATATTATTCATGGTTGGCAATGTTTTTCTTTCAAGGTTTTATATAAATCATCCCATTGCCTTCTTGCTTGCATGGTTTCTGCCAAATAATCAGAGTTTAGTGTTATGTGTTTCTGCTGAATAGTCAGAGTTTAGCGTATGTGACTTTTTGTTTTTCTTGAGCTGCTTGCAGGATGTTTTCTCTGTCTGTGGTTTTAGTGAGTGTGATTATGATATGCCTTGGTGTTTTTCCTTTGGGGTCTGAGTCATCTAGTGCTGCTAAGGAGAAGTACCACAAGTGGATGGCTTTAACAAAGTGAAATTTATTTTCTCACAGTCTAGTAGGTGCCAAGTCCTAATTAAGGGCTTCGGCTCCAGGGGAAGACTTTCTCTCTCCATTGGTTCTGGAGCAAGGTCTTTGTCCTTAATCTTCCCCTGGTCGAGGAGCTTCTCAGGCACAGGGACCTTGTGTCCCAAGGACGTGCTCTGCTCCTGGTGCTGCTTTCTTGGTGGTATGAGGTCCCCAACTCTCTGCTTGTTTCCCTTCCCTTTTATCTTTTAAGAGAGAAAAGGTGGTGTAGGCCACACCCCAGGTAAATTCCCTTTACATTGGATTAGGGAAGTGCCCTAAGTAAGGGTGGTGTTACAATCCCACTGTAATCCTCTCAACATAAAATTACAGTCACAAAATAGAGGACAACCACAGAATACTGGGAATCACACATTTTTGGGGGACATAATTCAATCCATGACAGGACCTGTCCTATATGGGGTTTGTTGAGCTTCTTGGATGGTCATCTTTTCATCTTTCATGCTGTTTGGGAAGTTTAAGCAGTTCATCAGTGATCCTCTCTATGTTTTCCGTTTTCTCTCCCTGTTCTGGAACTCCGATCACTTGCAAATTTTTGCTTTTGACTGTATCCCACATATTTCTCAGGGTTTCCTCGTTTTTCTTAGTTCTTTTTTCTGATTTTTCTCAACCTGAGTTGTATGCAAGTGCTTGTCTTCAATTTCACTGATCCTGTCTTCTGTCATTTCAAACCTTCTCCTCAGATCTTCTATGACACCATCCATTTCTTTAATCTTGTTTATCTTTTGGATTTGTAAATGTTATTTTTGTATGATTTCTAGTTGTGAATTTATTTTGACATTTTGTTTCTGTATTATTTCCTGAATTCCATTTTTTTGTGTGTATTTTCTATGAATTTGTCTTTTCCATAAATTTGTCTTTTTTTCCTCATTTTGATCTATTTTTTGCTTCAACTCTTGGATAGCTCTGAATATTACAGATTTGAATTCCCTGTCAGGTAGTTCTAGTGATTTTTCTTCTACTGGAAAGTCATCTGCTAATTTATTTTAGATGCCTACTGAAACCATCCTGTCTTTTTTTTTTTTTTTTAGATATGTGCTGATATTGTCTGCTGTCTCCAGGGCATTCATTAGTTATTTTCTTCATTTCTTGATTGTAGATTTGTTTTGTCCTGGTTTTTTGTTTTATCTGGTTATGTCTCAGCAGGCAGACTGTGCTTTTTTTGTTGTTTGCTTGTTTGTAGTTGTAATACTTTTTACCTCCTTGTCCAGTGGGTGGGGCCAGTCACTCAGCTATGATGCAGCAGGGCAAGTCCAGCTGAAGGGGAGGGGCTGGGATGGGTTATTGGTGGCACATACTAAGGCCGACAGGGTGGACCAGGAATTAGTGCCAGGCAGGTTCTGGTATTCCTTTCCTGTGCTTCTCAGAGGTGCGATGTTCAGTACATGGTGCAGGTAGGTAGGAAAGAGGGGGCAGGTTGTGATGTATGGAGCTAAAATTGGTATGGGAAAGAGGAGAGAGAAACAGGAACTAAAAACAAAGGGAAAAAAAATCCACCAGAAGAAAAAAGTGCAATGGGAGCTCGTTGTTGGAGTGGAGAGATGAGAACCCGGGAAATGGAGAGTAGGGAAAAGGAAAAAAAATAAAAAAGGAAAATGGAAAAAAAAAATAGATTAAAAATTTGGAAAAGAAAAGGAAATGTATTTAAAAAAAAAAAAAAAAAGCCTTCAGGGGTCCCACCAGTGTGGCTGCGAAGACTGGGGAAGTTTCCCAGTTTGTGTAGTACAGCCTGGCTAGAGGGTATATAGATGTTACACAGTACCAGGTACTCAGGAAACTGGAAAAGAAAGTATAGACAGACAAGAACCGAGAAATAAGGAAAGAAAGGGAAAAAGAGAAGTAAAAGGAAATAAAAAAGAGAAAAGAATGGCCCCAGGGATCCCGCATACGTGGCTACACAGATGGGGGGAGTGCCTCCTAGCTCATGCAGTGCACCCTGGCTAGAAGGGGCTCCCAAGTGTGAAAAGAGAAAGAAACAAAATAAAACAGATCAAAGCAAAACAAAACAAGCAAAAAAAAAGTCCCAGAGATCCCACCAGCGTGGTGTCATGGGCCGGGGTAGCGATCCCCAGTTATGCAGGGCTTCACAGCCTTTCAAGAAGAAGCAAAGATGCGCACGGAGCCAGGTGTTTAAGGGAGAGGAGGGGGAGATGGTAGGAGGCACAGAAGAAACTAAAAGACAGAAAGAAGCTACACCAGCTTAGGGACCCAGTCAGTATGGACGGGGGAATCCAAGCAGCCTGGGGTGGAAGCAGTTGCTTCCTGGCCAAGAATCTGAAGCTGGCGGGAAGCAGAGGAGGCCGAAGTGGGAAGGGAACAAGGAGAGGGGTTAGGAAACCGCATATCATTCGTTATTGGGTGCTCTGTCTCCTGCTGGGAACTTCGTGAAGTTGCTTTCCCGTACTTCCTGTTCGCCTGTCTCTGATGTGGGTGGGGCAAATTCAAGCAGCATGGACACTGCACTTCGCAGCTGGTTGATCCACTGCAGCTAGCCAGGAAGCTTGGAGGTAGAAGAACAGGAAGAGGATGGGGGCAGTGGGAAAGTATGCATTGCTGGTTACCAGTTGTTCTGTCTCCTGCTGAGAGCTCCGTGAAGCTGCTTTCCCATGCTCCCCGCCAGCTGATCTCCGACAGGAGTCCAAGATGGCAAATCCCTGCTGCATTTGCTGTAAAGGAATCTCAGCAAGTATGTTTCCTCACTCTCAGTCCTCTGTCAGTTTCTTATTCTATTTGGTGTTTGGCTGAGTTCTTTATTTCTTTGTTTGACACTTCGGGTTCCAGGAGTGATGTTTGTCTTTGTTTTACTTAGGTTTTTGGGTCTTTGCTGTGGAGGGACAGCGTGGTGCTTCTGTCTGTGGTGCCAGGTTGCCCAGAAGTTGCCATGGAGCTTTTTAACAGGCAGGATGGGTGTGTTGCAAGAACTAGTACAAGGCATGATGAGTTTCTTGTCTAGGAAACCCCTAATTATAGGGGTTACACCTTTAATGGCCTCAAATTTCAGTGGTGTTTAGAGGGTTAATTTGGACTTTAATAGGTTGGGCACTTGGTATTTTCCAAATATCAGTAGAAGAGATTGCCCACAGTTGAGGAAGAATAGTAGGTAGTAGTGGACACCTGTCTCCAAATGTACCCTTTCCTCTGGCAGATGTAAGGCCTCTAAGTGACAAATTAGTTTGGGCATAGGGTTTTCTGGAAGTTGAAGAACTCTGTCCTTTTTTCCTAAAGGTTATAGTACTGTCTCATTTTCCCCAGTAGATCTCTTCCCAAGAGATTTATAGGGGCTGTGTCACATAAAAGTAATGAGTGGCAGTTGGTCACTGACCCTACAGAAACTGAAATGGGAAGGGACTGGATGACGTGCTGAGTAATGTTAGAAACCTCCACTATATCAATAGTTTTTTTTACTCCATGGAGTAGTCTGTGATAAAGAAGTGGGGTTAATTGCAGACAAGGTAGTACCAGTATTGATTAAAAAGGTGTGTGGTTCACCATTAATTAGTAATATAGCTTCACCTTGAGAATTAAGGGGCAGAGCCAGTTGCAGCCTGACAACTTCCTCAGATCCTCGTCAGGGGCAGTCCTTGGGAGTTTTGTCTGTACTTTCTGGCGTTCTTTTTTCCAGTGCCCAGGATTTTTTTCAGTAATAGCAAATTCCAGCATGTGTAACAACTAGGGGATTGCCAGGTCAGGTGCTAGAAGATTGAAGCTGTTGAAGTTGTAAAGTCATGAGGTGATTGTGCTTATTTGTCTTATCAGTTTGAAGTATCTGAGCCAATTGTTCAATTGAGTGTGCTAGTTCCACTATTGGACCCATGTCCCAGTCTAAACTATGTCGTTTGACAAGGATGGCTAGTTCAGGCTTAAGGCCATTAACAAACATAGAGTTAAAAGCTTTTCTGGCACCTTTTATTTCTAGACCAGCGTGTTCAGAGAAAGATTTCGTTAAGTGTTCTAGGAAGTTGTATACAGTTTTGCCTGGTCCTTTTTGGCAGCCTTGAATTTTGGCGCAATGAATCTTTCTAGGAAAGACTTTTTGTATAGCTTCTGATAATTTATGAGCTAAAAGCCTTAAAGTTGTTTAAAAATTTAGCCGGCATTGCCGTGCCAGCTTCTAAACTTTGTTCAGCATTTTCCCGCTCCTTTAACCGGATCCAATTTGGGGCTTCCCCAGGACTCACCCAAATGCATATTAGCAGGTGTAAGTCAGGGCGTCCTCGTTGGTAGGCATCAGTTAATATCCTGAATTTCTCTGGGTTTTCTACAGAGTTAGCAAATTCCTTTTGTGTAGTCCTTAACTCTGCTTATATACCATGGAGTAAAAGTAATGACAGGTGGCTTGTTTTCCCCTTCTTCACCGGATTTTATTTTAAAAGTCATTTGGGGCACAGGGGCCCTGGAAGGTTTAGGATCTGAAAGGAGATCAGAGTGAGCAAAGGGTATCTCAGAGAGATTTGAGCACTCATCAGAATAAGGAGGTAAAGCCAAATAAAGAGCAGCAAAGAGGGAGAGAAGAACCAGAGTATCTTTTTTGGTAAAGCAGTAATTTCATTAAGGAGTTTAAGGTTATATTCGTTCAATTTTGGAACAGTGTCCTTCAAAGAGGGTATTTTAGAATCCTGAATACATTTGATGCCTCAGAATACCAATCAAAATAAACATGGCATTGTTTTGTATGGTTTGGGCACCATGGTTTTCTAATTTAGATCTTAGGTATACTAGTTTTCCAACTGAAAACTACCTCAAAGTCATCACTGATTTGGCAAACTGATGTTAGTGAGCTCAAACCATAAATCCAAACACAGACAGGACCTAGACCTGTAGCTCTTAGCCATGTAGTGAGCCAGAGTTCTGCTAGGAAAATCTGCTGCTTCCTAGGGAGACCCCATTTTGAGACAGATTTAACAGCAACAAAACAACAAATGCACCAAACTCATAATAAATATCTGTTTCAAGCTCAAAATGCAAAGAGTGGAACTTGAGAATCCAAGAGGGCTTACCAGGATGACACCCAGATGCTTCATGGAGAGAGTAAGCCAAAAGGGCTTTTGCAGGTACCATTCCTGTGTCCGATGAGACCTCTGGGGTACTCTGGTCATCCACTTTGAATCTCACTTCTGACACCAGGAATTGTCAAAAGCCTAAACTTGCAGAGAAATACCAGGTTTAGAGCCGTGAAGATCTGAGTTTGGGTCTTCAGCTGTGGTACTTACTTACCACCTAGGGCAGTGTTTGGCACATAGTATGCACCCAGTGAGTAGTAGAAATTGAAGTGAAAATGCTACTACATATAATCAAGTTAAAATATAAATGTGTTAAGCAAGTCAGCTTTGTTGATTTTTAACTGTAATGTGTTGCACTTTTAGCTTTTATTTTTGTTATCATTTTATGTATAGCTACTGTGAAATTGGTTCCCTTTAATGACTTGGTGGCACTGGGTAATGAACAGTACCTAGGCAGTAAAAACAACAAAAATACTACACAAATAATTTCCTACAATAAATGACCTTAGCTGTGAGTTGGAAATCAGAGATCAAAATTGAATGTGTTGTCATATATCAGGAATATGTCAGTGTCAGATCTTTTCTGGATTTTAAATGTATCCTAAATAATATTTTTAAAAAACCATGAAATTTTAAAATGTCTTTGAAGTTTCAAAATAGTTCCCCTCTTTGGAATAAAAGTAGTTTGGGTAGACAAAATTAAGGTAAAAATATTATTCTCATAAACTTAAAATTAAGTTCAGAATATTGAAGTGCAGTATATTATTTATTTGTTTCGAGAATAGTGATTTTTTTTCCACTCCAGGAAGTCTGCAGAGGTGGTATGCAAGCGGTTTGCACTCAGCTACTAATCTAAAAGTTGGTGGTTTGAAGCCACCCATTGGCATCACGGAAAAAAAAGCCTGGCAATCTGCTTTTGCAAAGATTATAAACAGGAAAACCCTATGGAGCAATTCTACTGTGTCACACATGGAGTCACCATGAGTTGGAATTGACTTCACAGCAGTGGGTTAAGGTTTTGTTTTGTTTTGTTTACTTCTTTGGGGCTCAGGTTTTGTATATATAACCCTCTTGTTATTTTATAGTTGCAGTTATATTCAGATGCAAGTGTAGCACTTCTAAAGTTGAATAACCCCAGGGGTTTCCAAGAACTGAATAAACAAACTAAGAAGAACATGACCATCGATGGAAAAGAACTGACCATAAGTCCTGCATACTTATTGTGGGATCTGAGTGCCATCAGCCAGGTGAGGGGTGCAGAGATTCTTTTAAAACTCAAATCAAAGGTTTAGAATGTTAAGGATTTGTAAGTCACCAGGTGAGGAGAAGGAAGAGGACCTGTAGAAAGGTGAGCTGAGTGGACCTTTCTGATTTTCCAGCCACTACCATTTTTACCATTGGTAGTCCCTGACTTACTATGGGGTTCCGTTCCAATGACTCCATTGTAAATCAGTTCTGACGTAAGTCAAGTACCTCACTTTTTTTTTGTTTTTAAGTTTTCATTATTATTGCTTTTAATTATAGTTATCCTTGTAAATCTGATCTTTATTTGGCTTTGGGGGTTGGAAATATTACATATAAACTTACAGATACATTTTAACATTTTATGTAGTACATATTTCTAATGATAAGATGTACAAAAAAAGACATAAGTGCAGTTCATCGTTACTTGAACATGTCGTAAGTTGAAGACTACGTGTAATTGCAATGATATAGAATTACGTTAACTCAAGAGTATTTTCTATAACGTGGCTTAAAGAAATGCTGTGTCTTTGAGGTTTTTGTTTTTGTTTTTTTTTAAATATGGTGAGTCTTTTGCATTTTTTGTAACATTTAAAAGTAGGACTCAGTCTCTAAAAGTCTGCCGGAGCACAAGTTGAAGAATGTTATCAATATCAGTGTCATTGAATGGCACATGTAGAAGTTATTGAATCAATGTATGTCCTGCTGGGAATACGCTCAACAAGAAAAGTCTGCCAAGGCACCCTGAGAGCACAGGGGAAAGAGGAAGAAGAGGATGTTTTACTTTCTCATGCCCCAACTGTTTTTCTCAGTCTAAGCAGGATGAAGATGTGTCTGCCAGCCGTTTTGAGGATAACGAAGAGCTGAGATACTCATTGCGATCTATCGAGAGGCACGCACCATGGGTTCGGAATATTTTCATTGTCACCAATGGGCAGATTCCATCTTGGCTGAACCTAGATAACCCTCGAGTAACAATAGTAACACACCAGGTACATGACTTTCCAAATACGGCAAGGCCATGGGTTCCTTTCCAGTTCTTTTATTGTGGTTCAGACGGATCTGAGATTTCATTTCCCTTCCCCTCCTTACCTCCATTCCTACTTTCTTTAATTCTCCCTTTCTTTTCCTTTCCTTCCTTTCCAAACCAAACCAAACCAAACCAAAACCTCTCATTCACCCTCTCTCTTTCTCTCGTTTTTTTTCCTATTAAAAGGACGTTTTTCAAAATTTGAGCCACTTGCCTACCTTTAGTTCGCCTGCTATTGAAAGTCACATTCATCGCATTGAAGGGCTGTCACAGAAATTTATTTACCTAAACGATGATGTCATGTTTGGGAAGGACGTCTGGCCAGATGATTTTTACAGCCACTCTAAAGGCCAGAAGGTAAGTACCTAAGAGGAAAGGATGCCTAGCTTGGAAAGCACTTAGAAGTTATAAAAGGGAAATCAGGAAATCAGTCTATTATAATACTGTATTCAGATTTGATCAGGTAAGTGTTTTTCAATGCCAAGCTCAGGAGAGCTAACAATTAGGGAGTAAGGACATTTGCTTCTCTGCATTCTCAGACACCCAGAACCCATTCTTCCCCGACCCTCTAAATTTTCTACTGCAACAACAGCACAAGAAACGGAATCTCTATGAAACACAAAATCATGGGTAGGATGTCAGCAAAATGGCTGAGACAGAAAGGTAGCTCAGTTTCATGGATGAAATTTTGTTTAAGACAGCCAGTCTTGCTTGGTTTTGTTTGAGAGACAGGATGGAGAAGTGGTTAAGAGCAGAGAGGCAGGGACCAGCTGCTTAGGGCAGATCCTGGCTCCACCACTTCCCAGCTCTGGGCGGGGACTTGGCCTCTCATCGTCTGCATTTCCCGTCTGCCTAACGGGGAAAGTACGAATATCCCCATAGCATTGTTGGAAGGGTTGTGTGATAAGTTAGATACTTATCACCATAAGCTTGTAAAGTTATACATCTCTGTAACTAAATGCTAACAGCCCAGAGCTATTTTTTTTTCTGTTCTTGTTTATGCCACCCAGCTGTGCTCATTCTCCCATTTGCCTGTTCTGTTGCTGCCTCTGTGCTAGGTTGTAGGGCTGCAAGACGAGCTTGTGGCTTACCAGGGGAGACACACACACAATCAATGACTGTGTACAGTGATTTCAGGGCTGACAGGTGTGCATGCCTTCGTGCTAAGGAGTGGGAGCACAGGAGGTTTAAATCAGATAGGGTTAGGGAAGAGTTCCCATCTGAACTGAGTGTTGAAGAATAAGTAAGAGTTAATTAGATGAAGAAAGACATTCCAGGTAGACAGAGTGTGCAGAAACATGGAGGTTTTAAGAGGCAGATGTATTTTTAAAAAATAATTTTAATTAAAAAAGTTAGCCACGAGTATCACTCATTTTGAAAGCAGGCAGGTTTGCAATTCACAATACTGTAAACCACTGTGTTGATTAATTATCACCTAATCTAATGCATGGAGATAAGGATACTGAGAATTCATCTGCTGCGTTTCTCAGTCTTGAGATAAAATTATACGGAAATACACTTGGGAATTACTGATAGTTGTCACAGAAAAGCAATAACTTGTATTACACTTCCCATTTGCTTTGACATGGGTTCATATTCAGACATTTGCTTTTAAGTCTGACATTTGAAATCTATTTAAAAAATAGATTATAGACCGTGTTGTAAGAAACTAATCCACAAATTGAGTCTTTGCTTCCATCAAGGTGATCCTTGTTCAAATCTCCCCTGCCATGCCCTTAATTCTGCAGAGAGCTCATCTTGGAACTAAGACTCAACTAAGCAGAGCCTGCCTTTCAGACTTCTCTCACATAGGGGCACCCTGAAATGCCCAGATTTCAGAAAGTCCCTTCACTCTGCTGAGATTAATACAAGTAACTGGGAAGGGATAGTGTTGCCCAGAAAGAACTGCCAGCACAGCAGGACTTAGAACACCACTGTATGTACAGATGAACTTTGAGCAAAATATCCCACGTGACTGTAAACAATCAGCCCTTGGAAAATTTCAGCCTTTTCTGGGGGCTCTTTGTTTTGTCTTTTTTAAGCAGTTAATTTGAGTATAAAAAAGTGTCAGAAATCCTTTTACCGTCTCCGGTGTTTTCTCATAGGTTTATTTGACCTGGCCTGTGCCAAACTGTGCCGAGGGTTGCCCGGGTTCCTGGATTAAAGATGGCTATTGCGACAAGGCTTGTAATAATTCGGCCTGTGATTGGGATGGTGGTGATTGCTCTGGTAAGGATGTATTGAAATGTAATTTGTTCATGTTTACTGACTGTTTTCATTCTTCAACATTATTGAACATACACGTAGACGTAATAAACATTCTTCATATATTGAATCAGTAATCCATAGACTGTTTGGAGTTGACATGTGGCCCAGTTACTCCTTTTATCCCTTGTTGAAGACATTTTCCCATGTTGGTCCTGCACTTGAAAATGCCTTTTCTTATTATTTAAAATACGAAAATCTGCAATACCCCTAATTATGGAAGCTCAAGCTCTGGAATCACTCTGACTGGTTATATAGGAGCTTGTGCTGGTGGCTTTCAGCAGTAGATTGCTCTCGGTCAATGAATGACTAAAGGAGGCAAGAGTAGTAAACATTTCTTCTCCCTTTCTCACATGCTTATATTTCGACTTTTTGATAACAACTTTTTACGTTTATTTATTGCCTTTAAATTTATAAAGCGTTTTCACACACGTTAGCCATTATCCGCTTGAATTTTCTAGTCCCCTAAGAAAGAGAAAATATGTACGTAGTTACCATCACCCCCAAATTACATATGAGGAAATGGGCTTGAAAAAGTGTTGCCTATTGCAGAAAACAAAGCTTTGCATTGTGTTTCCATCAGACCTGTCAGATGCACATTTGAAAAATATATGCAGTGGCAGGGAGAGAATGCAGACATAAATAACTCTGTGCTGTCCAGAGAACCCAGCCCCTCGTAGAATATTAAAGTCAGATAATGAAAGGAAGCTAGTTGATCAAGGGTTTGCAGCCGTATCAGGTCACGTTTTTAACAGCACAGTAGTTACAGTCTTTGAAATAATCTGCCCGTCCTGTTTTCCTGCTCCCTGCGCCTGTCTGCACGTGGCCCCTTTGAGCATATTTGAAACCTGTACTTCTGGCTTCCATAGCTCGTACGTGCCAAGGTCTGGTCATCCCATGACCTGTTCACTGAAGTGATGGTCCCTTTTCAGTTTATTTTTGTCTTCAGATAGGTGAAATCTTCTACTAAAGAATGAAATGAACCTTTTCTAACTGAAATCATTCATCAACCCTGAAAACATTAATAAGGAACTATCTTTTTTTTTTTTTTTTCAAAGTCAAGCATGGTAAGACACACTGTCTTTTTCCTTTCCTCTATAGGTAACAGTGGAGGCAGTCGCTATGGTGCAGGAGGTGGGGGCACCGGCAGTATTGGAGTTGGACAGCCCTGGCAGTTTGGTGGAGGGATTAGCAGTATCTCTTACTGTAATCAAGGATGTGCAAATTCCTGGCTTGCTGATAAGTTCTGTGACCAAGCCTGCAATGTCTTGTCCTGTGGGTTTGATGCTGGCGACTGTGGGCAAGGTATATTTATTGCCATAAAAACGTCGTACAAATAAGGGAATAAAAATTTTCGATGAGTGGAGGACTTTGGGGTGGTTGTTATTACTTAGTTTTTCTGCGTAAACCTGCCTAGGTTCCTAATACTGCTGTAATAGAAATACCACAGGTGGGTAGCTTTAAAGAACAAATTTATTTTTTCACAGTTAAGAGGCTAGAAGCCTGAATTCAAGGCTCTAGGGGAAGGTTCTTTCTCTGTCGGCTCTGGGGGAAGATCCATCTGCCCCATTGTTCCCTGGTTGCCTGGCAGTCTATCTCCCACATCCCACCTGCACCCATTTGTGCTTGCTGGCTTCTGTGTCTGATCCATTCTTTTTATAACTCAGAAGTGATGAGGTTTAGGACACACCCTATACTGATAGAACCTCATTAACATACCAAAGATAACCCTGTTCCCAAACAGGATTACATCAACAGGTATAGGGGTTAGGATTCCAACAAATATTTGGAAGGAATACAATTCAGTCCTTAACAACAGTACTTTTTCTAGCCTTGCATCCAAACCAGTTGTAAGTGAAAAATAACAGAACACAGATCTTTAGAAAACAGTAGACACTAAAGCGCTGTATTTCCCTGTTGTTGCTACGGTGTGATTTTTCTGAATAAGCAAATTATTTTAGCTAAAAATGCCTGTGAAGGTTTAATTTGGAAACAATGAAAGGAGAACAAAAATTCAGTACATAAGGGTGATTCAAATACTGGCCCCTGTTGATGGCTTAGTAATGGAAGTCATTTGGGCAGAAAATGGTATTTTTTCAAATGGATAAAAAGGTGGAAGTTGATTATTGAAATTTTCTATGAAGAACAGAGTCATATCCCTACCGTGAGTCAGAGTTAGCATTCAGGGTTCATGATGATGATTTCCTCAGTTAGTAGCTATTGTATTAGAAGTTCTCATTATTTTGAAATCAGTTTAGAGTCAGTCTTAGAAAGTGAAACCTCAAGCTCGGATAATTAAAGAAAAAGAAGAAAAATGCCTTGTTTCTAAAAAATCATGTTTGTGTCTTGTCTTCTAGATCATTTTCATGAATTGTATAAAGTCACACTTCTCCCAAACCAGACTCACTATGTTCTTCCAAAAGGTGAATGCCTACCTTATTTCAGCTTTGCAGAAATAGCCAAAAGAGGACTTGAAGGTGCCTATAGTGACAATCCAATCATTCGACATGCTTCTATTGCCAATAAATGGAAAACCATCCACCTGATAATGAACAGTGGAATGAACGCGACCACAATACATTTCAACCTCACATTTCAAAATAAAAACAATGACGAGTTCAAAATCCAGATAACAGTAGAGGTTGACACAAGAGAGGAGCCAAAACTAAATTCTACCACCCAGAAGTCTTACAAGCATTTGGTTAGCCCCATAACACTTCTTCCAGAGGTGGAAATCCCGTTTGAAGATGTCCCTGTGGGAAAACGCTTTCCAAAGTTCAAGAGACGTTATGGTAACACAACAGAGATCCCCCAAGAGAAGGCAAAAATCCCCCTGGTCAATATTTCACTTCTTCCAAAACAGGTCCAACTAAGTCTCAGTAACTTGGATTTGCAGCTAGAGCGTGGAGATATCACTTTGAAAGGCTACAATCTGTCCAAGTCTGCTTTGCTGAGATCATTTCTGATGAACTCACAGGACGCTCAAGCGAAAATAAGTGAAGCTAAATTAACAGATGAAAGAAATGACAGTTCGCACGCCCCACTGGAAAAACAAATTCACAAAAGCATCTTGGCAAACAGCTTAGCATCTGAAAGATTACAGAGGCCTACTTTTCCAGCAGTGACGACAAAGATGAAGGATCACCCCCAGGGCCAGAATCTACCCCAGGACTTGGAGATACAAAAAGTAGGAGGCGGAGGTGCATCAAATGTAAAGCTCTCCTCTCTGATTGTCTCACATGTGACAAAAGAAAAGAAAGGAAAAAAAGAAGAGAAAAACAGAGTGGAGGAAAATCCTAAAAATAACATAGGTGTTAATGAAGTATTACCTGGAAGAAAACTGCAGCATTATATAGAAGCTTACCCGGGCTTTCTGCCATGGGAGAGAAAGAAGTATTTCCAAGATATCCTTGATGTAAGTTACATCCAGTCTTATTCTTTCCCATGCTCAGGAAAAATAGATTACGGTGATCCTGTGATTCATAACAATGTAATGATAAAAACCAAAAAACCCATTGCTGTTGAGTCAACTCCGACTCATAGTAACCCGATAGCACAGAGTAGAACTGTCCCATAGGGTTTGCAAGAGCGCCTGGTGGATTTGAACTGCTGACCTTTTGTTTAGCAGCCGAACTCTCAACCACTGCACCACAAGGTTTCCAATGTACTGATAGCTAGGGTCTATACGGGACCCTGGGTGGTGTAAACAGTTAATGTACTCGGCTGTTAACCCAAAGGTTGGATGTTCTAGTGTGCCCAGAGGCTCCTCGAAAGAAAAGCCTGGTGATCTACTTTTGACAAATCAGCTGTTGAAAACCCTAGGAAGCACATCTCTACTCCGACTCACATAGTGTCACTGTGAGTAGGAATCAACTGGACAGCAACTGGGTTTTTTTTTGTCTGTTTGTTTACCATCTACAAAATACTGTCTTCTGCAAACCACTGAACTAAGTGCTTTTCTTATATGGTTTCATTTCATTTTTTCCCAATAACCCTAATAATAAAAGTACCTTGCAAGGGGTATTTACTGTTGTGTCCCCATTTTACAGTTTTGATAACAGCCTTACTGTGAGTTAAGAGATTTAGCCAGGGGTGGGATCTTATCCTTATGCAGCTTGTTGTGATTTCAGAAATGCTTTTGTGTACATTATGCTAGTCCAGTCTGACATTTTTCCCGTTTTATTGATTTAAAAACTGAGGCTCAGATAAGTGCATTAGCTTCCCCAGCAGCACAGCAGCAGGTCAGTGTGGCCAAGCTTCAAACTTGGGGTGCTCTTCCCTCACACCCCGGGCTCCACTCTGCCATGCTGTCATTTGAACATCTCCAAAGTGCCGTCACTGTGCTAACCGCTGGGGAGTACAGAGTGATTTGGACAGTCACTGCTCCTGGAGACCAGCTGGGAAGACAGATTCATGGATAAGCAATCGTAGTTATGTAGCAAGTGCCTCTGTTGAGGTATGGGCAAGAATTCCAGAGGGAGAATTGATTAACTCTGCCTTGAGAAATTGGGGAAGACATCCAAGAGGAAGTGCCCTGTGAGCTGACCTTTGAAGGGTGGGCAAGAGTTGACAGTACAAGAAAAATAGTGGGGTAGGTTGGATGGTGAAGAAGAGGAGTCATGAGTAGGTGTTAGGCTGGAGAAAAGTGGGTGAAGGGGGAATGACATCTTATTCTTCAGTGTCCTCTGAAAGTATCTTGTGTCTGGCATATTAGACATTTACTAATTGTCTAGTGAAGAACTGAGGCGTTTTTGCCTGTGTTTATTTTCTCACTATTTCCCCCTTCGCCTTGCCTTTTTTTTTTTTTTAATTACAAAAGCACCATAGGTTAGTGGTAAAAATGACAGGCAGTGCAAAAATATACAGTAAAAAGGCAAAGGTTCTTCCTCCCTCCTTCCTTCTTCAGTCATCCTCTTTGAGATAATCACTCTTAATAGTTTGGTGGGTGTCTGTCCTAGTTACCTAGTGCTGCTTCAACACAAGTACCACAAGTGTTTAAAGAACAGAAATTTATTTTCTCATAGTTCTGGAGACTAAAAGTCCACATTAGGATCTTGGCTGCGTTGATTCCTTCCTTGTGAGTAGCCTTGGCCATTCCTTGGCTCTTTGACTTGTAGACAGCCCTCACATGGCATGTCTTCCCCCTTGTGTCTCTGAGTCTATCCTGGTCTTTTTATAACTCAAAAGTAGGACTTCCAACTGCTTTGAACCCCTGCTGAGAATTTGCATTTCTAGTAAGTTCCTTGCTAAGAATTTGCGCTCCCACCCCCAGATATACTGAATCAGAATCTACATTTTAACAAGATCCTCAGGTGATTCTTAGGTCTAACTTCCTGGGAACTTGTTAGAAAGGCAAATTCTCAGCAGGGGTTCAAAGCCCTGCTCAGAAGCAATTAGGTTTAGGATCCATCCTACACTGAGATGGCCTCATTAACATAACAAAAGAAAAGGCCCAATTTCCAAACAGCGTCAGATTCACAGGTATAAGGCCCAAGAATTCGACATATATTTTAGAGGGCCACATATCCTTCCAGTCTTTTTTTGATAGATATGCAAACATATAAACTAGTTTGTTTTTCAACAGTGAATTTATATTGTGCATGTATTGCTCTGCCTTTGCCTTGTAACTGAGTAGTACAGTGGGCAAAGTAACCACAGCAGTACATTGTTCTTTACAACAGCTACAGTTACTTCCTTTTTTTATGCTTGTAAATGTTACAGTAAATATCTTTGTATGTGTACCTTACACTTGAGTAAATTGTTTCTGAAGGTGGAATTGCTAGGTTAAAGTGGCTGGTATATAAAGTTTATTTCCATGAACAGTATATAAGAGTACATGTTTCTCTACAGGCTAACCAATACCAGTTAATATCAATCTTTTTACATTTTTTATCAGTTCGAGAAAAAAAAAAAAGTTTCCATACAGAAAATTTCATCTCCTGTAAAGTGTGTTCATTTTCTTTGCCATTTCGTTTTCCTTCTTACTGGTTTTGACAGGATTCTTTATACTTTGCATCATTAACACTATTATATGGTGACACCAAATGTGTTTCCAGTTCTTGTCTTCCAAGCTCAGGTGCTTTCTGCTTTGGCGTCACTGGTAGAGATAGCTCGATATTATTATATCAGATTTGTTTATAAATACGTTTTTAAATGTTGCATCGAATTGGCTGTGAAATCTCATGGCCAATGACCAGTGCATGAAGAATACCCTGAAAACAGACCTTCAACACACAGCTTTTGTTCTCAAGCCAGTGTTGGTGAGACAGACTTTCACTGAATCCAGTTCGGTCCTACTCTTAGGATGCTTCAAGTTAGTGCTCATTTAATTTGTCCCGCATGGTCAGTCACCAAAAAAAAGCCACACTTGTTCCGGTCAAGTCGATTCCAACTCATAGCAACCCTGTAGGACAGAGTAGAACTTCCCCATAAAGTTTCCAAGGAGCGGCTGGTGGATTCAAACTACTGACCTTTTGGGCAGCAGCCTGAGCTCTTAACTGCTGCACCATCAGGGCTCCAGTTAGTGACTAATTATTGCCACATTATATAAGATGGTGCCTTTATTTACAAAGTACATTGTTGTTGTTAGGCGCCGTTGAGTCAATTATGACTCACAGTGACCCCAGGTGACAGAGGAGAACTGCTCCATAGGGTTTTCTAGGCTGTAATCTTTTTGGGAGCAGATTGCCAAGTCTTTCTGCCTTGGAGTGGCTGGGTGGGTTCAAACTGCTAACCTTTTAGTTAGCAACTTAGTGTTTAATTGTTTTGCCACCAGAGCTCCTTAACAAAGTACATTACTAAATGTAAAGGTGTGTATACATGGAACTCTCTTTTCAGGAAGAAGAATCACTGAGGACACAATTGGCGTATTTTACCGATAGCAAGCATACTGGGAGGCAACTGAAAGATACGTTTGCAGATTCCCTCCGCTACGTCAATAAAATTCTAAACAGCAAATTTGGATTCACGTCTCGGAAAGTCCCAGCACACATGCCTCACATGATTGACCGAATTGTTATGCAAGAACTGCAAGATATGTGAGTCTTGCTTGTGTTTGAGTTGCTTGCATGTGTCAGTCCATCTCATTGAGGGTCTTTCTCTTTTTTGCTGACCCTCTACTTTACTAACAATGATATCCTTCTCCAGGGACTAGTCCTTCCTGATAACTCCCAAGTATGTAAGACAAAGTCTTGCCATCCTCCCTTCTAAGGAGTTTTCTGGTTATATTTTTTCCAAGACAGATTTGTTGTTTTTTCCGTCAGTCCGTGGTATAGTCAGTATTATTCTCCAGCACCATAATTCAATGGCGTCAATTCCCACAAATGTTAGGGACTATTTATATTCTGAATCTGAAGAGTTCATCCTGTCTTATATTTGGACAGGTTCCCTGAAGAATTTGACAAAACGTCATTTCACAAAGTCCGCCATTCTGAGGATATGCAGTTTGCCTTCTCTTATTTTTATTATCTCATGAGTGCAGTCCAGCCACTGAATATATCTCAAGTTTTTGATGAAGTGGATACAGACCAATCTGGTATCTTATCTGACAGAGAAATCCGAACACTGGCTACCAGAATTCACGACCTGCCTTTAAGTTTACAGGTATTATATTTTTTTCTTAAATTTTGCAACATTTTAAATGAAATTTTTGATTTTGCCAGTTTCTCTTTTTCCCTTACAGATTTCAGTTCAATGCAATTAAAAATAATTCTTATTATTTAGCGAGGGTTTACAACGAGTCTGTTTTTAATGCCAGAATTCAAACTAAATTTCAAGTTAGTATTTTATGAGATTACTTTTTAGGGTTTTCAGCAGGGATTGATATTGTGCTATTTGGAGAAGAGCCAGAGTATACCTGCATGTAAGAATTTTGTGGAAGGCCCATTTAGGGGCCCTTCAGGTGTGGTTGGCTAAAGATCTCAGCCAGACCCCTAACAGTGTACAATCCACACCATCCTGGCTTCCTCTAGTTCCAGGAGTAGCAAACTCACCAGTGGAGAGTACCAAGATGAATAGGGCTTCATAGCATTCCCTCTGGTGACCCCTTTGGACCACCTTGTGTGAAATGGTGTCTCACAGAGCAGTTTGTTCTACTTTGAAACAAGGGTGAAATATTTATATTTGTATTGTCTCACTCTACTCTTTTTTTTTTTTTTTTTAGGATGTCTTAATGTTTATCTTAAGAATATATTGTCAAATTCTCCTTGAAGATAGTATTTAAACTATCTTCAAGGAGACCTATACAAGTTTTATTTGTAAAACCACAGTCATTATTTAAATACACATAACAGGTTTATTCTTTTATTTTGCTTTTTAGGATTTGACAGGTCTGGAACATATGTTAATAAATTGCTCCAAAATGCTTCCTGCCAATATCACTCAGCTAAACAATATTCCACCAACTCAGGAAGCATACTATGATCCCAATCTGGTAGGTGGCATGAGTTACTTTTCTGTAGAACAAAACATTGTATGGGTGTACAACAGCTTGTTGTTGTGTGCTTTCAGTCAATTCCAGCTCATAGTGACCGCATGTGACAGAGTAGAACTGCCTTATAGAGTTTTCTTGGCTGTAATCTTTACAGAAGCAGATCACCGGTCTTTTCCCCACAAAGCTGCTGGGTACATTCGAACCTTCAACCTTTCAGTTAGCAGCCCAGCGCCTAACAGTTTGTGCCACCAGGTCTCCATTTGTACAACAACTTATCAGGTGTCATTTACACCATTTAAAAACAACAGGCAAGTTTTATATGTGTGTGTTTGGTGGAAAGTAGTGGCACAAATGCTCCGGAATCATTTATATCTTGTTGTAGAATATTTTTTTCTCCTGATGGATATTTTAAGCTAATATTCAGATTGGTTGCTTATATTCCATGAGTAGACATCCTGTTCACTACATGTGGCAGAAGATATCTTGAAAGCATTCTAAGTGCCCTGGGAGAACAATCCTGGGGTTGAATATTAACCAAGGAAGAAATATTCATCAGACGAAGTGCCATCTTTCATCAAAGCTAAATGTTTCACGCTGGCACTTTCTTGATCTTACCAGAAGGGGTCGGTGGATAATTTGTAGACAACTACACTGGGATGCCATGAAGCCCTGGTGGCGCATTGGTTAAGTGCTCAGCTGCTAGGCGAGGTTCGAACCCACCAACTGCTCTGTGGCAGAATAAACCTGGCAATCTGCTCCTATAAAGATTATAGCCTAGGAAACCCTGTGGGACTGTTCTACTGTGTCCTATAGGGTTGCTATGAGTCTGAATTGACACGACGGCACACAACACTGGGGTGCCACCAGGCTGAAGTGATTGCAAGACTGGCTTCTAAGATGTATCCCGATTTCAGAGAAGATGTAAAAAACCATGCGTCTTAGAATTGATGAAACAAGGGATAAAATAGCCATTAACATGTTTATAGGTAATTTTTATTGGTGTACAGAAAAATGCTTACAAAATGAAATGAGGTGGAAAAAAAAGGAATGTAGCTCCGTAGACACAGTATGATTTGAAATACAGAAAACTCTCACACCCATACACACACGAAAAGATGATGTGATAGCAAGTTAAATCAAGGGTAATTATTAATCCTTTTCTTTTCGACGTAGATTTTTGGTACATCCTGTGATGAATTAAGAAAAACTAAACCCATTGCCGTTGAGTCAATTCTGGCTCGTAGCGACCCTATAGAACAGTAGAACCGCCCCATAGGGTTTGCAAGGAGCGACTGGTGGATTCGAACTGCCGACTTATGGTTAGCAGCCGAACTCTTAACCACTGCGCCACCAGGGCTTTGCTTTTGTAATCAGTTCATACCAGTTGATATGAATCAATAGGTCGAGGAATAAGACTAGGTCTGGGTTGTTGGTTCAGGGGAGGTCTCACACAGCCCGATAACATATTAGTAGCTCATCTTGTGGCCTCAGCAGTTTCTTCTGGATCTTTGGCACAGTCTCGTTGGATAAAGTACTTTATGCTTGTGAAAAATACTTTGTAAAGTCTAGATTACTATATAAATGTTAATAATCGTTTACAGCTATGTTTTTCATGAATAAAAAGGTATATCTGTAATCACAATAGGTTTTTATTCTTTCCTGCAGAAAGAAGTCTAAAAAAACATTAGACATTAGATTGCATAGGCTGAAGGATGTTCTCAGTTACAAGACTTTTTAAACATCGATAACTCTCTTCTACCTCCCCCAAATTTGGCGTTAACAGAGCAGTATAACAAAGCTAATTCAGTCAACTCTAAATCACCCGGCTGTAGATGATCTGGTTTAGATCCTTTTTTTCCCCAAGTTTATGTATTTGTCAAGGATACTGGAGTTTCTATCTGTTGTCAGGGATATAGGCACACTCTACCTCCATTAGGGGGAAAGTGGGCCCCTGTGAACTCCGGGCTGCCCTAACCTGTCCTTTCCCTGCCTTCCTGGTCAGCAGCCCCTGAGTGTGGCTAAGACAGAGGAGGGAGGAAGGAAAAATGATGTTGGGTTCCCCCTCAACCTTTCTTCCTAACCAATCCCCTTTGATCTTTGCTTTCTTCTGGTCGATGCAGTAGTTGTGCTGAAAGATCACCTAAGGCCTCAAAGTCCAGGGAACTTAGTTATGGGTAGAGCATTTTTAGCTTTCTCTCAAGGCTTCTCTTTCACCCACCCTTATTTCCACATCTGTCCTTTCACTCGTGTCTCTTTCCTCCTGTAGTGTTCTTTCCTTCTCTTGCAGACATTGTATTCGTAGTGAGACTTTACAGACTCCTACACATATATAGAACTTGCAGAAGTGGGTTATTTTCTGAGGAAAGATGATATACCTGTATAAAATAGCCATTCATCTTGCTATTATAGGTATGATGAGAGATTATTGAGAGATTTTAATTTTCTTTTGAAATATGTCTGTCTGCATTCTTTAGCAGAATAATATTTCAGTGTTTTCCAAATTTCTGGAATGAGATTTAGAATTAGCACTTAGGAGAGAGCTAAGAACTAAGTAAAGCTGCTTTGCTAGTAATTAAGTTGGTGTTTTGAAACTCACACAAATAAACTTTTAAAGCATAAGTACTAGTTCTTTTGGCAGCATTAGTTACATTGCTTGAGTGAACTTTTATCTTAGCCAAGGTGTTGGCTTTATTTTTGTAATTAACTGCGATTACACATGAGATAAAGTATTTTCTAATTAGACTATAAGAATCACAAGTTAGCTTATGAGTATAGTATAGACCACTTCATTATATTTTGTGTTAGAAATTTATTTTCTTTCTGAAGAAAAGTATAACAATAACTTACAAGACTGTTGTAACATATAGTATGGGGTAATGTGTGATGGAAGTCCCTGGGTGGTGCAAACAGTTTGTGCTTCACTATGAACCAAAAGGTTGGAGGTTCGAGCCCACCCTTTGGCACTGTGAAAGAAAGGCCTGGCAATCTGCCTCCATCAAGATTACAGCCAAGAAAACCCTACGGAGCAGTTCTACTCTGTAACACATGAGGCTGCCATGAGTTGGAATCGATGTGATGGCAGTGGGAAATGGGAATTAAAATAAAACTTTATTTATTAAAATAGGTGGCCAGCCTGTGAGCTGTAGTATGCCAATTAGATTTTTTTAAATATTGCATTAAAAATCATTTATCTTGATTACTGAGTTTTCTTGGTTTGTACCTGAGGTGAGTGCCTTATTCGCTTCACCCTAGCCCTGGCCCCGATGTAACCTCTGGCCTCCTTGTATTTCCTCACAGCCACCAGTCACTAAGACTCTAGTTACCAACTGTAAACCAGTAACTGATAAAATCCACAAAGCATATAAGGACAAAAACAAATATAGGTAAGTAGTATATACGTATTCTTTTCATTTAGTGTAAGAACAATTGCAGAGGTCTGGCATTTTCATAATTTGACAATATCTTATCTATTAAGAATTCTTTTAAAAATTACATGGGATTGTTTTCTTTAGTAATGTTGAAATATTACTTAATTCTGTGGATGTCAGGTCCACCGAACCTTTCAAAAAGTTTTTTTTTTCCATTGAAGTTTTGCTTTTCATATCCATATGAACATGTAAATTTTTAAAATATGTTCTGATAATTAGGTTTGAAATCATGGGAGAAGAAGAGATTGCTTTTAAAATGATCCGTACTAACGTTTCGCATGTAGTTGGCCAGCTCGATGACATAAGGAAAAATCCCAGGTACTGGTTTTCTTAAATTACGTTTAATTTTGCAAATAAATATCAATAAAGGGCAATAGAAACAGAAAGAAAAAGCCAAAACCCAAATCCATTGCCAGTGAGCCAATTCCAACTCATTGCAACCCTATAGGACAGAGCAGAGCTGCCGCATAGGGTTTCCAAGGCTATAATCTTTACAGAAGCAGACAGCCACACCTTTCTCCCTCAGAGCGGCTGGTGGATTCAAACCAGCAACCTTTTGGTTAGCAGCCGAGTGCTTTAAAAAAGCAGAGAGAAGGGAGCGATTTATATCTCTTTGGAGCAGATGGGAAGGCCTTACAGTGGAGGTAATGACTGAGCTGGACTTGACCAAGAGGTAGGAGTTTGGGAAAGATCAGAAGGTCCTGCATGTAGAGAAACATACTCAGTCCCTGCTTTGAGTTCTTTTGGGTATATACCCAGGAGTGGGATTGCTGGGTCATATGGTAGTTCTATGTTTTACTTTTTGAGGAACCACCAAAATGTTTTTGGAAGTCTTTTTTGATACTTTCTTATTGTTCTCCCCATTTAGTCATTATTGGTCTATAGCAATATCTGTGGGAATTTGCAATTACTTTTATGTATTTGTGCCACTTTGAAAAGTTGTTGGGATGAGAGAATTCATAGACATCTTCACGATACATAAAAGGACAGAGTTATTAAAAGGTTACATGGTGAGTTGGGCTTCTCCAACAGTGTCAGCCAGGCCCAGCTACCTCCAGTGTACTTGAACAGGTTTTATCATTTTTTAACTCTTGTTTGTTTGCTTTGTTTTACTATAATGGGGTCTCATTGTTAAGTTAAGAGCAGAAAATCAAACTTCTCACTGGCTTCAACTTTAAGGACATTCTTATGTGTCTGAGTTTTATGCTTAGGATGGCTGCAGCAGTCCTAGATGTCACTTGTGGATGTCGCCTTGTTTCCAGGCAGAAAGGGGCCACCTCTTCCTGTGTTTCTTTCCCTCTAGCAGACACTGCGAGGGGGAGAGATTCACCTAGACCAGTCAAGGGCTAATTCTGAGGTTGGAGTGGGGTTCGCCCCTCCTGAGTCAGGTCAGAGGCAGAGAATGCTGAACAAAATGGAAGTTCTCTTAGGACGGAAGGACTGGGGAGTGCAGTGGTGTTTGGCGAGCGCTCAGCAGTGTCAGCTTTAACTACCCTGTGCCCACACGTACCCTTTGTCTCATTCGTAAACTTTTGCTTTAATTTTTCCCTCAATTAGGAAAGTAGTACAATAACCCCCATAAACCCATAATCTAGATTTTCTCACTGTCAACACTTTGTCATATTTGCTTTCTCTCTCTCTCTCTATGTGCATGCATGTGTACACATTTTTTCTTTTTGGCTGAACCATTTGAAAATACACTGCAGACATCCACACACTTTACATCCGATTATTTCATCATGTTTTCCGAAACAGAGACAGTCTGCTTTATACCAAAGACCATTACCACACATTTTAAAATTTTGATTCAATAATACCATGTAATACACAGTTTATATTAAAATTTGCCCAGTTGCCCTCAAGTGCCTTTTATAGTTGTCTGTCTGTTTTTGATCCAGGATACAATGAAGGCTTAGGCCCTGCATTTGGTTTTAGAACCCTTTAATTTCAAGCGTTCTCCAAGTTTAGAGAATAGAATAATGAATCTTTGTGTACTCATTACTCAGTTTCAACAATAACTGATTCATGGTTGGTCTTGTTTCACCTAAATACTCTCCCTCACTACCATCTCCCAATTATTTTTAAGTAAACTTCAGACATTGTATCCTTTCATTGTAAATTTTCCAGTGTGTATCTCTAAAGGATAAGGACCCCTAAAAACGTAATACAATACCATTATCACATCTAAAAAAATGAATAATAATTCCTTAATGTGATCAACTCTCTGGTCAGTGTACACATTTCCTCAATTGTCTTATATAAACATTTATTTTCTGTTTTTAAATTTGTTAAATTGGTATCTGGTAAAGTCCATTCATTGCAATTAAGTTTATAGGTTTCCCTATTTCTCTTTTTTTAACTGATCTTTTTATATAAAAAAAAAGATCAATATGTGTCAAAAAATCTCATTGTATATTCTGTAGCTTTCCTATACTTCGGATTTCTGTAATTGTATACCAGTCGTTTAGCCTATTCTATGTCTGTTGTATTTCCTGTACATTGGTAGTTGGATCTGAAGGCTTTATCAAATCTTTTTTTTTTTTTTTAATTTTGGTATATCTACCAAAAAGAATTAGTCGATGTTCAACCATTTCAAGAAGTAGCATGTGATCAGGAACCGGTGGTACTGAAGGAAGAAGTCCTGGCTGCTCTGAAGGCATTGGCAAAAAACAAGGCTCCAGGAATTGATGGAGTATCAATTGAGATGTTTCAACAAACAGATGCAGCCCTGGAGGTGCTCACTCGTCTATGCCAAGAAATATGGAAGACAGCTTCCTGGCCAACTGACTGGAACAGATCCATACTTATGCCTATTCCCAAGAAAGGTGATCCAACCAAATGTGGAAATTATAGAACAATATCATTAATATCACATGCAAGCAAAATTTTGCTGAAGATCATTCAAAAACCGCTGCAGCAGTATATCGACAAGGAACTGCCAGAAATTCAGGCCAGTTTCAGAAGAGTATGTGGAACCAGGGATATGATTGCTGATGTCAGATGGATCCTGGCTGAAAGCAGAGAATACCAGAAGGATGTTTACCTGTGTTTTATTGACTATGCAAAGGCATTCGACTGTGTGGATCATAACAAATTATGGATAACGTTGCGAAGAATGGGAATTCCAGAACACTTAATTGTGCTTATGAGGAACCTTTGCTTAGATCAAGAGGCAGTTGTTCAGACAGAACAAGGGGATACTGATTGGTTTAAAGTCAGGAAGAGCATGCGTCAGGATTGTATTCTTTCATCATACCTATTCAATCTGTATGCTGAGCAAATAATCTGAGAAGCTGGACTATATGAAGAAGAACAGGGCATCAGGATTGGAGGAAGACTCATTAACAGCCTGAGTTATGCATATGACACAACCTTGCTTGCTGAAAGTGAAGAGGACTTGAAGCACTTACTAATGAAGATCAAAGACCACAGCCTTCAGTATGGATTACACCTCAACATGAAGAAAACAAAAATCCTCACAACTGGACCAATGAGCAACATCATGATAAACGGAGAAAAGATTGAAGGTGACAGGGATTTCATTTTACTTGGATCCACAATCAACAGCCATGGAAGCAGCAGTCAGGAGCTCAAAAGACGCATTGCATTGGGTAAATCTGCTGCAAAGGACCTCTTCAAAGTGTTGAAGAGCAAAAATGTCACCTTGAAGACTAAGGTACGCCTGACCCAAGCCATGGTATTTTCAATCACACCTCATATGCATGTGAAAGCTGGACAATGAATAAGGAAGACCAAAGAAGAATCGATGCCTTTGAATTGTGGTATTGGAGAAGAATATTGAATATACCACGGACTGCCAAAAGAATGCACAAATCTGTCTCGGAAGAAGTACAACCAGAATGCTCCTTAGAAGCAAGATGGCGAGACTGCATCTTACATACTTTGGACATGTTGTCAGGAGGGATGAGTCCCTGTAGAAGGACATCATGCTTGGCAGAGTACAGGGTCAGTGGAAAAGAGAAAGACCCTCAACAAGATGGATTGACAGTGTTTGCAACAATGGGCTCAAGCGTAACAACCACTGCGAGGGTGGCTCAGTACCGGGCAGTGTTTCATTCTGTTGTGCATAGGGTCGCTATGAGTCAGAACCGACTCGACAGCACCTAACAACAACTTCAAAAGTGGTGTCATACTTACCTGCTGTTTTAATACATCTTCAGTGTAATGACTTTTGACTTGAAGGAACTTGAAACAAGTAGGGAAGCACAACCCATAATCACTTTTGCCAGAACTCTAACTTGATTGAAGACATATTAAGTAGAAGTCAGCAAACTAAGAGAATCTGTAGCTGTAGCATACTGTCTCTGTTTTAATTCTCTATGGGACCGCTCTTATAATATAACCATCAGTTCATAGATCTCAGTTTTAGAGACAACTAATTTTTTTCCCCAGCTGCTAACAGAATGTTCCAGTCAGTTAACTATATTGATTGAACACTTAGAGGACACACTAAGTAAAAATCGTTAATTCACTCACATCGCTAGAAGGCACATTTAAGATTGTCTACCCCAGTTCTCTTGGTTTACAAGCGAGGAATAGCTAAAGAATAATTTTATGGAACATTACTCCTGCAGAGAATTGTATCGGTAAATGCACCAACGTGGGGGCATAAATTTGTTTAAAATGTATTTGGAATCCACATTCCTTATCTTATTAGGTCACAATCATCCGTATGATCATCAGTAATCCTGGGTCTCTGTTACTTCAGGAAATTTGTTTGCTTGAATGACAACATTGACCATAATCATAAAGATGCCCAGACAGTGAAGGCTGTTCTCAGGGACTTCTATGAATCCATGTTCCCCATCCCATCCCAGTTTGAGCTGCCAAGAGAGTATCGCAACCGTTTCCTTCATATGCATGAGCTGCAAGAATGGTAAGTTCTCATATTTCATATATTTATATATAAATATAAATATATTTCATATATTTATATTTCAGAGTGTTGAAATACCTTTAGTGTGTTATTATTTGCTCTGTAATTTCTTTGGAAAAATACAGTTCGCATTTTTATTGAGCTTAATATGTGAAAGACACTTATTAGCACTTTAAGGGATTTGAAAAAATATTTAACTGAGAATCTTTCAGTTTACCCCATTGCAGTAGAGTCGATTCTGAGTCATAGCAAGCCCGTAGGACAGAGTAGAGTTTCTAAGGCTGTAATCTTTACAGAAGCAGACTGCCACATCTTTGTCCCAAGGAGTGGCTGGTGGGTTTAAACCACTGACCTTTCGGTTAGCAGGCTAGCACTTAATCACCGCACCTCCAGGGCTTCTTCAAAAACCCACTGCTGTTGAGTTGATTCCAACCCACAGCGATCCTTTAGGACGGAGTAGAGCTGCCCCATAGAGTTTCCAAGCCTGTAATCTTTATAGGAGGACTGCTAACCAAAACGTTAGAGGTTCAAACCCAGTAGCCACTCCGTGGTGGAAAGATGTGGCAGTATACTTCCGTAAAGATTTATAGCCGCAGAAACCCTATGAGGCAGTTCTGCTCTGTCCTATAGGGTTCCTATTCCAATTTGATGGCAGAGGTTGGGTTGGGTTGGGTAATCTTTACGGGAGCAGATCATGAGGTCTTTTCTCCCCTGGAGTGGTGGTGGATTCAAACCACCACCTTTTCAGTTAGCAGCCAGGCTTTTTACTGCACCACCAGAGCTCCTTTGAATTTAGTGGGAACTTTAATCATTTATTCAACTGCTTGCTGACCGAGTATATAGATGACGGGGAATATCAATTCATAGGAGCATGTTGTTCCGTACACAATGAGAGGTATGAGGAGTAGGTGTAGGCTGAGCTGATAGTCAAGGTATTAGGTGCTCAGTTGATGGGTGGCTGAGGGAAGCCCAGCTATTATAGGATTCTTTGATTGTTGGGGCAGTGCATTAGCTGTGATGGAGCTTTTGGCTTCTGGGAAAATGGAATTAGGCTAAATTCAGAAGCAAGAATTTCAGAAAATGTTAAGGGAACATTGAGCAAAGGTTTGGAGGTAGAATGATCCAGAAGTTTTAGGGGCTAACCTGGCTCAGTTGGAGAATTCCTATAGTGAAGTTGTGGGAGATAAGCCTGGAGATGCATTGGAAACCATTTTATTCAGAGCCTTGACAACCAGAGTGTCTAGTTAGCCTTTATAACCAGCTGGAAACCTTTATAGATAATGAGCAAAGAATTGGCATCTGGTTAAGAGCTGTATAGTATAGAAATTATAGAGTTGTGAAGGATGAAGACAAGGGAAGACACAGAGGTAGGGATAACATTTTTTGATGTCTTTCAGAAATAGCAAGGATTGGATTCTCAAATTTTTACTTTCCTTTAGTGTAGAGGAAAATGGTCTTCAGATGGCCCCAAGTATTATCTCCCCCAAATACATTTTGTCATTACATTCACCTTAAGGGCTCAATTGCATAGGAGTAGTTTGAGAAGACCTTGATTTCTGAGTTGTGCAAATGAGACGAATCAGATACAGGATGTTAAGGATTTAGTAATAATCTTTCCTTTTAAAAATGAAAATATATAGATATCAGCAAAGTACACGGTAATTGTGCAATTTACCCAACTCCAAGGTACCAAGGAGTTCTAGTTGCCAAGCTCTGCCAGTTTCCCCTCTGAAATCTCTCTCAGGTCCACCTATTGCTTTCTCCTTATTCCCTGGGCTATGTCCATGGTTCTAGGTCTGTTGTAATACATATTAATTGTCTCCCTGCCTCCAGTTCTCTGACAACCCTGCCCCACTGCTAACCCACCAATCCCATGCTGCTTTGTAGAAACTTTCCTTTTTCTCTTTACTTTTACAACCTGCACTCTTGAGTCACCTGTTATCTTTTCCTTATTTCCTGCATTGGCTTTCTTCCTGTCTCCATAGAACCCTGTTCCTTCCCCACTTAGTGCATCTGGTTATGCTCTCCTTCCCTAGTAGACTGAGTCCTCTTCAGGGGCAAAGACTGTGTCTTACCTGTCGCTGAGTTCACAGTGCCTCCCTAGCACCTGGTAGGTGCTCAGTGGATGGGTGGTTGAGGGAACCTCAGTTCACCTCCAGCTGTTATAGGGTTCTCTGATTGCTGATGCGTCACATTAGCTGTGCTGTAGCCTGTGGCTCATTAGCTCTTTAAATTGCATGTGGGCTCTGAATGATGCTGTAGACAGCAGAACTGAGTGAGCTAATTGTGATCCTGTTAACAGAGTTAGGAAATACAGGAGGAACAACAGTGTGTGAGAGAGTACACGTGTGATTTTGAACATGTGATTTGAGGTAGAGCTATCCACAGTGAACAGTTGTAAATGAGAATCTGGAACTCAGCACAGAGGACTGAATTTGGTAGTTATTAGCATACCTTCAGGCCTTATGCTAAGTATTTTTTTAATCTTCATAACAAATTACCCATTTTCAAATTACAGGTGAGGAAACTGCTGTACTGCCTCTCTTAATCCTCGGTGTCCTGTAGTCTCCAAATCCAATGGATTCTACTCTCAGTTGCATATTTGTTTTCATTCCCGCTGCCCTAGTCCAGCCCCTGATTCTTGCATCATACCTAGACTAACTGGACTCATTTCTCCATCCATCCTTCAAATGGCCACCATTTTTACCCTGATTGTGTTACCCCCACCCTCACCCCTGCCATCTTACCTCCTTCCCCGCTGGAGTATTAAGTCCAAATCCCATTGCATGATTTTCTAGAACAACCACAGTTCATAATCACTGCCTCCTCCATGGTTTGGTGCCCACTGCAGCTCATGTCCCGAACTTGGCTCAGTCCTGCAGGACTCACCTTGTGACTCTGACTCTGCTGCCGGTCATTCCCTTCCTCGGCCGGGTGCTTTCTCGATTCCCTTCAGAGCTTGAATGAATTAGTATCATTTCTCTGGTGCTTTCACATTTCTCTGCAATTTTGACAAGAATTTGCTTTTTTGTAATATGTCTCTGTGTTCTCTGGTGGTTGTTGTCTGCATGTCTGTGACTTTCCATGTTAGGGCAGTGACCTTATCTTGTTCTTCTCTTTGTATCCACAGCATTTATTGGGTGAGTGAGTAAAGGAAGAAATAAACATGAGTAACCCAACCCAGTGAACATGAGTGAATAAATAAAAATGAGTGGAAGAGTGGTTTTGTTTAAATCCTAGCGATAGTTTTCTTTTGAGGTCCTCTCTGCTCCCTGGATAACTTTCTCTAATGAAAGTATAAAGTCTACTGTGATATAGTGAAAAATCTGAGCTCCTGATGGGAATATATATTGTGTTAACATTTTTGAACTGCCTCCAAGCAATATTTTTTGTTTTTCACAGTGTTGTTTTTTGCAAAACTAATATATGACTATCACTAATGACAGAAAAACCATACTCAGAGGTACATGTTTGCTTTCTTCTCTCTCTGAACAGGAGGGCTTATCGGGATAAATTGAAGTTTTGGACCCATTGTGTACTAGCAACATTGATTATGTTTACTGTATTCTCTTTTTTTGCCGAACAGGTAAGTTTTCTATATTTTATGTAATTATTAAATGATATTCTTGATACATTAGCATCTGATTATTTTAGAAAATGGTATAAATTCACAACCAGAAAATTTTAATTTTTACTTTTGTTTCTTACATGTTAATATTTCAGGGATATTTAATAATAGGCAGCAGCCATAACAGCCTTTATTCACGTCTTCTAAATCTAATACCAGTATTCTTTTTACCTGGAACTCAATAGATTAACTTGCAGCTGTCAGGCTAAAACCAAAACGCTCTAAGGACTTTTCACCAAGAACCTACTTAGGATCCTTGTCTGATTCTGGTTTTTTATGAGTCGTCGATGTTCTTCCTTTCCAAAAGTGATGGCGATATTTTGGCTTCAGACCTTACTCTGTTCTGTGGCATTGCATGTGGTACACACCACTTAGTCTCCCACTTACCTTTCCTGTGAATTGCCGGGAATCCTCCCTCATCCTCTCAGCTATCAGTCCCTCCCCACCCACATACAGCCTTCTTGAGGTGAGAGGCCAGAAGCAGAGAGAGGGCTTGAGTTGGTAGGAGAAAGATTTGTGAAGTAAAAAGAAAGGATAAGAGAATCCCTCAGTGACTGCAGGGATGAAGCAGTCTGAAGAAAAAAGGATTGAAGAAGGAGGGGAATGAGGGTCTTCACTAACCTGACTTAGGCAGGGCAGGCGAGCCTTGCCTGGGCCTCCATTTAAGATAACCGTTAAGTGGGGCTTTTCTAGCTGTGACTCAGAGGAATCACACCAAGGAGGAGGAGGAGGCCCAAGTTCTGAGATAAACAGAGACTGGTGGTGCAGTAGTTAAAAAAGCAGTCATCTGTTAACTGAAAGGTTGGTGGTTTGAACCCAACAGCCACTCTGCCGGAGAAAGATTTACAGCCTTGGGAACTCTACAGGATCACTGTGAGTCGGAATCAACTTGACAGCAGTGGGTTTGGTTTGGTTTTTTGGGACTTTCTGCTACAAATGGAAGGAAATTCAGGAAATGGAGATCGGGCAGGCAAGCAGGACTGCAGTTTAGCCTTCATCTACTTCCCAGGGAATATAAGCCTTGTTTGTGGTATTTTTTGCCATTGTTCCTGGCAGGTCAGACTCTAAGGAAAAAAAATCTCTAAGCGTGTGTACTTGCTTTTAGAATAGAAGTCCACTGAGGAACCTGCGAGTCTGCTATACGCTGGCTGGGGATGGGGAAGGAGAGGGACCCTGGCTAAAAGGAGCAGCTGGTGGCAGTGGAAAGGGAACAGGAGGGTCATTTTTCCATCCCTATTGTTTATACTATCTCATAACTGGGAGCCAGAGGGCCAGGAGGAGAGAGAAAGGAAGGGAGGATCAAGTTTCCTCTCCTCTCCAGCTCCCTGCTCTTTACCTACTCAGGTCGAACTCTTTACTCTTACCACACCCATCACCCCTGCCCATCACTCCAATATAGTCAGCACTGCTCATTCCTCTGCCCCAGAATCCTAGCTCATCATTCAAACCATTGTAGCTTATGCCTGGGCAAAGCCCTGTGTCTACCTCTAGATGAAGGAGTAGCTGGCCCTGAGAAAAGGAAGACAAGGTAAATAACCTGTTGTCAAGTCAATTCCGATTCATAGTGTGACCCTGTAAAACAGTAGAACTGCCCCATAGGGTTTCCAAGGAGCGGCTCGATGGATTCAAACTGTCAACCTTTTGGTTAGCAGCCAAGCTCTTAACCACTTTGCCACCATAAAGAACACTTTTTTTTTCCTCATTGAAACTTTATTAAAATGGTGAGAAGTTTTTCTTTTTCAGATGTATCATGGGTAAACTGTTTCTATAAGAAAAAAGTATCCAAATTCCAAGCTGCTAATTTATAAATGAACTCCTGTATCACAACCCAAGTATAGAACAAAATATTAGAGGGTTTTTAATACAGTGTTAAAAAAAAAAAAAAAATCCTATGTTACACAATTAGTCATTTTCAAATCCAAGGTGTGTCTTAATAGCTAAACATCATTTAGTTTCCTTTCAATAGAAAGTCTTGGCAAACACATCTCCTTGAAAATAAATATGCATGGTAATGACTATGTAAAAATCTTAACTGTAAGTTAAGTGGGTCTCTTGTGGGCACATAACTAAGCATAATGACCCTGCAAAGCCAGTCAAAATGAGTGGTTGGGTTTTGTTTTGGGGAAGGAATGATAGAGAATTGTTAGTCTTTTTTTTTTTTTTTTTTAATGTATTAGTCTATGGAAATAATTGAGGCCATATGGCTCTCCAGAAAGAAAATTTAATGTACTCTTTTGATCACATGGTGAATTAAAGTTTATTTCCTATCTTTCATCATTTAGTTAATTGCACTTAAGCGGAAGATATTTCCCAGGAGGAGAATACTCAAAGAAGCTAGTCCCAACCGAATCAGGGTATAGAAGGTCTTCATTTGAGTATCGTCTACCTCAGTGTTTACTGAGCATTTTAAAACTTGGAGCCACCAAGATGTCTTCATGATGTGATTCTTAGCCAGCTCGGCCTGAAGAAGGAATAATGTCCAGTACAATACTTGTTTTGTGGCGTGACTGTAGCCCACTGACCAGGAAATGTTTAACCAATACCTTGAAAACTTGTGCGTTGAGCAGCTCTGAACTGGTTTTACTTTTAAAAAGCCTTTGCTCATGGACCTGTCATCCTTTTTATAAAAAAAAGCTCACTGACAAGAGATAGCTGCTAATTTCCCATAGCAACCATTGCGAGCAAACTTTAATATGAGAAGCCCAGGTCAGCTTGGGAGCAATTGCTCAGAGATCCCGGCCTTTGCGTTCCAAAGTCATTTGCTATGCTTTTGCTATTTTTTTCCCTTTTCTATTTCCCATTTTTTAAATAAGTAGCTACTAAGTTAACTAGTTATTCTCACTTCTGAGAATAATGAATTGGGATATCTGAACATGTTTTTATAGATGTTATTTAAATAATGCAGCAATATCACTTTTTATTGGCAATATCTAAATTATGGATTTTTTTATTAATGTGTAAAACTGTAAATGGTGTCCAGCTACTGAAGAACTCAGCGACTTATATCTGAAATGCTTGTTCTTGTCTATTTCAGCCCATAAGAATACTGTGATTTCATGTGGAGACCTAACTACAAAGGGCTAGAGTTAAATAGCAGTGCTACTTTCCAGATGTAATTATGTTATAAAAAAAAAAACATAGAAATGTACATATTCAAACAGAAGTGCCTCATTTTAGAAATGAGTCCTGCTAATGGTACCTGTACGTTGCAGTGGTGGTTTGTTTAATGCTCATCAGTGTATTCCAGTAGTGCTCTCTCAGTTATTATGATAAAGAGTTACTACCATTGCTGTGGAGTCAATTCCGACTCACAGCGACCCTGTAGGACAGAGTAGAACTGCTCCATAGGGTTTCCAAGGCTGTAATCTTTACAGAAGCAGACCACCACAGCTTTCTCCCACGGAGCAGCCAGTGGGTTCCAACCACTGACCTATTGGTTAGCAGCAGAGCGCTTAATCACTGGGCCACCAGGGCTCCTTTCATAAAGAACAGGGGTCAGCAGACTTAGAAGGCCAGATAGTAAATATTTTAGGCTCTGCAGGCCACATCTGTCTCTGTTGCATATTTTTCTTCCTTTTTTTAAACAGCCCTTTTAAAAATGTAAAAACCATGTCTAGCTTGCTGCTATAAAAAACAGGCCACTACAGGCCACAGGCCATAGTTTGCTGACGCCTGGTATAGAGAATTAGTATTTTTATGTATGGGGAAGCCCTGACATTCAGCCATATTTTGTTTATGTCATTATACAGTGGATTTGTGGAGACCAGATACCATGAGTCCTCTTTGAGCTTTCCGACAAGTGTTTTAGATCATGATCTCACAAGTATTCTTTCAAAATGGCATACATATTTTGTAAAAAGAACTTGAAATGTAAATACTGTGTTTGTGCTGTAAAAGTTGTGTATTTCAAAAACTGAAATCTTCTAAAGTTATTTTGTCTGAAACTTTGATTTTTAAATCGTTGAAGAGTGAGTTTATTGTTATCCAGATTCAGTAACCACTTGAGTGCCTATACAGTATGTAAGGTTCTGTGCAAGACAATTTGACTATTTGTACCAAACAATAAGAAAATTAAACGGAAAACAGTGCAAAGAGAGGGTAGTATTAGAATATACTGGAGAAGGTTATAAGGAGAAAATAGGCTCTAATGTCTGAATCTGCCAGGTGCTCCTCGGAAACTCTATGGGACAGTTCTACTCTGTCCTGTAGGGTCCCTATGAGTCAGAAGCGATTCGACGGCACTGGGTGGGCTGGGTTTGATGAAATTTATCATACGATAAAAATGGAAGGGGCATCTGGATATCATTCTAGAAGTAAAGAATTTATTCTAGAAAGGTTATAGAGAAATGAACATTTGGGTGTGGAAATTTCTGTGGTTGAATAAACAAACAAAACAAAAACATTGCCAACGAATTGATTCCGACTCACTGGTTTTGGTCATAGCAACCCTATAGGACAGAGTAGAACTGCCCCATAGGGTTTTCAAGGCTGCAGTCTTTACGGAAGCAGACTGCCACATCTTTCTCCTGTAGAGTAGCTGGTGGGTTGGAACAGCCGACCTTTCAGTTAGCAGCTGAGTGCTTAACCACATCACTACTTGGGACAGGGCTCCTTTAGGTAAACATAGTTGACACCTAATTAAGAGCCTGATAGATAATGGGATGGATAATAGAATCATAGAATTTTAGAACAGGAAGTTCAGAAGTTGATGGTCCTCAAAATTTTTGAAGCCTCAGAACCATTAAATTCATATAAAATCCACCGAAGGCCAGTATTTAATACAGAAGAAGGAAAGCTGCTCAGTCTGCCCAAGGCAATGCCTCCAAACCCAAGGGCTCGCAGGCAGAATTTGAAAGGGACTGTTTTTTTTTATTGGTTGGGGTAAGCCTTGCATTTTATCAATGAGGAAACAAAGGCCAGAAAGACTGCATGACTTGCCGGAGGTCTCCCAGTCAGTTAGAGGCAGCCGTGGGATTGGAGCCCAGGTTGCCTGTCTTGGAGCCCAGGTTGCCTGTCTCTGTTTCTGCTCCCCACCAGACCGCAGCCTCCCATGACAGAGTGGCACAGCTGGGTGAAAAGCACGCTTTGCAGTCAGACTGTTGGGGTTCAAGTCCAGGGTCCTGGACATTACTTGTTACTTTTCAGCTTTTTAGTCTGAAGTATGGGAGGTATAATACTGATATCTATCTACCTGATAGCCTTACAGTGATGAATAGAGGAAATGCCACACATAATGTACAGTGTCTGGCAAATATTCCTCGCTGGTAATGTTGATTACGATGATGGTGTTGGAAATTTATGTAAAGGATTGTTTCTATCCTAGTCAGGATCAGACAAATACCTTGCCCTAAGCTAAGAAAGTGATACATTTTTTAATTAAAAAATGTTTTTGCCTATTTTATTTATTTAAAACTTGAATTTTAAAGAGTACTGTATATGTAATGTCTTCATTTGAGTGTCTTCAAACAGTTTTATTCTGTGTATGTTTTGTGTGTAAAACTATCTCACAAGCCACTAATGTAGGCGAGTAAACCCATTGCTGTCAAGCTGGTTCCGACTCATAGCAACCCTGCAGGACACAGCAGAACTGCCCCATAGAGTTTCCAAGGAGCACCTGGTAGATTCAAACTGCTGACCTTTTGGTTAGCAGCCGTAGCACTTAACCACTATACTACCAGGGTTTCCAATGTAGGCCAGTAATAGCATTGATAATGTATATAGTAAAACCTGCAAAAGCTGGAACCCCTGTAAGGCGGAAACCTGTCAGAGAAGGAAAATGCAAATATTTTTCCCCTAGAACAAGCAATAGAAAAGTGATAAGACTATACTCTGTCAAACACAGAAAACATACAAGACTTGGAAAAAATAAGGCAGTCCTGTCTAGTTCTGGCTTTCACAGGTTTCACTGTGGTAGGGTATCGTCTGGAATGGATTGGAGACAGGCGTACAGTCAGTAGTTTCAGAAATTGTTAAGAAGGAAGAGAGGCTGAAGGAGCCCACCTCCCCATCAGTCTAATTGCTTCTTCCCACTTACCCTAATAACATGTTTTCTATGTGCTAAATGCTTTGTATTTTATAATCTCATTTTACCCTCACCATACCCTCATCTTACCAGGGAGGGACCTAGGGCCTGACTAGGTTAAGTATCTTGCCCAAGGTCTCACAGCTGTGAAGTGGCAGAAACAGCTTTTTGGTTCAAGTCTCTCCAGAGTTCATTCTTAGTCACTAAGATACACTTCATCGCAAGGACAAATTTCACTCAACCTGCTTACAGAAAAAAAAAAGGGGTGCAGGAGGCAGATGCCCTGGCAGGACCCTTGTGCAACACCACTCATCCCTGCCTCTGGCATGTCAGCCTTTCTCACGTGATGGAGTGGTGGCAGCTCCTGGCTCGAATATCCTAGAGAAGCAGGAAGCTTCTTTCTCTGGCTCCCATCTGGTGGGGGACAAGTTGCTATAATTGGCTCAGTCTGGGTTCTGTGGCCAGCATGATGGGGACTCTTATCAGAAAGGGGAGAAGGGGTGAGACTGGGCTGACAAAAACAACACTCCAGTTTCACAGAATAAAGGCTGAATGTACGTGGAAGATGAAGTTCCTGGATGAATTACACAGGTTGAAGGTAAGCTGCCATGCTGGAGAACACCAAAATGTCTGAAGATTAGGATATACTGAAACTTATGGCTCCATTTTAACATATTTTTATAATTGTAAGGATTTTATTTTTGAAAGGTTTCAGAGAAAGATTTATAAAGCACTTAGTACAGTGCTTGCCACATAATAAATGCTCCATAAATAGCCATTACAGCTCACATTTGGTCCCCAATTTATCTTTCTGATCTTATTTCTGCCTTTCCTGCCAGCCCTACCCCTGGTCACATACTGTATCAGCCACATCTCTTTTTCCTAAATGTGCTGTGTTTGCTCTTTTATGCCTTTGTACCCTTGCTGATACTATGACTTGAACTGTCTTTTCCTATCTAATTCATCTGTTAAATTCTTATTCATACCTCCAAGACCCATCAGCAATAATTTGTCTACTGAAAAATTCTCTAAGAGCCTGATTATATCACTTTGAGTTTTTTGAGATTATGAATAAGGAAACAAGGAATCTAATATTTAGGCTTTTAAACGCCCTTGATAAAGATTGTACATCACAAGACACTAAAAAAAGAGAAAATATTTTATAGTGAATCCAGGTAATTAAATAGGCAATGAGCTATGTGGTAAAATATTACCAACATTATGTTCTAAGAATTAGCATTGAGACAAGTGTCTATTATAAATTATCTGTTAAAGCACATGATGAAATCTTCAGATTTGTTCGGATTATGATATGCTCTTTCCAGTAGTAAAATGCCAAAGTGATGGAGATCAATCTTAGGACAGTTTTACCATGAAATGAATTGTAAAGAAAAATTATAGGGGATTTCCAGGAAAGTCACTGTAGGAAAAAAAACAACTGTTTTTATGATGGTAAAATGAATGAGCAGTGTGTATTATAGGAAGAGATCTAGGGTCATCAAATATCCCTCACCCAATATCTTGGTATGTTTAAACAGGGCAATGAAATCTGAGAGTCATAAGGAAGAGAATTCTATTCAAAACAGTAAACATTAGGTTTACCTTGAACCTATGGTTGAACTTGTTAGGTGCCTTTGAGTTAGTTCCAACTCATAATGACCCTGTGTACAACAGAATGAAACACTGCCAGGTCCTGCGCCATCCTAACAATTGTTGCTGTGTTTGAGCCCGTTGTTGGAGCCACTGTATCGATCCACCTACTTGAGGGTCTTTCTCTTTTTCGCTGACCCTCTCTACCTTACCAAGCATGATGTCCTTCCCCAGGGACTGGCTCCTCCTAATAACATGTCCAAAGTGCCAGAGATGAAGTCTTGCCATCCTTGCTTCTAAGGAGCATTCTGGCTGTACTTCCTCCAAGACAGATTTGTTCATTCTTCTGGCAGTCCATGGTCTATTCAATGTTCTTTGCCTACACCATAATTCAAAATGCATCAATTACTCTTTGGTCTTCTTTATTCGAAGTCCAGCTTTAGCATACATATGAGGCAACTGAAAGGTACCATGGCTTGGGTCAGGCGCACCTCATTCCTGAAATTGACACCTTTGCCTAAATGGGCAGCTCCTGTCCGGAGGCGAGATGAAAGGGTGGAGGGAGGCAGGACCTGGTTGAAGGGACACGGGGAATTGGGGGGTGGAAAGGAGGAGTGTGCTGTCACATTATAGGGAGAGCAAATAGGGTCACATAACAATATGTGTATAATTTTTTGTATGAAAAACTGACTTGAACTGTAAACACTTAAAGCACATTAAAAAAATTTTGGAAAAAAAAAGTGACATCTATGCCTTATAACACTTTAAGGAGGTCTTTTGCAGCAGATTTGTCTAATGCAATGCATCATTTGATTTTTTGCTGCTTCCATGGGTGTTGCTTGTGGATCCAAGTAAAAGGAAATCCTTGACAACTTCAGTCTTTTCTCTGTTTATCATGATGTTGCTCATTGGCCCAATCGTGAGGATTTTTGTTTCCTTTATGTTTAATCCATATTGAAAGCTGTAGCCTTTGATCTTTATCAGTAAGTGCTTCAAGTCCTCTTCACTTTCAGCAAGCAAGGTTGTGTCATCTGCATAACGCAGATTGTTAATGAGTCTACCTCCAATCCCAAAGCCCCATTCTTCGTATAGTCTAGCTTCTCAGATTATTTGCTCGGTGTACACATTGAGTAGGTATGGTGAAAGGATACAACCCTGCTGCATGCCTTTCCTGACTTTAAACCAATCAGTATCCCCTTGTTCTGTCTGAACAACTGCCTCTTGATCTATGTAAAGGTTCCTCATGAGCAGAATTAAGTGTTCTGGAATTCCCTTTCTTCACAATGTTATTCATAATTTGTTATGATCCACACAGTTGAATGCCTTTGCATAGTCAATAAAACACAGGTAAACATCTTTCTAGTATTCTCTGCTTTCAGCCAGGATCCATCTGACATTAGCAATGATTTTCCTCATTCGACATCGTATTCTGAATTTGTCTTGAACTTCTGGCAGTTCCTTGTTGATGTACTCCTACAACTATTTTTAAATTATCTTACTTGTATGTGATATTAATGATATTGCTCTATAGTTTCTGCTTTTTGTTGGATCACCTTTCTTTGGAAAGGGCACAAAGATGTATCTCAGTCGGTTGGCCAGCTAGCTGTTTTCCGAATATCTTGGCATAGATGGGTGAGTGCTTCCAGAGTTGCATGATGTGATCTGCTATGATAAATCAGTTGTAAGGGGGAATTTCCTCAGGAGTGTGTCTCCCTTCCAATATATACTGACGTTCTGGCAAAGCTCCCTGGCTTGCTCTGGGTGCTGCATCTGGCTTATCATCATCTGGCCTCCAGTTCTTGGGACTTGAGCCAGTGGCCTGTCATACTGCCTGCTGATATTGGATTTGTTAGCCTCTGTGACCTGTGAGCCAGCGGCCTGCTATCTGACCTGCTGATCTTGGGTTCATCATCCCCTGCAGCTACTTGAGTCAGGAGAAGCCTCCAGCCTGACGTCTCACTCAGGGACTTGGGACTTGCAAGCCTCTACAACCACATGAGGCATTTCCTTGAGATAAATCTATATATCTGTATCTATATATATGCTTCACTGGTTTTGCTTCTCTAGAGAACCCAGCCTAAGACAATTGGTGGATTGCTGTTTGTTTTTTTTTTTTTTTTGAGCTAGGTAGTCTGACACTATGACTGAAGTCAAAATCCTTAAGACTTTGTTTGCCAAATCTTCAATAAAAGACTTAAAATGTATGACTAAAAACAGAAGAAAGAAATTGTAGAGCTTGTAACAAAGACTGGTACAAAAATTGAAATATATTTTTTATATGATTTAGGAGGAAATATAGGCACAGAAAAAAAGGATTAAAGGAAATATTTTTTTTTTTACCTGTACCTGTTGCCATTGAGTTGATTCCAATTCATAAGGACCCCATAAGACAGAGTAGAACTGCCCCATAGGGTTCCCAAGGAGCTGCTGGTGGGTTTGAACTGCTGACCTTTTGGTTTAACAACCAAATAAGTAATGCACCACAAGGCTTCTTAAGGCCCTAGGTGGTGCAAATGGTTTGTACTGCATTGGTTTGAACCTACCCAGTGGTACGGCGGAAGAAAAGTCCTAGTGATCTGCTTCTGTTAAGATTACAGCCAAGAAAACCCTATGGAGCAGTTCTACTCTGTAACCCATGGGGTTGCCATGAGTTGGAATAGACTCGGCAGCAAGTAACAACAATTACAGATTTAAAATTGTGTGTTATCTCTGGGTAGTGAGATTATGGGTAAACTTCATTTCCTTCATAAACTATAAAAAAAAAAGTTTTACCATAAATATTTATTACTCGTATAAGTATAGGTGTGCCGTGAGTTGGAATCGACTGGATGGCAATGGGTATGTGTGTGTGTGTGTAATTAGAACAAAAATTTAATATTAAATTTTAGGTAATCTTATACTGACCTATATTAAATTTTTAGTGGAAAGTAGAATGCTCTTATTAGCTAACCTATTAGAATAACCCACTTTTTTAAAAATAATTTTTATTGTGCTTTAAGTGAAAGTTTACAAATCAAGTCAGTCTGTCACATATAAGCTTATATACACCTTACTCCATACTCCCACTTATTCTCCCCCTAATGAGTCAGCCCCCTCCCTCCTTCCAGTCTCTCCTTTCATGACAATTTTGCCAGTTTCTAACCCTCTCTACCCTCCTATCTCCCCTCCAGACAGGAGATGCCAGTACAGTCTCAAGTGTCCACCTGATACAAGTAGCTCACTCTTCATCAGCATCTCTCTGCAACCCATTGTCTAGTCCCTTCCATGTCTGATGAGTTGTCTTCGGGAATGGTTCTTGTCCTGGGCCAACAGAAGGTTTGGGGACCATGACCACCGGGATTCCTCTAGTCTCAGTCAGACCATTAAGTCTGGTCTTTTTATGAGAATTTGGGGTCTGCATCCCACTGATCTCCTGCTCCCTCAGGGGTTCTCTGTTGTGTTCCCTGTCAGGGCAGTCATCGATTGTGGCTGGGCACCATCTAGTTCTTCTGGTCTCAGGATGATGTAAGTCTCTGGTTCATGTGGCCCTTTCTGTCTCTTGGGCTCATAGTTATCGTGTGACCTTGGTGTTCTTAATTCTCCTTTGATCCAGGTGGGTTGAGACCAATTGATGCATCTTAGATGGCCGCTTGTTAGCATTTAAGACCCCAGACGCCACATTTCAAAGTGGGATGCAGAATGTTTTCATAGTAGAATTATTTTGCCAATTGAAAGTTCCCTTAAGCCATAGTCCCCAAACCCCCGCCCTTGCTCTGCTGACCTTTGAAGCATTCAGAGAATAACCCACTCTTGATTATTCATGGAGCAGATAACCCATTTCCTCATGAAGGCTTACTTTGAAATCTCTAAAATGTCCTTCATACCACTGTAAGAAATCAGAAACTTGGTGTGATAGAACAGGATAGAGTCATCCCATTCCTGTGTTTTTATATAGTTGGATGAGGATTAAAATTCGAAACTTGAATATAGGCAAGTTCTAGAAAAGTCAAAGGATTGTATAATCCAATATTGACTGTTCATGGAGCAGATAATCTCTTTGTTCTTTATTTCTTTCCGTTTTTTTCCCTCAAATTTTAAATAGTTTAACATTTAAGAAAATAAAGCAATGATGTTAGTAAGCCACCAGATGGAGATGTTGCGCTGTCCTTGTTAATGTCGGGCTGGCCAACCTAAAACCAAACCTGTCGCTGTCAAGTTGATTCGGACTCATAGCGACTGTACAGGACAGAGTAGAACTGCCCCATACGGTTTCCAAGGAGCTGCTGGTGGATTTGAATTGCCGACCTTTTGGTTAGCAACTGAAGCTTTTAACCACTGTGCCACCAGGGCTCCGTCAGACTGGCAGTCCTTGACAAACTGTGGTTCCAAGCTTTAGTGGGCATGAAAATAACCTAGAGAAGTTATTTTAAAATGCCAATTCCTAGTCCCCACCCACAGAATTAATTTTGTAGGCCTTGGATTTGGCCCAGGAAGCTACAATTTTTGCTCACAGCCCTTCTTGCCCCTTCCAGTGATCCTGATATAGGCTGGTCCACAAGCCACACTTTAAGAAACTTTGATGTTTGAAACCATATGAATACATGAAAACATTTACAGAAAAATATCTATAAACTGAGAACTGAGTAAAACCAAGTCCCGGGGAATATGTCAGTGTCCACTGAAGGAGGAAAAGTAGCAAAGATAACGAGAAATTGACAGAACAATAAGTGGATAACAGAAGGATGTGTAGTTACGGGAGCCAAAAGAAGATAGAACAAGGGAGAAAAAAGCGCAGTCAAGAGTGTTGAATACTCCTGAGAGTCAAGTGAGTTGAGGAGCAGAGACTGTCCATCTGATTTAGCAACATGGAGATCACTATTGACTTTAGAGTGAGAGCCATTTTGGAGACGTGGTAGGGGCCAAAGTTAGCTTAGAGTGGTTTAAAGGGCACATGGAAGGTGGGGAAACAGAGACAATAAGCTTAGATAATACTTTCTAGAACTTTGGTAAGGGGATAAGATGGGAGAGCAAATAAGGCACAGAGGTTAATTTTTAGGTTGTGAGAGATGTGAATATTCAAAAATGTTAATGGGAGGGGAACAGCAGAGAAAGGTAGGCTGAAGATACAGGAGAGAGAGAGAAATAATGGATAGTGCAAGAGTCCTGGAAAACAAAAGATCATGGAACCCAGAACACAGGAGGAGGGACGTCTCCCATACTCTAACAGGAAGAAAGCATGGACACAGATACAGATAAATTACAGGTTTGATGGTAGAAGTTTTCATGGTTTCAGTCAGAACTATTTTCTCAGGAAGAGGGTAAAATGCTGAAAATAAAGTTGTGAGGGAAGATATAGCAGGGTTGAAAGTTGAATAGAATAAAAAAGGCTTTAAATGGCAAATGAGGAGAATACGTTAACCCAGGAGAAATGGGAGAATTTGAGGGAGAGGCCAATTGAGGTTGGTAATCATTCATTTAAAATGGTACAACATCATCCCATTGGGTAATTCTCTCCCAAAGCAAAAGAGCTAGGGCCTGCACAGAGAAAGATCGTTGGTTTTTTGCAGAAATAGGATTTTGCCAGACAAATAAAATGAAAGCATAGGGAGTTATTTGCAAGAGACTGACTTAAAATAATGGACTTGGAATCTAAGACGACAGGAGGAGGCTCATGGATAGAGGAAAAGCAAAAAGGTTAATGGATTGGAAGTCCTGATGAGGTTGGCAAATGGTTATAGTGGGGACAGACGACTATGGGAACTGGAAAGATAGATGGTAATGGCTCAAGATGAGGAGGTGTGAAGGAGGAATTTTGAAGGGGGAGTAGTTTCAGGTATGGTCAGGTTGGGAGACTTTGAATGGAGTGTAGGGGCAGATCACTGTAAATGAGGACCTTGAGGAATTCTAGATCAGAGGATGAGGGCAGGTATTGGGGTGAGAAGACTGCCAGATGCTGAAGTGTTTAGTGAATGAACAGGGCAGGCCGAGAGGTAGATAACCAGGCTGCTTGAGACATCGTCCTAGATTAACTTTCCAAATTATACTTTAATTTCTTTTCAATTAATTTTTAAATATGATTGCAAAAATATCAGTTATGTATAATCTTGACACTTCCAAACCTTCTAAAGAGGCACCCTTATTCTGAGATAAGTGGCGTTATGGATGAGGATGAAACAGACCATAAGCAAGTCATGTTGTTTGTATTAGAAAGTGACAGACACAAAAAGGAAGCTTCTGGGTAACATGAAGAAGGAAAAATAGAGGAGAGCTGCAGTGTAGAGGCAAGCAAGTAAGAGAGGGGGAGAGGGCTGGCCACTGCCATGAGGCTATCCTGTGGGGTTTCAGAGGAGGCTTGGTTAAAGGGGATGTCTGGGAGCTTTTTCTGTGTGTTGTACAAAGTGTCCCCCCACAAAACGTTTAACAAAATCAGTATCATTTGCCAAATGCAGGCGGAATTGGAGAGGCGATATGTGAGTTGTCTCAAGACAAATGCAGCGTGACAACAGTGACTCCACAGGGTCCTTCTAAACCAGACCAGTTTTCCTTTTGTTTAAATAGCTGCCAAACTTCTTAGATCTTTTTTGAGAAATATTAATACTTCACTGAAGACTCAGAAATGTCCTGTGATATTTTATATATTCTAAATTATTCTAATAATTGAAAGAACTGTTATATTGTCCATCTAAAATCCATATTGTTAATAAAATATTAATTCTAATTCTGAAGATTAAATTTTCGATTTTTTTGTGCTATTAAGTATGTCTGATACTTTGTTAGGTGCAGTTCAGTCAGTTCTGACTCATATCAACCTTATGTATAGTAGAACGAATATTGCCCGGTCCTGCACCATCCTCATAATCCTTGTTATGCTTGAGCCCATTGTTGCAGCCACTGTGTCAGTCCATCTCATTGAGGGTCTTTCTCTTTTCTGCTGACCTTGTCCTTTACCAAGCATGATGTCCTTCTCCAGGGACTGATCCCTCCTGATGACACGTCCAAAGTGTGTAAGACGCAGTCTCACCATCCTTGTTCTAAGGAGCATTCTTGTTGTCCTTCCAGGACAGATTTGTTCGTTCTTTTCGCAGTCTATAGAATATTCAGTATTCTTCGCCAATACCACAATTCAGAGGTGTCAATAGTTCTTCCGTCTTCCTTACTCATTGTCCAGCTTTCACATGCATATGATGCAATTGAAAATACCATGGCTTGGGTCAGGCGCACCTTAGTCTTCAAGGTGACATCTCTGCCTTTCAACACTTAAAAGACATCCTTTGCAGCGGATTTGCCCAATGCAATGTGTCTCATGATTTCTTGACCGCTGCTTCCATGGGCGTTGATTGTGGATACAAGTAAAATGATAACCTTGGCAGCTTCAATCGTTTCTTTGTTTATCGTGGTGTGGCTTATTGGTCCAGTTGTGAGGATTTTTGTTTTCTTTATGTTGAGGTATAATCCATACTGAAGGCTGTGGTCTTTGATCTTCATCAGTAGGTCCTTCAAGTCCTCTTCACTTTCAGCAAGCAAGGTTGTGTCATCTGCATATCACAGGTTGTTGATGAGTCCTCCTCCAATCCTGATGCCCCAGTCTTCTTCACATAGTCCAGCTTCTCAGATTATTTGCTCAGCACACAGTTTGAATAGGTATGGTGAAAGGATACAATCCTGATGCACATCTTCCCTGACTTTAAACCAGGCAATATCCTCTAGTTCTGTCTAAAGAACTGCAGAGCTTAATTTAATTTTGCGTTGAATTTTCATTTTATGCTTTAGACCATTTTTATGAGTTTCTCCTTGAAAAACATTATTCTCCTAAAATGCTTTTTGGAAAGGAGTAAGTAGCAGCAACTTCTAGCTTTCAACTAAATCTTTGTTCTTTTCTTCTTCCTGGGCCCTTAGCTAGGCAACATTTTCGAGCCTTCCTTACTGTTAGGTGTGACTATATTACTGAGTTCTATCAATGGAATGCAAGCAGAAATGACATGTGTTACTTCCAGACCTAGACCATAAAAACCACCTAACTAGTGCTCCTCATGAACCTTTTTCCCTTCGAGCTGGCTGGAATGGAGAGGAACTCCATAGAGCAATCTTGAAAGCCACATGTTGAAGATGATGGCGAATTTCCATCAGCCTGGGTCCCTGAATGACTGCATGGATGAAGGTCACCCTGAGGACCTGTCAATTATCCAGTACTGTTACAGGAGAAACAAGCTTTTTTTTTTTTTTTTTTTAAATCATTATACATGCCTAGGGTTGTCTGTTGCAGTAATAGTCTACCCTAGCTAATGCAAGCTGGGTAAAAAATAAATTTCAGTTATGCACTCTTATATCATTCAGAATTACATTTGGCTGCATTTCAAATAGTGTTTTTTTTCAGGTGACAAGCACTAGGAATAGGCAATCCAGGGCTGGTGCCACAATTCAAGGAACAAGTTCTTCTCTCTTCTTGCTCTTCCATCCTTAGCATATGGTTTTTTTTCTCTATGGTCACAAGTGTTGCATCTGTGTTCCACGCAGGATGAAGGGGAAAAATCGAAAGGAGGATGCCAGCTCAGTCTGCCCAATTATAAACGCTTTCCCAGAATGCCACCTGCAACTTCTGCTGGATCACATGGCCAGCCCCTGCTTCTGAAATGGGTCATATGCCCAACCCTAGCTGCAAGGGAATCAAGGTTAAGAATGTAGGGCTGGAAGATAGAATGGTTAGGCAAATTTGGGAATTGCCACGATGCTTACTTAGATTATTTTTACTAATTATGCCAGTGTGATCCCCTCACCACTCATATCAGAATCACCTGGGAGTACATGTTAACATATTTCTGTCCTCACGCCAGAGTTAAAGAATCAGAATCTGCCTGAAATTTGATGCACACTATTATGAGTTTTGAGAACTACCGATCTATGCTATATAGGGGATAGGGTCTTTTTTCTTTTCATATTCTGGTCTGCATGAACTCTTCAGCGGGTTTATTGTTTCATAACTTTTAGTTGCATCCCCAAATGTCAAAGGCAATGTTTTTCTTTGTTAAGTCATTTTGAAATTTATTTTGAAAACAACATCTTTATAAAGGGCTTTCATGTCTATAGTCAACACTACAAAATATTTTCTTTACTATTGGAAGATGCAAACACTACTAAAGATCACCACTCACAGCTGAAGATGTGGTTGATTTCAAGGGCAGCAAAGTAAGACAGAACACTGATAGGTGATGGGCAGGGGAGAACAATGGAGTCAAAATACCAAGGATTTTGTCCTAGCTCTACTGTGTAGCTCTGTGATCTTGGGTAAATATTTGTCCTCTTAGATGCCCAGTTTCTTAGATTATGGAGGGAGTTTACTCTAATTCCTATCCAAATGGTTATTATGATAATTACATGAATCTTTATGAAAACTTTTAAAGGGCAGTAAAGCTTACACCAACGTTTTTATTTGTCAAATAATGAGCAATTGAGTTCTAAATTGGCTTGGTCATAATTATTCAGTGTTCTAGCATGGTCAAAGTGAGGCAGGATAGTAAGGTCTCTTTGGCAGATGATTTTAATACAGTGTGGTGAATGGAGAAAGGCTCTACTTTACCAAGCATGATGTCCTTCTCCGGGGACTGGTCCCTCCTGATAACATGTCCAAAGTACGTGAGACGAACTCTTGCCACCCTCACTTCTAAGGGGCATTCTGGCTATACTTCTTCCAAGACAGATTTCTTCATTCTGGCAGTCCATGGTATAATCAATATTCTTTGCCACCACCATAATTCAAAGGCATCAGTTCTTCTTCGGTGTTCCTTATTCATTGCCCAGCTTTCCCATGCATATGAGGTGATTAAAAATACCGTGGCTTGGGTCAGGTGCACCTTAGTCCTCAAAGTGACATCTTTGCTTTTTTTTTTTACTCTACAGAATAAATACTGATAACAGAATAAATAATACTCTACAGAGAAGAAAGCTGAATTGTGCAAAGGCCCAGTGGCATGAAACAGCAAGGGTGTGCTTGGGAAAACTGCAAGAAGCTCAGAATGGAGAAAAGGGGAGTTAAACAACGTAAAAGGCTAAAAAGTTCCTTGTATGACAGACGACTAGGTTGGATTTTCCTATGGAGGCTCTGAGAAACCACTGATGAATCTTAGGCATCATGGTAAAGAGCTAATAACTTAGAGTCTGACAAATATGAGATGAAATGTTTACTCTGGCATTTACAAGTAACTGTTCTTGTAGGTTTTCGAGAGGACTAGAGTATGTATCAAGTTCTTGTCATATAAAACGTGGCCACTAAATGGCAGCTGCTATGCTAATGATCTTTTTTCACACACAAAAAAAATCATTAGCATAGCAGCTGCCATTTAGTGGTCACATTTTATATGACAAGGACTTGATATATACTCTGACATATAGGGTCGCTACAAGTCAGAATCGACTCCACAGCAACGGGTTTTATGCTAATGATAATTATTGCTATCATCATCATCGTTAGAGGCTATGATCAAGTTTTTATTTTGGAAAGGTCACAAGCAGCAAGGTGCAGAATTAGCAACAAAGCAGTTGAAAAATAATGAAGGTGTAAATTAGGATAGTGAGGTGGGGATAGAGAGGAGGGGATATGTTTTAGAAATATTGAGGAGTCCTGTAATAATTAGAGCTGAGGAGTTTCCTAATTTTAAAATTAAGTACAGAAAGGGAATTCTTGGACTTTCAATACTTTGACAGGTCAGATACTCTGAAGAGCCCTCCTGTTTCAATGTAACTATGTTCATTATAAAAACATACCTCTCTAAGGAGAAAAACACAAACTTAAAACAAAAACAGTACGCAATAAGCAAATATGAAAGCAAATATTGCTGATACCAATGCTGGGGTCAGAGAATAAGCTTTCAGGCCCACTGCAGGGTAGAGGAGACTCCTCTGAGATTCCCACATGAAACCTAGACCCTTGAAAAGTGTCCCTGTTCAGCAGTGCCCCCTTAAGACCTGCCTGAAGGAAACAGAAATCTCTCTGGAAGAAGTATACACAACCCATGGTCTCAATAAGAACCTAAGTAAGGAAAAATTGGATGAAGGGCATTATGAAGGGTATAAAGGAAAAACTGTAAGAGACTTAAGGTGAAATAGCCAGAAAAACCTAATAAAAGCAGAATTTAGCATAGATGGAAGAGATTATTCACAGTCATATTATTTATAAAGGTTCTACTTTGGAAACAATCCAGATGTCCATGGACAAGGAAATGAATGAATTATGGAATTGTATCACAGTGGAATATTATACAGCCATGAAAATGAAAGAACTGTGGCTACAGTTGGATTCCACCTACAGGCACTTCAGAAGAAAGACCTGGTGATCTACTTCAGAAAACTAAGCCACTGTAAACCTTATGGAGCATGTTCTACTCTGTCACACATGGGGTTGCTATGAATTGGGAGTCAACTCAAGGGTACCTTGTCAATGGCTCCAAATAATAACCTAGATTCTCCTAGTGACATAATGTGGTAATGAAAACTTAGAAAATGGGAGGGAGGAATAATTTACAAAAGTTGGTATAAGGATTATATCTCTGACGGGTGAAAGCCTCACAGGATGGAAAGGACTTCACGAGGAGATTCAGTGGGTGTTGGTAAAGTTCCACCTTACAAAGTACGTGATCGGTTCGTCATGTTTCAGAACTTACACATTCTTTGGTAACTTTCAAGTATTATAAAAACCTTAAAAGCAAAAACCGGAAAGCAACACGCGCCAAGCCAACCACGGGCAGCGGCGCAGAAGCTCTGGGCGTGCGGCTTCGAGCGACGCCGTGTCACAGGGGCCAGGCTCCGCCGCCTCGCAGCACGCATGCGCGTCCGCGCCGACCAATCAGCGAGAGCGAGACTGGTTTTACTCCCGCGCGAGCGCTGAGGTACATCAGCCGAGCGTCGCTGAGGAGAAGCGCGCGGTTCAGGTGAGGAGCGGGATTTGGGAAGGCTGGACTTGCGGGGTCATGTCTCAGGAGATTGATAACTGTGGTCTGTAGCCTTTGGGGTTTTTTTGTGGCGTGAGGAGGAGTTTGTACAGCCCGGGAGTCCGGCCCAGAGGCTGCTCGTGGCGGGTGAGGTAAAACTGCTCCGTGGTGTTATCTGGGGTCTCTGACGGGAAAATGGAGGCCTCGAACCTCACTGAGGGCCGGGCCTGAGCGGGCGAGGGGAGGGTTGAAATTGAAAGTCAGGTCGCTCTTGGGAGGTTAGCAGCGGCGAGTGGAATGCGAGGGCTAAAGTCGCTGGGAGGCTTCGTCTGTCTCTCCCTCCCGCCCACCCCCAAACGCCTCAGAAACTAAAATTAACTAAGGGCTTCTCTTCGTTTTTCCTCGATGTATATTTTGTGGAAATCTCAGGTGGAAGTTAATTTTCCGAGGCCAATCCTCCAGAGTTTTTATATTTTACTTGTATTGCTGTGAATTTATTGTTGGCATGTGCACGACTGGTCTTCCCAACAGTCACATTCTCACTTTGTGACTGAGATGCAGAGACTAGATTTGCCCAAATTTAACCAGCACGAATCTGACAGTGGCAAGGTGAAAATTCAGACCCAGTAGTTCCCAGATCCAACTTTCCGTCGCCAACCTGGAGTCAGGGTTGATGCTGTGATCTTTGTTACCTTTTTGGCCTACTTTCTAAGAGAAATGAGGAAACTTCACAGCCTTTGTTTTTTAAAATTTAATTAACCAAGCGAATCATTCGATATCCCTAATTGTAAAATCTACCAGTATATTTAAATAGTGTATTTAAAATAAGTTTTGAGAGATCTATTTTTAAAGTCAGAAAACACCTACCTACCAATGGCGCCTTCTGGAAGAAAGCATACTGGAAAATCTGTGAAGCCAGCAATGGAGGATCAGGTTACAGGAGCATATGGCTTTGACAGAGAAGATAAAAAGGACTTAAGTGGTTCAGCGGAGGATATTACTGAAGGTACAGTATATCTAATACCTTTGGGCAGTGACAAACCAAAAAACCAAACCCATTGCAGTCAAGTAGATTCCAGCTCACAGCGAGTAGAGTAGAACTGCTTCATAGGGTTTCCAAGGAGTGCCTGGTTGTTTTGAACTGCTGACCTGTTGGTTAGCAGCCGAGGTCTTAACCACGGTGCAGCCAGGCCTCCTTGGCAGTAACAACGTCCTACAATTCATTTGTTTTTGACCCACTATGTTTTAAACTAGAAGTCTGCATTTATAAATTTTTGTTACAAAAAACCAAGACCCCAAAATGAAAATTATTTCATTAAAAATTACCAAAATAGCATACTTATGTTCAAGAATGCTTTTCTTTTTTATTGTCAATGCAGGAAAGACTCCAGTAATTGATAAGCATGGGAAGAAAAGGCCTTCCACAGGAATAGTTCAGGAAGATGTGGGGTAATGTGCTCAAAATAACGTTTGCCTGTTGAAGTACTTTTAAAAAATTCTACTTTGGTTACAATTGTATGTAAAACACTTGGCATGTAATATTTTTCCCAAAACAAGCATGGTATTTTATGTACCTTTAGTTAAAAGTTCTTAATGTAATTTCTTCACAGGGGTGAAGTACAGAATATGCTGGAAAGATTTGGAGGTATGTTTTAGAAGGTATTTGTATATAAAGAAAATTGCTTTAAACCATGACTTTTAAAATGTTAATGTGTACCATTGAATTGATTTTCGACTTACAGTGACCCTATATGACCAACTAGAACTGCTCCATAGGGTTTCCTAGGCTGTAAATCTTTACAGGACAGATCACCAGGTCTTTTCTTCTGTAGAGCTGCTGATGAGTTACAATCACCAGCCTTTCAGTTAGCAGCTGATTACTTAATCATTGTACCACAGGGCTCCTTGACTTGTGTAACAGCAAATGATAATCAGTGGACTACAGGACTGTTATTAATGCCTTGTTCTTATATATAGGATTATGCGTAAGTGGTGTAATTCAGCTTCATAGATTTTCTTACCTTTTCCATATTGTTGATGTGAAGGGTAAGAGTGGTCCTAACAATGGTGAGGTAAGAATGGTAGTTTTCTACATGTGTGAATTTAATGGACTATGGAATATTAGAAGAAAAATGGATGGGAAAACTCTATGTCTGTGTTCACAGGGTAAGTGACTACACACATGTGTACACATTTCAGTTTTTCTCAATTCAGTTATTTTCTATGACTTCCCTGTGTTCTTCAAGGGAGGGGGCAGTATAAATTCAAGCGCCTGAAATTAACACTATTTTTGTGTTAATAAATTACGTAATGGAGAGCTAAAGACAACTTTGCTGTCTAGTAAGAGATACATACTCAGATTCAAAATTTCGTAAGTTATAAATGGTATGTCAGATGAGATAAATTAACTGTTAGAGGATACTATTAAAAAAAAAGTCAATATTGGGTTCCTCTATATGGATTATTCACACAAGCAAGTCTTTTTTGGGAGCTTTGCTCTAACTTGTGGTGACAAAGTGCTTTTTTTATGAACGGTCTTACAAATTCATTATTATAGATGGATACTAAAGTGTAAAATATTTGTATAATAGTTCGGCTCCATTATGATTACTAAAAAATAACCATTGCTTGTAGCTCCATAACATAAAAGCATATGTTTACCAAAGCATTATTTGAAGTATTGTATGAAGTACAGTACTTATGGGAAAATGCCCTAAAAAAAAAAAAAAAATGAAGTATTTTAAAGTGTTCTTAAATTTATTTAGGTATTTACTGAAACTAGAATTTTTTTTATCTTTGGTCTTTGTCTCTTTTAGTAAAAAAGACACTTTAAAAGTATCACTATATTTTTAAAAATAATTTTCTTATGTAACTTTTAATTCTTTGGGATTTTAATTTTTTATAGAATACTTTTGTGTGTTTCATGTAATGAGTTCTAACAATAATTCATCTAAATGTGCCCATTTAATTAGAGGGAATTTTATACACTTAGAAAAATTTAGCTTTTGTGTTTTCACATGAGAAAATTAAAACCTGTACTTGAGATCCCTTATACATATTTTGGAAAATAGAAACTGTTTTGTTTATTACTTCTGTTTTTATAATCTATAAAAAAAAAAAATCTGAAGTTCAGAAAATTAGAATTGCCATACTAGTAGCTGAAAATTTTCTTAGCATAAAGAAATGAGCAAATAATCTTGCTTTTTAAAATGTCTATGTTTCAATTTAATTTAAAATGTCTTTTCAATATTGTTGAATCAGCTTTACTCATAATTAATTTGAACATGTGGAACAAAATAATTTTCTTCAAAATTAAATTTAATGAATATTTCCAATATAGCTGAGATTAACAAGGCTCTTCTTGCAAAGAGAAAAAGATTAGAAATGTATACTAAGGCTTCTCTCAAAAGCAGTAACCAGAAAATTGAAAGTATTTGGAAAACACAAAAAGAGCAAAGGTAAGTTTGTTGTATTCTTAGAGGTACAACATTTGTGTCATTAATTAGTATGCATGAGCTACTAAGCAAATTACTAATGAAAATACTATTGTCTTCTGTTTATTGGAGTAATTAGTCAAAAGTATATTTGGCTTGATTTTTCTCTAAGCAGATAAATCCTTTAGACCTAAACTTCACTTCTTATAGAATTGATATATATCCTAGTAGTCAATAAGGATTACCTTTTTTTCCCCTTTCAAATAACATTTTTTTCCTACTATAAAAGTAATTTATATTCATTCTAGAAATACGCTAGCTGAGTAACAAGTATATAAACCATTAGTCTTGTGGTAGTTAACTGTATTCATTGGTGTAGACAAAGGTCAGTCTCGTGGTAAATAATTTGTGTATTTTAGCTGAATTAACTATTTCTTGTGCAGAACTTTTATTGTGTCAAAGTGCGGAAAAAATTAAGTGAAATATTTCTATTTATAAACCCTATATGATAAATAACCTCATTAAATATCATATCAGAACATATATTCGGTAGAAAAACATGAAAATTAAACTTGCAATAAAATAAGTTTTTTCTGGAAAATTTATACATACAAAGTTTCATTAGTTTTTAAGGGCTAAGATATGTGAGAGGGCGTCTCTGTTATTAGCTTGTTAGGAGAATCATAGTTTTTACTTTTTTTTTTTAATTGTGCTTTAGGTGAAAGTTTACAGCTCAAGTTAGTTTCTCATTCAAAAATTTATACACGTATTGTTATGTGACCCTAGTTACTATCCCCATAATGTGATTGTACATTCTTCCTTTCCACCTTGAATTTCCTGTGTCCATTCAACCAGCTCCTATCCTTTTCTGCCGTCTCATCATGCCTCCAGACAGGAGCTGCCTGTTAGTCTCGTGTGTCTACCTGAACCAGAAAGCACACTGTTTACGAGTATCATTTTATGTCTTATAATCCAGTCTGTCCTTTGAAGAGTTGCCTTCAGGAATGGTTTTAGTTCTGGGTTAACAGAGAATCCGGGCGCTATGTTTTCTGGGATTCCTCCAGTCTCAGTCAGACTGTTAAGTCTGGTCTTTTTACTAGAATTTAAATTCTGCACCCACTTTTCTCCTGCACCATCAGGGACTCTCTGTTGTGTTCCTTGTCAGGCAGTCATTGGTGATAGTCAGGCACCACGTAGTTCTTCTGGTCTCAGGCTGATGGAGTGTCTGGTTTATATGGCCCCTTTTATCTCTCGGGCTAATATTTCCTTGTGTCTTTGGTGTTCTTCATTCTTCTTTGCTCCAGGTGGGTTGGGACCGATTGATGTTACCTTAGATGGCCACTCGTTAGCTTTTAAGACCCCAGACACCACTCACCAAAGTGGGATGCAGAACATTTTCTTAATATACTTTGTTATGCCAGTTGACCCAGATGTCCCCTGAAACCATAGTCTCCAGGCCCCTCCTCCTGCTACACTGTCCCTCGAAGTGTTTGGTTGTGTTCAGGAAACTTCCTAGCTTTCGGTTTAGTCCAGTGGTGATAATTTTACTTCTTGGTTTCCCATCAGATTTAAGCTGCTATTATTTCCTTTTTTGTGTAGTATAAATTGTCAAAAAAATTTTTTGTTTTTGAATGTTAACATCTTTTCATATTCATTATTATGTTTTATAGGCAGAAGCTTAACCAAGAATATTCTCAGCAGTTTCTGAGTTTGTTTCAGCAGTGGGATACAGATGTGCAGAAAGCTGAGGAACAAGAAGAAAAACTAGCTGTTGGTATCATGCTTAGCTTTATAATCAATCTGTTGTAACCAAGTCTCAAGTAGGAAGGGAGAGCCTAGCCTTGTAGTAGACCCATGGAACTTTGCCAGGTTCCGTTACCCATTGCTGGCTATGTGTTTTGGCCCTGCTGAACTGTAAAGCACAGAAGTATAGGTATATATCAAACTTATAAAAATCTTTGCTTCCCGTTAGTTGAGATTCTTATAGTTCCAGGTGACAGAAATTTGCCAGAGCACAAAATAATAATTTTATTTAGGTAGTTTAGCTTTAAGGAGCCCTGGTAGTGCTGTGGTTAAGTGCTCCGCTGCTAACTGAGAAGGCAGCAGTTCGAACCTACCACCCGCTCCAAGGCAGAAAGATGTGGTAGTCTGCTTCCGTAAAGATTACAGCCTTGGAAACCCCGTGGGGGCAGTTCTACTCTGTCCTATTAGGGTCGCTATGAGTTGGAATGGACTGACAGCACACAAGAACTGTTTAGCTTTAGGTAAAGCTAGATGGGGGAGGGGAAGGGTTGCTGATGCATTGTCACCTGGGCTCTATCTCCATTTCTTATTAGGTTCTCTTAATGTAGTAAGCAAGATAGCTTCTTGCAATCCTTGACTTATCACCAGTTTTGTAACCCTAGTCGATTAAGACAGTCTTCCTCAATACCGCTGACAGAAAAGTCCTCTGGAATATATCACTGATCTAGTTTGGATCATTTGCCCCTTCCTGAACTAGTCATTGTGGTCAGGATATGGTTTATTAGTAATGGTCAGACTTGCTGTCATCTGCCCATCCCTATAGGGCTGGAAGTCAGCCCTGCCCATATCCTGCATAACTACTACATTCTACTTTTATTTCATCCTTGCATTGTTTGTAAAATTATCACACATTTTTTATCTAAGAGCTGTAAAATATCACACATTTCTTATTTAAAAGCTGTAAAATTATCATGTATCTCTTCTCTAAGATCCAACGTACTGTTCATATAAAATAATTTAAGGGGGATTGATCATCTCAGTTTGGGAAATACTAAACTCGAAGTGTACATAAAACATCCAAGGGGCAGTGTTGAGTAGATCACTGGATATATGACACTTAGGGGTTATCAGCATAAAGATAGAATTTAAGCTGTGAAAGTGTATAAGTTTAGCAAGGGAAGAATTATAAATGTTAAAGACAAGTCTAAGGGCTGTGCCCTGAAGTACTTCATCATTGTTCCAGGAGATGAGGGGGAACCAGTTAAGGAGAGTGAGAATTAGTGGCCTAATAGAAAACCAAGTGAAGAAAGCCTTTTAACTGTCATATGCTGCTGATGGGCCAAATAAGGTGGATTTGACCACGGGGAGGTCATTGGTATCTTTGTAAGCATGATTTTGGTGGAAGAGTGAGTGCAAAAGCCTGACTGGAATGAGTAGGGGATTGGCAAAGAAAAAAATGGGGTGGTAGCCTGAGGAGAAATGGAATATAGTTTTTGTTTAAGATTAGCTAAATAGTGGTATGTTTGTATGCTGATATGAAAAATCTAGAGGGAAATTTTTTAAATACTGGACAGGGACCACTGCTGAAAAGGACCATTGCTGAGAATAGGTGGGATCTGGTGGCCAGTGAAAAAGTTGGTCTTAGTAAAGAGCAGGGATAGTTCATGCTTAAAAGTAGGAGAGAAGGTAGAGTATACAAGCACAGATGGATGTAGGTAGGTGGTAGATGTGATGGGAGACTAGAAGTAACCTTTGGATTGCTTCTACTTGTTTAGTGAAAAAAGGTCACCAGTTAAGAGTAAAGTTAGTGGAGGGAGGTGTTACCTTTTGAGGACAGAGGAGAAAGTATGAAATAGTATTCTGAGTGTGGGCCAGTGAATGGACTAGGGAAATGTAATTGCCGGGTAACATTAAGGGTCGAATTTAGGTTAGTGATCATAGCGATTATGAATTTAAAGTGAGGCCCGTCGACATGGTTGTGGGTTTTTCTGTAACTATGAATAGCTGCAGAGTACCTAGAGAATTAGATTTTCCAGGGTTGGGGTTTAGCCAAGCAAATGTGATGGTGAGAAAGGGCAAGGTATATATGCATGAGAATATTTATAATGCTTAACCATGGGATTTAAACTGGGAAAAAATGCGGACATGGGGTTGAAGATAAGGGATGGTAAAAGTAGTAGGATGAATGGATTTTAGGTCCTGATAGGTAATTGAGCTGTAGTACTAAGTGAGCTTAAGAGGCAGGGAGGTAGTGTTTGACTAATGGGATATATGGAGAGACAGTATAAATATAATGTTTATAGACACTGGACTGTGGAATCAAATTTGGAATCAAATTCTGGTTTGATCGATTGCTAGCTGTCAAATCATGGACAAATTATCTCTGTACTTCAGTTTTCTCATCTGTGAAAGGGGATGTAATAAGAATACGTATCTCATAGGGTTGTTTTGAGGATTAAATGAGTTCATATATAAATTTATAGGGGTTGAGAACATTGTCTGACACAGTTAATATATAAGTTTTTGCTATTATTAATAGTGTGTACTGGTCATAGTTATTGGTAATGACAAAATCTAGGGTAAGACAGTGTAAGAGAATGGTTAAAATAGGGTGAAAGACAAAAATCATTGGTGGAGAGTAAGTCAAGGAACTGAAAGGCCAGCATTATCAGAAGGATCATCTGTGTGGACATTGAAATCGCCAAGAATTAAGATACATTTTGAATATTGTTGAGAAAGAGTATTTTCTACTTAACTGGTAGGATTATTATATATTAGTGGTGAACACAGATTAATGAAATGTGATCTTAATAGTTAAAAAGAAAATGTTAAAAAAGTATTAATTTTAAAATTAATACTTTTAATGTAGAATTATTTTTTTGCTAAATTTAAAATTTTACCCAAATGTGTTATCACTTTTTCCTTTTATATTTGTAGACTATGTTTCGACAGCAACAAAAATTCTTTCAACAATCTAGAATTATTCAGAGCCAGAGACTGAAAACAATTAAACAGTTATATGAGCAGTTCATAAAGGTTTGTTGTATTTTGGTAGCACAATTCATTCTTATAAAACATAGTGTATATATGGAAGTGGAAATTTTTTTTTCTTTGCAAATCTATGAGGAAAAAACATTTTGGTTTATACATTTTAAATTCTTATCCATTTTCCACTTGAATTCATTATTCCTTATTTAACTTATGTGTTAAATATATTTTTACTTTTAGAATTCATTAATGGTTTTGTAGGAATTAAAAGAGAAAATGATAAATTGGAGATTTTACCTAGAAATGTATATATCATGCATAAAATTAATATTTTAACACTTTAATCTTAGTTCTCTAACAATCAGTGTTTTAGGAGAGCAGCAGTAAATATATAATTGAAAATATAAAGTGTAAATCCTTTTTAACCCGAACCCAGTGCCTTCAAGTCGATTCCGACTCATAGCGACCCTCTAGGTAGTCTATTATTTTGTCTTTGTATCACCACTGTTCATTAAACAGGAAATACCCAACTAATGGAAACCCTGGTGGCGTAGTGGTTAAGTGCTACAGCTGCTAACCGTAAAGGTTGGCAGCTCTAATCCACCAGGCGCTCCTTGGAAACTCTGTGGGGCAGTTCTGCTCTGTCCTGTAGGGTCGCTATGAGTCGGAATTGACTCGATGGCAGTGGGTTTGGATTTGGTTAGGTAGTCTATTTGTCTTTGTATCACCACTGTTCATTAAATAGGAAATACCCAACTAAAATACTGAATCTTTTATTTTCAAATGTATTATCTAAGTGGAAACCCTGATGGCGTAGTGGTTAAGAGCTACAGCTGTCAACCAAAAGGTCGACAGTTGGAATCCACCAGGTGCTCCTTGGAAACCCTGTGGGGCAGTTCTTCTCTGTCCTTTAGGGTTGCTATGAGTTGGAATTGACTGGACAGCAACGGGTTTGGTTTTTTTTTTTTTTTGGTTCATTGTGTAAGTATTTATGGCATATTTGCTTCTAGAATTATTAAAGTGACAAAAAATGGCTTTATATGTCAACTGATAATCATAAAAGAGAGCCCAGATGTATAATAAAAAAGTCCTTGAGGATTAAAATTTTGTGGATTGAAACTTCTCTGTCACGTGCATATTAGTAAATATCTGTGACGCTGATGTCTTATTTACACAGATACACATTTATTTTTTAGTAGCTATTCATTCGGTGGAATCCGCATATACTTTTTTTTAATGGGAGAATTCTTTTAAATAATCAAATACATGTTAAAATGTCACTCTTCTAAAGTACAGTAGTCCCCGATTTATGATGTATTGGAGTTACTACAAACCAGACTTAGAACTGATGAACCACACTTAAAACCATCTTTTTTTTTTTTTTGGTACATCTTACCATTAGTAACATGTACTACATATGATGCAGTGTATAATTTGCAGATGTTTGTTTGTAATGTTTTAAAGCCCCAAAGACTATTGGATTTATAAAGATACTGATAATAAAAAGCAATAATAATGAAAACCAAAAAGAGAGGTAATTGACTTACGTCAGAGAACCAACTTAAGACAGAGTCATCATAACGGAACCCTGTCATAAGTCAGGAACTACCTGTAATTGAATGCTTTGAGTAAACTAGTAAAATAGTTTAAATATTTTTAAAAGAACTTTAAAATCAGGGCTTGGACTTGGTTCATTCTGGTTTGAACCCCTGCTGATAAATTTGCATTTGTAACAAGTTACCAGCCAATGCTAATGATTCTACCTCTACATTTTAACAAGATCCCCAGGTGATTCTTTAATTTTTTTTATTTTTATTGTGCTTTAAGTTAAAGTTTACAAGTCAAGTCAGTCTCACACAGAAACTTTATATACATCTTGCTGTATACTCCCAATTATTTTCCCCCTAATGAGACAGCCTACTCTCTCCTTCCACTCTGTCTTTTTGGTGTCCATTTCGCCAGCTTCTAACCCCCTCTACCCTCTCATCCCCCCTCCAGGCAGGAGATGCCGACATAGTCTTAAGTGTCCACCTGATCCAAGAAGCTCACTCCTCACCAGCATCCCTCTGCAACCCATTGTCCAGCCCAATCCCTGTCTGAAGAGCTGGCTTTGAGAATGGTTTCTGTCCTGGGCCAACAGGTCTGGGGGCCATGACCACTGGGGTCCTTCTAGTCTCAGACCGTTAAGTTTGGTCTTTTTATGAGAATTTGGGGTCTGCATCCCACTGCTCTCCTGCTCCCCGAGGGGCTCTCTGTTGTGTTCCAATCACCGGTTGTAGCCAGGCATCATCTAGTTCTTCCGGTCTCAGGCCCGTGTAGTCTCTGGCTTATGCGGCCCTGTCTCTTGGGCTTGTAATTACCTTGTATCCTTGGTGGTCTTCATTTTCCTTTGATCCAGGTGGGTTGAAACCAATCCATGCCTCTCAGATGGCCTCTTGTCAGCATTTAAGACCCCAGATGCCATTCTCCAAAGTGGGATGCAGAATGTTATCTTAGATTATGCCAGTTAGATGTCCCCTGAAACCATAGTCCCCAAATCCCTGCCTCTGCTATCGTGGCCTTCGAAGCATTCAGTTTATTCAGGAAACTTATTTGCTTTTCGTTTAGTCCAGTTGTGCTGACCTCTCCTGTATTGTGTGTTCTCTTTCCCGTCACCTAAAGTAGTTCTAATCTTCTATCTAATTAGTGAATACCCCTCTCCCACCTTCCTTCCCTCCCCCTCGTAACCATCAAATATTTTTTTTTGTTTAAACTGTTTCTCAAGTTCTTATAATAGTGGTCTTATACAATATTTGTCCTTTTGCAACTAATTTCATTCAGCATAATGCCTTCCAGATTCCTCCATGTTACGAAATGTTTCACAGATTCATCACTGTCCTTTATCGATGCGTAGTATTCCGTTGTGTGAATATACCATAATTTATCTATTCATCCGTTGATGGGCACCTTGGTTGCTTCCATCTTTTTGCTATTGTAAACAGTGCTGAAATAAACACGGGTGTGCATATATCTGTTTGTGTAAAGGCTCTTATTTCTCCAGGATATATTCCAAGGAGTGGGATTGTTGGATTGTATGGTAGTTTATTTCTGGCTTTCTAAGGAAGTGCCAAATCGATTTCCAAAGTGGTTGTACCATTTGACATTCCCACCAGCAGTGTAAAAGTGTTCCCGTTTCTCCACAGCCTCTCCAACATTTATTGTGTTTTTTGGATTAATGCCAGCCTTGTTGGAGTGAGATGAAATCTCATTGTAGTTTTGATTTGCATTTCTCTAATGGCTAATGATTGTGAGCATTTCCTCATGTATCTGTTAGCTACCCAGGTGATTCTTAGGTATGAAGATTCTTAAGATTTTATGGGGATTTTGTTAAAATGCAGATTCTGATTCAGTGTATCTGGGGTAGAATCAGCATTGGCTGGGAACTTGTTAGAGATGCAAATTTCTCAGCAGGGGCTCAAACTGGAATGAACCAGTTCCAAGCCCTGTTTAAAATTTTACACACACACACACACACATATACATATGAACAAAAAACAGTTACTTTAAAAGTGTTTCCTAGTAGAGCTTGTTGGCTTGCTCTAATGCTCCCTGAAAACCATTTATTAATTTGTGTGAAGGTTTGATAAAGAACTGGGAAAGATTTTTACTAAATGTTACCACTTAGGGTAGAATCTTTAGTATTTGACAGTATCAACCTTATTCTTCACATTATTACTAGACTGTAATTTTTATCTCTGCGGAGGTTATTCACTTACTTTCTTTTAAATCCCACTGCTACCGTCCTAGTTCAGGGACCTCATCAGCTTTGCTTGGACTATTAAAACTCTTAACTGATCTGTCTGTTCTCTAATCCATCCTTTATAGATCTGCCATATTATCTTCCTAAAACATATCCTTTCCCACTTGAAAAACTGTATGACCCCTTTTAATTTAGCTTCATTTACTGCCACCTTTTTCTCCCACCCCTTAAAGTAATTTTTTTTGAACTAACTGACCATGTACTTCAATCCTTTTACTTAGGCTCTTCCTTGAGAATACTTTTAAACTCCTTTACCTATTGAAATCTTATTCTTTTGCTAGCTAAATTGGAAGTAGTTCCCATTTTCTACTATATAGCTACAAGTTGCATTTCCATACCTATTACAAAATTTGTTTTTTAAAAGTTTTTTCTCACTAGTATATGGGGGCAATCGTGTAGTCATTTTTAATTCCTCCACAGCACATAACATAGTATTTTTTACATAGTAGGCACTAGATAACTATTTGTTGGATGAAGAGTGAAGATTTAAAACTATTTTTTCATAACTTGAAAGAGGTCATAGTGCAGGTCATTTTATTATCTCTGATGAAATCGTGTCACATTGGCTAACCCACATAGCCCATAAATGGGTTATTACCTGGTGTTTAGAAGGGTTATTATAGATTCTTAAAATTTTGGTATTTATTGATATGGGACTTCTATTTTTTGCTTCATCTTGACCTGAACAGTTCATTAACCCATTGTTTTATGCAGAGTATACTACTGTTGTACCTCCTATATTCAACTCAAATATGACTTTTAAAAACTTCCTTTAGTGGTATTTTGGTCTTCACATATGACTTAGAATTTTATTTGGAATAAAAAAACATTACTTGAATATTAAAAAGTTCTTATTTTTGAAAATTAATTGTACGAGTTTAGAGCTTGAGATGAAACGTGGTGGTTTGTGACTGAACTAACCTTTTGTGTTTTAGACTATGGAGGACCTGGAGAAGAGCCATGATAATCTTTTTACTGGTACACAAAGTGAACTTAAAAAAGAAATGGCTATGTTGCAAAAAAGAATTATGATGGACACTGTAAGTAGTTATATTTAAAACTGAAAAGCTACAGATTAGACACTGAAATACTTTATTTGCTGAAATATGCATAACACTTAACTAAATATTAAACAAATGTTTAATATCTCTTTTCATATAACAGCAACAGCAAGAGATGGCAAGTGTTCGAAAGTCTCTTCAGTCCATGTTATTCTGATGACTCTTTGAAGAAAGAACTTGAACCTAAGTAATATGACACAATTATAACATTAGCTGAGGGCACATCTTTAGTTTAAAAATTCCAGTTTAGATTATTATATCCTGTTATTCATTAGCTTGTTTGTTAAGCACAAGACCCCTTTTCTGTTAACCTTAAATAAAATCTGAACAGTTAACGTGGGTAGCAGCAATTCTAAAGTTATAGTATGAAGCTTTCAGCTCTTTGGTAGTCATAGTGCATTTTTATCCCTAACAATGTCAATTAACTTTAGCAGTGAAGATTATTTTAGGTTTTGGCTTCAGTAGATTTATATCAGTACCAAAAGGTAGAAAGCACAGTATGGAAGATTACATTGTTGTTCTTTAAGAAAAAAAAAATACAAAATATTTTCTATGTACATCTCTTTGTATACACTCATTAAGTTACAAAGCTAATGAAATGTAAGAGTTCAGAAGAAAATCTACACTATTGACTTAAAAAATTTATTAAGAGCAACTTAAGTTTGTGTTCTGGAATAAATTAAACTGCTAAAAATCGTTAACAAGATAAATAAATACCAGTTTTAAGACACAGATTTGTGAATATGTCATTTCTAAAAATATCAAAATACCATTTAATTGGGTTTAGTCCACAATTAAATGACACACTGCCCTTAGCAATGATTACGAGCATTCATTAACATATTAATTACTTATGGTTTAAATATTTCACATCTGTCTTTGAATTACCCAGAAGGTTCTCTTCAGTCTTAGTATTCAGTGACTATATGGAAATTTGATTTTACATTCTTCATTTCCAAACTTGGACAATTCTTACGCCTTGTCTTTTAAAATGCGTATGTTTTAAAACATAGAATAACATGGAATCTTCAGTTGGAAACATTTGATCTAATAAATATTAAATTGTTACAGCATTTGAAATAAGTTAAACTTATTTTTTACTGAAATTGATTTCAGTGGCTCATTCAAAACAAAAAATATGCCCATTAGGAGGAGAGGAGTGACTTTCTCCTGTTTTTCCACAAGTTTTAAATTCTAATTCTTGTGTCTACAACTCACCCTTCTCTTAGTTTTAAGGTTTTCTGTTATTTTTAAAAGTCCATACAGATTCTCTTTTTATAACTGTGATGACTTAATACTGGAAAGAAATTAGTCCTTCACCATTAATACTTGACAAAAAGGGGACAGATTACTTCCTAAATTTTTGCATTTAGTGTATGTTGGTATATAGATAAATTTTAAGTACTATTCAAGCATCTAAGAAGGTCCTTATTTGAGTTTTGCCAGCAGTTACAGAAGCAAAATAACTACTTTAGACCAGAGTGTTCAATTTTTACTGTTTTTACTGTTTTGTTCATAAACCTTTTTCTTTCTTAAGATAGATGAGAGTATGTTATTATTCCTGTACTTTTTTGATTATTTGATCATACAGCATGTGGTCTACAGAACCACTGCATAAAATTAAAAATAGGGTCAGATGGGAGTCTAAAGATTGAATCACAAAGATCCTTGTGACAGTTCCAGTATTCATAAGGAGCAATCTAAATTTTAAGTGAGAGTGGAAAGGTAAAAATTAGTATATAATGTACTTAGTTGTCCAATAAAACTCTATGGGGCAGTTCTACTCTGTCCTGTAGGGTCGCTATGAGTCGGAATCGACTCGATGGCACTTAGTTTTAGTGAGTTGTCCAATAGCTGATATTTTATCCTCTTAACCATATCAAATGAGTGTGTGTACTTAAAGTAACTTCGGCTGATATGCTAAAGGAAAGATATTTTTGCCATGTTTTTTTAAGTTACTAATTTTCTTACATCTCAATTGTGCTTTACTGTTTTATTTTTCATAAGAGAATGTTTAATGTCTTCTTTCTTATTGCAATGAAAGTTTAACTCAGATTATCAAAGAACAAGTTTCTCTCAATATAAAGATTGATTTGTTTTTCTGAACTGGAAGACAAATTTCTGTTACTGAATACAAATTATAGAAAATTCCAGTTAGATCTTTAAATTCTAATTGTACACCAAAATAAGTATTTTTTAATAACACCTTTTGAAAAATGGCTGTTAAGAATAATTTCTTATAAAATTGTTGCAGCAATTATGGGATTATAAGCTATGCACTTATGCAGTATACTATGATCTCACTTTTCAATTTTCAGCAATCAAAGTAAGCATCACTCTCGAGATAGCTATAAAATCCTTCAGGTCCTGAATTTTTATGTAATTACTTGGTAGTGAAAACTCCAAATGCCTAAAATATTTCTCAGAGACAGATTGCTGCTGTTTAGGCTACACTAGCTCACTTTCTTATCCTCAGGATTGAAATTTCTTTCTTTGGTCTTGTTTCTAATTAATTTGTAGATTGTTACACGTTCACTCTGATAATATGTGATCAAAAATGCTGGTATACAATGAGGGCTTCATAACTGAGATAGACATAATGGAATCTGCAGGACTTATGTTTTATATTCAAATATAACCTTATTTGATAGTATACTAGCCTCCTGCAAAGGGGGATTTCCTTCACTCATAGGTTCCCCTAACTGCTTCTCCTCTTCTCCTTGGGCTATTAGTCAATATGCTTGTGAACCTGTTCAGGTGCTTGGTGACATGAAGTCTTGAAGATACTTAAATGAAGGTGTCTTGAAATTTGCAGGCACAAAGCACTAAAGTATGTCATCATATCAAATGAAGCAATGACCTTTGGAAACAAACAAGAAAGTATGTATTATGGTCTGTCTTTTCTGAAGCAGCAGCTATTTTTCTGTTTCCCCCAAATCTCAAACCTTTAAAAAAAAAAAAAAAAAAAGTTCACTGAAAATACTACGTTTTAGAGTACATTCATCTGTTGCACATTTGACCATCACTATAGTCCTCTCAAGGCAGGGTTTTTGTTTTGTTTTTTTTTTATAGTCCTCTCACTCAGCCACCCTGCAGGACAGAGAACTGCCCCATGGGGTTTCCAAGGCTGTAGTCTTTAAGGCAGCAGACTGACATCTGCTGTGGAGCAGCTTGTGGGTTTGAATCACTGACCTTTTGGTTAACAGCCAAGGGCTTCAGCACTGCACCACCAAGGTCAATACGAGTTAGAATCGACTCTACAGCAGTGGGTTTTATAGTCCTCTAGAATATGCAAGGTATTTCACAATTACAGAAACTGTGGCTCAGAGAGGTAAAAGAACTAAACTAAAATACCAAAGCCAGGAAGTTAACAGAACCTGGTTCTTCTGACTCTATACTCGGTCACTTTTCTGCTGTGTAATGAAGCCTCAAATTTTCTACTTATGGGGCTATCAGCCATTATCTTATAATGAACTCATTCCATCAGATATATTTCTTATTCCTTGAGATTAGTTGTAGGAAGGTAAAAGGCCTGGAAAAGACCATAGTTGAAAGAAGGTATGCACAAAATTGTAATGTATACAAAATTAAGGAGGAATCACCATCAGCTGAAAACCAACCGTAAAGATATCCCAACAAAATAAAAAAGTTCAATAATACTTCATTTATCCAATATTGTGGTGGAAGTATTACCAGTGATTTTTTTTTCCCTCAGATGGCTAAAGCTTCTCTCTTTTAAGCATCGTAATTCTGTATTTTATAACCTTTTGAATAGAAATATATATATAAGCTCACATCCCTTTCTTAAGCAGGATGTAATCAATGAAAATTTAACCATTGCTTGATAACTCAGTTATCGCTATGAAATAAAACTATGCCATATCCATAAAGACACATAGGGTTGCCTACTTCTAGCACAAAATGGTCTCAGAAGCTTGAATTTGGTAGTACTGTCTGTTCCGTTTCCTCAACATTAGCTGATAGTTCTTGATGCACTAATCCCATCTAATTTGCTAGCACTAACCCCACCTAAGGAGCTATGGTAGGACAGTAATTAAGTTTTCAGCAGTTTGAACCCACCAGCCACACTGTGGGAGAAAGATACAGCAGTCCGCTTCTGTGAAGATTACAGTCATGAAAAACCTATGGGGCAGTTCTACTCTGTCACAGGAGGTCGCTGTGAGTCGGAATCTACTCGATGGCACTCAGCAAGAACCCCATCTAATTTGCCAGTTATCTGCTGTAAAATGGGAGTAATTCTATAATCTTAACAAGCTTAAGTAAAAGCCAGACACTAATAAGTATTTATAGTCCTTTAAGAGTGAAGTGAGTTTTGAGGTGGAGTTCCTGTGTGACACAAATGGTTAACGTGCTCAACTGTTAACGGAAAGGTTGGAGGTTCAGCTCCACCCAGAGGTGCCTCAGAAGAAAGGCTTGACGATCTACTTCAAAAAAATCAGCCATTTAAAACCTTATGGAGCACAGTTCAACTACAACAAGCATGGATTTGCCTGTATCAAAACCAATTCAGTGGCAACTCTTCAATATTATTTTTTAAGTACACAGTTGTGTTTTCAAGGATTTAAGTTGTTGGAAGCCTGACCTCCAGATATGTGGGCCATTTCTATATAAACAAAATAACTCACAGCTTAAAAGAAGTAATTTTAAATATAATTTAGAAATATTTACAGACTGTAGATACTGAGGCTACTAATGTCACTAAGATGACCTTAAGCATAGTGTTATCTGACATCTGTTAAAAAATCTCAGCAGAAATGTGCTTACTTACCATTGCTATCCATAGGACAACATATTCGTCAACAAAATTACTGAAGTACTGGTCTAAAAATAAAAGACCCGGCCCAATAAACACCGTGTCTTGAAGATATAGTTCACTTTTGGTCATGTGAGCTACCTATAAAAAAGTAAACAAAATCATTTCACTATTAAGTTTTAAATATTTTAGCTTTTATTTTCAGGACTGATAATTGTAACTTCAATATTAAGACAGGTAAGGATAAAAAGACTGACTTCACATTTCATATTGGAATACTGATTCTGAAACTTCTCCAACTCATGACTGGTCGCCTATTAAAGTTTTCAATATTTAAATTCCTTGCTATCAGAAAGTTATAATTGATAATTAAAGCTAAACTAATAATTAAAATAACTTACTATATAGTTACAAGTCTGTCACCCTGAATAGAATAATGACTCATAGTTTCACAGTTTTACCTGGAACACAAATAGCTAACCATTTATAGTGATACCACAAGAGAAAACTTACCCATTGTTTGAAACTGTTTCTAGCCTTGTATTTGAGGACCAAGTGCATTATTTATATCATAAGTCATAAGAGAATTTCTTACCACCAGTTTTTGTGCAACTTTAGCAAAGACACACCCAAACATTAGGGTATAAAGACAAGGATGTTTTTCAAACACATTAGTTGCAGACTTTTTATAGATCATTATTGCCAGTATGATAATTAGTCCTATGTGGAGTCCAGGTGACAAGACACTTGTGCCCTAAAGGATAAAGCAGAAAAGCAGCATCATATTTTGACATATGTTATACCGCACACATTTTTTCAGTATCTATTTTGTGCTAAGAACTAGAGAACTAAAGTATACAGATCAGAGCTGTGCTTTTCAAACTTCCACAAAACCCTAGGGTTACGCAGAGGTAATACAGTGCCACAGATGTCTGATTCAGTTTCACATACATACAAATATAAACTAATAACCAGCTAAAAATAATGTGATTCATTCTATACAAAGTTTTATTACACTGAAGGCCATCAACATTTAAAGGCATTCCAACAATGTTATAATAGGTACATATCTTCCTATGTTCCACTAGCTTGAAGATGACAACAGGCTTTTTAAAAAAAGACATCAATGACATATCTGTTTAAAAAAAAATCTTGATAGGAATGCTAACTTTCCAACTTTAAAGTTTCAAAGTTTTAGAAAATATGAATAAACATTAAAGTATAGCATGAACCCATAACCTGTTGCCATTGAACTGATTCCGACTCATAGCACCCTAAAGGACAGTGCAGAACTGCCCCGTAGGGTTTCTAGGGAGAGCTGGTGAATTGGAACTGCTGACCTTTTGGTTAGCAGCCACAGCTCTTGACCACTATCCCACCAGGGCTCCAAAGTATAACATGAACAAGGTATAAAGAATACAAATACAAGGTGTATACTCATTCAACTTAAGGTTAAAATTTTTAAATTTTAAAAAAGATTAGTTCTTCAAATACATTTCAGTGGAATTTCAATAAAGTTTATTCAGTGAATAATAAACTGCCCCACGTGTGAAATCACTGACCTCGGCTGCTTTCCTGCTATTCAATTAGGAACTCATTCCTCCTGTACCTCCTATTAGCTCAAGTTACAAAATGCAAGAAAACAAACGGCAAGTCTTAATTACGTACAGTAAGGAAACTGGATAATTAAATGGAATGTCAGCAGTCCAAACTTTTTAAATTTTATACTGTTTTTGTCAGGTGCTGTTGAGTCTATTTCGACTCAGCAATCCCATGTGACATACAGTAGAACTGCCCTATTGGATTTCCTAGGCTATAATCTTTATGGGAGCAGATCACCAAGTCATTCCCCCAAGGAGTTTTTGAGGGGTTTTGAACCACCAACCTTCTGGTTAACAACCAAGCGCTTCACTGTTCGCGCCACCAGGCCTCCTTGCTTTTATATTGTTCCTAAAATATATTCTTTAAGGTATTTAGTTCACTTCCCTATTCTTAAACTTTGGCATCTTTTTAGTATCTCTTTATAGGTGGTGGTAAGGAAATTTATCATAAAATTAGTACTGTATGATGATAAAATTAATGCCTTACTGCTATCGTGGATCCATTCTTGCCAACGCCACCATGGAGGATAACATGGAAATAATTTGAACAGGAAAATATTGCTCCACCCACTACTCCAAGAACTGGAAAGATCTTCCATTTTATTTCTAGAATGGGTATCTTTAGGAATAGAGGAAAGAAACAAATCATTAAGAAAATGGAATTTCTATTTCTATTATGGCCCTGTACAATGAGCTGTCCTTTTTTTGTAACTGAACCTTCAATGTCTGGAATGCAGGCTGAAGTGCTAACATTTCTTGAAGTGGTTTTATTCATTAAGTGAAAAATGAATCGAACAAATTCAGCTATGTCCATTTACATAATCATGATAAAATATTTAATCTCACAAAATCTTCACCTGCCTCAAAAGGAACATGAGAAAGAATAGATCGTTTGAATTCAACAGCCTCAAAAAGTGGAATCATGGGAAAGGCAGACATTAAGATCTGCATTATAAATGTAAAAAATATCACAATGTGTGTGCATGCAAAAACTGTGTGTAGTTAATACTCAGGATTAAATCTCTAGCAATATATATTTACCTGTTGGTCAATTGCTGTTCAAGAAAACTTCCAAAGGCAGCAAAGGATTTAAAACAAAGTAACAATGAATTGCCAGAAGCTGTAGGCTACTACCTTTTGAAATTAGACTTGTGAAATATATCAAAATTTGTGAAAACTACAGTTAAAACAAATTCGTATTGAAATTTTTATTGAAAATAGTAAAATTTTGTTGAAAACAGGTGTCCTTTGGTGAGAATAGTGTGCTTTCTTCCTATGGTATTGCCAAAAATTTGAATGAAATTATTTTAAGATTAAATTGAATTCTTCCCCAGTGTTTTACATCATTATACTTAAATGAGGATTCCAAATTTAAGACAACCGTGTCTGACTTACTGATCAGACCTGCCTAACTGCTTCTGGGTCCACTTTCACCTTCTTCTGGTTACTAGCTGAGCAGGTACCAAGATACACAAACATTTCCTCTGATACACTGTATAGGCCTATTATAGCATTTTTTTTTTCTATTTATTTTTACATGATAAGGTATAGGAATGCCAAGGGAAATGTACTACATAAAAATATACTCCACGTCTATTTCTGAGCCTACTGAAATGAACTGCAACTAGTAATCCTAATATTAAATGCCACAGGGAAATTTCTTACTAACTTTTACTGGAGGTATTTTTTTATATAGCTTAGTGATTAAAAATAGAGTCTGGAATCAATCTGCTTAATTCTTAGTTCCAATATTTACTAGCTATGAACTCTTGGACAAATTACTTAACCATTCTAAGCCTTAATTTCTTCATTTGTAAAACAGAATAATGATAGTATCTATTTCAAAGGCTTGTTCTACGTGTCAGGTGAAACACTGACGGTGAAATGTTAGGTACACAATAAGTGTTGAATAAATACCACTTGTTGGCTATTGATATTATCCTCATTGTTATTCTCAACGTTATGGGCATGAAGCTGAGTCAGTTAACCAGTGTTGTGGACTTTATAGTTTTTTCTTCATGAACTTTCTTCCTATGCAAAGCTCGAATTTGTGACAGTGGCCTCCTACGAACCACCTTTTTATCAAAATACTGAGGTCCCAAACCAAGCAGAAAATAAAAACATTCCTTAATATGGGAATCTTCACCTCATAGTGGTTTATGAAAGGTGCAAACTAGCAGCTTTTCTTTCCTAATATTGAGAGACAAGTTTCACATGTAAAATACCTTACTAGATTTATTTTTTTAAGTATTTCATGAGACAAGCTTTGGCCTGGAAAAGGTAGTTCAACTAGTGTATTTAATTTTGTATCAGGGAAATGGTGGTCATTTGCTGCTGTGGTAATATGATATATTCCTGCACAGGGGAAATGCCGTAACGAGGTACACAGGGGAAATACCATAATGAGGTATACAGGGAAATGCCGTAATGAGGTACACAGGATAACAGAATTATAAAATGAAGGAGAAAGGTTAAGAAATTAGATGAATATTAAATGCAGGTATTTTTGAAGAAAAGTAGTAATATTTTTTCTAAATATTTGTAAAGTACTTAAAAGAAATATAAATATTCAGATTTACCGTGTAGTCCCACATTGTTGCTCCTCCAAATGTAGACAACACAAAGACGATTATTAAAGCTACCTGAATTTCAGTTACATCCACTCTAAAGAGGAAGGACATAGAATAAAGTGTCTGTAAAATAAATTCCTGAATATGGAGGTTAGTTAATTATCTATTAAACACTAAAAAAAAACACTAAAGATGTAAAAATCTCTATAGGCTGAGTTTATTTTTACCTTTCGTTCCATCATTATCATCTGACTACACTGTTAAGTGAAAAAGGCTATGAAACAACATACACTCACATACAGGTAAACATGAGCATGTGAAGAGGGAAAAAGCTTGTACAGCATACATCAAATTACTAACAGCAATTATCACTAAGATTACAGAAGACTTTTACTTTGTACTTACTTCTGTAAAGTTTGAAATTTTGTATTTAAGCAATCATATGTTACTCTTGTAATAAGGAAAAAATTATAAAAACAACCATAGGACTTAAGGCAAATTCTTAAAACACTCCCAAGTCAATTTCACTTATAAAGTAGGGAAAATCCCAATAGTCTTCTTTAAGCTCTTAATCAGTCACTACAGTTTTTTGGTCTCCACAGACATGTCTCCTTTGATACATAAACATGCTTAAGTTTTTCACAAAAAACCCCACTATCCAACATTGGTCACTTTAGTCTGCAATGCCTGAAGCTACTGGCACCTCTCTTCATCCTTTCATCCATAAACTAACTGAAAAATAGTTTATATTTGTAATTTCCTTCTATTTCCAGAAACCCTAAATAGTGTAGTGGTTAAGAACTGCGGCTGCTAACCGAAAGGTCAGCAGTTTGAATGCACCACGCGCTTCTCGGAAACCCTATGGGGCAGTTCTACTCTGTACTGTAGGGTCACTGGGAGTCGGGATCTATTTGATGGCAGTGGGTTTGGTTTTTGTATTTTCCTACTTAATCTATTGTAGTCTGGCTTTTGGCCCCTTTGTTACGCTAAAACATTTTAGGGTAAACAGTGACTTTGAATTTGTCAAATCTAAAGAATACATTTCGGTAATTTATCTCACTTAACTTTTCTGCAGTATTTAAAATGCCGATCACGCCCTCTTTCTTGAAATGCTTTGCTACGTTTTGATGTATCCCATGTTCTCTACTCATTCCCCTACCTTCTGGAAGCTCTTCTCAGGCTTTTTCCTATACTCCTTCTTCCTCCATATCTTAAATGCTACTGCTTTCCAGAACTCCATCTTTTCTTCTTTTATATTCTCTGAACAATTTATCTATACTTAAAACTTATCTATATGTTATTGACCTCTATATTCGTATCTCCAATCCACATTGCTTTTTCTGAGCTCCAGATCTTTACATCTGTCTCCCTACTTTACATCTGTTTGGATGCCCTAGGAGCCTTTAGATGCTAGAGGAATACATAACTGCTCTGCAAATATAAGAAATGTAGGGATCAGGTAATAAAATAAAACCAGATATGGAAGAAAAGACTTCTTGTTAGGAGAAAAAGGTGAACTCAGCATTAACCCACAAATAAAAGCAAATTATGAATAAACACATCCAGTATTTGCAAGATCAGTGAGTGGCAGGCAAACCAAAGCCTCCAGGCTGCATGGAAAACAGTCAAGTTAGTTGAAAAAGGTTAACATAATACAATGTGTGGTACTTTGTGGAGGGTAAGGGGGAAAATTACTAACATTTACTGAGATTCTATTGTATGTCTTAGAGCTAGAGACTATTCCTGTTTATTGGAGAGGGAAATAAAAAATTTTGCAGGCCTGTACTGGAATACTGCTAGAGAAAAATGACAGAGCCAACACTCCCTATTATATTTTGACCCATTTTCAGAGTTTTGCAGTCTGTTTTACAGTAATAGTGGCAGATTTACATTAGGTAATCCACAATTTTCACAGGGTATTAGCACCTAGGAAAGTTGACAGGGATTACAAAAGAAACTTTCTCTAATTGAAACTAAGTGACACATACGTGGATTGAACTAAGAATCTTGGTTTCACATATGCATCACTCATACTACAGTCTTTAAATCAAACTCACAGCTGCATTCTCTATGCTTTTTAAGAATAAACTAAATAGATTATAATTCTTGGTCTGAAAAAAGAAAGCTGAGAGGATGTCATAAAAATCTATAAAATTATGAAGGTTATGAGAAGAGTAAGGATGGAATCACTCACCAAATTCTTAAATACTCTAATTGTGAAAAAAAAGCAGCAGTTAAAGTTTGAAAGATATGAAAGACAAACAGAAGACTTCTCTAACAATTCAAAAACTTAGGGAACTCATTAATGGGTCTAAGTTTTTAAAAAACGGGTTTAAAATGGGCTTTAAAAATGCAAGAAATATGGATATTGGGGATATAGTGTGGGTGTATCCTAACTCCCCAGGCTGCTACCATCAAGGACAATCTACAATAAACAAAAATCAAACCCATTGCTGTTGAGCTGATTCCAACTCATAGTAATCCTACAGGACAGAGCAGAACTGGCACACAGGGTTTCCAAGGAGTGGCTGGAAGATTCGAACTGCTGACCTTTGGGCTAGGAGCCAAAAGCATTCAAAGGGGTACAAGGTTTGTTAGTAGTCTGCAAAGAGTTAAGTACAGATACTGAGTAAGCATTTAGAAATTTTATGGCAATTTGATCGAGGAATTTTCCGTCTGCTGAATCTAATTAAATACTGGGGACTATATTTTTATAAGTCAAATTGACTACATCTGTAGAAAAAGACAATGGAAAAGCTCAGTATCATCAGTCAGAATAAGGCCAGGGGCTGACTGTGGAACAGACCATCAATTGCTCATATTAAAGTGCAAGCCGAAACTGAAGGAAATCAGGGCAAGTCCACGAGAGCCAAAATACGACCTTGAGTATATCCCGCTTGAATTTAGAGACCACCTGAAGAATACATTTGACACACTGAACACTAGTGACCGAAGACCAGACAAGTTGTGGAATGACATCAAGGACATCATCCATGAAGAAAGCACGAGGTCATTGAAAAGACAGGAAAGAAAGAAAAGACCAAGATAGATATCAGAGGAGACTCTGAAACTTGCTCTCGAATATCGAGCAGCTAAAGCAAAAGGAAGAACTGATAAAGTAAAAGAACTGAACAGAAGATTTCAAAGGGCCTCTCGAGAAGACAAAGTAAAGTATCATAATGACATGTCCAAAAAGCTGGAGATAGAAAACCAAAAGGGAAGAACACACCCAGTGTTTCTCAAGCTGAAAGAACTGAAGAAAAAATTCAAGCCTCGAGTTGCAACAGTGAAGGATTCTATGGGGAAAATATTAAATGACACAGGAAGCATCAAAAGAAGATGGAAGGAATCCACAGAGTCATTATACCAAAAAGAATTAGTCGATATTCAACCATTTCAAGAGGTGACATATGATCAGGAACCGATGGTACTGAAGGAAGAAGTCCAAGCTGCTCTGAAGGCATTGGCAAAAAACAAGGCTCCAGGAATTGATGGAATATCAATTGAGACGTTTCAACAAACGGATGCACTGCTGGCGGTGCTCATTCATCTACACCAAGAAATATGGAAGACAGCTTCCTGGCCAACTGACTGGAAGAGATCCATATTTATGCCTATTCCCAAGAGAGGTGATCCAAACGAATGTGGAAATTATAGAACAATATCATTAATATCACACGCAAGCAAAATTTTGCTGAAGATCATTCAAAAACAGCTGCAGCAGTATATCAACAGGGAACTGCCAGAAATTCAGGCCAGTTTCAGAAGAGGATGTGGAACCAGGGATATCATTGCTGATGTCAGATGGATCCTGGCTGAAAGCAGAGAATACCAGAAGGATGTTTACCTGTGTTTTATTGATTATGCAAAGGCATTCAACTGTGTGGATCATTACAGATGACATTGCGAACGATGGGAATTCAAGAAAATTGTGCTCATGAGGATCCTTTGGATAGATCAAGGGGCAGTTGTTCAGACAGAACAAGGGTATACTGATTGGTTTAAAATCAGGAAAGGTGTGCGTTTGGGTTGTATTCTTTCACTATACCTATTCAATCTGTATGCTGAACAAATAATACAAGAAGCTGGACTATAAGAAGAAGAATGGGGCGTCAGGATTGGAGGAAGACTTAATAACAACCTGCGTTATACAGATGATACAACCTTGCTTACTGAAAGTGAACAGAACTTGAAGCACTTACTAATGAAGATCAAAGACCACAACCTTCAGTATGGATTACATCTCAACATAAAACAAAAATCCTCACAACTGGTCCAATGAGCAACATCATGATAAATGGAGAAAAGATTGAAGTTGTCAAGGATTTCATTTTACTTGGATCCACAATCAACAGCCATGGAAGCAGCAGTCAGGAGATCAAAAGACACATTGCATTGGGTAAATCTGCTGCAAAGGACCTCTTCAAAGTGTTGAAGAGCAAAGATGTCATCCTGAAGACTAAGGTGCACTTGACCCAAGCCATGGTATTTTCAATCGCATCGTATGCATGTGAAAGCTGGACAATAAGGAAGACCGAAGAAGAGCTGACGCCTTTGAATTGTGGTGTTGGCGAACCACGGACTGCCAAAAGAACAAACAAATCTGTCTTAGAAGAAGTACAACCAGAATGCTCCTTAGAAGCAAGGATGGCGAGACTGCATCTTACATACTTTGGACATGTTGTCAGGAGGGATGAGTCCCTGGAGAAGGACATCATGCTTGGCAGAGTACAGCGTCAGCAGAAAAGAGGAAGACCCTCAACAAGGTGGATTGACACAGTGGCTACAACAATGAGCTCAAGCATAATAACGACTGTAAGGATGCCGCAGGACCAGGCAGTGTTTTGTTCTGTTGTGCATAGGGTCGCTATGAGTCGGAACCAACTCAACGGCACCAAACGACAACAACATTTTTATTTGTTTTTGTTTTTTTATTGCATGTTAATAGTCTATGTTGGATTGAAAAAAAAAAAAAACTAGTCCTTTAACAGTAGTTTGAGAAGTACTGGTCTACAGAAGTCTACCTAAGTGATTGAATACCATGTTTGTTGCATTGTGGATCTAATACTGTGTGGAAATCCTCATGTTTTTGAAAGGAAAGCTAACACCATGTCTGAATATTCACACGTAAATAGCAAAATACCACAAAATAGAAGTTAACATTGGACTCAAGATAAAAATACTTGGTTTAGATCTTAAAATTAAGCTTTTAAAGCATTGTTTGTGCTACTGAATTACACAAGGCCCTTGGCTACATGGGACAAACATGCTATAAATAATGTCTTATCTCACATGACAAGCGTAAATGCAGGGACGGATTTTAACTATAACCCTATAAATCTTCCCACTAACTGGGCCAAGAAAAATACCAACTGATGTGTCACTGATTAGCTAAAAACAATCTTTAACAGTTGAAGATTATGGTTAAAAATAGCAGAGTTTTGAAACAGTTCTTCCTGGTTCAGTCATGGCTGAGGAAGCAAAACCCGAAATAGACCCAAATTTTTTAAATTTGGGTGAACTGGAACCATAACTGAAACGGCAAAAATTACGGGTCAAAGCCCTGCTAGAAAATTAATCTCACTGTTAACAAGTGCAGCATACCTATTGTGTAGCAACCAAAGCCCTTGCCCAACAGATTTTGCAGACTGGGAAGCAGCAGTGCCCCACTCAAAGATGGCAGCTGACTGCACCACTTCGAATGTCTTTCGCTCCCCACAGTCCTGCCAATAATCCAATCTGATAAAGCAGGCTCCTGAATGTGCTCATTACGCCTCTTCCAAGTCACCTATTCCAGGGCTTCGACCCATAATTTTCCCCGTTCTGATTATATTGGATTGCCCAAGCTTTAAAAATTTGGGTCTCTTCCAGTTTCACTTTGCCAGCCCTCACTGAACCAGTTTGAACTGGTTAGAATCCCTGAAAAATAGTGGATTAAAGTGTCTAATTCAGGGTAACAAATTCACATTTGTACTGAAATCTACATATTTTCAAAAGATAAAACATAACAAAATATTCTCCAGTCAAATAGAACACTATTTCTGTTCTATGGAGCAGTGTAGGACAGTATTTTTTCCTTTTTAATTTACATCTGGCTTTTTTTTTTTATTGTGCTTTATGTGAAAGTTTACAGTTCAAATCAGTTTCTTATACAAAAACTTTTTACACACATTGTTATGTGACCCTAGTTGCTCCACCTACAATGTGACAGCATACTCCTTCTCTCCACCCTGTATTTCCTGTGTCCATTCAACCAGCTCCTGTCCCCCTCTGCCTTCTCATCTTGCCTCCAGACAGGAGCTGCCCACAGTCTCATGTGTAGGACAGTATTTTATACTCAAAATTAAAATAGAAGTTATTCAAACAGTCACTCTCCTCCTGCCTGGCTTAGTATTTCTTCAGAATCTTAGGCAAGAAAATCTGCCATGGGCCCTGGACGTCCCTGTACATTCTTGCCAGGTATGCCAAGAAGCCAAGGTCCTGATCTCTGTTACCTGGGCCATTTCTCAGGTTTGTATTAGCAGTGAGCAACCTTGAAGGATGGTATAACATTTCCCCCCAGATAAAGAGTAGGCTTGCTTCCACTTGCTTTAAAGCAATAGATTTCTCAGTGTTCCTCTCCTGCAATGCAACCCACTGCATGTGGGCCCAAGTAGGCCCACCAGCCTGGCTCCCATGGGACTTGGGGGATGTGGGGACCTAGCACAAACATGAAGCTCTGCCCACTGCATTTGCCATGAATAATGAAGTCATCCTCTGCCTCTGACCCAAGTGTATGATGTCTTCTGCCAGCATCCATGAAACAGTAACAAGCTTGCTAGTTAGCCTATGAGTAGGGTGAGATCCTAGTCACTGTACAGTTCTTGACGCACTGCACTTACCACCATCTACCATGCTATGCAGTACTTTACTTGTTTTACTGACTGCTTTCCATTTTAGAATGTACGCTCTATGGAAGCAGAGATTTTTGTGTTTTGTTAACTCTTGTTACCTCAGCACTTAAAACAGAGCCTGGCTTACAGTGAACGCTCAATAAATATTTCAAAAGTATTCAAATGTATAAATATTGTATCACTATTCAAAAAAATCATTCAAATTATTGTTGACTATTCATTCTCAAATTTATCCTAATTCAATTTCTTCTGTATGCTTATTTCCTTATGGAATGAGTTACTATATAAGACACCTGTTTTTCTATTTTTAGTAAGTTTTAATTTCACTCATGAGGAAGTAAACATACAAAAGAAGCTGAATTAAAATAAAAACATATGGCATAATAATAACTTTTCTGAGTACTTCTATGCTCTAGATTCTGTACTAAGTCCTTTACAACTTACAACATTTTTTAATCTTTACCATAGCCCTTTGAGACAATTATGACAGTTACTGAGAAACCTGTGAGAGCCAGAACTTCACAGGACTGCCTTGTTTTTCTGGGTCTATCAAGTTTTCTACCTTTAAAAGGGTGCAATCTTACCACTTTTCTATCACTCTCTATTAATGGAAAATACCTGAATTCTCCTTCTCTGACAGGTGTCTGTGTTACACAGGTTCTGGCTTTCACAGGTTGTACTGTATCCCCATTTTACAGATAAAGAAATTAAGGTTAAACAACTTATTTAAGGTCACACAACTGGTATGCTGGAGCTAGAATTTGATTCTATCCAGTCTGATTCCAGAGCCTGTGCTTTTAAGTAGGCTTAAAGCAGAATCAATATTGACTAACATATAAATGTAAACCAACCAAAAACCAAACCCGTTGCCATCAAGTTGATTCCGACTCATAGCAACCCTAGAAGACAGAGTAGAACTGCCCATAGAGTTTCCAAGGAGTGGCTGGTGGATCTGAACCGCCGACCTTTTGGTTAGCAGTCATAGCTCTTAACCACTACGCCACCAGGGTTTCCAAATAAATGTAAAGCGTTCTGAAAATTGAAGAAAAATTAAGTAGTAGAAATATAGTAATATAAGTAAAATTTTACATAAAATCTTTACCCCAACTAAGCAAACCCTAATTTGGCATATTTTTTCTTCAGTCTTTTAGAAAAAAAAGAAACCATGTAAACAGCCTTAAACCAAGAATTTATTCATAAAAAACAAACTTCTAAGTATATCTTGAAACTGTTCAGCCAGGTTTCATACGTCTGTATTCCAATTCTATGAATATTATAAAAGTAAAACCTCTAAAATAATTGACAGATTTTCAGGAAGCCCATCTGAGACACTAGCCCAGTCTGTAAGCACTTCCAGGGGTTTGGCTGATGTCTCTGTTGTAGTGTTGCCAGGCCCTGGTGGCACAGTGGTTAAGAGCTCGGCTGCTGATAAACAAAATGCTGGCAGTTCGAATCTGCCAGCCGCTCCTTGGAAACCCTATGGGGCAGTTCTACTCTGTTTTATAGGGTCACTAAGAGTCAGAATCAACTCAGTGGCAATGGGTATTGCAGTTTTGTAGTGTTAATTGAACCATTAATCTATCCTACTCAATCCACCATGGTATTTTCACTTTGGAAAAGTGACAAGTATACTGCTTAGGACATCTGCCAAAGAGCTAGTATTTAAATGGCTGACCCTCTGGGGCACTGCAGGATCTCTTCCACTCCCCTACGTGCTTGGTGTTCAACCATGACAGCCATTCCCCTAGCGTTCTCGGTACTTTTCTCATGCTTTTGCCTAGTATGCTTTCACCCCAGTCTGCCTGGCATACTCCTACTCACAGGCGACTCATCTTTGGATCCCCAGTTCTGAGCACATATTAGGCTCTCGATAAAAAGCAAATGAATGTAATATTTACAACTATGCCAGGTGTGAACTAATTCATTTTGGAAAGATTTTTAATGACATTAGAAGCCAAAAAGGTGAAATGTTAATCATTAAATAACAACAGCAACTGAATACTGCAGTATTATAGTACTCCCGTTTACTATAGCCAGTTCAGCAAATCAGAAAACACTGGACTTTGCAAACCTGCTTTTCACGTTAGCATATCTTAATCTATAAATAGGGTCAGATACTTAATTTTACATGGCTGCGTTGAACTTTTAGCTAGCCTTTTTCATCCTTGGCTTCTGACAAAATTAATGCAGCCTACAATTACCTTCTCTTTACTTGGGATTTCTTCAGTAATTATGCAAACCTAAACCAAGCCATTTTACACTTGTTTATGGACTGTATTAGCAATGTCACAGAAGTTAATCTCCTTTCTTTAATACTGTGTACTATATAGTTCCTAAAGCAGGAGCTATATCTAGAATGTATACTGTATCCTTCCCACGGTACTGAACAGCAGCTGTTAACAGTGTTTGGTCTGGAGTCAAATAGACCTGAGTTTAATCCTAGCTCTACCACATATTAGCAGTATAAGAAAGCAACCAAAACTCTCAGCCTCATGTGTACTCTTACAGCGTTACGTGAGGAATAAATGAGATAATACATATAAAGCACTGAGCAGGGTGCCTGAGATGTGCAAGCACTCTATAGGTGGTAGCTGTAATTATTCCATAATTTAGAATAAACGTGAAAAATTGGCTAAAGCCTTTCCTTTGCTAAACTCACCCTAGTTTTGAGCTTTTCTTGCCATTTGCTATTACCAGAGATTTTTTTTTCCAGAGGTACTATTTCCCCTATGTACCAAAAAGAAAGCTGAGAACAAGCAAATGGCAGAAAGTTCTTAAATGATCAGGCAGAGAGGGAGATATAGAGGAAACAGGAAGAGAAGAGTGTTCCTACTTTGTGCTAGGGCCTCGAACCAGTTGGTTCTGGTCTGAACCCCTACTGAGATTTTGCAAGTCTAACAAGTTCCCAGGTGATGCTGATGCTGCTGATTAGGGACCAATTCTGAGAACCATTTGCAGAGCAGTGGTTCCCAAAATTTACGGTACATAAGAATAACTTGGGGATCTTGTTGAAATATAGATTCTAATTCAGTATACCTGGGGTGTAACGGGAGCCCTGGTGGCACAGTGGTTAAGAGCTCTGGCTGCTAACCAAAAGGTCAACAGTTCTATTCCACCAGCTGCTCTTTGGAAACCCTATGGGGCAGTTCTGCTCTGTTGTATAGGGTCGCTATGAGTCGGAATCAACTGTATGGCAACAGGTTTTTTTGGGGGTGGGTGGGGGTGAAGTGCAAGTTCTCAGCCGGGGTTTGAACTGGGACAAACCTGTTCAAAGCCCTGCTTTGTGCACTATTTCCTGGTAAAAGAAAGGGAGGCTCTGGTGGCACAATGGTTAAGTGCTCAGCTGCTAACCTAAAGATCAGTGGTTCAAACCCACCAGCCTCTCCGTGGAAGAAAAGACCTGGCCATCTACTCCCATAAAGATTATGACCTAGGAAACATTATGGGGCAGTTCTACTATGTCATATAGGGTTGTTATAGTTGGAATTAACAGCATACAACAACAATCTAAGAAAGAGGCACCAAAGACATACATTATCAACTCATGTTTACCTCTAGCATTTACAAGGTGCTTTCACATTATCTTATCAACTGTCCACCATAGCTGAGCGTTCTCACAATTACCTATGGTTGGGACTGGTGTCAAGGGGATTCCCCTTTTTGAGCACATGAAGACTTGCTCAGAAAAGGGCCTTTAGATGCCATATCCCATCATTTTATTAAACAAGTTAACTGCTGCTTATTTAAGTACTACATACCCTTTTTCTCCCCCACGTGTCTGTTAGTTTGTCATACTGTGGGGGCTTGTGTGTTGCTGTGATGCTGGAAGCTATGCCACCAGTATTCAGATACCAGCAGGGTCACCCATGGAGGACAGGTTTCAGCTGAGCTTCCAGACTAACAAAGACTAGGAAGAAGGACCTGGCAGTCTACCTCTGAAAAGCATTAGCCAGTGAAAACCTTATGATAGCAGCAGAACATTGTCTGATATAGTGCTGGAAGATGAGCCCCCCAGGTTGGAAGGTATTCAAAAGACAACTGGGGAAGAGCTGCCTCCTCAAAATAGAGTCAACCTTAATGACGTGGCTGGAGTAAAGCTTTCCGGACCTTCATTTGCTAATGTGGCACAACTCAAAATGAGAAGAAACAGCTGCAAACATCCATTAATAATCGAAACCTGGAATGTACGAAGTATGAATCTAGGAAAATCGGAAATCATCAAAAATGAAATGGAATGCACAAACATCGATATCCTAGGGATTAGTGAGCTAAAATGGACCGTATTGGCCATTTTGAATTGGACAATCATATAGTCTACTATGCTGGAAATGACAACTCGAAGAGGAATGGTGTTGCATTCATCGTCAAAAAGAACGTTTCAAGATCTATACTGAAGTACAACGCTGTCAGTGATAGGATAATATCCATATGCCTAAGACCAGTAAATACGACTATTATTCAAATTTATGCACCAACCACTAGCGCCAAAGATGAAGAAATAGAAGATTTTTATCAGGTGCTGCAGTCTGAAATTGATTGAACATGAAATCAAGATGCATTGATAATTACTGGCGATTGGAATGTGAAAGTTGGAAACAAAGAAGAAGGATCAGTAGTTGGAAAATATGGCCTTGGTGACAGAAACAATGCCAGAGATCGAATGATAGAATTTTGCAAAACCAACGACTTCTTCATTGCAAATACCTTCTTTCACTAACATAGATGGTGACGATACACATGGACCTCACCAGATGGAACACACAGAAATCAAATTGATTACATCTGTGGAAAGAGACAATGGAAAAGCTCAATATCAGTCAGAACAAGGCCAGGGGCCGACTGTGGAACAGACCATCAATTGCTCATATGCAAGCTCAAGCTGAAACTGAAGAAAATCAGAGCAAGTCCACAAGACCCAAAATATGACCTTGAGTATATCCCACCTGAATTTAGAGACCATGTCAAGAATAGATTTGACGCACTGAACACTAGTGACCGAAGACCAGACGAGTTGTGGAATGACATCATCCATGAATAAAGCAAGAGGTCACTGAAAAGACAGGAAAGAAAGAAAAGACCAAGGTGGATGTCAGAGGAGACTCTGAATCTTGCTCTTGAGTGTTGAGCAGCTAAAGCGAAAGGAAGAATTCATGAAGTAAAAAGAACTGAACAGAAGATTTCAAAGGGCAGCTCCAGAAGACAAAGTAAAGTCTTATAATGACATGTGCAAAGAGCTGGACATGGAAAACCCAAAGGGAAGAACATGCTTGGCGTTTCTCAAGCTGAAAGAACTGAAGAAAAAATTCAAGCCTCAAGTTGCAATACTGAAGGATTCCATGGGGAAAATATTATATGATGCAGGAAGCATCAAAAGAAGATGGAAGGAATACACAGAGTCATACCAAAAAGAATTAGTCGATATTCAACCATTTCAAGAGGTGGCATATGATCAGGAACCGATGGTACTGAAAGAAGTCCAAGCTGCTCTGATGGCACTGGCAAAAAACAAGGCTCCAGGAATTAATGCAATATCAATTGAGATGTTTCAACAAACACATGCAGTTCTGGAGGTGCTCATTCCTCTATGCCAAGACATATGGAAGACAGCTTCCTAGCCAACCGATTGGAAGAGATCCATATTTATACCTATTCCCAAGAAAGGCGATCCAACCAAATGTGGAAATTATAGAACAATATCATTAATATCACATGCAAGCAAAATTCTGCTGAAGATCATTCAAAAATGGCTGCAGCAGTATATGGACAGGGAACTGCCAGAAATTCAGGCTGGTTTCAGAAGAGGACATGGAACCAGGGATATCATTGCTGATGTCAGGTGGATCCTGGCTGAAAGCAGAGAATACCAGAAGGATGTTTACCTGTGTTTTATTGATTATGCAAAGGCATTGGACTGTGTGGATCATAACAAACTATGGATAACATTGCGAAGAATGGGAATTCCGGAACACTTAATTGTGCTTATGAGGAACCTTTACATAGATCAAGAGGCAGTTGTTCGGACAGAACAAGGGGATATACTGATTGGTTTAAAGTCAGGAAAGGTGTGTGTCAGGGTTGTATTCTTTCACCATACCTATTCAATCTGTATGCTGAACAAATAATCCGAGAAGCTGGACTATATGAAGAAGAACAGGGCATCAAGATTGGAGGAAGACTCATTAACAACCTGCATCATACAGATGACACAACCTTGCTTGCTGAAAGTGAAAAGGACTTGAAGCACTTACTAATGAAGATCAAAGACCACAGCCTTCAGTATGGATTACACCTCAACATAAAGAAAACAAAAATCCTCACAACTGGTCCAATGAGCAACATCACGATAAATGGAGAAAAGACTGAAGTTGTCAAGGATTTCATTTTACTTGGATCCACAATCAACAGCCATGGAAGCAGCAGTCAAGAAATCAAAAGACGCATTGCATTGGGCGAATCTGGTGCAAAGGACCTCTTCAAAGTGTTGAAGAGCAAAGATGTCACCCTGAAGACTAAGGTGCACCTGACCCGAGCCATGGTATTTTCAATCGCATCATATGCATGTGAAAGCTGGAGAATGAATAAGGAAGACCGAAGAAGAGTTGACGCCTTTGAATTGTGGTGTTGGCGAAGAATATTGAATATACCATGGACTGTCAAAAGAACGAAGAAATCTGTCTTAGAAGAAGCGCGGCTAGAATGCTCCTTAGAGGCAAGGATGGCAAGACTCCGTCTTACATACTTTGGACATGTTGTCAGGAGGGATCAGTCCCTGGAGAAGGACATCATGCTTGGCAGAGTACAGGGTCAGCGGAAAAGAGGAAGACCCTCAGCGAGGTGGATTGACACAGTGGCTGCAACAATGAGCTTAAGCATAACAACGATTATAAGGATGTTGCAGGATCAGGCAGCGTTTCGTTCTGTTGTCCACAGGGTTGCTATGAGTCGGAACCGACTCGATGGCACCTAACAACAACAACAACAACCCTTTTTCTATATAATTCAGGTCCCTCATTTTTATTTTTCTCATGACTGTTATACTCCTGGACTACTGAGTAAGCTGCAGATGGGGAGAAAAGTAATAAAATTTTTATCAAATTATAACATACAGAATACCTAAAAGAGTTAAATGTAGCATTTATGGATGCTACGATAAATTAAAAGGTAATTTATCGATTTCTGCTTTGTCTCCCTTTTATGGATAGTTGAAGCATAACAGATTGTGAAAATAAATTCAATTACATTTTTAAAATTACAACTTACAAAAGCATACTTACTTTCCGAACCTCAACACGCCTGAAACATAAGTCTGCCAGTGAGCACAATAAAACATGAACATTCCAATAAATGAGCAGAAAAACAACCAGTCAGGATGGGTTCCTAAGCGAACAGCAATTGAAGCTCCAAGTGCCATAAATACTGAAAGAAACGAGGTGTAAGACCCATTAAGAGTTAGAAAACATTAATGATACATTTGCCTGTACTGTTTAGAAACAGAGTTTTAGTGGCATTAATATAAAGTACACTTAAAAAGTAAATTCTTGAATATACTTTTTAAACACACTGCAAATTGTTCCCAATGCATGATTTAGTTTTAGTTTTTAAGCTATCTGTACAACAAAGGCTACAGCAAAAACTTCACTAGTTTACCTGTGGAAAGAGAGTCACAGCCATGGTCAAAGAGTTCCCCTAAAGGAGAACAAGAATTTGTTCTTCTGGCTTGTTTCCCATCAATAGCATCCAGTGACTGATAGATAAAGAGTCCCAGGGCACATAAAAGGTATGTCCAGTATGGTGCCTAAAAACAAATGTAGACAATAAAGACTGTTAAGTGATAACAAATTAGCTTGTTTGAAAACAGCTCAACCTCTCAGAACCAATTAACACATTTTCTTGTTTTCACACTTTTAGATCACCCCAGTATGCTAACCCTCATTCTACAGGTGAGAATTGAGAAATCATACGACATGCTCAAAGTAATCTGGGTAGAGGACCACAGAAGTTTATATTGAGAGAAAGAAGCACAGCATTAACATAGCTGAGCAAGGACTGGCCCCTGATCTTGATTCCTACTCCATGGCTCTCTTGATCTAATACTTCTCAAATGGTACTAGATTGGAAATAGTTCACTAAGTCTTTGCTAAGAAAAAAAGACTCTAAACAGAAACTGTAGACCCCTGATTCCCAGTCATGATGAGAGTACCAGGGTCCAGATTTACTTTCCCATTCAGAAATGACAGCGATAGTGGAATTCGCAGGCAAGGACATTAAAATAGCTATTAAAAATATGCTCTGTATGATCAAGAAGGCAGAGAAAAACATGAAAATTATGAGAAGAGAAATGGAAGAAAAGACTCTAATGAAACTTCTAGAAATGAAAAATATAATATCTGAAATGTAAAATATACTGGATGAGATTAAAAGTATATTAGACACTGCAGAAGAAAAGATCGGGGAACTTGCAAACTGACAATGGAAACTATTCAAAATGATACACGGAAAGAAAAGACTATAAATAATTGAACAGGCATACGACAGAAAGCAGTCTAACACATGTAACTGGAGATGAGAGAACAGAACATGAAAAAGACAAGAAATAACTGCTAAAAAATTTTCCAAATTTTGATGAAAACTATAAATCACATACCCATGAAGCTCAACAAACCCCAAGCAGAATAAACATAAAACAAAAAAACCCCACTGTTACGGATTGTGTCCCTCCAAAATATGTATTACAAATCCTAACCTCTATATAGGGTGGCTATGAGTCCAAATCGACTCGAAGGCAGTGGGTTTGGTTTTTTGGGGTTTTATGCCTGTGGGTAAAATCCCATTTGGGAATGAGTTGTCTTTGTGATGTTAATGAGACAGGATTCGTGTAGGGTGTGGCTTAAGTCAATCTCTTTTGAGATACAAAAAAGATTAAGCAAGCAAGGGAAAGAAGCAGAGATAAGGGAAGAGAAACTGCCAAGCCACATGAAGATCACCCAGGAGGACGCTCAGGAGAGACAAGGACCTTCCTCCAGAGCCTACAGAGAGAGAAAGCCTTCCCTAGAGCCAGCACCCTGAATTTGGACTTCCAGTCTCCTGTGAGAAAATAAATTTGTCTGTTAAAGCCACACACTTATGTTATTTCTGTTACAGCAGCACTAGATAACTAAGACACCCACCAAGGTATATCATAATTAAATTGCTAAAAACAAATGATAAAGAAAAAAATCTTAAAATAAGGCAGAAAAAAAAGAAACATTACATAGAGAAACACAAAGATAATAAAGATATCAGACTTATTAGAAATTCTGCAAGCCATAAAATGAAGGCTTCAGAGAAACAAGCTGAAACAATTCAACACCAGCAGATCTGCTCTATAAAGAAAGGTTAGTGAAGTTCTAGAGAGAAGAGAAAGTACATCAGATGGAAACTGAACACCACGAAATGAAACACGCTGGAAACGGTAAATAAGTGGGTAAATATAGAGACAATTTTTCTGATTTTAAAAACTCTTTAAAAAAATTAGCTATTTAAAGCAAAAAATAGTAACAGCGGATTGTGGAATTTATAACATGTAAAATATATGACAATAACAGCACAAAGGACAGGAAGGAAGTAATGGAAGTATACTGTTGTGAGGTACGTACACTATACTGGATGTGGTATAACATTATTTAAGACACACCAAGATAAAGTAGGGGCTCTGGTGGCACAGCGGTTAAGTGTTTGGCTGCTAACCAAAAGGTCAGCAGTTCGAATCCACCAGCCACTCTGTGGAAACCACATGGGGCAATTCTACTCTGTCGTACATATATTGAAAATTCTAGAGCAAATATTAAAATGGAACTGAAATACAAAGTGGATGTGGTTGCAGACAGCGGGAGCTCCACAGGAAGTTTTCTAGTTCTGGAAAGTACTAGGGAGACCACAGATAGGGAAGAGCTCAGGAAAGCAGCCCCATCATGTTGTTTATGAACTCCTAGGCTCACGCCAGTAAGGAGCATGCAGAGATATGATGCTAAACAGCATAGAAGACTATGAGAACTGAACTAAGAGATAGACCACCACCCAGGTCTCAGACCGAGCAAAATGTGGTACACGCGTGGGGCAGATCCAAAATAGTACTGTGCAAACAAGACTGACATTAAAACCACAACCCGTAGGAAGCTGGTCAGAACTCACAGCTCAAACTGAGTTGATTGCCTGGTAAAGAAAAATATCAACATTCTCTACTGGATTTAACCAAAACTCAGAGACTCCTAATAAAATATTCAAAATGCCCAGTACACAAAGGCAAAATTACTCAGAATACAAAGAACCAGGAAAATCTCAACTCACAGGGTTAAAGACAACAATGCCAATGTTGGAATTATCTGACAAAGACTTTACATCAGCTACTATAAAACTGCTCCCATAAGAAAGGGCAAACACTTTTCAGGTGAATGAGAAGACAGAAGTCTCAGGAAAGACAGAGGATATAAAGAAGAACCATATGGGAATTTTAGGATCGAAAATTACAACTGAAATAAAATTACAGTGAAATAGAAGACAGGAAAAGGTCAGTAAACTTATAGACCAAAAGAAATTATCTAACTGGAACAAAAGAGAGAAAAAAATATTAAAAATAAATAAATACACAGAGCCTCAGGAATCTGTGTTAGGATAGCAAAATTTCTAACATTCAGGTCACTGCATTCCAAAAAGAGAGGGGAATGAGTATGGTGCAGAAAAAATATTTGAAGAAATAATGCCTGAAAACTTCTCAAAATTAGCACAAGACATTAACTTACAGATTCAAAAAGTTCAGTGAACCCCAAATGCCACATGCCCTGAGAAATCCACGCCCTGAGACAGCATAATCAAAGTTCTGCAAACATGAAAACAAAAAGTCTTGAAGGCAGACAGAAAAATGACACATTACGTATAGGGGAACAATTCAAATGACTGAATTTCTCATCAGAAACCGTAGCTGCCAGAAGGAAGCAGAAAACATTTCTAAAATGTTGAAAGAGAATGTTCAACTTAGAATTATACATCTTAGAGAGGTAGTGTGGCAAAATGGTTAGGAGTAGGGTTTTGAAGTTAGATCATGTTTGAGTCCTTGGTTCTGTCACTTATTAAAAGACAGGTGACCTTGGGCAATTTACTTAACCTCAAGCCTTGGTTACCTCATTTGTAATGTGAATATTTATTATTGTACCTAATAGAAAACTTCTTAGATAGCACTTTACACAGTCTCCTACACAGTAAGTGCTCAATTAAGGGTTAGTGACTGTCATTACATTTTGTTTTGCATTCTTTTAATGACAAATATAATTTTTTAAAATACCAACTTACATAGGGTTTACGTAATTCTGTAAATTCCAAATAACCTGAATACCCCATTTCTCAGTCCTTCTCAGTAAATAGAAATTTACTTTGAACTAATTTTAACAAAAGTTTCATTGTTTGTTATAAATGCTCAGTACTAATGATTCTGATGCTAATTGCTTAATAAAGGGCTTTATTTAAGCTATTTAAAATGACAGCAATAAAGCCAGTCGCCCCATGTGTTTCAGGCTAGAACTGCGCATAGGGTTTCCAATCGCTGTGACTTTTAGGAAGTAGACTGCCAGGCCTTTCTTCTGAGGCACCTCTGACTGGATTTGAACCTGGTGGTTCAGTTAGTAGTCAAGTGCTTAACTGTTTGTGCCATCTGGGGGTTTCATTTAAAAGAAGAGGAGTATAAATTAGAAATAATTTAAGAATAGAATAAATCCAAGTATGAACATGAATATAAAATGTCACATTTCATTTTGATCAGCGTAATTTTAAAGATTTATTTTGAAACTATGAAGCAATTGAATAAAGGGCTAAAAAGCAAAGAACTGAGAAACCATCAATACAGTACAAAAATTTTTTAAAAACCTAGAATTTTTTGAAAGAATCCAAAAGTGTTTTATAGAGAACAGTCCTGTTAACCCTTTTCACACTAGCAAATTGTTACTTATTTTTCTATATTTCAAATATATGTAAAATTAGATGTCTGAAATTATTAAAATTTCTGGAATGATATATAACGTCAGATGGAGTCCTGGCAGCACAATGGTTAAATGCTCAACCGCTAACTGAAAAGTTGGCAGCTGGAACCCACCAGCAGATCTGTTCCCATCAAGATTACAGCCTAAGAAACCCTATGGGGCAATTCTACTCTGTCCTGTAGGGTCCCTCTGAGTCAGAATCGACTTGACAACATAAAAATGTCGTTTTTCTTCTCATCATCTATTTTCTGTCAATACTCTTCCCTCAAATGGTAACTTCTGGGGGTAAATCATCTATCTGAGGAATCTCCATTTCTCCCTCTATGTACAGCAACTTTCTATACTGAACATCTGCAGCTTCTCAAGCGGTTCCAAAGGTCCTCATTAAAAGCTTAAATTTGGCCTCTCCTCTGAGAGACTGGCCTAAGGCAGGTCTAAAGGTCAGGGCAGTTAACTTCTGTTGTTACTCCTTGACACCACAGTGGTGGGTACACCCTGCCTGAAATTACATCCTGCCCCTCATTTGGAAAAAGGCAATGAAGACTGGTCCACTAGCTTAAAACTACTTCATTAGGATGTCAGAGGAGTTAAGGTTTAAAATTTAAATAGAGAAAAAGGCAAGGGGAGAGGAAGTGTAAGCAAAAACCAAGGTAGGGGCCTGAAGGTGAAAGGCTTATTCATGAGTCAGTGACATCCATTTTCTTGAAACAGAAGATCCAAAGGGAATTACAAAAGATAAAATCGGAAAGGTAATAAACAGCATTATCTTAAAAACAGTGTAGCTATGTACAAAGGACATTTCGAATGCATTATTTAATTTGATATAGCAACTCACAGAGGCAGGGCAGCTATCATCATGTTCTTTTTATTAAACATAGAAGTGAAAAAAAAAAAACAACAAAGTGAAACTTAGGGAGGTGTGGTAATTCACATCAAATCAAGCAGCTAGGGTCCAGGAATCAAACCCAGTCTTGTGGCTTGTGCTATGAAGTGTGATGGGCCATGCCACAAACTACACTGACTGGGTGGAGCTTCTCACCTGAATTCTTACTTCACAAGCTACCTATTTTGCCCAAACCTGTGGAGAAGCACTTCCCTGCTCTAAAGACACAATTTCAAGTGACAGTGAGCTACAGGAAATGGCTTTGTGCCCCATGAGGCCTCCTTCCCCTTAAACCCTGAAAGGCACAGTCATATGCCCTAGGCCTATCCCTATTCACACCTTTTCCAGACTTTTCCAGGTCTCAGTAGCCTGACCTACTTTCTCCTTCTCCCTGCTGTCTCCACCTCCATTTCCACCTAGAAGCTATCAGGCAGTGTTATGGATTGAATTGTGTCCCCGCAAAATGTGCGTCAGCTTGGTTACGTAGGCCATGATTCCCAGTATTGTGTGGTTCTCCACCGTTTTGTGATCTGATGTGATTATTCTATGCGTTGCAAATCCTTAACATCTATGATGTTAATGAGGCAGGATTAGAGGCAGTTACATTAATGAGGCAGGACTCAATCTACAGAATTAGGTTGTGTCTTGAGTCAATCTCTTTTAAGATACAAAAGAGAAAATTGAACAGAGATGAGAGAGACCTCATCACCACCAAGAAAGAAGTGCTAGGAGCAGGGTGCGTCCTTTGAATCTGGGGTCCCTGTGCTGAGAAGCTCCTAGACCAGGGGAAGTCTGATGACAAGGACCTTTCCCCAGAAGTGACAGAGAGAAAAAGCCTTCCCCAGGAGCTGGCACCCTGAATTGACTTCTTGCCGCCTAAACTGTAAGATAATAAATTTGTTTGTTAAAGCCATCCACTTGTGGTATTTCTGTTACAGCAGCACTAGATAACTAAGATAGGCAGTTTGCAATTTTTCAACTTCTCTTTTAACCTATTATCGCGCAGAACACATTCAGCTTTTCTTATGGTATTTATGATGCATCATCAGAGAAAACCATGGGAATCCACCTCACTAACCCTACATGTCCCCCTCTACCGCCAGGCACAGCAGGACATCTTCCTTCTAGGAGTCTTCTCAAAAAGGGTACAATAATTACAGAAGAGACTCCCGAAAGAAGCAGGCTATACAGAGCTGCCCTGACAACTCTAGTTTTCATGAGAACTTAATGTCAAAACTTTTACGTGTAAGGATAAAAAAAATTGGGCTTGGATTATGAATGATAAAGTAATGAACAATATATTCTACAGAAGGAATCTCTTCCAAAAAGTAGGAATTAAATTACTCCAGGTAACATTAGCTGTTCGGTTGCCATCAAGTCGATTCCGACTCATAGCAACCCTACAGGACAGAGCACAGCATTTCCAAGGAGTGCCTGGTGGATTGGAACTACTGACCATTTGGTTAGGAGTCATAGCTCTTAACCACTACACCACCTGGGTTCCCCAGGTAATATTAAGTTCCTAAAACTTAAAAATTTTAATTATATAGTTGTTACAGTATCTACTATATCCTTTAAGATCAGAATTTAACAATATATCATAGAAATCTTTCCAGGTTAAACATAAAGATCTACACGTCATCCTTTTTAATGACTGCACAGTACAAAATTTAAATATGTCCCTAATGATGATTCTTACATGAGCTTGCAAAAGGTTGTTATGTAAGTTTATTCCAGAAAATAAAATAATTACTAAGAATCAATCACGACCCCTAGTTTTTTAAAAATCTGCCATCAATCCAGTTACACCACTGAGAAAGTGCCGTTCCCTTTTTAAAACTCTTCTCACGCAATTCAGCCAAGTACTGAAATTCCACCTCCTCTGAGGACCACCTGATAAGCCTCTTTCTTCACTAAGCTTCACCTAGGGAAAAATCAAAGGACACCAGCATACTTATCTCCACTTACTATATTCCAAACTTTATCACTTAAAAAATACACCTTCTACAAATATTTATTTTTCAGTGTTAAAGCAGCCTTTGCAAACATATAGCTTTTCTGTTGTACCAAGCATGCTCATTAGATCACTGGTATCTCAAGCAAACAAATATAAGAAATTACATAATGATGGTTTTCATGATTTTATAACACCTCTATTTCTTTGGTATAGTTTCCTTGGTTTTAAATTATTTCACAGGTGGCAGAAACAAGTTAAAAATGCAAAGCTCTGAAATCACCTTCCTTAGATAAAGATTTCAACAAGGGAAGGGATGCTGCATTGTTTCAGAAACGTGGTCTGCCATTTCTTCAAATAAGTTTTTTTATACTTTGTTTTTGAGAATATACACACAACATACAATTCAACAGTTTCTACGTGTACAATTTAGTGACACTGATTACGTTCTTCAAGTTGTGCAGCCATTCTCACCCTCCTTTTCTGAGTTGTTCTTCCCCATTAACATAAACTCACTGCTCCCTAAGTTTCCTATCTCATCTTTTGAATTGCTGCTGTCAATTTGATCCCATGTAGATATGTTTCTGAAAAAAAATCAGCACAGCACACTTACGAAAATCTCCCAGAGGGAGGGTGTGGCTGGCAGACAAACATAGAACATGTGTGGTATTTGCATAAAAATACGGTAGGGTAGATCGTAAGAAAGCATAATGTTCAAGGTAGATATTCTTTACTAGTTAAGCTAAACTACTGTTAGGTTTTAAGGTGACTTTGGGGGATATTTTCGGTTTAAGGTTTAAAGATTATTTCAGGGCAATAGTTTCGAGGGTTCATCCAGTCCATGGCTCCAGAAAATCTGGATTCCATGGGAATTTGAAATCCTGTTCTATATGTTTCCCCTTTTGATCAAGATTCATAACAGTCATTAATTTTTTAAGATCTTCAATCTATAATTAAAAATAGAAACAAGTGGAAAATTCTTATGGAATAGAGGTTTTCCACCTTGAACTCTTATTTATATGGAAATTCCTATCTTCATAATCATATAAATGTATGTTATTCATCGTAAGATTGATGGAAACTAAATTACTTTATCAATTTAGCTACCAAATGAAAATTGAATTATGGTAATATTCTATTTTATTCCATTTAAAGTGATAATTCCCTTCTTTTGCTGTAAACAATGCTTCAATAAAAATAATCACTTTACCTCTGAAAAATCAACCATTGAAAACCCTATGGAGCAGTCCCTTTCTGACACACATGGGGTCTCCAAGAGCTGGAATCAATTTGACGGCTACTGGTACTTCATAAAATTAAATGATAATTTAGAAAACACCTGTGTTTTTCCAACATATAAGAATATGTACTTTCCTCCTTAGTTGTAAAATTTAAAATATTTTCCAAAATTAGGTTTTACTTCATTTTAAAAATTTTCCTCTACCTGGACAGGAGCTGGATGGATGGGCATAGAAAGGGGGAGTGTGCTATCCACATTGTAGGGATTGCAGCTGGCATCATAACACAATATGTGTATAAAAAATCTGTATGAGAGATTAACTTGAGCTATAAACTTTCACCTAAAGTGTACAATAAAAATAAACAAATTTTCCTCTTCCTTCATTCTCGTTTGCAGGAAGTGCCCTCAAAGGAAACGTGATGGAAATATTTCTTTTACTTGGTCAATATAAACCATAAGGTATTTTAACATTCAAATATAACTAGGTTAAAACCAGTTTTAATTTACAAGAAAGCCAGCAGAGATACCTGGTTTAAGTGTTACCAGGATCCCATGAAGAAAGAAACGTCAGAAACAAACCGGTACCAGTCTCTCAGGGTCCAGAAGAAAAGTAGACTGGAGTTCCTTGATCAGAATTAAGAGATTTAGAAAGGAACAAGAGAGGTTCCAAGCTGGTCTCAATCATAAGCATTAACTGACCACTAAGGTGCACACAAGAGAAAGCCAATTCTCTGGGTTACCAGCACTCCTGCCTCTGTGGTGTCTGGGGTGGTCCCACGATGAAGGCAGGCAGGAACCCTTTAAAGTGAGAAAGACAGGAAGTATCATAGAGATAGGCTTGGTTTCACTTCCTGGGGGAATGAACCTCTCTGTAGAACTTCAGCCATAAAACGAATTCCTTATTGCTCAAACAACTGGGTTTCATAATGGCACATAAATAGTCTCTCTCAAAATACAGTGTGAACTATTTTGAAGAGAGAGACATGTGGCCCATGAATTAAGTCACTCAAGTAGTCGGTTAGCCAGGAGGGAGGATGTTAACGGTTCACATGGCCTTCCAAAGCAGAAGACACAGGGCGTGCATGCTTACTGGGGAAGACAGAGGTATTGAGTGGGAAGTACAATACCCCAGGGACTGTCCAGGGCCGGGAGTGGGACTGGGGAGAAAGAGCACCAACATTATCCTGCTACAAGAGAGAGTCACTGCCGGGGAGAACAGGAGGACAAGAGAGAGAAATTACAGGAGAAAAGTGAGTTCCTAAGGGCCACAAAGCCTCGGTAATGGAATAACTGTATGCTACCAATCTCTGTCACTGGACTAGTGTTCCTGATTGTATATGGTACCAATCAGCTAGACAGGTTATAGAACTGAAGTCCCAAATAGGAGCTTCCAGGAGCTTGTAAGTAGTAAGACGGGTCTCAGACTGAAACACAGAAAAAATGCATTGCTTTCTATTTCTAAAATCTGCTGTACGTACCATACTAGTTAAATGGATGATTAAACTAATCTAAACGTTTCCTATCAGGTGACAAGAACCCACTGCTGTCGAGTCTATTCTGACTCATAGTGACCCTACAGAACACAGCAGAACTGCCCCATAGGGCTTCCAAGGCCGTAATCATTACAGAAGCAGACTGCCACATCTTTCTCCCACAGAGCTGCAGCTGGGTTCAACTGCTGACCTTTCGATTAGCAGCCAAGCACTTAACCACTGTGCCATCAGGGCTCCTTTATCAGGTGACAGGGTACAGCAATGTTTTCCACAGTGCAGAACACATGTCATGTGTCTTAGTCATTTAGTGCTGCTATAACAGAAATACCACAAGTTGATGGCTTTAACAAAGAGAAATTTATTTTCTCACAGTCTAGGAGGCTAGAAGTTCAAATTTAGGGTGTCAGCTCCAGGGGAAGGCTTTCTCTCTGTCAGCTCCGGAGGAAGGTCCTTATCATCAATCTCCCCCTGGTCTAGGAGCTTCTCTGTGCAGGAACCTCAGGTCCAACAGATGCACTCTGCTCCTGGTACTGCTTTCTTAGTGGTATGAGGTTCCCCCATCTCTCTGCTTACTTATATCTCAAAAGAGATTGGCTTAGGACGCTATTTAATTTTGCAGATCTCATCAATATAACTGCCACTAATCCATTCCATTAACATCACAGTGATAGAGTTTATAACACAGGGAAATCACATCAGATGACAAAATGGTAGACAATCACTACAATACTGGGCATCATGACCTAGCCAGGTTGACAGGTATTCTGGGGAGACACAATTCAATCCACAACATCATGGGTTTTTCTTGCAGAGGGGTTAGGAATGTGGACTCGAGCTATTCAACCTGTATGCAGATTCTGGCTCTACCACTGACTGATTTGGACTAGTTACTCAGCCTCTCGATGCCTCAGTCTCTCTACTTGAAAAATGAGAATAATCACTGTACCTACCTCACTGTTCACTGTGAGAATTAAATGTATCATTACATGTACACTGCCTGGAAAGGTTCTCTGCATATGCAGAAGGCTCAGTGAATATTACTAATGCCACATCAGGTCATTCTAACTGATTCCTGGGTAAACCATTTTAAGATATATGCATACAGAAATTTGAGAAAAAATAGCCAGCATAACAAATCTATGATTTTATAGATATTGAAGTTTACGACAGGTCCCTGGGTGATGCAATCACTTTGCACTCAACTACTAACCTAAAGGTTGGCGATTTGAACCCATCCAGCGGCACTGAGGAAGAAAGGCCTGGCGATCTGCTTCTGTAAAAGATTACAGACAAGAAAACCCTATGCAGCAGTTCTACTCTGTAACACCTGGGGTTGCTATCAAGTCAGAGTCAACTGGACAGCAATGGGTTTGAATATTTTTGTTTCGTTTTGTAAAGTTTAGGATGAGGTTAAGTTTTTAAAAGAGAGTTAAAGTTGGTAAAAAGAAAAATTGTAAATAAAAATAGTATAGGTGGTACACATGAACAAGAAGTTTCCTATTTTACTAGCAGACTAAACTTTGAGAAATACTGGAATTATACAATGTCTATTACATGAATTTTTATACTTAAAAACACCTCTTTACTTTAATAGCCTTGGGTCTAAGTGGACATAGATGCATAAAGGGATTTACATAGCCAATACCTATTAGATCAGCTGGTAACAAGATTTCAGCTATCCATATATCAATAGGTTCCTCCCTCCATGAAAATAAAAACTGCAATTTTAAGAAGCAGGAAGAAAGAAAATCAGAAGACAGATTGGACCTATGCTAAGAAATGTAAAGCAGGTATGGTATTAAAAGGAGATCTTTGTACCCAGTCAGCTGATTCTAATAATTTTTTAAAAAGAATTCATCAAGTTTCTAGTAGGCTGCTAATCTGACTTTGGAAAGAACAACAATTAAAAATGACCGACTGCTTCTGTGAGTATAATTATACTAACCCATATTATGTGCCTGTGACAGGGTTAAGACACTGTTACACTATGAGCCTGTGACTGACAAACAAGGACTTCCTTGTTTTCAGAGGGAGGGTTCCCAGCTGAGGCCTCGGAAGGCAGTTGGTGGTCAGGAAGGGTATGAACATTCTTAGTCAGGACCTTCAGGACGGGTCCTAGGGGATTGCTGGTTTAAACCCAGGCCTTTGGCCTCAGCTCAGGTTAAAAACAAAACAAAATAAAAAACAGCTGCCAGTGGAGTGTATTCTGACTGATGGCAACCCCACATGTTACAGGGTAGAACTGCACTCCATAGGCTGTGACCTTTTGGCAGCTGAGCACCAGGCCTTTCTTGAGGGGCCTCTGGGTGGGCTTGAACTGCTAACCTTTCGGTTAGTGGCCAATCATGTTAACCAGATGTTAACCAGGGACTCCCAACTCAGGTGGTTGCTGTTGCTGTGTGCCCTCAAGTCGATTCTGATTCATAGTGACCCTATAGGACAGAGTAGAACTATCCCACAGGGTTTCCAAGGCTGTACTCTTTATGGAAACAGACTGCCACATCATTCTCCCATGCAGCTGCTGGTGAGTTTGAACCAGCAACCTGTCTGTTAGCAGCCCAGCACTTCACTACTGCACCACCAGGGCTCCCTGCAGCTTGGGTTAGGGGCTAGTATTTCTGAGGAGCACACCTCTTTTCAGGAAACAAAGCAGGTTCCAAGCTGGGGCAGGGGGGTGGGGGGGGCGGGAGGGGTGGAGAAGTAGGCAGTGTATGCTTGTGTAGTTAAACCAGCACTTCAGGGCCAAAGGAACTTTCTCAAAAACATTAGAAATACGAACTTTGAAAGGCGGCTTCATTCTTTTTATATTTCATGTGACTAGTTCTGTTTTTTGTTTTTTCCCCTCTTTCAGTATTTACTGAAGTTCTTGTTGAAGATGCCAACCTCTCACTGTGCCAAGGGGAACAAGGAAGGGAGGAGGGGTGTGAAGTTACTTGTTGTGCTGGGTGCCTTACATCTGCTCTGTTCACAAACCCTATGTCTAGGTCACAGCCCTAAGTCTAGGTCAAACACACCAGGAGTGGGATTGCAAGCTGTTATGTATGCACACAATGCCACATTTTATCCACACCTGAACTAGAACTTTAAAGGAGAAATGGCTTATTCCTCTGGAATCGAGTACAGTTAAATCACAGGAATTCAAGAGACAACCCTCAAAGGGAAGCCAACGCCATGTTACCTGAAGAGGCTCCTTCTAGACAGGCCGGGGACTAAGGTAAGGCAAGCAAGGCGCCTGTTGTTGCTGGTTGCCATGGAGTCGATTCTGACTCATGGCGACCCCATGGGGTACAGAGCAGCACTGTCTAGGCCACAGATTTTAAGGTCCCTCCTGATATCATATCCAAAGTAGGTGAGATGAAATCTTGCCATCCTTGCTTCTAAGGAGCATACTCGCTGTACTTCCTCCAAGACAGATTTGTTTGTTCTTCTGGCAGTCTATGATATATTTTCAATATTCTTTGCCAACACCATAATTCCCAGACATCAATTCTTCTTCAGTCTTCCTTACTCATTGTCCAGCTTTCGCATGCGTATGAGGTGAGTGGTGGTGCACCTTAGTCCTCAAGGTGACATCTTCGCTTTTTAACACTTTAAAGAGGTTTTTTGCAGCAGATTTTCCCGATGCAATATGTCATTTGATTTTTTGACTGCTGCTTCCAAGGCCGCTGATTGTGGATCCAAGTAAAATGAAATCCTTGACAATTGCAATATTTTCTCTGTTTATCACGATGTTTCTTCTAGGTCTAGTTGTGAGGATTTTTGTTACTACAGTAAGTAGTTTCAACCTGGCTGGAGTGGAAAGTTCCATAATAGAAATGGTGGCTTGCAAAGCAGCTCAGAGCTCCAGTATAGAAGCTTAATATAAGTCACTTAAACTTTTTATATTAATTTCCCTTCATCCCCAGCCGTGTCATAGTAGTCAAAAAAATAAATATTAAACATTACCAATATAAATATGTAGTCAGCATTATAGCATATAACCAAAAATCAAACTTGTTGCCATTGAGTCAAGTCTGACTTATGGCGACCCTATGGAGCAGAGCAGAACTACCCCATAAGGTTTCCAAGGAGTGGCTGGTGGACTTGAACTGCCAACCTTTTGGTTAGTGGCCATAGCTCTTAACTACTGCGCCACCATGTCTCCTTATATAGCATATACGGGTAACGTAAGCCCAAGCATCTAAATCTAAAAACCTTATGTGTTTTTTCTGACCCTTTCTGGAGGCAATCTGTCTGATTAACGTGCTCAGCTGCCAACTGAAAGGTTGGTGGTTTGAGCCCACCCAGAGGAACTGCGAAAGAAAGGCCTGGAGATCTACTTCCAAAAAATCAGCCACTAAAAACCCTATGGAGCACAGTTCTACTCTGATACACGTGGGGCTGCCATGAGTCAGAGTCGACGTGAAAGCAACTGGAAAGAAAAAAGAAAAAGAAAAAAAGAGTTCCAACCCAGGTTAAAGTTATTTAATCTCTCTGAGCTTCAATTTCCTCTTATAAAAATATATACTACTTTTAGTTCAGGATGGATGGATAGAAGAAACACTGAGATGGTGGGAAGGCCATTCTTGGATGGGAAAAACTTGCCAACTTCCTTGAGTTGTTATAAGACACACATGCAAAATCAACACAAAAGCCTTTTATATCACCGATAAGCGTTATACAAAACACAAGGTGTTTTTCCTACATAGCAGAAAGACAAAGGCGGGAACTCCAAACAAGATGGTAAAAAGAAAACGAACTTTGGAGTCAGGCCCTCTTAGATTTAAATCCTACTTGGTTCTGTCATTCATTAGCTCTGTGGCCTTAAGCAAAAGAGCAGAAACTGCTATGGTTCTTTCCTGCTTCTGCTGGGATTTTATCAGTCTGAGTCTTGGCAATGTGAATCCTGTAACGGTGTTTCCCTTCACTGCTTCAGCCACTTAGAAGCCTGTGCAGCATCTAATGATATATGTGTCAGTGTATTAACTCTTCAAGAGTCAGAACTGACTAGATGGCAACTGATTAGGTTAGGTTAGTTTCAACTCACCACTTTGATCCTTTTCCCCTTCTTTGGACCACTCTTTTTTTTTTGGAAGGTCTCAGGTCCCGCCCACCCCATCCCCGTTTTTTTTCTTGGAAGGAGGCTGAGCCTAAAAACTAATTAATCGTAATTTTACCTCTTCCATCAGACCACTCTTGACTCCCCTAATATAATCTATTGGACTTCTTTGTATGCCCTGTTCATTTTAAGTTCAATAAATGGTTCTTAAGTTAATAATGGAGCCCTGAAAGAAAAAAAAAAAAAAAAAAGATGGCACAGTGGTTAAGAGCTCGGCTACTAACCAAAAAGTTGGCAATTCGAATCCACCAGCCACTCCTTGGAAAGCCTACGGGGCAGTTCTACTGTGTCCTATAGGGTCACTATGCTCTATGACTTGGAATCAACTCAACGGCAAGGGGTTTTGGCTTTTATGGTTAAATTAATAATAATATTAAAAAGTTTATAATTTAACTGGCAAATATCAGAAACATTCAGGTGCTATTAGCTCAGTCTAGACTCATTAAAAATGAAATTTATTACATGTTCTCAGGGCATTAATAACATTAATACTTTAATTTGCTAAGCCCTTTACAATATTCTAAATTTATCTGCATGTAATATATCACCTGGTCCTGGTCTCATTACATCCTTGGGACATTGGTTCGCCAGGTATTATTTTCCATTTGACACACAGAAGGGACCTGGAAGTTTTCTCTGTGGGATGGCAGAGTTAGATTAGAAGCCAAGTCCTCCACTTCTCAGAAATTCTACTACATTGTCTCTGGAGAATTCTGGAAACAGGCCTGAAGAAATGGAAACTAAATCAGCTGACTTTTTCAAACAGTATGGAAATGAATTCAGAATGGGACTATCTATGAAGAAACCATATATAATAAAAATATCAATCAACTGGCAAGATATGTTAAAACATAGGCTCCATCAAACATAAGAAAAAAACAAATGCATGTATCCCATATGCATGAAATATTTCTACTGTATTCCTGCCATCCAAACTCATCTTGAATTAGTCCTCTCCAGGACGTATACTCAAATATGATTATAAAGGGACTTCATTATTTGGAGGGCACTCAAAACAATATCAAAGAAAGTGCAATATAGTATTTACTCCATGTACTAAAACTATAGATGGAAGTGAGCCGCCTTCTGCACCCTAGCCCCTTCACATTCGGCCCAAGGGATGATTCTGATTAACAGATGTCCAAGGTCCACATTATTTACTCTTTTTATTGTGGACACAGATCAAATACTCGTTGCTAATAAAATCTACTGGCTTTTATTATCCCTGGGACCTGAAGATAAGGATAACCACCTTGATAACATCCCACTGTGTTTATCATGAAAAAGTAACTTATCTCTGCTGAGTGCTACCAGTAATTTCAGGATTACTAGCACAACCTTTGAGAAGAGTACGATTATAAAAAGTGTCCAAAGGGCATCACGGGCTTGGCCAACCTGGCCACAAGTCCTTGTGCCAGGCAGGACGGAAGAAGAGGGTGTCAGTGCCCAGGGTGTAGAGTAACCGAATACTGGTCCACCTGGCAGCCTGGGCTCGGGGGTAGGGTGACTGCCTGGCAGGCCCGGCTCGTAGTGGTCGAGACAGCCCATGTGCGGCCCAGGAGAGGATCGGGGACGCCACGGGACTGGGGTCGTGACCTTGACGGCGGCTCGGCGGTCCCGGGGAGGCTCGGGACGGACCCCGGGCTGGGCAGTGGTGTGGCAGCCTCTAGGCGGCCCGTAGGAGTCTCGGGCGGACGCGGGGTGGGGCAGTGGCCGCCTGCGCCCCTCCGCGGCCCCGAGGGTGGCTCAGCCGCGCGTGGGTCGTCCCCTCCCCGGGCGCCTTCAGCGGCAGGGCCGCGGCGCACCTGGGGCCGGGGTGCGCGCAGACAGCAGTTGGGAGCGCCCCTCCGCCGCCTCGGAGACGCCGGCGGCGGGCGGGCAGCGGGCCCTACCTCCTCGGTGGCCGTAGGGCAGTAGGAGATGAGCACGAGCGTGGTGAGCAGGTTGACGGCGAGGCCGAGGAGGGTGATGGAGTTGGGGGCCATCCACAGCGGGATCCACTGGAGCAGCCAGGTCCAGTAGAGCTGCAGCGGCGGCTCGAGCAGCGAGACGCCCGCAGCGTTGTAGCGGTGCTCCTCCAGCCGCCGCAGCTGCGCCGCGCTCAGCGGCTCCGCCAGCGTCTTCAGCCAGCGCGGCGCCGACCTGGCCCCGGCGCCCGCCGCCATGGCCGCCTGCGGGCCCCGCGGCTGCGAGGAAACGCGGTCCGCGCCGCCGGCGGGGCGGGGAGAGCGGAGGGAGGGGCTCGCGGCGGGGCCTGCGCCGACCGACAGGGACTCGCCGCCGTCCGGGCCCGCGGGGCCGAGGTCGCCGCCAGGCCGGGCCGCCCCTAGTCCCGGGGCCCCCGCCCCCAAAGCGGCCAGGCCGCGGGTGCGACCCGAGGATGGGGGCGGGGCTTTGGAGGAGCGGAAAGGGGGAGGAGCCCGCGAGATGTCAGGGAGGTTGGACCGGGCCACTGGGGCCAGCAACTCATCCTTAAGGCCCAGCCAACGACCCCCCAAAAACGGGAACTGTGTAATTAGTTGCAAAGCCCTGACTTCCCCAGGGGCCCAGTGAACCTGCCTTTAGGACCCGATTTCTTCTCCCAGGCGTCTGATATGCCCCCCTGAGCGAGGTCTTCTCTCTGGCTCAACAGTTTTGAAGCTGGTGCCTCTAATTTATAGTCGCCTGCAGTTCCATCCTCCTAGTCTGCGCATGCTTTGGCCTTTGGTTACCCACTGCACCACCAAGATGCCTGCAAAGCCTGGAGTGTTTTTGTGTGAGAAAATGATTTTGTGTGCCTTAGGTCACCAGCACCTTGGCCCCATCTGTCTGCCGGAGGAGAGGTCCTGCTTGGTAAGCACTCAAGCCCGATTCTTCCCTCCAGCACTGAGAAAATCGGCGCTGCCATGTTATCAGCTCCAGGGAACCCTCACTGCAGGTTCAGAGCTTTGAAGCCAAAAATCAGAACTTGGAAACACTATGTAACACGGGACCTATTTTTCAGAGCATTTGATACTAGTGACAGTGGATATTTGCACACACACACTTCCCTAAGAATAGAGGGCAAGAGTCCACAGAGTGTCCTCTTACTGCCACCATTGAGGAGGCATGCCACACAATGATAGTTCAGCAGCCCCTTACCTCACAATGCACCCATTTACACAAGGAGCATTCTGTCATAAAAATGGTATGTTGCATAATCTGAGGTAGGCCTGTCACTTACCTTGCTCTTCGATTCATGGGACTGTAAACACTTTTCTAAGACATAGAGCAAACTGAGACAGTGCGTCCAAAATAGTTGTCTTGGGCAACGTTTATCAGCAGATGCAGTTTGTTCCACAGGATTCTTTGCAACACCTTTGAGCAGGGCTCAGCAAACTACTGCCTGCAGGCCACACCCAGCCCACCACCTGCTTTTGTACAGCCCATGAGCTAAGAATGGATTTTATTTTCATAAATGATGGGAAAAAATCAAAAGAAGAATAATATTTCATGACTTGTGAAATTACGTGCAATTCAAATTTCAGTGCCATGAATAAAGTTTTATTGGAACACAGCTGTGATCAGTCTATACATAATGTTTACAAAGTTCAGTAGTTGTGACGGAGACCATATGGCTCACAAAGCCTAGAATATTTACTATCCGGCACTTTAAGAGGTATAAGTTTGCTGACCCCTGCCTTTCGCTGAGTATGTATCACCTAGTCTTTATTGCTCTGATTTTCTTCAAGTCCACGAGAGTCAAAATATGGCCTTGAGTATATCCCACCTGAATTTTGAGACCATCTGAAGAATACATTAGATGCATTGAACACTAGTGACCGAAGACCAGACGAGTTGTGGAATGACATCAAGGACATCATCCATGAAGAAAAGACAGGAAAGAAAGAGAAGACCAAGATGGATGTCAGAGGAGACTCTGAAACTTGCTCTTGAATGTCGAGGAGCTAAAGCAAAAGGAAGAATTGACGAACTAAAAGAACTGAACAGAAAATTTTAAAGGGAGGCTCGAGAAGACAAAGTAAAGTATTATAATGGCATGTGCAAAGAGCTGGAGATGGAAAACCAAAAGGGAAGAACACGCTTGGCGTTTCTCAAGCTGAAAGAACTGAAGAAAAAAATTCAAGCCTCGAGTTGCAATAATGAAGGATTCAATGGGGAAAATATTAAACAACGCGGGAAGCATCAAAAGAAGATGGAAGGAATACACAGAGTCATTATACCAAAAAGAATTAGTTGATATTCGACCATTTCAAGAGGTGGCATATGATCAGGAACCGATGGTACTGAAGGAAGAAGTCCAAGCTGCTCTGAAGGCATTGGCAAAAAACAAGGCTCCAGGAATTGATGGAATATCAATTGAGATGTTTCAACAAACACATGCAGCGCTGGAGGTACTCACTTGTCTATGCCGAGAAATATGGAAGACAGCTTCCTGGCCAACTCACTAAGGAGATCCATATTTATGCCTATTCCCAAGAAAGGCGATCCAACCGAATGTGGAACTTATAGAACAATATCATTAATATCACACGCAAGCAAAATTCTGCTGAAGATCATTCAAAAATGGCTGCAGCAGTATATCGACAGGGAACTGCCAGAAATTCAGGCTGGTTTCAGAAGAGGATGTGGAACCAGGGATATTGTTGCTGATGTCAGATGGATCCTGGCTGAAAGCAGAGAATACCAGAAGGATATTTACCTGTGTTTTATTGACTATGCACAGGCATTCGACTGTGTGGATCTTAACAAATTACGGATAACGTTGTGAAGAATGGGAATTCCAGAACACTTAATTGTGCTTATGAGGAACCTTTACATAGATCAAGAGGCAGTTGTTCGGACAGAACAAGGGGATATACTGATTGGTTTAAAGTCAGGAAAGGTGTGTGTCAGGGTTGTATTCTTTCACCATACCTATTCAATCTGTATGCTGAACAAATAATCCGAGAAGCTGGACTATATGAAGAAGAAAGGGGCATCAGGATTGGAGAAAGACTCATTAACAACCTGCGTTATGCAGATGACACAACCTTGCTTGCTGAAAGTGAAAAGGACTTGAAGCACTTACTAATGAAGATCAAAGACCACAGCCTTCAGTATGGATTACACCTCAACATAAAGAAAACAAAAATCCTCATAACTGGACCAGTGATAAACGGAGAAAAGATTGAAGTTGTCAAGGATTTTGTTTTGCTTGGATCCACAATCAACAGCCATGGAAGCAGCAGTCAAGAAATCAAAAGACGCATTGCATTGGGTAAATCTGCTGCAAAGTACCTCTTTAAAGTGTTGAAAAGCAAAGATGTCACCTTGAAGACTAAGGTGCACCTGACCCAAGCTATGGTATTTTCAATCGCATCATATGCATGTGAAAGCTGGACAATGAATAAGGAAGACTGAAGAAGAATTGATGCCTTTGAATTGTGGTGTTGGAGAAGAATATTGAATATACCATGGACTGCCAGAAGAACGAATAAATCTGTCTTGGAAGAAGTACAGCCAGAATGCTCCTTAGAAGCGAGGACGGTGAGACTGCGTCTTACATACTTTGGACATGTTGTCAGGAGGGATCAGTCTCTGGAGAAGGACATCATGCTTGGCAAAGTACAGGGTCAGCGGAAAAGAGGAAGCCCCTCAACGAGGTGATTGACACCGTGGCTACAACAATGGGCTCAAGGATAACAATGATTGTAACGATAGCTCAGGACCGGGCAGTGTTTCATTCTGTTGTGCACGGGGTTGCTATGAGTCGGAACCAACTCGACGGCACCTAACAACAACAACAACAGGAAAAATACTGAACAACACAGGAAGCATCAAAAGAAGATAGAAGGAATACACAGTCACTGTACAAAAAAGAATTGGTTGACATTCAGCCATTTCGAGAGGCAGCATATGATCAAGAACCAATGGTATTGAAGGAAGAAGTCCAAGCTGCACTGAAGGCATTGGCAAAAACAAGGCTCCAGGAATTGACGGAATACCCATTGAAATGTTTCAACAAACGGATTCAGTGCTGGGCACACTCACTTGTCTATGACAAGACATTTGGAAGATAGCTATCTGGCCAACCAACTGGAAGAGATCTATATTTGTACTCCTTCCAGAGAGAGGTTATCCAACAGAATTTAGAAGTTATCAAACAATATCAGTAATATCATATGCAAGTAAAATTTTGCTGAAGATCATTCAAAAACAGTTGCAATACATCCACAGGGAACTGCCAGAAATTTAAGCCGAATTCAGAAGAGGACATGGAACAAGGGATATCGCTGTTGGTGTCAGATGGATCTTGACTGAAACCAGAGAATACCAGAAAGATGCTTACCTGTATTTTATTGACTATGCAAAGGCATTTGTGTGGATTATAACAAATTATGCATAATATTGTGAAGAATGGGAATTCCAGAACACTTGATTGTGCTCACGCAGAACCTGTACACAGACAAAGAGGCAGGCATTCAAACAGAACAAGGGAATGCTGAGTGGTTTAAAATAAGGAAAGATGTGTATCACCATACTTAATCAGTCTGTATGCTGAGCAAATAATCCAAGAAACTGGACTATATGAAGAAAAGCAGGGCATCAGGATTGGAGGAATACTCATTAACAATCTTCAATATGCAGATGACACAACCCTACTTGCTGAAAGGAAGAGGGTTTGAAGCACTTACTGATGAAGATCAAAGATTATAGTCTTCAGTATGGATTACACCTCAACATAAAGAAAACAAAGATCCTCACAACTGGACCAATAAGCAACATCATGATAAATGGAGAAAAGATTGAAGTTGTCAAGGATTTCGTTTTACCTGATCCACGATATAAGCCCATGGAAGCAACAGCCAAGAAATCAAATGAGTATCGCACTGGGCAAATATGCTGCGAAAGACCTCTATAAAGTGTTAAGTCACTTTGAGGTCTTAGGTGCACCTCACCCACTCCATGGTATTTTCAGCCACCTCATATGCATATGAAAGCTGGACTGTGAATAAGGAAGACCAAAGAAGAATTGATGTCTTTGAATTATCATGTTGGCAAAGAATATTGCATATGCCATAGGCTGCCAGGAGAATGAACACATGTGTCCTGGAAGAAGTACAGCCAGAATGCTCCACAGAAGCAAGGATCCGATATTTCGTCTTACATAGTTTGGACATCTTATCAGCAGGGACTAGTCCCTGGAGAAAGACACCACGCTTGGTAGAGGTTCAGCAAAAAAGAGAAAGACCCTCATCAAGATGGACTGACACAGTGGCTGCAAAAATGGGCTTATGCATAACAACTATCGTGAGGAGGGTGCAGGATGGGCAGTGTTTCATTCTGTTGTACATACGGTCATAATGAGCTGGAACCGACTAGACGGCGCCTAACAACAACAACATACATACATATATAAGCAAAAAGGTGTTTGTCCTCGTTAGTAATCAGGGAAATGCAAATTAAAATCACATGAGATACATTTCACACCAGATTGGCCAAAATGAAAAAGTGTTTGCAAAGATGAGGAACAACAGAGTTCTTATACACACTGTGGCACAAGAATAAATGGGCACAACTATTTTCAAAAGTAATCTGACTTGTTAAAGTTGAAGATACACCTACCCTGTGACACCACAATTCTAATCCAGGAGTATATCCTGGAGAAATTCTTGTACGTGTGTCCCGGGAGTCAGCTATAAGGATATTTACAGCACTTCTGTATAACCCTGCTGGCGTAGTGGTTAAGTGCTACAGCTGCTAACCAAGAGGTTGGCAGTTCGAATCTGCCAGGTGCTCCTTGGAAACCCTATGGGGCAGTTCTACTCTGTCCTATGGGGTCACTATGAGTCAGAATCGACTTGACAGCAGTGGGTTTGGTTTTTTTGTTTTTGTATGTACAGTAGCCAAAAGCTGTAAATAATCTAAACATCCATCTCTTCACATAATATAACATGCTTTATATAGCAGTGAAGAATGAATGAACTGTAGTTACACTTACTAATGTGGGTGAATTGTACAAGCATAATGGCATATTTTTTCACAAATAACCCGCCCACATAAATAACGCACCAGTACATGTAACGTGGATAGTGTACCTAGGAAAATAATGCTCGAGGGGTTTGCACAATTGGCAAAAAAAAAAAAAAAAAAACCGTGTTATTCGTGTAACAGTACGGTATATGTTCAAGTGATAATGTTGAATGATAAAAAAGGAGGTCACCAAAAAAATGCACAGTGATGATTTCATTTATATAAAGTTTAAAAAAAAGGAAGACTTTTGTACTTAAGTATATGTGCATATGTGGCAAAGGTATAAAGAAAAGGAAAAATGATAATAAATACAATTTGGGATAGTGATTATCTCTGGTAGAGAGGAAGGGAGATGGGATTGTAGAGGGGGCGTGTAGGAGGCTTCAAAAGTATTGGTAACTGTATTAGGTAGGATACAGCTAGAGAAAACACAATGGCTTGAACAAGATAGGAAAGCTTATTTTTAATGTCTAGGTAGTTCAGGGCTGGTATGGCAACTTGATGGTGTCAGGAACAAAAATTTCTGCCATTTTATTAATCTGCCACCCTTAGGATGTTGCCCTTGTCCCTGTGGTCAAAAATGACTGGTTACCACTTGCAACCAATTGGGAGGGGGAGAAAGAAAAGGGGATGCTGTGTTCCTTTCCTTTAAAGAAAGTTGCACACATCACTTCTGCTCTCATCCTGTTGGCCAGAAAGAACCTGATCACATGGCTACAGCTAGCTGCAGGGGAGGCTGGACATACAGTCTTTAGCTGGCTAACCATTTGCCCAACTAAAATTTTTATTACTATTGGAAAGTGGAAGAGTGGATATTGGAGGGCCATTTAGCAGTCTCAACCACAATGATACTCTATTTTTAAACTAAGTAAAAACATGGTGTTTGTTTTATTATTTATGCCTTATATACATTGTCATTTTCTTTTGTAAATATGAAATATTTCATAATTAAAAAGTAATAAAAATAAAAATAATATTTTCTTTAGCACTCACCATGCTCCTAAGCTACTTTCCTCTAAGTTTTTTTTTCGGTGAATTTTTGGACATTTCAAATTAATTCAAGACTTACAAAGGCATATGCCGTCTCTTCTACCTTACCGCTCCATATATCTCATATAATATATTCTAACGTCAAAGAAACGTAGACCAGGGATTCTCTATTATTTTACCTATTGCATCATGGCTTTCTTCTATTATCATGGTTATTGATACCTATAATTTTTCTTTTCTGAAACTGACATGGTAGTTCACATTTATGAGTGCCTATTTTTGTTTTTGTTTTTTTATTGTATGCTGGGCACTGTTCTAAGCATCACAAGTTATTTCAGTTGATCCTCACAAGAATCCTATGAGGTAGGTACCGTTATTATACCCATTTTGGAGACAAGAAAATTGGAGCACAATGAGGTTAAATAACTTGCCCAAGGTTGCACAGCTAGTATAGTGGTGAATCCAGGATCTGAGCCCATGGAATCTGATTCCAGAGCCAATACTAGCCACTGCAAAATGTTACCTCATACACCGTATCTAAGGAGCCCTGGAGGTGCAAGGGTTAAGTGGTAGGCTGCTAACCAAAAATTTGGTGGTTAGAACCCCCCCAGTGACTGTGGAGAAAGACCTAGCAACCTGCTCCTGTAAAGATTACAGCCTAGAAAACCCTGTGGGGCAGTTCTACTCTGTCACATGGGGTTGCTATGAGTTGAAATCAATTAGACAGCACCTAACAACAGCATAACAACAACTGATTATAGGACTTAGATGAGTATTTTTGTCAATACTAAATTTACTAAAACTGATGGTATATTCCCCTCCTCAGAAGATTTAATAAAGTCCAGACTCCCTAGTCCAGCATTCAAAGCCTCACATTACCTTCCCAGTCTTACCTCCCAAATAGCTATTCCTTCAGTCCTCTAAGTCCCATGCTCCATCTGCAGTAGTCCATTAGCTGTTCCCAAACACAGCCATCACATTTTCATCCCCTCATTCCTTCCCTGTGCTTGGAAGGTCCCTTCTTCCCTTAATTACCCTAAAACATCTGCCCATCAATCAAGACTCAGTACAAATTACACCTTCTCAGACCTCCCATATTCTTCCAATTTAATCATTCCTGCACCTGCACAACCAGAGTACCTTTGAACCTTGTAAACAGGTCTGCCTTTGATGTGTTGTTTATGTGCCCATCTGGCTTCCTAGCCCCATCTCACAGAGCACCAGGACCACATCCCTGAGCTGAATGTATTACCCAAAGCCTGGCATCCAGTAGACATCTATTATTTTATTTTTTTAGTATTTTATTTCGAAATAATTATAGACTCATAGGAAGTAGCAAAAATAGTACAGAGAGGTCCCTTGTACCCTTCACCCAGCTTCCCCCAATGGTAATATTTTACTTATGTGTAGTATAATGTTGTTGTTGTTAGTTGCTGTCTTGTTGCTGCGGAGTCAATTCTGACTCACAGCGACCCTATAGGACAGAGTAGAGCTGCCCCATAGGGTTTCCAAAGAGTGGCTGGTGGATTCCAACAGCCGACCTTTTGGTTAGCAGCTGAGCTCTTAACCACTGCACCACCAAGGCTCCGGTTGCCATTTAGGCATCCATAAATTTTTACTTGATTGTTTAGCTATATTGAATTCCTTTCCCAAAGAAGAAAGAACATCTTGGTCCAGGCTCATGGTTTTGCTACAGGCTCTTTTTGTGCAATTTTGCATCCGTATTTCAGATCTTCTTCCTTAGGATTCTCAACATCTAGGCCAAGTTTCTATAAAACACCACAGTCATTCTCTTATCACCAGATGAAATGCAGCTGTGTGTGCAATACCATTTCATTTTGAAAGGTTGGGAAAAAGGCACAGGTTGTAATGAGGAAATCACCTGGCTAGACTTTCGGAATAGCAGAATTTTATCTTTCTGGTGGTCAGACTTGACGCAACGGGTTTTTTTGTTTTTAGTAGTCACACTATCTTGTGTTTAGAATTCTGAGCTTTATACCAGCAGGTAGAGTATTTATAAGATTCATATAGTTCTGTGGTACAAATACATGCTTTAGTTTCAGTTACTTGCTTTGATTTACTTTGTGTTTTTATAGCTTTGGACTTTGAGACTCTAAAGTCCAAACTTTATGGAACTATGGTAGCTTACAAGACACACGAATAAATATCTGGTATTCCGTAATAGGTTCACTGAAACTTTTGCTCTCCTCTCTTAATTTCCTGGACAAGATCACAACACAGAATTTCAAAACAGAATCTCTGAGATGTTGTAACGGTGATTTTTTTCTTTATCTGGAATTGCGAAAGCAGTTTAGGGTGAAGGAAACTGATTCCCACCCTCCCTACCCCGTCACTGTTCTTAGCACTCTGTCTCTATCCTTCGACCATTTTTAATTTATTATCTTTTTATTTTCTGAGTGCATGTCCTACTGCTTTCAAATGTTGTCCATGGTATAATTTGAAGAACACTAGATGAAATCTCCTTCCTCAGAAATTCCTTTAGCAACCTGTGGTGCCTGAAATCCCATGAGCTATTCCTGTCTTTGCGTTAGGGCTTTTAGGATTAACACATTAGGTCGTTATCAGGAATACCTTATAACAGATATGTTTTTCAGAATCTCTTTCCTTTGGAACACATCATTCTGTCTGAGAAAGGCCCCAAATAAATATGGATGCAGGGAAAAAGAGGGAAAGAAGGCTATATGGGTGCCCCCCGCCCAGACGTGAATATGCACAGAGATTACCTGGAGATCCTGTTAAAATGCAAGTTCTGACATAGTGGGTCTGGGGCAGGCCCTGAAGTTTTCATTTCTAGCCAAGCTCCCAGGTGCTGCCCACACTGCTGGTCATTGGACCACGTATTGAGTGGGGAGGGACTGAAGCACACAGAGCACAGTCTTAGAGGCTCCAGAGAGAGAGCACCACTCTGAGCAAGGCCCTTGAGCCCCAGCTGGAAGGGGGGCAGGGTAGAAAGAAGAGAAAAAGGACTCAGAGGGCAATTAAAGGATGAGACGACCAGTGTTATGGTTCGAATTATCCCCCCCAAATATGTGTTGTAAATCCTAACCCCTATGCCTCTGGTTATAATCCCATTTGGGAATGAGTTTTCTTTGTTACGTTCATGAGGCAGTATTAGGGTAGGGTGTGCCTTAAATCAATCTCTTTTGAGATATAAAAGCAGATGAAGCAAGTAAGCAAGCAAGCAGAGATGGGGGAAAAGAGATGCTAAGCCACATGAAGATCGCTGGGGAGCAGAAGCTGAAAAGAGACAAGGACTTTCCTCCAGAGTCGACAGAGAGAGAGAGCCTTCCCCTAGAGCCAGCACCCTGCATTTGGATTTCAAGTCTTCTAAACTGTAAGAAAATAAATTTCTGTTTGTTAAAGCTACGTACTTGTGGTATTTCTGTTATAGCAGCACTAGGTAACTAAACCAACCAGCTTGACTCACTTAATTTTACTTAAAGCTGTTCTTTTCAGGGCAAAGAAGAAACATATATATGTTTTTTCTGGGTGGTGCAAATGATAAAGTGCTGAAAGGTTGGTGGCTCAAAACCATTTAGAAACACCTTGGGCAACAGGCTTGGTGATCTGCTTCTAAAGGTCACAGCCTTGAAAACTGTTACAGATTGAATTATGTCCCCTCAAAACATGTGCTGTAAACCCTAACCTTTATGCCTGTGGTTACAATCCCATTTGGGAATGGGTTGTCTTTGTTATTGTTAATGAGCCAGGATTAGTGTAGGGTGTATCTTCAATCAATCTCTTTTCAGATAGAAAAGAGATTAAATAAGCTAGCAGAGGGAGATGGGGTAAGATAGATGCAAGAAACATGGAGACTTCCAAGGAACCAGGAAGCAGCAGCTGAAGAGACAAGGACCTTTCTCCAGCGCCCACAGAGAAGGAAAGCCTTCCCCTATAGCCAGTGCTCTGAATTTAGACTTCTAGCCTCCTAAACTATGAGAAAATAAATTTCTGTTTTTTCAAGCCACCCATTTGGGGTATTTCTGTTACAGCAGTACTAGATAACTAAGACAAAAACCCTATGGAGCAGTTCTACTGTGCACACAGGAGTTGCTATGAGTCAGAACTGACTCTCCGGCAACTACCGACAACAATACATATCAATCTATCTCTATCTATCTGTATATACACACACATACATACATGGGTACGCATGATAGATGACAGGAACGCTTGGGTGGTGCAAACGATTAATGCACTTGCTGGTAACTGAAAGGTTGGAGGTTCAAATCCACCCAGAGGTGCCTTAGAAGAAAAGCTTGGTGATCTACTCACAAAAAAAAATCAGTCACGGAAAACTCTATGGGGCACAGGCCTGCCCTGACATACTGGGGTCTCCCCGGGTTGGAATCGACTGGAAGGTGACCATTTTTTATGTGTGTGTGTGTGTGTGTGTGTGTGTAAGGCGCACACAGATCACATCGTTATATACATACAGATTGCACAGTACATACAGATTGCATAATAACGTCTATATGTTTAGTAATTGTTCGTTGGTGAGGCTGTTGCTTGTTGGTGGGACTTCTCTAATCTAATGCTGTGATACTCAAACTGGGATATTTTAGCTCCTGACAGTGTGCCTGACGGAACAAATATCCATTTGGGGATCTGGAAAGATTAAACTGTTTTTATATTGAAATAAACTCATACATCATGGAGTAGAATACAACATGTGGATACATTTCAAAGAATAAACATCTGAAGGTCTTAGTAGCGGTTTCCGGCTCTTGTTGCTGTTCCTTCTTTCTTTAGTTCCCTGCCCCGTAAGGATGTTTCTGACTTCATATCTGCCTTGGCTGCTCTTGACTGCCCTTCCCAAATAATAATGTGTTGGTCTGTCCTGCTTCCCTCCCTCCTGCTTGCTGGTGCTCCTAGGGCTTGGCCTTGCACTGAGTCCCTTCTGTCACAGCTCCCCTCCCCCGCCCCAATCTATCACTTATTTAACTCTTGAAGAAGTGGAGATACTAAAGGCAGATTTTGGGTCCAGAGTTCATGCTTGCCACTCTGAGGCCTTGACAAGCATGGAAAAACCCAGGGAACAATGCATCATGTAGCTACTGTTTATTAAGCCCTGACTATGAGTTATTATTTTTTTTTATGAGTTATTAGGAAGTGCATAAAAATAACCCTGCAAAGAGGGGCTCTGCCTCTCCTTGGTAACCTCCACTATCACCCCAGCTCCCTCCAGCTCAGTGTACCTCCCAGTACCAGAATGGAAACCGAATTGACAAGGACCCCCTCCTCCCAGTGGGCATTCAGGAGTGGAGCTGGGATGGCCAGCCAAATGGCACTCCCTCCCATAACCTGCAGGGTATATATTATTTTGGCTCTCTTTTGCCTGGAATTTCCAAATGGGCACATGATTTCTAACCAGCTTTGGCTTATTTTGAAACATGGGTCCCTTCCAATTAGATAATGTCGCAATCGTCCAAGGCGGGGAGGGGTACCTTGCAAAATATGAATAATGGTTCCTTTGCTTGCCACAGGGTTGCTAGTAACTCTTAGTTGTTATTTTTTTTTAATTAACTTTAAAAACATTAAGCCAAAGTTTTAAAATTGGTATATACTGTCTTTAAGATATTTCCTTGGGCTCCAAGACTGGGATGAAGATGAGAGCAGAGAAATAAAAGGGGGGATCTCTTACCTGTGGGCAGCTATGTTAAGTGCTTCTCTATGAAGAAAAGAAAGACTCTTTCTAAAGCTATTGTTTGGGAGAAAAAGAAGTTAGGATTGATCATGCACTTGAGTGGAAGGGTTTTTTTTCTTAACGACTTATTAATAATCAACGTGTACCCTTTTTTTTTTTTTTTTTTTTACCCTAAGCTACCTCCTGAGACCCCTTTCTGGACAGTGTCTAACACCTCTGCCACCTCCCTGGTATCAGGTTCCAAGTAATCTACTCCAGATAGAAGAAAAATATTTGACGAGGCAAGAATTTCTCTGGGCAGTGCATTTGGGGATAGTGAGAGATCCTCAGGTGAGTATAACAAGGTGATGAAAGTGCTCAGGAGAACTGGTCGTTCCATTTGTGGGATTGTTTCTCTTGTTCATTCAAGGTTATCCAAGTTTAATCTGGGCATGTCCACTTGGTTCCATGGACCTCCTACCATGCAGAGGGAGACAAGGCTAGAGGAAGGCCAGAGTGAGGCTCGCTGAAATGCAGAGGCCCTTCCTGCCCAGGTCTAAGGCTGATACTGAGTGGTGGAACTGTCCAGTGTTCCCATGGAGAACATCTTTAAAAATGGCAGCCAAAAGACCCTATGCCTACACTCAGGGAGGTTTCAGAGTCACCCCTCTTTGGTCATGCTCAGTTGGACCACAAGCATCTCTGTGGTCACTAGTGTAGACAGAGACCAGAAGCCTTTCCTTCTCTACATTTGCAAGCACCAGGAAAGCCCTCTGATTCCAGTTGACCCAAAGGCTGCAATAGGACCCCCCAAAAGACAGAATTTCTTGATCTCCCTGACTTATGGGGAGCTCAGAGTCATATTTAATTTGACTTAGAAAAATAATGCAACATGTCCAATACTTCATCCTGCTGTGATACATACATCAATGATAATAAATACACAAACCACATTATTCAACTTCTGAATCCTTGTATCACTCTTTGCATTTCTCTTATTACATAGGTAGTCTACCTTGTTTATACATTTCCCGTCGTGCACTAATATTACACATGACCAATTCCTTGAAGGCATGAAGTAGCTTATTCATCATTGGGTTCCTAGCTGAATGCATCACAGTGCTGGGCACACATCAGACAGTCAAAAACTCATTTGTTGAACTGAATAGAATGTTTCAGAACTCAATTTAAAAATGAATGGTTAAGGACCTATTATTCTGTTTCAATGTTTTTTGGAACTAGGAGGCTTTTTTTCTACTTCTGTATTAATTTAAATGAGAACATCCATCAAACTTTCTTTTAAAGTCAGCTAATACGTGTGATCCTTTAAAAACTTCAATGAATGTTTAGTTCCCTAAAAAGAATGTTTGGTAAGTTCCTAGAATATATTATTTTTCTTTAATGGAGTGAAATTGAAGCAAAATGAGGACAAAAATACAGGAAAAAATAGAAATGACAGCTTCTGATATTTTTTGCCCTTTTTCCGTTTCAAAATGGGCTTTTTCCTCTTAATTGAAACTTTCTGATGTGGGGGTACCTTTAATATGAAGAGAGGTCAGATGTAAAAAAAACAGCATTATCAGTAGAAAATATAGTCAGAGAACTTAAGTCATACCGGGGGGGGAGGGGGGCTGAAATTTTGTAAGGAGGCACTATAGTCACTTTTAGGCTTAACAGGTTTACAATGGCTTAACAACCTTGATCATAATGTGGCAAAACTAGTCCACATGCATTTTCTTTGAGTTAGGCAACCAACTCAGCTGCCGCATTGTGGCCCGAACGGAGAAGCCAGGCTGCAGGGGTCACCCTGATTAGTTTGCCACAGTGATTTATTTGGTTTGCACATAGAGATACGGTCTTATCGTCTTTGGAGATGTGCCAGACTTGCTTTATATAAAATTTCTTAGCTGATAACGCGTAAATAGGCTTCTCACTGAGTAAAACAGGTGTTTGCACAGGAATTGCACACATTAATGTTGTGGAGTTGTTGAGAGTGTAGGAACAGAGGGGATGGTCAACATTTTAACAACCAGTCAGGCAAGTTCACTACCCAATCAGAACAGAAAAAGAAGCCACCCCATTGCTTGGTCAGGAACTGTAGAGTTTCCCCATTGTTGTAATGTGCCATCGAGTTGATTCCATCTCATAGTGACCCTATAGGACAGAGCAGATCTGCCCCATAGGGTTTCCTAAGGAGCATCAGGTCTTTCTCCCGCAGAGCAGCTGGCTGGTTCAGTTAGCAGCCAAGAGCTTAACCACTGCACCATCAGGGCTCCTTCAGTTTCCCCCACTATTCTCAAATGTAGTGCTACTACCCTTCTCTTTTTGAGCCATCTCACCCCTACTCCTGTGCCCCCCCATCAAGCCAGATCCATGACCACCATCACAACTTCCCAGCTCCAATTTGGTGAAGAAGAAAAGCAGATATTTTAAAATGTCTTGCCCGGATAGCTACAAATAACAATGTATTTAGCCCATGAAACAAAAGATCAAGAAGGAAAAACTCCTTACGCTCCTACTCTACTCTCTTAACCAAAACTTCATAATATCAAGAAGAGTGGAGGAAGCTGCTAAAACAATTACGGGCTAGTACAAATGTTTCTCAGCTGCTAGATTTTTAAAAAGGTTTCCTTTAATTTAAATGGGAGCCATCAGCAAACCCTAAATCTGTAACTGCTCTGTAGTCTCCAATAGCCCTCGATTTCTATGACCAGTCATTTTGGTGGAGCTGTCAGGGATTTGGCCAGGATGCCACAACAGGACTCCCAAGGTGGTGCAACTCGGCTGCTAACTAAAAGGTTGTAGGTTCGAGTTCAACCCAGAGGTGCCTTGGAAGAAAGGCCCGGTGATTACTTCCAAAAAAACTCAGCCATTGAAAATCCTATGGAGCACAGTTCTACTCTGACACACATGGGATCACCATGAGTTGCAGTCGACTCGATGGCCACCGGTTTTGACCACATACGTGACACCATGGAGGCCAGGCCTGAATCTAGTAGCATCTTCCTCCCAGCCTTTTGTCTTCAGCTCTGTGTCTGAGCACCCAACCCCAAACATATAAACGAATACTGTGTCATTTTGTCATATACTTCAGATTTATCGTACCATTAACTGAATACATTTTTCCTTTTGTTGAGAGAACTAGTTTGAAAGTTAGACTTTAAGAAGTAAGTCTCTTAGTAAACGCAAATGGAAAAAAGGCACAGAAAAAGGCTGCTGGTGTTAAGCGGCCCTGTGTGAAATAACTCTGCCCTGCTTAGAAAAATCTATTAGGCCAATAGCAGGATGGGTTTTCAATATTCTATCATGGTGCGTTGTGCTGTTTTTTCACCCTGAGAGAAAAATGCATTTCCAGCTTAATACTTTTAAAATAACTGCTTTTGCTTATTCTACAGCTTTTTTTTTTTGTAAAGTCCAGTGACCAAGGACAGACGACAATGACCAAAGTGCTGACTTCATGTGAAATTTTGTTTGCAATTTTTAATTAAGCAATCCGGGCAAACTCTTTTTTTTTTTTAACATTAGGAGGAAAGAAAACAACCACACTTGGTATGCCTGGTGGAAAAACAGAAAATGCTTTCTCATTGCAACCAGATTTCAAAGCAGTGGCGTGCAGCGAGGCAGTGCCCAGGCCCTTAGTATCCCTCAGGAGTGCTTGAGTGTACGTCTCGCAAATATGCATCAATTATGTTAGGAGGCACACCTTGCAAGAGGAGTCTGCAGAAGGAAAGCCCACCTAGAGGGACAAAAAGGGAAAGGAAAAGTCAAAACCATCTAAGTGAAAAAATTGCTGCGATAATGCTTTTTGATTAGCTCCCTGGAAACATGACTAATTATGTTCTAGTTAGTGACAAAGATTCATTCAGTCCCTACTTGGAAATCTCCTCCTGGTTTTAGTACATTTAGAATTTAAAGCACTTGGCATCTAGAAGGAAAAGCAAGTTCCCAGCAGACCCATAGTGGTTTTTTGTGTTTGTTTTGTTTTTTTCTTCCCCTACTGTTATTCAGTGTGGTTTAAATTCCTTAATGGTTGGGAAGCATTTACTGCCCCTCAAGAGGTTTTGTGATTTGTCTACAGGTGATTCAGGGGCAGAATGAAGCATACCAGGTTATGGATCAGCGGGAAGATTTGCTTCCAGTTTGTTAATATTCTGTTTTAATTAAGCACAGAGTTCCAATTCAAGCACATAGGAGAGGAAGAAAGAGAACGGCCCTTTAACTGTGGCTATAGCACCTTCAATACAGTCTCGAAAGTGCAAAATATTGGAACTATTTTGTTAAAAATCATAAGACCTCTCCAGTATCTTCTGAAGGTGAGAGAAACACCTATTGATACTTCATACTTACCTTCCGTGTTTCTGAATTATACTTAAAACATAAAAGTACCCTTTAAGAGAGAAGCCACGAAACCATAAAAATTCATGGTCCTTTAGAGAAGCGCTTCACTACTTGCTAATAAATTCACGTACAGACAAAAACAGCATGCCATGTGAACATTCTTAAAACTTCTTGAATGCAAATTTGAGAACGTCATTCTCTTTTTAAAAAAAAAATCCAAGTCACATATTGATAGAAATGATGCCATTTATGTACATGTCCATTCCTTGATGCAAAGACATCAGAATGCTTGGCTGTCAGGCATTTTAATCTATATTAAATGCTTTCACTCATGCTCTATTTATTGCATTCAACAACTTGCTTCATGTCAACAGGAGATTGTCGTGAGGAAAAAGTACTAGCCGTTAATATCAAGATACTGAAATACAAATTAAAGCTACAAAGTTAGCGATTTTAAAGACTCTATTTTCATTGGATTCCATAATGAAAATCATGCCATACTCCACAGGCTTTGTATGGCTTATGACAGTCATAAGCTTCATATGCCAAAACCATATGAAAGCTTACCTTAGATGACAATATACATTCAAAAATCCTTAATGTGCTACAACCAAGGAAGAGAGGGGGAGAGAGAGAGAGAAGTTGTAAGCATTAATACAAGTGCTAACACCAAAGTTGAGTACTTGTTGGATGAAATTACAGTCACGATTATGATGAGGTGATTTCATTAATCCTTAGTCATGTGAAAGGTGTAGGAAAAGAGAAGCACATGGAGTGAAGGGCAGGAATCCAGTCACTTCAGAAGGAACATTAATATGTAAACAATTTATTAATATGCACAACCACAATAAATTGGTTTCTACCCCACTGTGTCTAAGCGGGTGGCAGAGCCAATTTGATTGTATGGTGAATATTTATGGTAAGAGCTTCCAAACCATTAGCTTAAGGGGGGGGGGAAACAAAAGCCTACAACATATATATATTGTGTTTTTCAACAAAAGAAAAACATAGACAATAGACAAAGCGTTAGTGTACATATATATATGTTGAAATTCTAAAAGGCAAAATTATCAAGTAGATCTAAATATTAAACTAGTATTCTATAACACTGTATTCTAATCTGATTATACATAACTGATCTAAAACACAAGGCTTAAACAAATTTAGGCTACGAAGTGATTACATATATAATCTACAAAACTCTAAAGAGAGCTCTAATTCCTTGTTGGAAAACTGACATCATCTTGGAGAACTCAGAGAGCAAACACTGTAAACTGAGGCATGGATCTACTTCATTAGAGTTTACATGGGGTTGTTCACCCAGCCTGAAAGAACTCTTTAATTTGCTCTTCCAAATGGGTGTGAATTATATACATATGATAGGACTAATTTTAGCTTTATACATTTTGTAACAGGACCTAGAGATTTCTGGTCTTTTAACTAGGTTCATAAATATGTGAAAAAATTTCAGTCCCATGAAAATGTCCAACAGATAGATGCATTACAAACATGCTACTAGTTAATCTGTAATTGTAAAGTCTTAAATGTGAAAGTTTCCAAAGAGTAAATATATTTTTGTGTCCTGTTCCCATCAAAAATACCCAGAATACTTTTTCTTAAACTTAGCGACTTAAAAATGTTCAGTTTTCCGAGTTTCAACGTGATTCTAAGGAACTACACTGGAAACTGCCTTAAAGGAAGACTGTATCTCTCTACATGTGAAAAATGAACATCTTAAAGAAATGTCATTCATTCCCTGGTTTTGATAGCCTTACGCAAAAAATGAGATCATGCCTAAATATAGCTTTCTAGCTTTACAGTCAAGTACTTAGTTTTCTGACAAAATTTGGTCCCTAAATTACTTAATATCCTTGAATAATTTGGCCTTCCTTATCCATGGCATAAATACCGTATGCCATGAGCTGCTAAGAAATACAATTAAAAGCAAATGAGAAAGTCAAGCTTTACATGCAAAATGCGTTTTCATGTAAGAGGAATGGAACAGAAAGTAGAAATATCCAGTGGGATATGAACTTTTTAAACCTGTTGCTGCCCCTCCAGGAAGACTGGTTGTCCAGGGGTATTTACTCCTTGATATATCACTGCAGAATTAGAATATTTGTACCAGTATTTATTTATTCTCGGTTGACATTCTTACCTTTTTTTTTTTAAAGTTTAACTTAATTCAACTCACCTATTATCAGATAACAATCTGATGATAAACAATCTCAGCTTTATTTCTAGGACCAAAAGCTTTTACCAATATATCACAGTTGATACCTTACATATTAAAATACATTATTCATGTTACTAAATTCAATTACACACTATAAAAATACATCATCTATATGTATAACATTGTTCACTTTCATGGAGGTCCCCCCCACCTGAATTTTGAACCATCCATGAAAGCATCATTTTATATCATTAGCAACATTCAGTTATTGAACGTTATTCAACAATAAAGCACTTACGAGTGGTATTGTTTTGGGGTTTTTAGGTATATTGAAACATAAACATCAACAATACCTTGGAACAAATAAGACTAAAACCCATAAACCCATTGCCATTGTGTCGATTCCGACTCATAACGGTCTTACAGGACAGAGTAGAACTGCCCTATAGAGTTTCTAAGAAGCAGTTGGTGGATTTGAACTGCCGACCTTTTGGTTAGCAGCCAAACCCTTAACTACTACGCAGTCAGGGCTCCCAAATAAGACTAACCAAAAATACCCAAACCAAACCCTTTGCCATCGAGTCGATTCCAACTCATTGTGACCCTGTAGGACAGAGTAGAGCTGCCCCATAGGGTTTCCAAGGAGCGGCTGGTGGATTCCAACTGCTGACCTTTTGGTTAGCAGTCGAAGCTCTTAACCACTGCGCCACCAGGGTTTCCCAAATAAGACTACAGGTATAGAAACCAGATGTATTTGCAACTGTGACTTAAAGCTGTACTTAAAGCTAATAAGGCAACTGGAAAAAAATAACATTTACATTTGTAAGAACTATCTCAGTAGTAAGGGCTGAGCTTTTCTAAGATTATTATATACTTTATATTTGAGAGGAAAAAGAAAAATAAGTTTTCCTAGCACTATGAATCTACTATACTGTATATCTGAGGAGAGAATAAGTGAGAGAATATTGGTTTTTGAAAGCTATAAAAGAAAATTCTGTGTTTCAAGAAGTTTCTCTGCCATATTTATACCACGCTTAGGACTAAAAAGTATTTATTTTTTACATAACTACTCTAAACATTTAGCATGATTTCCTAAAATAACTACTTATATTAGTTTTGTATGTCGTAGCCTTTCTGACTTTTAGATAATTTCTTCATATAGAGAGGTAGAAAAAATAAAGACTTTGGCTAGCACAGAATGACAATATGATGCAATAAGAACAAGAGAAAACACATTGGGATTCTGTCACCTATCATGTCATCACTGTAACTCTGGCAGGTTCAGGAGTTTTCACGGTATCCCAAAGTAGGTTTTGATTGTCAAGAAAAAATTCAATATAAAAATTATACCAAAAAAACAAACCAAACCCATTGCCATTGAGTTGATTCCAACTCATACCAACCCATAGGACAGAGTAGAACTGCCCCATTGGGTTTCCAAGGAGCACCTGATGGATTTGAACAGCCAACCTTTTAGTTAGCAGCTGTAGCTCTTAATCACTATGCCACCAGGGTTTCCATAAAAAAAAAAAAAATTATAGTCAATTAATATTAAAAAAATGAATTAAGATGGCAGGTTTGTTGCGACGTTTCTACCACATAAATCCTTATGTGTTTTCTTGGTCTAAATTACTTGCAACACGGATATTCCTTAGTGAGACTTTAGAAGCAATTGTTTATAATATAGGATGCTATATTCTATAATATTAAACAATAAATTAGTAAACTTATCCAAACATATATTGAAAACCCAACCAAATCAAACCTGTTGCCATCAAGTTGATTCCAGCTCATAGCAACCCTATAGGACAGAGTAGAACTGCCCCTTACGGCTCCCAAGGAGCGGCTGGTGGATTCGAACTGCCGACCTCTTGGTTAGCAGCCTGAGCTCTTAAGCACTACGCCACCAGGTTCACAAAATAGTAAACTAATTTAAAAATGAGGGTGAATCTTGTAATTGCAGTTTCATTAGTTGAGTTCTCGCACTAGGATCCTTTTACAGATACTACGCCACCAAAGTATTGCCCTCTGACTTTATTTATTCTCACCATGCTATGCACATAGCATCCGAATGAAAATTAATATTCCTTTAGTTAAAAAGAATTGCAAGGGATTAAAAAAAAAAAAAAAGAGTCTACTGAAATAATCAAGTAGCTTTCAACAAGTAAATAAGGATGAATACAAAACGTAAAAACTTCTCTCCCCAACCACTTTGGCAAACAATTTAGATTTCTGCAGTAAGAACAATAATAAAATGATTTTCTTTAACTTTAACCTATAAAGAGGTCTTGGGTATCATACCTTTCACCTCCAGTTTGCACTCCATCTCCACTGCCCCCAGATCATTGACTGCTTTGCAGCTGTAGGTGCCACCATCATAGGGGCTGGGCTTGCGAATCTCCAGGGTGCAGACGCCCTGGTTGCTGAACATTCTGTATCGTGGGTCATCCACAATAGTAACTTTGTTTTTCATCCAGGTTATTTTGGGCTGAAGTTAAGATGGAAGAAAGGCCAAAACATGTTTGTATTTAGCATATTAATAGACTGTCAGAACCAGAGGCAGAATCTTAAAGCCTGGCTTAGAAAGAAAGGACATCTAAGAAGAATGCGTATCTACTAAAGAGTGCTTCTCGAATTAAATTCTATTTAGCGCTCGGCAAGCAAGCAAACGGGCAGTCCTGGAGAAATCAGCCAGATTTGTTCAGAGGACAGCTCTAGGGCAAGCTTCTGAAACGGATCCCGTTGCATTTAAATCTAATCTACGAGCCCCCATGTTAACTCATCCTAAAACCAGCTGCCGCAGAGTCACTTCCGACTCATGGCGACCCCCTGCGTATCAGAGTACAACTGTGTTCCATAGGGTTTTCATGGCTGTGACCTTCTGGACATAGATCACCAGGCCTTTCTTCCAAGATCCCTCTGGGTGGGTTTAAACCACCAACCTTTCAGTTAGTAGCCGAGCTGCTTAAGCGTTTGCACCACCCAAGGACTCCCTAGTAGCTGAAAGATCAGTTTATATTATTACTTACAATTATAACACGGAAGATACAAAAGAGTGAGTTTGGAGTTAATTCTTAAATTTAATTAATTTGCTAGAAAACCACGGTACCTTAGGATTTCCTCTCACACTGCAGTTCAGGGTGGCATTGTAGCCAGCTACAGCGTAGGTGTTAACCAAAGGCTGAGTAAACATGGGAGCCTCAGTGAAATCGAAGTCATCGTACACTGGATTCTTGTAGACTTTACCTTAAAAACAAACATGAAACATCTCCAAGTTGGCCTGAGATTATATTATTCTTGGCATACTTCAGTCACTATTAAAAGTTCCCTGAGCTTAGAAAAACATGCAAAAACATGAGCAAATGCCACACAGGACACATTTTGAAGGGTACACATATATAGCCAGTCACATGTGGCACAGGAAGCCAGAGCGGTTAAGTGAAAAATAAATATTGAGAAGAATTTGGTGTCTGAGTATTTTAACCAGAAATGTGTACTAATGTGAAAGTAACAAGGAAGGACTTTAAAGAGAGTGATTTATGATGAAATGAAACGGTAAGGTTGGAATTCAGCTTCTCTCATTGCAGCTTGGGTCCATGTGTAGCTATATTGAAGGTGTCCAAGAATAAAAGTAACAGAAATTCAAGAAGTAAATGCCTATTTTTTCCCTTCCTTGTGACTTCAGTCATTTATAGGCCAACTGTTCGAAAGCTGGAATGAATTAAAGCTTAGGTTTTAAAAAATGTAACAGTAATATTGTTTTACTTGAATTTTTTTACTTAGAAAACTATGATTTTACTTGAACATTTTTACCGTAATTTTAAAGTGGGTTTATTATATTCTTATTCCCTTACACCACATCTCTTTTCCTTTCGGTCTTCTCCACCTAGTCACTGGGAACCAAGGTTTCCAGATACCCAGTCCACTCACCGTCCTTGGCGATCATGGCGCTCTCTTTAGTCATTGTTGCATCCTCACTGAGGCCGCACATGTTTTCAGCAAAGACCCGGAAATAATATTCATTTCCTATTACCAGTTCAGTAATGGTGGCACTGGTTCGGTGATAATGTTCAATGACAGTGAACCATTCCTGAAGGAAAAAATTAATTATTTGAGGAAAATCACATTAAAGTACACAAAATTTCTAACTGTTGCTTCATATAAAAACAGGAACCCTTCATTAACTAAAAGAAAAAAAAAGCACCAAGTGAATTAGCATTTTACAGTGAGAGTAACAGCAATCCACAAATTATAATTAATACATTTATATAATTTATTTGTGCTTACATAATATATTTATATAATTAACATATTTATAATTAACACTTTAGATTAAACAAATTAAATACTATGTAATTTAATCTCCATTTCTACATTAAATTCACACCTTAGCTATAATCTATTACTTGTATAGTTTCTTCATAACTGTACTGTCTGTCTATATCTATCTATCCATAAAATTTTAATGCCAACTTATCTATTATGTAGAAGAGAGGAAACAAACTCACTAGAGAAAAATTAAGATTGTCCAATAAATTTGCACAATATTATTAACTTAGGGTCTTTCAGATCTTTGCTCAGATATATCACCTCCTAGCAGAGATCTTCCTCCCTATGCCTCCCCACTGTTTTGGATGCACTTTATCGCCTTGTCATTGTTGGGTGCTGTTGAGTTGGTTCTGACTCATAGCGACCCTACGCACAACAGAATGAAACACTGCCCTGTCCTGCGCCGTGCTTACAATCGTTGTTATGCTTGAGCCCACTGTTGCAGCCACGGCGTCAATCCACCTCGTTGAGGGTCTTCCTTTTTTTCTGCTGATCCTGTACTTTGCCAAGCATGATGTCCTTCTCCAGGAACTGATCCCTCCTGACAACATGTCCAAAGTATGTAAGATGCAGTCTTGCCATCCTAGCTTCTAAGGAGTATTCCGGCTGTACTTCTTCCGAGATAGATTTGTTCGTTCTTTTGGCAGTCCATGGTAAATCACCTTAGCCTGGTTCATTTTTCTTCACAGCACTTGCTACCTTAAATTATATTAATATTTACTACTTGTTTACTGTCTTGTCTTCCCCACTGGAATGCACATTCCATGATTGTGGAGGTTGTCGTTTTCTTCTCACTTCTCATATTCTCAATGCCTGTCACAGAGCCTGGCATGTAGTAGGTGCTCAATAAATATTTATAGAATGCTTGAATGAATGAGAAGTTAAAGCTACATTAAACTCTTTTTTCAATTTTCTCCTCATCACACCAAGAAATAGAGTGGTTTCAAAGTGTATCTTGCAACCAGCAGGAAAATCACATTGCACCAATGTATGTTTAATACCACTTACTGAGTTAATGAAGTTAATAAAGGAAACACATTTTCTCTGGAACTTTTAGGCACCATCATGATTTCTGGGTATTTTGGTGATTTTTAAGACACCAGGAAAATGTAGTTACTCCCTCATCTATTCCCTGAGCATCTTATGCAGACCTTTATTCCAACATTTACTACATGTATTATCACTTGGTTTTATGTCTTCTTGACTAGACTGAGTACCTCAAGAACAGGAGCTGTCTTTTTTTTTTTTAAGGTTTGGTAGCTAGAACAGTGCTCACCACATAGTAAGTGTGTGAATAAATGAAAGTTTGGACACACATAATAAAAACAACATTTTTGAGGGGTATGAACGATTATAGGAATTTAAGTGAAGAATAGCACGTGTAGTCACAATACAATGGTGTGATGGTGTCCTGGGCAGTGCACGGGGCAGAGAGCACCTTCTGTTCTAGAAGCCTGCTCTTGCTGAAACATGATAGAAACACAGGATATAGGGGTTGGGCATCATCACCTATCATTAGGCAGACCTTAGTCACATGAAACAGCAGGAAAGTCTTGGCTTACCAGGATTTAAGTGGATCTCTAAGAAGATAAACGTTGGGCAGGTTTGATGGGGAGGAAGAATGGGAGTGAGAGCTGCCTGAAGAGCCCTCCTATAGTAACCATTCCCGTTGCTGTAGTGTCAATTCTGGCTCATAGTGATCCTATAAGACAAAGTAAAACTGCCCCATAGGGTTTCCAAGGCTGTAATCTTTGCAGAAGTAGACTGACACATCATTCTCCCACAGAGCAGCTAGCTGGTGGGTTTGAACCGCTGACTTTTTGGTTAGTAGCCAGGTGCTCAGCCACTACACTGCCAGGGCTCCTTACAGTAAACACGGTACCAATGGATTCACTCCTAATGTCAGGTCTAAGGTCCAAGAAGGAACCTTCACTGCTAAGTAAGTCCAAGGTGTTCAGGTAGTTCCCTGGCAGAGTCATGCATCAGTCCTGCTCTCAAGCCATCCAGATGAAAGAGGCCTCTTTAAATGCCAAATCTGATCTTGTCATGTAATAACCATTCAGGAAAATAAAAAAAAACACGCGCTGAAAATAGCTTATGGAAAGGAGAGGCTTGAAAGCCCTTGATGATGAGTCTTGTTACTTAGACTGCCCTTTTCAACTCTTTCCCCTTCTTCTATAATCTTAGGTGGTTTCATGAACAAAGATCTACTAGTGTAAAGAAAGACCTAAAGAGTTCCTATCAATATCATTAAGGATGATGTTTAACTCTTCCTGCAAGAATGAAAAATGCCTCTCTGCCATTGTGTGTCCAAACACTCATTCATTCCTTCACTTGCTAACAGGTTGAGTAGTAGTAGGGTACAGTGGATGAATTCTGATTCAGAAAGAGACCCCAACTGAGCCATTTAAAAGCTGGTGACCTCCAAAACCAAAAACCAAACCCGCTGCTGTCAAGTCGATTCTGACTCATAGCAATAGGACAGAGTAGAACTGCCCGAGAGGGTTTCCAAGGGTCGCCTGGTGGATTCAAACTGCCAACAGTTTGCTTAGCAGCTGTAAGTCCTTTAATTTCTCTGAGCCTCAGTTTCCTCATCTGTAGAACAGGGGTAAATAATAATTTATACTCCAGCTGGGTTTTTCTTGATTACCCCCAAGCTCTTTCCCTTCTCAAGGCCTTTGCACATGTTACTCCCTTTGGGATCTTTCTTTTCTATGCAGTGTCTTTTTTTTTTATATATAAATCCACATTATCCAACATTTATTTCATGAAGAAAGAAAGTTGCATGGGTATAAATGTGAGTCAGAATCCACAGTAAGTAAATATTTGCTGAATAAATGAATTTATTGAATCCCACTGAGCACTGCGCCAGCTCCTCTATATTTCTGGCTTTATAATAACCAACAAGGTATTTGTGCCCCTTACTTGGCCTTATAATAACCAACAAGGTAGGTATTTATGCCCCCATTTTATAGAAGAGGAGAATGGGGATCAAGGGGGTTAAGTGACTGTCCATGGACACAATCGTTAAGTGGCAATGCTGGGATTCAAACCCAACTCTCTGTGGCTCCAAAGGCTTACCCTTTCTAATATGTCACAGCCCCCATTGATTTCCTTGCCAGAAGAGACCTCATGCCTCCCCCTTTACCTCTGATGAAATGAAATTTTTCTTATTTGAAAGCTTAACCCTTTGCTGCTGCTGCTGAGCCAAACCTTACCATGCTCTTCTTGTCAGCCTTCTGGATCGTGTACCCTGTGATGGTAGCATTCCCATCATCCCTTGGTGGTAACCATGTGAGAGCAACATTCTCTCCCCAGACATCTTCAATCTTCACAAGTTGAGGTGGGCCAGGACGGTCTACAAACATAAAATCACGGTATCACTGTGAAGCTACGTTCCCTCCCAGCCTGTAGCTTGTTACATGGGGATATTTTTTAAAGTCCTTTCTTGTATTACACAGTACCTGGGTGGTGCAAATAAATGGTTAATGTGATCAGCTGCTAACCGAAAGGTTGGATGTTCAAGTTCAGTCAAAAGGTTCTTTGGAAGAAAGGCCTGGCCATCCACTTCTGAAAAATCAGCCATTGAAAACCCTGTGGAGCACAGCTCTATTCTGACACGCTTGGGGCTGCCTTGAGTTGGAATTGACTTGAAGGCAACTGTGTTTTTCCTTATCTTCCAGGAGGCAGTGCTCTCCCAGACACTTCTCATGGGGTCTTCTGAGACCCTGCACCTTCCACTAGAATGGCAACATGTCAGATGCAACGGCATAAAGCTGTCACCACACTCCTCTCGACTTAAGAGAAAACAAAAAGGTTTAGCCAAATGGGAAAAGAAAATTTAGTTGAAGGGGCACGAACGTTCACCCAAAGGAATGCTTGCCACAGGAAGTTGTCCCTTTGGTTAGAGAATCTGACAACTTTGCTGAAATATAATAAACATGACTGGAAACAAGGCTTCTCCTAAGCTCTGCTCTTGAATTTATTTCTTGACAATGTAAAAATTACAGAACCATTCAAGTGAGAGAGGTCTATCCATAAAGAATCCTTCCTCTATTCTAACTCTGAACGGAAGTTAGAACTAATCTTATTTATTATTTGGCCAGATAAGCAGATAGGTAGCCCTTCAGTGTTTAACTGTTTAACTTGGTCTAGGTAAGTCTTCCTTACATTTAACAAAAATTCTTCATTCTCTGTGAAAACGTTATCAGTGAATTTTAGGTGTAGTAGGAAACATGTGAAACCATATCTAGAATTTACGAGGTTTTTTTATGCAACAATTCAACACAGGAAACAGTTTTATCATCAGGGTGTTGAGAGATGAAGAGTAAGCGAGAAGCTGGATGTAAAGCAGTAGAGACGGTTTTCACTAAAAAGTACATACATTAATTTTCTTTAATAAATGCCCTAAGTCTCCCATGATGAGTCCTTTTATTCAGTTAAGAATTATTTTGAAATGCTAACAAATCTTACTTCATCTTTTTTTTTTTAAACTCAGAATTTTATGTCCAGCCAGTGTAACAAATATTCCTCCTCCCGCCTTAATGACAAGGACTGTTAGTCACCATATTGCTTTGACAGAATGTCCTTGTTCCTTCCTCCAAACCTACCAACGACCTGGATGTCTATCGTCGCCGTTTCTATGAGTTTTTCCACTTTGACATGCAGCTCATACTTCCCAGAGTGGCTCCTCTCCGCTTTTCTGATAAATATGATTGTATCAGTCTCAGAGTTGCGAATATTTATTTGATTCTTATCAATTTCCACACCATCCTTCTTCCAAACTAATTCTGGTTTTGGTTTTCCCTAAAAAGACAGACAGAAAAAATACAAGAGGGTGGGAATCAGATTGTTCCAAGGTGGTTTTTTTTCCCCCCAGCATCACAGAGATGACAGTGGCTTGACACATTCCAGGTGATTCTAGAAAACAATCTCGCAGTGTTCAACTACAGGCAGTAACAGCAATACTCACAGCTGCTTGTTGATGGCATTTGTGCGCAAGGTGCTATGTTAAGAATATGTTATTATTTCCCTTAATCTTCACATTAAGTATCATTATTCTCATTTTTTTAGATAAAGGAGATAAACGACTTGCCTAAGGTCTGGAAGCTAAGTGCTGGAACCAAGTCTCACACCCAGGTTTCCTAGGCTCTAAAGCCTGCACAATACAGCATAACGGTTAAGAGCATGGACTCTGGGACTATGGAGCCTGTATTTGGATCCTGACTCCACCATTTATTAGGTCTGTGACTCCGGGCAAGTTACCTAGTAAACTCTCTGTGTCTTGGTTTCCCCAATCAGAAAAAGGGAACAAGGATAGGATCTGTCTCACAAGATGGTCATAAAGACTGAAGTCTTTAGAAAGGTTTTGGAATACCACATCAGTGTTTTTTTTTATTAATACTATCTTGATAATGAGGAGCCTTGGTGGCACAGTGGTTAAAATGCTCGGCTGCTAACTGAAAGGTCAGCAGTTCAAACCCACCAGGCTCTCGGTGGGTGAAAGATGTGGCAGTCTGCCTCCATAAGGATTACAGCCTTGGAAACCCTACTCTGTCCTATACGGTTGCTGAGTCAGAATTGACTCAGCCACGGGTTTGGTTTCTGGTTATCTAGACATTAATGGTTATCATTCTATTGTACTCAGTGGTGTCACTCAAGGGGTACAGGGGGTGCAGACCACACAGGGTGACACTGTCAGAGGGGTTGACACCAAAATGACTGTCTATAAAATTTTTGTGCAGCATTTCTGCAGAAATCTATTACTTTTTATAAAAATAGCCCTGTGGTTAGTTATAACAACAAAAACATTTTTGGTAAGCCCAGCGTCCATGTATCAATATGCTTACAAGGCTAAAACGCTGTGCTAATTTACCGTTTGAACCTTCTAAGGCGCTCCAGTCAGAGCTCTCATTCTTACCCAGTTACAATGACTTCAAATCACATGGTTTCATTTGCATGCAGTGGTGTTTTTGTAGTTGCTGATTTTGTCTAATTTTCTGATGTTCGAGTGACAACATTGTGGTGATTAGCGTGGGGGGGTGACACCATGAGGTACTGCACTGGGTGACACCAACCCTAGTGACACCACTGACTGTACTGTGCTGCTAGTTTCAGACTTGTCTAGAATGCTGTCTGTCCTCTCCAGCTGAAAGTTATGATCTCATTCACGGACATGAGTTTTAGTTTATACTATGAAGGAATTTCCTATAATTCCTGCAGGTATGCCCCTGCAGACAGGAACTAACTAAGCATTAATCTTGTCAGGATAGGTATACCTCCCTAATGTGCTTCTAATGTAGCTTGTTGATTATGTGACCCCTTAGGATAAGAAAGGAGTCCATAGGTGGGGCAAACAGTTAATGCACTCAGCCGCTAACCAAAAGGTTGGAGGGGTTCAAGTCCACCAGGGGCACCTCGGAAGAAAGGCCTGGTGATCGACTTCCAAAAAACCAACCATTGAAAACCCTATGGAGCACAGTTCTACTCGGACACACATGGGTCACCATGAGTCAGAATCAACTCTATGACAAGCGGCTTTGGTTATGATGAGGGCTGTGGGAGAAACATCAAACCCCTTAAAGAATGGTAGGGGTGCTCAGACTTACAAATGGCAAGTAGAGAACAATATTGTTACAGACAAAGAAAAATAGTTCCAGGTCCTTTTTCCTTAGCCACAGGGGGGAAAAAAGTGAGTTCTCTAATAGCATAATGGATTGAGAAAAGCAGTGGATTAGGTGTCAGGTGACACAGAGTCTGCTTTTTGTCATTACCATTTACTTGCTGTATGCTTTTTCCTTTCTCAGGTAGAGCTAAGGAAATCTGCCCTGCCTTCCTCACAGGGTGTTTCTGAGGATCAAATGAGAAAGTGTTTACGAGAACTTTAGATATTATATAAGTATGCAAACATGACACACTAACCTCATTACTACCCTTCCTGGCAGCTGACCAGCCCCTGGAAAACCACGTCTATGTGGTCCCTGTTCTCCATTTCCTCTCTCAAACTCCCTGATCTCCAAGATCAGGGAACACAGATTAGCCCTAGTGGTGGCAATGATGCTCCAACTAGAGGGTGATTTCAGCAGCTTCAGTCCAGGGCTGGGTCTGACTACTGAGCACTGCCTTGGTTTCACTCCTGGTTGTATTTGAGGCTGTGGGAGGACAGAAGTGGGAAGAACCTTGCCAAGCCATCTCCTTCCTCCTCTGCTGTGTTCACACTTTGCATCCTCCTTGGCTTTCATCCTGGTGTTCTCCACTGTGTATGTGTATGGGTACGAGCATGGATATGATGAGTATGGGTATGGGTATGGGTATGAGCATGGGTGTGACGAGCATGTGTATGGGCGTGAGCACGGGTGTGACGAGCATGTGTATGGGCGTGAGCACGGGTGTGACGAGCATGTGTATGGGCGTGAGCACGGGTGTGACGAGCATGTGTATGGGCGTGAGCACGGGTGTGACGAGCATGTGTATGGGCGTGAGCACGGGTGTGACGAGCATGTGTATGGGCGTGAGCACGGGTGTGACGAGCATGTGTATGGGCGTGAGCACGGGTGTGACGAGCATGTGTATGGGCGTGAGCACGGGTGTGACGAGTATGTGTATGGGTGTGAGCACGGGTGTGACGAGTATGTGTATGGGTATGAGCATGGGTACTGGTATGATAAGTATATGTATGAGTGTGAGTATGAGTATGGGTATGGGTATTGGTATGATGAGTATATGTATGGGTACGAGCATGGGTATGGGAATGATGACTGTGTATGAGTGTGAGTATGAGTATGTGTACGAGTACAAGTATGAGATTGTGTATGGGTATGAGAATGGGTATGGGTATGATGACTATGTGTAGGGGTATAGGTATGGGTATGGGTATGATGAGTATGTGTATGGGTACGAGCATGGGTATGGGTATTATGAGTATGAGTATGATGAGTATGGGTATGGGTATAAGCATGGGTATGATGAGTATGGGCATGAGTATGGGTATGAGTATGATGAGTATGTATATGGACAGGGGTATAAGCATGGGTATGGGTATGATGAGTAGGGTATGGGAATGGGTATGAGCATGGGTTTGGGTATAAGCATGGGTATGGGTATATGGGAAGCCTATTCTCAGGCTTGGGATTTGAGTGTGGTGAGGGTGGCCTGAACTGACTTTCTTTTTAGTTTGGTTTTCATGGGACCCTGGGTTTGAACAGAGCTCTCTCTCTCTTTCTGTGTTTGCATGTATACAGAGACCTAAATTCTCATTCTAGAGACATGCTGTTCCATACAATAGCCATGAGCTACATGTGGCTATTAAAATTAAAATTAATCAAAATGAAAGAAAATTAAAAATTCTGTTCCTCAGTTATATTAGATCCTATTCACATGTTTCAAGTGCTCGCTAGCCACATTTAGCTAGTAGCCACCATGTTGGACAGTGCATACATAGAACATTTCCCTCATTCCAGAAAATTCTATCAGATGGGGATGTCTAGAGGCATAAAAGGAGCCCTAGGATTAAGAAGATGGAGTGGGATGTATGTGAGGGGCTGAAACTGATCATTGAAGGTGAAGCCTGATTGATCTTGTGAATAACAGAACCTTCTGCTGGAGCAATGATTTAATAATGTCGGCATATTTCAGTTAGTAGCATCAAGGTTTCAAATTTCAGTCATCCCTCTTATTCTGACTGGAGTTTAGTTTGATTTGGATAATTGTGGGAAGGAAGCGCATGCCGTTTTCCTGAATGTTACTCTAAGAACTTTGCTTAAAATGAAGATGAGTTTCACAGGTTTGTAGGATTAGAAAGAACCTTCAAGCATTTCCTCTTTTGGTAGGTTCTTGCTGTTTCCTCCCTGTTGTTGAGTTGATCCCAACTCATACTGACCCTATAGGACAGACTAGAACTGTCCCACAGGGCTGCCTCGGCTGTCGTCTTTATGGGAGTAGATCGCTGGGACCTTCCTCTCACAGAGCGACTGATGAGTTCAAACTGCTGACCTTTCTATTAGCGCTTAATCATTGCACCACCAGGGCTCCTCATTTCCTTCCTATCCCACCCTAATCCCCCAGCTTCAGACAAGACTAGACCTAATTTGTCTCATGCAGAAGGAAAATCTATGACAAATTTTTTTTCTTTAAGAGATTTCTCTATTTCCACAGCAGGAGATTGTTTAATATTCCCCCAAATCTCTTCCATTATTTACCAAATCTCCCTCTGAGGAAATCCTCACTCATGATGCTACAGTGTCTTCCTCTACCTCTTAAACACCCAAGCCCTGGAAAGAGAAAATGAGCAATCCCTGAACATTACCTGGAAAGGTATAACCAGATTGATGGCTTCTCCAACTCTGCGGATGTAGGTTTGTTTCAGGTGCCTTGGGATACGAATCTTTGGAGGCTCTGGGTAAAACAGCAAAATGTTGCGATCAGCACAGTATACTGGAAATAGCTTTACCTAAACATAATGGCACAATGCTCTCTGGGATTTATTCTTGTGGTCTTGCCTCTGCAATTAAATCTTAGATGTGTCACTAATAGAGTGTATATGGTTAAGAACTTGACAGAAAAACACTATGTTTTTTCTTAAGACCATATATGTATTTTTCTAGCTTCTAACAGCGAGTATATTCTTTAATGAACATTCCATTAAAGATCAGCAGATGCGACTTTAGCTGATGGGATTGCCCATTCTTTCTCATTAGGAGGAAAAAGTTTTAAGCACCTACCAAAAATCCATTGCTGTCAAGTCGATTCCAACTCAGAGCAACCCTATAGGACAGAGTAGAACTGCTTTTAGGGTTTCCAAGGAGCAGCTGGTGGATACGAACTGCCAACCTTTTGGTTAACAGCTGAGCTCTTAACCACTGTGCCACCAGGGCTCCTTTAAGCACCTAGCACTTTCTATTTAGGTAATTCTGTTGAAATTTGAGAGAAAATTTTTCCCTGTGTGGCTATGGTGAAGTGCAGAAGAAGAGACCCTAACCTACTGTGAATTAATATTCATTAATAACATACCATGAGGCTAATATGACTTGTTGCTGCAAACTCATCTTATAGCCTCACAGAGACAAAACAGGTCTCATTACTTGAGTGCTTAGTATGTACCAGATACTGGGCTAAATGTTTACATGAATGAACTAAGTTAGTGTCACAGCCATTTTATGAAGTTATTGTTGTTAGCTGCCTTTGAGTCAATCCCCAAATCATGGGGACTCCATGCCCAACGGAATGAAACGCTGCCTGTTCTTCCACCATCCCCATGATCAGTTGTGGATTAGACCATTGTGATCCACAGGGTTTTCACTGGCTGATTTTTAGATGTAGATCACCAGGCCTTTCTTCCTAGTCTGTCTTAGTCTGGAAGTTCTGCTGAAACCTGCTCAGCAACATTGCAACATGCAAGCCTTCACTGATGGATGGGTGATGATTATGCTTGTGGTGAATTGGCCAGGAATCGAACTCAGGTCTCTTGCATTGAAGGTGAGAATTCTACCACCATACCACCATTGCCCTGAGAATTCTATCATTGAACCACCACTACCCTCCAAGTTGACAACAAACACTCTAAATTCTTCCCTTGAAATGACAGGCTCACTGTATTTCATTTTTCTAGAAATGTCTGCCAAATACCCAAGCCTGACTAACCACAGCTTGTTTCTCAGTCATTCTCTCAAGTAACAATGGAGTTTCATGAAAAGTCATTAACTCAGTCCCCAACTCAATTTCACAAGTGCTTTCTTGGTGATGGAAACCCTGGTGGTGCAGCAGTTAAGAGCTACAGCTGCTAACCAAAAGGTCGGTAGTTTGAATCCACCAGGTGCTCCTTGGAAGCCCTATGGGGCAGTTCTACTCTGTCCTATAGGGTCGCTATGAGTTGGAACTGACTGGACGGAAACTGGTTTCCTGCCAACAGGAGCCCTGGTAGTACAGTGATTAAGCATTCAGCTGCTAACTAAAAAAGGCTGGCAGTTCAGATCCACCAGCCACTCCTTGGAAACCCTATGCGGCAGTTCTACCCTGTCCTATAGTGTCCCTATGAATTGGACCCGACTTGATGACAAATTTTTTTTTTCCTGGCAATAAGCATTATACTGTGTCATGCACCAGGAGTGTTTTATGCATACTTCACATTCCACCATCACATACAATACTGAAAAAACATGTACTCAGGATCAAGATTTGATAAAATTAATAATGCTAAGAATAACTAGTATTTAGTATAATTAATAATAATAATAATAAATTTAATACATTTTACTGCTTCACCAAGAATATTCTAAGGCAAAACTGAGCACTTTTATTTTAACAGTGAGTGCATGGTGGAAGAATACAAGGATTACTAGTGCAGTTTGGTGTCACTGACTTGATTTGTGCTAAGGCACCAGAAATTTTATTCACCATCACTTTTTTATCATCAGTGCAAATGTCAAAACATTGCAAAGGGAAATAATGTATTTGTATTATGATAAAAATGGTTCTGATTTTGCAGACCCATTTTAGCCATATTGCTGCTGTAGGGATAGTTTTCACTGCTGCATCTACACGCCCTCTCTCCCATGTGACTAGGCAGCCCAGCCAGAGGTGCTCATGTAACCTGGTGAGGTTAACTGATCCTCAAAGTACCACGTTATAAAAACCTGAGCTGACCTCCCACACTTACTGTTGTAGATTGAATTGTGTCCCCCCAAAATATGTGTTGTACATTCTACTATTCCCATTGCTGTCAGGTCGATTCTGACTCAGCGATCCTATAGGACAGAGTAGAACTGCCCCATAGGATTTCCGAAGCTGTGATCTTTATGGAAGCAGATCACCACATCCTCCTTCCTTGGAGCGGCTGGTAGGTTCAAACCGCTGACCTTTCAGTTAGAAGCCAAGCACTTAACCACTGTGCCACCAAGGCTCCAAATCCTACTATACCTGTGGTTATAATTCCATTTGGGAAGGTTGTCTTCATTATGTTAATGAAGCAGTATTAGTGTAGGGTGTGTTTTCCGTCAATCTCTTTTGAGGTATAAAAGAGCAGATTGAGCAAGAACCAAGCAGGCAGAGATGGAGGGAAGACAGATGCTAGGCAACATGAGCTCTCCAAGGTGCCAGGAAACAGAAGCTGAAAAGAGACAAGGACATTTCCCCAGAGCCCAAAGATTTCCTCTAGAGCTGACACCCTGAATTTGGACTTCTGGCCTCTTAAACTGTGAGAAACTAAATTTCTGTTTGTTAAAGCCACCCACTTGCGGTATTTCTGTTATAGCAGCAGTAGGTAACTGAGACACTTGCTTTTCTCTTTATTTGTTCATTTAAAAATTATAACGATATAACATTTTAATGAAAAATAACTATTTTACATTAATAAAACATCAGTGAGATGAGTGGCATTATTTTATATTTTGGCAAATATCTTTAATATCTGACTTAATAGAGGACAGCTGGATTCTCCAAACTGCTTCTGCATTCAGTCTGCTTCAATCTGCTGAGTTGGTTGAAGCATATGAAGAAAAGCCAGCTTCACAGAGATATGTAGTTGGAGAAGGGAGGAATACTTTAATCAACTTTTCAGCTAACTGTGAGTATTCCTCTTCGATTTTACACTAAAACATGGTAAATGGTAGTTTGTTTAAAGGTCAGCTGCAATGTGGAATTTGAAACTGTATCAGTAAACTTTCAATTCTGTGCTATTAAAATCCACTGTTCTACATTATATTTGGAAAGTATCTTTTACTATGCCTGAAAAGAGCTGTTTTGTTCATTTCTAACTCCCAGGAGGCATTAGGGAAATATCAAAGGAGCAACGAAATAGGAGGGAGCCCTGGTGGCAAAATAGTGAAGCACTTGGCTGCTAACCAAAGTGATGGTTCAAACCCACTCAACTGCTCTGTGGGAGACAGACCTGGCACTCTGCTCCCATATAGATTACAGGCTAGAAAACCCTATCGGGCGGTTCTACTCTGTCACCTGGGGTCACTATGAGTCGAAATCAACTCGATGGCACCTAAGAACAAAGAAATAGGAGGTTTTTGACAAAGAAAGACGTTAAAAAAAAAAAAGCAAAAAATGGAGCAATAATTTTTAAAGCATTGCTGCCTACCTATGATTTGTCTTACGAGAATAGGCTGTGAGTAGTACTTGGGCTCACTGGCGCCGGCGGCATTTATAGCCTTCACGCGCACGTATATCTTTGCATCTGTGGGCAGATCTGTGATGGTGAACTTGGTCTTGTCAATTAGTTCTTTGTTTGCAGTTAGCCAGTTGTCACCTAAAATCCATGAAAGAAAAAGAAAACAAGGAGGAATGATGCTCACTGAAATAAGTCATGATAACCATTAGAACAGACTCCAAATTAGTATTTTATTCATAATGAAATCTCGGGGGGGGAATAAGATTTTGGTCTGGACTCAGACTACATAAGTGGGTTATTTTTCACATTTCGATGAAAAATGGCTTAAAATGGCGAACATAAACAACAGGAAGAAGGATAAATGATCAGATTTTGTTATTTCTGAAAAAAACCCTTTTGTTCAGGATACTAGTGTATCCCGAATAACAGTAACTATTCCCATAATTTTACAGCAGTATTGTTCCAATTTGGTTTTGTCACGATTACTGTAACCATGATATTTAACCATGTATATACATTAAAAGGAAACCCTGGTGGCATAAACGGTTACGTGCTACAGCTGCTAACCAAGAGGTCAGTGGTTCAAATCCACCAGGTGCTCCTTGAAAACTCTATGGGGCAGTTCTACTCTGTCCTATCGGGTCGCTATGAGTTGGAATCAACACGATGGCAATGGGTTTGGTTTTTTTGGTTTTTATAAATTAAAAGTCAAAAAAAGAGGAAAATGCTATGCCTATGAGTGAGAGATACCAACCTTTATTAGGCATACAGTCTGTTTTTTCTTGGCTGGTTTATTATTGAAAGCCACTAATATGAGCATAGGAAATCTGATCATGTTTCCATTTGTGAAGAAAAGAAGCTTACATTCAGGGCAAAGAGGAAACACAGGTCAGAAGCCAAAACTTCACAAGGAGATGGAACAATTCTTTCCCATTTACTAAAAATCTGACTTTTTTTTTTTTAGCTTTTGGTAGCTTTGTCTACAACATCGAGAGAATTTAAACCCAGGATTAAGGGCTTCCAAATACTTCATCTTCTGAAAGTTTGTATGCATGATGCCCACAGGAAAAGAAGAAGGCTTGGAGCACACATTATTAATTTATCCCTCCACCCCAAGTCTAAGAGTTTCTTGTGTGTGGATGGTAGGTCATGGAACATCCCCAGAACTTTATCACATAGTAAGAAAGTTTGAGAACTTTCATAAAATACTTTACCTGGTATATCATACGCAGCCTCCCCATTTTCATTAGACTGTTTTGCTGATGTACCTTTGAGAGTCCGTCATTAAAATTAATTAAAGACACCCACTTTTCACACCAGAAGAATATCATTATCAGTAGTCAGCATTCTCTGTTAGTAAAGTGTGCAAGGTACACAAAGATATTTGTCTTCAGAGCAGTGACGGAAGAGACCAAACACATTAGTGGGGGTTCCTCAGGAGAGGCACAGCCTGCTGTGTTCAGGCTGTGGTTCTTGTCCTGAGGCACCTGCCACAGAGAAGAGCAGGGAGAGGAAAAGAGAAGAAGAGGAAGGAGGCTAGGGCACCTCCAGCTGTGGGAACAAGAGATAGGGAAGAACAAAGTAGGGCTGAAGAAAAAGGAGGAGCAGGCCCTGGGGTCCACGGGGGAGCAGCACATGGTGGAACAGTCTATCCTTGCTCCTGTCCCTCTCACCCCAGTCTGGGAGGATCCTCTTGGATCTCGGTGGAATACAGTGCTATCACTGTGGGGTTCACTCTTCAGAGTCTGGGGGTCACTTATGACAATGCCAGCTCTGTCTTTCCAGGGCTCTAGTTCTGACAGGAACTAAAATGGGAATTGCCCCAGCAGCCCAGGAGGCAGCCCTGGTTGCCAGGACAATGAACCTTGTGTCCAGAAAACCAGTTGAGCCTGCCTGGGTCCCTGCATTTCATATAGGTAGAAGGGACCCTGTTGGCTCAAGGTGGCCTTGGGTATACCCCGCTGGTTTGCAGTGATGACTTTCTAGAGGGAAAGTGAATCTGCCACCCCAGAGAACATTTTTCTGTCTCTTGTTCCAACTCTATCAGGAGAACGGAGCAGGGAGCCAGGATATCCTGGCAGCTTGGAATGGGAATGTGGCCAACAAAAGTGACTTATGATTTAGAAAAAGTGACGCTGCTTTAAGCAAATGGTCTGTTTGGGAGCTATGGTGTTGGTATTTTCATAGTCAAGAGGTAACTGATGAGAAAGTGAAAATAGGAGATGAGAAAACACACAGGGAAGAGTGAGAAACTAGAGAAGGAGAACATGTCAAGAGCAAACAGGATGGAAAAAGATCAGAGGGGAACACACATAGCCCACCCCTTCCCGTGTGAACCACTTTAATTGAAGGAGACTGAGAGAAAGAACACGGTATCTGGGGGATGGGGAAGGAATATGAAAGTTACTTAACATGAGGGACATTTTAAAGAAAGAATAAATGAACAAGTGAAGAAAGGAAACGAAGAATAAAATGCTGCAGGCATCAAAAACAAGAGAAATGCAGAGTCAGAAACAACACACGATCTTATAAAAGAGAAAGAATTCTCTTCACAGAAAAAAACCTGAGATATCTAAAAGCATTCAACACTACAGAAAATTAGTCTGGAAGACAACAGCCATTAAAAGAGACTGAAGAGTAGGGCAGCCACATAAAGAAAGTCAGGAAAGACTGCAAGAAAATATAGACATTATAAAAGAACTTCCATAGAAAGCTAATTCCAAGACGTTATGTGGCAAAATATATACATAATAATGACTGTGTACATATACATATGTATATACACACATACATATGTATCTACACAGACCACACACAAAATTATGTAAAATACTTTGTTGTATTTTATCTAAGGTGGGTAACATCAAAATGACAGCCATCTATCATTTTGCTGTATCTTCTTACTTTTTAAACCTATCAGAAAGAAAAGAGTAAAGAATTTGCTCTATTTCATACATATACAAAAGGTTTGCACTCAGCAGCCATATCACATATAAGACTGAGAAATTCTGCTGCCTGGATGATATAAAAAACAAAGTGGCGTGCTCACAAATTTTTGAAATATGGGAGGAAATGGAATCAGAATAAATCAGGTCCTGAAGTGCTGAAGAATTTACCTGTGCCCCCCTCCCTGACTGGGCTGACCCTGGGAACTTTCCTATCATTTCCCAAATGGCTTGGGTTAGTGGCTTTCCAAGCCCTGGAAAGATCAAGCATAGTGCTCTGTAAGCACAGCCCACATAAACAGGACTGTTACGGGGAGGCTCCATTTCCCCCTCTCCTTGTCTTTTTCCCTCTTGACCAGTGATGGTGATCATTTCCACATGTGCCCCGGTCCAGGGGCCTGGGGTCTCACTTTGATAAGTTTTCTCTTCATAAGCAGTTTCTTCTCCATGGAGGTTTTCCTCCTAGGGAGGTGCACTGGCCTTCACATTCCTGATTTCGCAAATGGGCTTTGTAGTCTCTCTTTCCTTCACTTGTAACATCCGTGTTAAAGATGGGAGTTCAAAGAGTTTTCTTAGCAACTGAGTCTTAGGTTATGATTTGGGGAGATACTAACAACTTCTCAGGTGTACTGTTTACCTACCATCACCTAAAATGATGCCCAAGTCCAGAGCTGGGAGAGTTTTATTCACCTGTTTTCAAAAGATATCACCTTCCAGTCATGTCAAGTAGGAAACCAAGAAATATAAGAGGCTTCTTGTGACTTTTACTTCTCCTGGGTTTTCACTTGCACTCTGGCCAACAGTTTCTTATATCATTTTCTCTTCTATCAGTGACATTTTTTTTTTTTTGCTTTGTTTCTCTTTCCTTCCTAAATTTAAGTTATTAAATTTGTATGTGCTCAAGCCCTGAGAAAAGTTACTGTCAGATGTTGAACCTATTTCCTATGCTATCTGAAACTTAATGCTACTTCCTTCAAGCTCTGAGAACTATCCTTTATTCGCCCCCTCCCCCTCCCTTTAAGAAGGCAGGAGATGCTCGCCAGATATCCAAATATGTAGTTTCATTATTAACCAAGAATAGGCAGGTCTTTTGATCACTAACCTCTGCTCAGTACAGCATATGGAATTTCCAATTTGCTTTATCCTAACAAACAAGACTTTCATTTTGCTATGGAGTAATCTACTTCCACCAATTCAGGTCAAAGTCCTTAAGGTTTGTCAGAGCCCCTCTCTTCCATGTCTTAGTTCAATCATGTCACCCAGTCTGGTAGGCTAGACAGGATCTTTTTGAGATTGCAATTTATAAGCATCAAGTACCAAAGAAGGACTAAATTTTTATATATCTTAGAAGGATGAAATTTGAATTGATTTCATTTTCAGCGGGAAGGAGATGAGCTCCCAAGAAAGGGAAACAAAGACATATCTCACCTATTGATGGTGGTATTCATTTTAAGCCCTAGGAAGTCATCTTACTAGCAGTACTTACTTCCTTCATAGCAATACTCTAATACATAGCCATCTAAACCTGCTGCTCCAATCTGGTCTGGGGGCCGCCATTTCATCGTGACAGAGTTGTCAGTTACACAGTCAACAGCCAGGAGAGTGGGAGCACTGGTTACAGCTTAAAAGAAGAAAAGAGAGAAAAAGAAGTAACAGTTAACTGCAGAGTAACAGCATAAGAAATGTGATGAAATACACAGAAGCCCCAAGTCTTAATCAATAAAATTCAATGAAAATTCCTTAAGCATACACTGTGTATAAGACAAAGGTATGCTAGACATGGAAAATTTTGGAAATGTGGCCCTAGTTTTCTCTCCCATTTGGGAGGTTGATGTGGGATGACACAAGGTCTAAAGAAGTTGAAGAACTCAAAGTTTGGGATCTACTGATCTAGAGTAAATTTCTTATAACTCTGTAATTAAAATATAAACTCTTAGACTAAATCTTTGTGTTGGAAACATACTTCGCTACCACAAAATAAAAAACCACTCGCTGTAGAGCCAGCTCCATCTCATGGTGTCCCCGTCTGTCACAGTAAAATTGTACTCCATGGGGTTTTCAGTGGCTGGTTCTTAGGGAGGAGACCGTCAGGTCTTTCCTCTGAGACACCTCTGGGCAGACTTGAACCTCCAACCTTTCAGTTAGCAGCAAAGGGCATTAAACATTTGTACTACCCAGAGACTCCACCATAAAATAGTGGACATGTTTTATTTTATATTTCTTTGCTTTCACTGAACTAAATATTTTGGTTTAGTGGATAATAAGTAAGGTGTGATTGTAAAGCAAAGAGACTAATTTCCAAGTATGATTTGTTGAACCATCCAAAGTTCTTTTTAGTTACAATGTTTACATCAAGGTACTGGGTTATTTATACCTTCAGGAGGATCACTGGAGAGTGGTCTTGGGTCAGTAAAGTCACTTGTGTGCTTTCAGTGAGGAACGACAACTGGGCCACCCACAGCTGTCATTGGCATTCTAGCACTGAACTTTGGGGCCTATATTGTGAAGCTCTTCAGATCTACTGCACTTGTTTTTAAATTTTTTAGACAGCAAATTGCCTCTACCCACCTCCTTTACCTCCAACCTCCTACTGTCCCACCATGCCAAGAAGCTTCCAGGCCTGCGCCAGTTAGGCGGGAGCAGTTGGAATCGGAGGCAATAATTCCCATGACAAAAACACATCTGTCTTGACTCACCCAAAGGAACAAAAGGCCTGGAGGGCATACTGGGCTTGGACATGCCAACCGCATTGACGGCAAAGATGCGGACCTCGTAGGCCACACCTTCAATCATCTTCTTGGGCTCAAAAGTTGTTTCTTTGCAGAGATCAAAATTCAGCCTCATCCACCTGGAGCTTTGTTTCTTTTTTCTCTCAATAAAGTATCCTGGAAGTGATGCAAAATGGAAACTAAAAATTTTCCGTTGGTCTTCAAAATTAAAGTTTGGCAGATATTAGTAATTCTTAAAATTTACATATTCTCAGTATGTACTTTAAGTTAAATATTCACATACATGTGTATATATCTATATATATAGATATACACACACATATATATATTTAACCCATTCATAATTGTATGAGATGGATTATAAGGACTATAAGTATTAGCATCATAAGATACAGATAAAGATAAAATAACAGCACTAGAAAAAATAAAATTGTACTAGGGAGAGAAGAGAGACCCTTTTGGTTAGCAGCTGTAGCTCTTAACCACCATGCCACCAGGGTTTCCTTTCTCTCCCTAGTACAATTTATATGCACCCGCTGCCTTTGCGTCATTTCTGACTCATAGTGACCCTATAGGACAGAGTAGAACTGCCCCATAGGGTTTCCAAGGAGCACCTAGTGAGTTTGAACTGCTGACTTTTTGGTTAGCAGCCGTGGCTCTTAACCATTACACCACCAGGGTTTTCTTCTCTCCCTAGTATAAGTTATATGTAGGACATAGCAACTTACACAGTCACTGTAACTGAGCAATAGATTTGGCTCTGAGTCCCTTTCAATCAAGATAAGGAAGGGAAATGACCAGTTTTGTGAACCTCATTATCAAGGTGGAAAAAAAATTCTCATTCCCAAGAGGAAGAAAATTTTTCTAAGCATTTAACTCTAAAAGAAATTTCTTCATAGATACAACCCCATGGAACTAGACATTTATTAACTAAAACAGTTTAAGTTAGATTTACAGTTGTTTCAAAATTAGATATTGAGTATAAATATAAAACAAAAAAGAGACAATCGAACTATGTTCATCGGAGCTACTGAAGCATGAAGAAATTACAGAGCATTCCATAATATATTTCAGTTTAAATGGATATTTAAAGTCACAGTATAATAGGTTTTCTTCTAAATGTAGTATTTTTAATGCATTCTGTACTAATGGGCGTATAGAAGACACCAACTTCACTGGCAGTTCCATAGACTGACCAATAGTTACCTAAGATTGGGGTCCCCCCATCATAGAGAGGAGGATCCCAGTTCATGATGCACCAATCATCTCCTACTTCTTTCACACTGGGTGCCACTGGAGGATCAGGGATGTCTGTAACAAACAAAACATTAAAATAAAATGAGAGAAAGAGAACAAAGAACATGCTAATTGGAAAATAATGTTTTTCTGGTAATAATTATAGAGTTCTTTTCTATGTCTACTAAGATGCAGTAGTATTCATTTGAGTACAAGGTCATGCTCAAGACAGGACAAGAAAAGGAGTACCCAATAAAAATAAAAATAACGACTTTCCCAAATCCCTTAAACTAGTGTCACAACATTAGAGAACAAGCTCCAAAGGGAACCCAAGACTCTTGTTTGTTACCGAGAAAATGGTAACTAAAAAATTATTGCCAAATGTAGGATATAGGGTTTTTTTTTTTTAACTGAAAATCAAATTTCCAGCAGAAGTGAGTCAAGGAATCCAGTTCAGGAATCAAGGAATCAAACTTTATGTCAGTTAGAAGATTTAAGACATTGACTGGTAAAAATCCAAGTTAGAAGAGGCAAGCTACCATGTCTTGTACAGTTTAGTGTTTGATAAAGTGACTTTTTTTTTTTTTGTTTTGGTCAGTTTAAACTATGTTTCTTAACAGAAAATTAAAGTGAGAAGAGAAGATCTTGAGATTTGGAATACTGATAATCTCCCAGAGCCATTTCACTTGGTTTCAGGCTTAGGGAAAATGCACTTAGATGGCCAGCTAGGGACCAAGGCTCATCTAACTCCTGTTCAATGATTTTGATGTAGGAATTTATTTAGCAATTGTGTTCAGTGATGTTTAAAGGGCACCAAAAAGGAATATGTTTGTGGAGAGCTAATGACTAACAACCCTAAATGGCTAACTTTAGCTACTCATTCCTGCAATGAGAAGCCCTCTACCCTACCAAAACCCTACTGCTCTTGAGTTGATTCTGACTCATAGTAACCCTCTAGGACAGAGGAGAACTGCCCCCATAGGGTTTCCAAGGCTGTAATCTTTATGGGAGCAGACTGCCACATCTTTCTCCCACGAGTGCCTGGTGAGTTCGAACCACCAACTGTTTGGTGAGCACTTGAGTGCTTAACCACTGAGCCACCATTCTAGGCAAGAAAAAAAAAAGAAGTGGTAGAAACGGTAGAAAAAGAGAGATGGTAATTTATGAGCTATTGCTATGCTGTGCTTTTCTTTTGTGGCTGCTCAGTAAACCTGAAAGAACCACCAACAAAGTCTACTCTGGATCTAGACATGGCACCTTGACTCCAGAAGCTTATTCCTCAGAGAGCTTACCCACAACTTTAATCTTGATGCTTGCATTTGCTTCTCCAGCTTCGTTTTTCAGATGTATGTTGTAAACACCAGAGTCTTCCCTTTCAGCTATGTCAATGACCAATGTGCTGCTGTCCGGGTAAGATTCTGCCCTTATCCGGCCACTGCCCTCCATAATAGCCTAAGAAGGAAAGAAATAAAAAGTGGCATGATCTGAATAACAACAAGGGTACTCTGGAGTGCCTCATAAGTTGGACACAGCGCTAATGCCTAACTATATTTTCTCAGTTTAATTGGCCACCAACCTCAGGGACAATGGTATTATTATCCCATTTTACACATGAGGAAACTGAGGCTTAACCTGCCCAAAGCCACATAGCTAAGAAGTAAAAGAGTTGGAATTTAACTCTAAAGCCCATTAACCATTAACTCACTCAAGACAAAGTCAGAGGACTGAAATATGAGTGCAGAAGAGTAACTCTAGGGGAGGTTGCCTCTTTGAGTATGAAATTAGAAATACTCAAACTCAACACCTTGCAAGAATGATTTTCTGGGTTTCAAGACTTAGGTCCTTAGTCTCATGGGACAACTCAGTCAATTGGCACCACAAAGTTCACATTCTGCATCCTAGTGAGGTGAGTAGTATCTGGGGTCTTAAAAGCTTACAAGCAGCCATCTAAGACAAAACTATTGGTCTCTACTTCTTAGGAACAAAAAAGAAAGAAGAAAACTAAAGTCTCAGAGAAGAAACTAGTCTACAGGGCTAATAAGCCTACACAAGTGTCATGGATTCAACTGTGTCCCCCCAAAATATGTGTCAACTTGGTTAGGCCATGATTCCCAGTATTGTGTGGTTGTCCTCTATTTTGTAATTTTCCTGTGTGTTATAAATCATAGTCTCTGCCTGTAGTTAAAGAGGATTAGGGTGGGACGTAACACCCTTGCTCAGGTCACAATCCTGATCCAATGTAAAGGGAGTTTCCCTGAGGTGTGGCCTGTACCACCTTTTGTCTCACAAGAGATAAAAGGAAAGGAAAGTAAGCAAAGAGTTAGGGACCTCATACCACCAAGAAAGAAGCACCGGGAGTAGAGCACATCCTTTGGACTCAGGGTTCCTGTGTGGAGAAGCTCCTAGTCAAGGGGAAGATTGACAAGAAAGACCTTCCTCCAGAGGTGACAGAGAGAAAGCCCTCGCCTGGAGCTGATGCCTTGGATTTAGACTTCTAGCTTACTGGACTGTGAGAGAATAAATGTGTCTTTGTTAAAGCCATCCACTTGTGGTATTTGTTTTATAGCAGCACTAGATGACTAAGACAACAAGCCATAGCCTCGTCTACCCTGAGACCAGAAGAACTAGATAGTGCCCAGCTAACACTACTGACTGTTCTGATCAGGGCCATGATAGATTGACCCAGATAGAATGGGAGGAAAAGATGGAACAGAACTCAAACTCCTAAAAAGTCCAGACTTACTGGACCGGTTGAGACTGGAGGACTCCCTGGGATTGTCACCCTGAGATACTCTTTAAACCTTGAACCCAAACTATCCCCTGAGGTCACCTTTTAGTGAAATAATAAATTAGCACAAGAACGAAGAATATTACCCACGAGTATGGGGCTGCATTAAAAAACCATCTATATAAGACCAAAAGATCAACAATTACTGTAAAACAAAGATGAGAAGACAAGGGGGACAGGAAAACTAGAGTACTGAAGACAGAACAACTAGAATGCAATTAATGAGAATGTTGACACATTGTGAAAAATATAACTAATGTCACTGAACAATTTGTGTTGAAATTGTCAAATGTAAAACTAATTCGCTGTGTAAATTTTCACCAAAAACACAATAAAAAATTATGAAAAAAACCGTAGGGTTTCTAAGGAATGGCTGCTGGGTTTGAACTGCTGACCTTTTTGTTAGCAGCCTGGGCTCTTAACCACTGTGCCAGAGACTAAATAGTGATTTCTTCATTCCCTTAGACATCTTGGAAACCCTGGTGGCATAGTGGTTAAGTGCTACGGCTGTGGACCAAAAGGTTGGCAGTTGGAGTCCACCAAGCTCCTTGGAAACTCTATGGGGCAGTTCTACTCTGCCCTATAGGGTCGCTGTGAGTTGGAATCTACTCGACGGCACGGGGTTAGACATCTTGAAAATTTAAAAGTACTGAAAAGGATTAAAGACTGCAAGGCCAATTTTCCATATAGGTTGTTGAATGCTGATTTTTCCCTTCCAGTTGGACACAGAAAAATGAATATCTAGTTCCCAAAGAAAGAAGTTGAGCTTCCTATAACATTTTCTTCCTTTTTTACTTCTTTCCTGCCTTCTTTCTTAATTCAGAAATTTTAAGCAGTATTATATAGTTTTCCGATTCCCAAGCCATGTCTTCTTCATAATAATGAACAGCTGGTATACAGAGAGAATAAACAGAGAAGGTCAAGGTAATTTAGAAACTGTAAATTGCCACTATTAACTTTCTGCTCTTTAGTACTTGGATTGTTGTTGTTGTTAGGTGCTATCTAGTCAGTTCCGACTCATAGGACTCTATGCACGGCAGAAACACTCCTGGTCCTGCGCCATCCTCACAATTGTTGTTATGCTTGAACAACTGTTGAAGCCACGGTGTCAATCCATCTCGTTTAGGGTCTACCTCTTTTTTGCTGACCCTCTGCTTTACCAAGCATGATGTTCTTCTCCAGGGACTGGTTCTTCCTGATAACTTGTCTAAAGTATGTAAGACAGAGTCTCGCCATCCTTGCTTCTAAGGAGCATTCTGGTTGTACTTCTTCCAAGACAGATTTGTTCTTTCTTTTGGTAGTCCATTGTGTATTCAATATTATTCTCCAATACCACAGTTCAAAGGGGTCATTTCTTCTTTGGTCTTCTTTATTCATTGTCCAGCTTCACATGCATAGGAGGTGATTGAAAACACCATGGCTAAGGTCACCTTAGTCCTCAAGGTGACATCTTTGCTTTTTAACACTTTAAAGAGGTCTTCTGCAGCAGATTTGCCTAATGCAATGCATAGTTTGACTTCTTGACTGCTGCTTCTGTGGGTGTTGATTGTGGACCCAAGCAAAATGAAATCCTTGACAACTTCACTCTTTTCTCCATTTATCAAGATTTTGCTTATTGGTCAAGCTGTGAGGATTTTTGTTTTCTTTATGTTGAGGTGCAATCCATACTGAAGGCTGTGGTCTTTGATTTTCATCAATAAGTGCTTCAAGTCCTCTTCACTTTCAGCAAGCAAGATTATATCATCTGCATATGGCAGGTTGCTAATGAGTCTTCCTCCAGTCCTGATGTCCTGTTCTTTATATAGTCCAGCTTCTTGGATTATTGTTCAGCATACAGATCAAATAAGTATGGTGAAAGGATGCAACCCTAATGCACATCTTTCTTACTTTAAACCACACAGTATCCCCTTGTTCTGTTCAAACAACTGCTTCTTGATATAAGTACAGATTCCTCATGAGCATAATTAAGTGTTCTAGAATTTCCGTTCTTCACAATGTTTTCCATAATTTGTTATGATCTACGCAGTCGAATACCTTTGCACAGTCAATAAAACATAGATAAACATCTTCCTGGTATTCTCTGCTTTCAGCCATGATCCATCTGACATCAGCAATGACATCCCTCGTTCCACGTTCTCTTCTCAATCTGGTTTCAATTTCTGGCCATTCCCTGTTGATATACTGTTGCAACCACTTTAAATTATCTTCAGCAAAATTTTACTTGCATGTGGTATTAATGATATTGTTTGATAATTTCTGCATTCCATTGGATCATCTTTCTTTAGAATGGGTACAAATATGGATCTCTTCCAGTCATTTGGCCAGGTAGGTGTTTTCCAAATTTCTTGGCATAGACAAGTGAGCACTTACAGCACTGCATCCATTTGCTGAAACATCTCAATTGGCATTCCGTCAATTCCTGGAGCCTTGGTTTTCACCAATGCCTTCAGTGCAGCTTGGACCTCTTCCTTCAATACCACTGGTTCTTGATCATATGCTACTTCCTAAAATGGTTGAATGTCGACCAGTTGGTTTTGGTTCAGTGACTCTGTCTATTCCTTCCATCCCCTTTTGGAGGTTCCTGCGTCATTTAACATTTTCCCCATAGAATCCTTCAATATTGTAGCTCCAGATTTGAATTGTTTCTTCAGTTCTTTCAGCTTAAGAAATGCTGAGTGTGTTCTTCCCTTTTGGTTTTCTGTCTCTTTGCACATTTCATAATAATACTTTAGTTTGTCTTCTCAAGCCTTTTGAAATATTCTTTTCAGCTCTTTTACTTCATCATTTCTTCCTTTTGCTTTAGCTACTTGACCTTCAAGAGCAACTTTCAGAGTCTCTTCTGATATCCATTCTGGTCTTCTCTTTCTTTCCTATGACTTTTTGCTTCTTCATCTATGATGTCCTTAATGTCACTCCACAACTTGTCTGGTCTTTGGTCATCAGTGTTCACCGCATCAAATCTATTCTTGAGATGGTCTCTAAATTCAGATGGGATAGACTCAAGGTCATACTTTGGCTCTTGTAGGTTTGTTCTAATTTTCTTCACCTTCAACTTGAATTTGCATATGAACAATTTGTGGCCTATTTCACAGTTGGTCCCTGGCCTGTTCTGAGTGATGATATTGAGCTTCTCCATCATCTCTTTCCACAGATGTAGTTGATTTGATTCCTGTGTATTCCATCTGGTGAGGTCCACATGTATAGTCGCCATTTATGTTGGCGAAGAAAGGTACTTGCAGTGAAGAAGGCCTTGGTCTTGCAAAATTCTTTCATGCGATCTCTATCATCAAGGCCATATTTTCCAACGACCAATCCTTCTTCTGTGAGTTTCCAACTTCCGCATTCCACTTGCCAGTAATTATCAATACATCTTAATTGCATGTTTGATCAATTTCAGATTGCAGAAGTTGGTAAAAATCTTCAATTTCTTCACCTTTGGCCTTAGTAGTTGGTGCGTAAGTTTGAATAATGGTTGTATTAACTGGTCCTCCTTGTAGGTATATGGATATTATCCAATCAGTGACAGTGTTGTACTTTAATAGATCTTGAAATGTTCCTTTTGATGACGAACATGATGCCATTCCTCTTCAATCTGTCCTTTCTAGCATAGTGGACCATATGACTGGCTGATCCAAACTGGCCAATACCAGTCCATTTCAGCTCAGTAATGCCTAGGATATTGATCTTCATGCATTTCATTTTTGACAACTTCCAATTTTCCTAGATTTATACCTCTTACATTCCACATTCAATTACTAATGGATGTTTGCTGCTGTTTCTTCTCATTTTGAGTCATACCACATCAGCGAGTTATCCTGAAAGCTTGACTCCATCCATGTCATTAAGGTCAACTGTACTTTGAGGAGGTATCTCTTCCCCAGGTGTATTTTGAGTACCTTTCAACCCGAGGGGTTTATCTTCTGGCACTATATCAGACAATGTTCCACTACTATTCATAAGGTTTTCACTGGCCGATTTTTTCAGAAGAAGACTGCCAGGTCCTTCTTCCTAGTCTGTCTTAGTTTTAAGGACACTCCACTGAAACCTATCCACCAAAGGTGACCCTACTGTTATTTGTAATGGTGGCAAAGCTTCCAGTATCACAGCAATACAAAAGCCCCCACAGTATGACAAACTGACACACAAGTGATGGACCAGTGTAGTAAGCTGGGGTAAGCATAGGGATCACTTCACTCATTTTCCATCTCTCAGGAATCACTGTCTTCCATTGCCCATGTTCAATATCTTGAAAATCTTTGGTTCATTTTTGTTTATTTATTTTGGGGGGTTATTTCAGGTGAGGGAGTAAATTTGGTCCCTGTTACTCCATGCTGGTTGGACATGGACATTTCATGTTCTGCTTTTGAAAACTAAAACATTTTATGTAGGAAGCCATAGGGTCACACTTGAATTGGCCCTGCTCTACCATCCCAATCTAATTTTGTTTTCTCTTCTTCACTCACTCTGCTCCAGTGACAGTGGCTTTCTATTCCCTCACACACCAAGCTCATTCCCTCCTTATGGCCTTTGTACTTGCACTGCATCTACTCAGAAAACACTTTCCTTTGATCTTCACATAACGGATTCCTTGTTGTCATTTATAGTGGCTGTGATTTGCTATCACATCAACCAGTTTTATTATTTTCATGGCAATTATTACTATCTGACATGGTTTTATCAATTGATTTATTTACTAATTTCATTGACTACCTCTCTTCTACCCCACCCCTGGTACCCATTAGAAGGAGAGAAGGGACCTGGTTCACTGCAACTAAAAACATGCCTGAAAAGTAAACGGACGATTATTAGGTTTTCCTAAAATGAGTGACCTTTCTTTCTTAAAGGAATTATATGAGTAACACACCCCTGTACTTTTATTTGCCTTTTCCCTTCATTCCAGGTCAGGGGATGGGGGGTGTGTGTGGCAGGGTAGATCAAACCTTATCTGCTCGGCTCCAAATGGCTTTTGGAGGTGGTTCTCCACTGATTGGGATCTCAAGACGAAGCTTGCTTCCTGCAACTACTATCACCGTATTGTCAGCATCAAGACCATCCAGGTTGATTCTTGGAGGGTCTGGAATATTAAACATGGTCTTTGTTATCAGACAGTCATTTCCATGTGAATAACTGGGCTAGTGCTTGGCTAGTGCTAAAAGTTGGCAGCAACCAATATTTTATCTGGCTGAAAGAACATTAAGAGGGACCCAGGTAGTTGGCACCTGTGACCCTGTAAAACTACTTCATTGTAAGACTTAAAAATAAACTATTTATGATTAGTGGTTAATACTAATTGATAAATTTTTTTTCTTTAAATGTCACATGGTTTTGAATATGTTATAATTCCAAGGTAAGTAAAAACAAACAAAAATACAACTCTGCAATGATTTCTTTAATCTACTCACCAACAACATGGACTTTGGCAGGCAAAGTAATAGGGTAGGCTTCTGGTGAAAACACATAATCACCTTCATCCTCAACGAGAGAATTGGCTATCACTAACTTGTGTATTCTAAGGAAATGAGAAAAAACACATTTCTAAGGTTTTGCAAAAATTTAGATTGTATGTTATGACCCAACCTGAAGAGATATTTGGCCGTTATCTGATTAACTGCTCTAGTGCAGCTTGGAGACAGAAAGACAGACAGAGAGAGAAAGAGAGCGAAATGGAGAAAGAAAGGGAGACAGAATGCATGTGAAGCCTTAATCATCCTATACTGATCCACATCAAATCTTTATTTTGGATTATACAGAAGTAACTCTGCAAAGATGGCCTACTTATTATTTATGCAAGAGTCTATTCTTTCTTCTCATATCTTAAAAAAGGCGAAAATAGAACGTATCAATAATGCCCTACTTTCACAGTCAAAAAATTACAAAGAATAATCTTGAGTTTGATTTGACATGCCAAACACTGAGAACAATAATTCTTAACCTTCCTGGGGTCATGAACTAGTGAAGAGCTCATAGACAGTCTGGATTTTCTCTCTGGAGAAAGGTATATATTATTCTACATACAGAATTTTGCTTTCAACTTCAGAGGACTTATGGGGCTTCCTGAAGTCAATTCACGATCTCCTAAGGGCTCACGGGTCCAAGGTTAAGAACACTTGCCTTAGATCTTTTCCAGATTATAGCATATTTCAAGGACATCATGTTTGGTAAAGTAGAGGGTCAGCGAAAATGTGGGAAACTTTCAATGAGATGGATTGACACAATAGCTTCAACATTGGGCTCAAACATATCAAAGATCATGAAGATGGCTCACATTATTGTTCTGTTATACATAAGGTTGCCATGAGTTGGAGGAGACTTGACAGCAACTAACAACAATAACAATATACTCTCGTAAAGAAAAAAAATGGTGGAAAGGTCATTTGACACTTACTAGTTAAAATTGTTAAATAATTTTGACTAGCTTTTTTTTTTTTTTCCTTAACTAGAATTCAGTATCATTCCTCTAACCTCATGTTTAGATAGAAAGAATCAGTCAATGGGTTTTGAATGAGCAAAGCACTGCAGTCCCACGAGATCACAGGTAGGACATAATGTACAATAGAGAACTCGTACCTTCTTGTTAGCTGGAAGCAAAGATCCAGAAATAGATCCACCCCCCTGCGGCCACTCTTCAAACATCCTCACCAATTATGTGATTTAGAAAGCAGAGAGAGAAGAGATGGGGACCAACCCTTACTTGTGGATCACCTAGCTTGCTTACCTTCCTTTGTGAATAATCTTAAGACGGTCACTCTCCTGAACAGGTAGACCATTTTTAGTCCATTTTCCTGTTATGTTTTCAGAGATTTCACACTTCAAGCAGATTTCTTGTCCAAGGTTTACAGTCTGATCAGTCAGAGGCGTCAATACCTTCAGGGGTTTCACTATAGAAATAAATTGTTGTTGTTAGTTGCCGTTGAATCAATTCTAACTCATGGCAACCCCAAGCGTGCAAAGTAGAACTGCCCTGCTCAGAGTTTTCAAAGCTGTGACCTATTGGAAGCAGAATGCCAGGCCTTACTTATGAGGTGCCTCTGGGTGGGCTTGGACCATCAACTGTTGGGTTAATAGTCCAGTAACTATTTGCATTGCCCAGGGACTCCTATAGAAATAAAGAGACCATTACAAATGCCAAACCCAAGCTCCAGGCAAGATGGTATCATTTCACAATGGTACAGTCAATTCTGCTAGAACACTTGTCTCGAATATGAGAATTTGTCCCAATACAATGGATACATTAGGGAACAATTTGAGTAAAACATGCATTTCATGTTTGCTTATACACACTTTCATTCATGAGAAAAAACTAAGCAAATGCAGGAAATTGCACTCAGTTGAACTGAGACAGTAAAGGATTCACAAAATGCACACATGTACACACCTCAAACATTTACCAGCTACCTCAGACTAAATGTGTGATTCGAGCCACACCCAGCCACATCTGAGGTTACAACTTTCCATCCATTTCAAGTAATTCTTCTACCACTTCACTGTCACAAACTGCAACACTTCTGATACTCACTTCCACAAGCAAACTTCAGGTCTTTTTCAAGGTAAAGTACCTTACTTATTGTAGTATTTAGTAACCATTTAACATGTGCCACACTGTGCTACTGTGTCACTGGGAAAAAGTTCTGGAGTGCTGAACCTCAACTCCATTTTTTCCATAAGCCCTGTGGTTTTTATTGTGTGACGCTGCACACAACAGTGAATTTTAGGAATGTATGTGTTGCATTATATGTTGCATTATGTCAGAACTGACTATAATTGCTTTAAATGGATACAAATATTAGGTAAGTATCCGTCTATGGTTGAAAAAATCTTTTAACGTTAAACTAAACTAGCCTCATTTCATGAGACACACTAAGTGTGTTGCGATTGCTTCTGGATAATTCAGTTATCATATGAATTGCAACTGGGCTAAAGAAAGGAGTAAGGAAGCAGAATTTCTTCTCTGCATGTGTATTACCAATCATCCTGAGATATTTGCTATTTTAATTATCATGGCCAACAGGGACAGACTGATATTAAGAACTGACTACTGTTTGGGGCATTTGGAGATGTACATTAAGTTTTCCGTGACTCTGACGCCTATTAGCAAGTTAGCTCTTACAAGGTTCTCAATTAAGCTCCCCTAGTTTGAGTAACCTTCTTCTCACCCCAAATATAATTGTAAAGTGTCGAATGTTTATTTCATGAATAACTAGCAAGTTTGCTTATAGATTGAGCAAACATTATCAGGATTTGGCATTACATCTAAGCAGCTAACATTTATTTATACGGTTTTGGGCTAACAATATTTCTTAATCTTTCGGGTAACTTTTCTGGCAGGGGACTTACAAAAATGCTTCCCTGTATTGGTGCTCTACTACATTTTTACTACTACATTGGTGAGTTTCTTTCCAGAGAACCTGATCGACCTGACATAGCAGCTCAGCTAGAATGGAATCTAATTTTCCATATTAAAATTGCCCCAAGTAGGAGTCAAATAGATTGAAACTTGCCTAAAACAGAATTCACAAACACTCAAATCATTTGTAAGCACGATTTGGAAGATTTCTAAGGAAGTCTTACTTACAGCCAACATGAAGTTTAGCAGATGACTGTCCTCCTGTTGTCATGACTGAGTATTCTGCAATGTCAGCCTTAGTCGCTCCTTCTATGATCAAAATGTGTTTTTTGCCATCAACTTTAACTCTATATCTTGATTTTGGACCAAGGTAGATCTCCTCACCATCCTTAAACCTGGGTTAAAATAGATTACAATAAATGTTTTATAAAAGATCCTTCAGCTATGTAAAATGACCAAATGCATAAAAACAAAAGTTTATCAGCTGTTTCTGGAGGCCGCAGGGAGGAGAGTAGGGGGAGTTATAGCTTAAGGGGTATTGAGTTTTTGCCTGGAATGATGAAAAACTTTCAGAAATAGATAGTGGTGATGGTTGTACGACATGGTGAATGTAATTATCATCATTGAATTGTATATTTAAAACTGGTGAAAATTGAAAATTTTTTGTTATATATATTTTACCATCATAACATTAAAAAAAAAAAAAAGATCATTCAGAAGACAGGCCTTGTTGGTCTTGTTTATTGCTGTATTCCTGTATATCCCAGAGTGTGTGACAGATTCCATACACTTGAAAACTATTTGTTAAATTAAAGAATATATGAATCAACCAATTATCTACATATGGATTAGTATTTCATCAAGTATTATCTGCAACATTATACTAAAAGAGTATAAGCCACCTCTCACTCAAAATCCATCAGTTGAAGATGCTAAGAGTGGTTATAATCCACATTTTGGGCTCCTGATAAACAATAGTAAGAATATCATAATTTAATATATTTTAAAGTAGCTGATGATTTCATATCAGAATGAACAATCTACCCTGTATAAATTACTACAGAGTCCTGCTGTGTAATTTACACTACACAATTTACTTCGTTGAAATGCTTCTCAATAAAGTATTTCCATTTTAAGATTCTGAATCTTCTAGTTTTCAATTTTGAGGCTACTCACAGAGAACTTGAGAAAATACTCCCACCTTCCCAATCCCTCTATATACATACATACATACATTCCCAATCCCTCCATATACATACACACATACAGTGAAACCTATGACAGCCGGAACGTGACAGGACTGCCTTGTTTTTTTGGGTCTTGCAAGGTTTGTGCCTTTGACAAGGTGCAGTCTTATCGCTTTTCTATCGCTCATTTAGTGGGAAATATTTGAGTTTTCCTTCTCTGACAGGTTTCTGCCTTACCCAGTTTCTGGCTTTCGCGGGTTTTATTGTATATGTTTTTATTCTTAAAGGCAATTGGTGATGCTCGAGCTAGAATATTTTCCTGAGGTACTGTAACACTAAAGTGGCTAGGAATTAAATGAAAAACAAAAACAAAAAAACAACAGAAAACCCATGTTTTCCATGTAAGAAGAAATGCAGTACTGGCAAAAAAAAAAAAAAAACCAAACCAAACCCACTGCTATCGAGTGGAATCTGACTCATAGCGGCCCTACAGGACAGAGTCGAACTGCCCCATAGAGTTTCCAAGGAGCACCTGGAACTGCCGACCTTTTGGTTAGCCGTAGCCGGGGTTTCTGCAATACTGGCACAGTGAGAGAAAGCATGGCATAGACACTAAGAGCATCCAAGGGCTCTGGAATCAAACAGACCTGGTTAACCCTGAGTCATCAATTTATTATATGTGTCTATTTTCCTACATCCTCATCCATTTCTGAATCTTTTTTCAGTCTCAGAGGTGAAAAAAAAGAACAAAAACAAGTATCTTAGTATAGCTTTAGTTATCATCTCTACTAAAACAACTAGATTGACATTCTTTTTGTATGCTTAAAAGCCATTTGTATTTCCTGTCCTGTGAACTTGGAAGGTACATTTTTTTCTATATTAAAAAATGGACAGACTCCAAGAAAGCTATTTACCATTTTACATGGGCATCGTCTTCAGACACCTCACATTCTAATTCCACTCTCTCCCCACAGTAAGTATGTGTATCTTCCAGCTGTTTGGTCACCAAAACTGGAGGCTCTAGTGAGAGAAAAAAAAGGGGGAAATCGGAATCACTAAGTATCCGAAACCTGCCTCATGAGCCCTGATTTGTCCACAGATGAAAACCCAACTGTAAGAAATTATCATCTGTCCTACAGTCATGGTTTCTATGGTGGTAGATGGTAGGTGGGTTTTTAAAAGTCTGTCCTTGGCTGCCGGAACCCAAGGTTGAGAAGGGGGAGTGTTGACATGTTGTGGGGTTAGTAACCAATGTCACAGACAATGTGTGTACTAATTGTTTAATGAGAATCTAGCTTGTTCTGTAAACTTTCATCTAACGTGCAATTAAAAAAAAAAAAAGTTTGTCCTTGGCAAAATAAATAGCTGGCAACTCAGGGTAAATTCTCCCAATTTTCATGAAACTTCCCAGGTTAAACAAATAATTGTTCAAGACAAAAAACAAAAACAAGTACCAAATATCCTTCTTTTGGCCAGTAAGATGCCAGGTGGTAGACATTTTTGAAGAAGGAGAACCTAGAACACCAAAACTCTTTGATTCCCTTTCTAGATGGGTGATAGAGATGAGTTATCTCTAATAAGAGGACAATAAATGGTATGTGACTTCGTTGATACCCTACAGCTCTTTCCAGTGTCTGTAAATGATAGCATTTAGTGTTCTCGGTGCCAAACACTGGTGCCCTTTTACTAATGAAGCTGGTTTCAAGGGAAAATCTATTTGTGATCAGCTGAGTGAGTGAAACGAGACTTAGCCAGTAGAGACCGGCAGGTTTCAGAAACTATAACTAGATTTATTTTGTGAAAAAGCGCTTGGCTTGAGTCAAAAGCACAAGGCATTTTTACCTAGCAGACTTTTTTCTCCCCTCAGCTTTTTAAGTCTTCAACAAACCTGAAGACTAATTAGGATACATCGTATCTGCCAGTGTAGAGGATCTTCAAAGAAGAGGCAATCTAATACCAAAGCCAAACCATTTCTAGACGTATAATTACCTCTGCTCTGGAGCCAAAGCGCTTACCTGGTCACTTTCACTTTGATTATTACCCCTGGAAGAAGAAGAGCAATCCGCTCTCTATTGCTGTGATAAGAGACTTCATTTTACCTCTTACAAAGAGTTCAGTGGAACACTTCTCATCGCCAGCTGTCACGTAATATTCCGCATCATCTGCCAGTGTACAGTTATTGATGAACATGATTCTTTCGCATCCTTTGTGTTCAAAGATGTACCTGTTTTGAACAGGAGGAAAATAAAGAGTCCATGAACTTGATTTTAACCTTTTCTTTCTTGCCAGGAAATCTGACTTACAATTCAGTACTGCTTGAAAGTCGGGGATATAATCTCGATATACCATTTATGTGGCGTATCTTACACTGCCTAATTAACATAAAAATGAAATCAATTTCACCTTTTTAATAATAACATAGTACATATGCATAATCACACACATTAATTTTTGTGATTATTTTATGTAAGGTTTTTATTTCAAATAGAAGTCAGTATTCATGTGTTTGCTATTCAATTTTTTAAACCCATGGTTGGAAAAAAGATGGGCTGGGGTATCAGAGAGATTTTTAACTCTGTACATTTTTTAAATGACCAGTTCATTTATTTTACAGGGGGACAAGAGACTCGATCTTATTCATTGATATATATTCCACTCATTGCCTAACCCAGTGACACAACAGATTGTGCTGGGTGAATACATGATTATACAACTGAAGCAATAATATGACTGTAATCACGAATACAGTTCTATAGAATGTGATGTTCTCTTAAATGAGTTTAAGGACTTGAGTATTTAGAAATAGAAAGATTCCAAAATTTAGTTAACTGTGACTTGGATTATGGATGAGCCATTATAATAGACCGAGCGGGGAAAAAAGTTCTTTTTTTGGAAATTCCCAAATTGAAGGCTTCCAGAGCAAAGCAACACTAAACAACATTTTTAAGGTAAAGATAACCAGTTAAAATTATGTTTTTAGTAAACTCAGATGGTCTCCAAGAGACAATCATCAGGTATGAACATTATCATCACAAAGTCTTCCAGTAGGCATGACCACATTAAGTAATTGAAAACCATCTGATTATATTTCAGAAGTGATCGATTTCCAGGATTAAAGTCTTTTTATAAATGTGCACGTGGCTCCTGTTAACTTAAAAAAATATATTGGGGTTGAAAATCTAAGATCTCTAAAAAGCAGTTTCATAACAGAATGGAGATGCCATCGGACACTGGGGATTAGCTTGTCTCCCTCATTTGGGAGATGGCCAACCAATAATAAAACACAGGCTTAGACCCATATTTTAGTAGCTCTCAACATTAAGTAGTTCTATTCAGATGCACTGTTGCGAGTAAGTACTCAAAACGGAGCCTTAATTAAATATAGAAAGTGCTCAGCCATCAGGGAATATAGATGCTATTCTGGAAAAACAAAAGCCATCTAAGTATAAGGTGTGATTTCCATCTGGTATATCAAATACATATATTTCAAAATATTTTTACATTTTATTTTAAAAAATTGGGAGAAGTTCGGCAACTGCTCTGAAATAATCACACCCATCCTAGAGCAAGACAAAACCATAGTTGGAAATCACTTGAAATAGTTATAAGCATTAAAACATCTAGGATTAAAACCTAAAACAAGGTTTACTTTACATTCAAAACCAAACTTGCTGCCGTCAACTCCAACTCATGGTGGCCCTAGAGGACGGAGTAGAACTGCCCCATAGAATTTCCAAAGAGTGTCCGGTAGATTCAAGCTGCCAGAAGTAGTTCTTAATCACTATGCCACCAGGGTTTCCTTACTTTACATAGCACTATAATCTTAATGATTCCAAAATACCTGGAAAGGGACTTAAATTTTTATTACCCCACCATATGATTTTGCATCATAAAGACATAATTATAAACTGCTTTTATTCCCAGAAAATGAAATCAGACTAATGTTGATTTATTTATACTTGTTGTTGCTGTTAGCATCACTGATTATCTGTAAAGCCCACTTACTTTGTAGTGGGTCGAATTTCTTGACCATTTTTATACCACTTCACCTCCAACTTTGGATCTGCCAGTTCCACAACAAACCGTACTCTGCCTCCTTTATCAACCTGATATGCAGGATCAAGAATTCTTGCAAAAGCTGGTAGAGAGAAGATGCAAAATCTATATTAATATGTATATATTCTCATATATATTAAATTTAAATAGTCAATATATTCTTGAGAACATAAAAAGAAATGAGAAAATGAGTCTCAGAGAAGAAAAAAAAAATGGGAACTTTCCCAAATTATCCTTTACATTTCAGAATTCTTTTATACACAGTAAGATGATTTTAAAAACTTAGAATCCACATGCTTTGGGAAGAAACATAAGAATAGTTGAAGAGGCTGTAACAATGATTGCCCGAATTCTTTAGGGAATGTACACTATAAAGCATCAAAATGAAATTGAACTTTAAGGGCAGCTTATTCTCCTAGCATGATTAGTATTAGAATCACTGGCATTATTTTTGCACTTTTTCTATATCACAGACTATTTTTCACCATAGAATTCATGAGATAAATTCAGTGATTTGTAAGAGTAAATTAAATGCCTCTGACAAACTGAAATACTAGGCTTATCAAAGTTTTTATTCTTTGTAAACTTGACCACAATAGTGACATGTTTCAAATACCCCTTACATACATGATTGGTTAATAACTTAGGAGTTCCAAACATTTTCAATAACATAGAACAGTCATATATATATATAATCTTTGAAGAGTCCTAAGCAATAGTAGTTTTTTTTTTTTCATTTAATAATTACTCTTCTTTTAAAGATAACTCTCATTTAGGCAATTTGGAAAATACATAAAAGTGTGGAATGCTTTATAAAGTTGTCATGTTTGTATCTCCAGCATTCTAACTTTATTATACTATTGCTTTAAAAAGCCCACTTTCACATAATTTTAACAAAATAAAATCAACACTAACTTAAAAAAAAATTACCTACCAGATACCATAAGAGATCAGTTCAGAGCTAAGTGATAACAAGAAAGACCAGCGTGGGCGAAAGGAGATGCCATCGGGCTCTACGCCTTAGCTCTTACATGTTTCGGACTATACAGCCTCAGTCACCTCCCAAAAACATAATTTCAGGAGTTCTGAGATAGTGGGAACAGCTGAATTAAGTTAAAGAAATCCCTTCTACATGTCTCTGGGGCCATTTCTCTCAACCAGTTTACAGGGAGCTTTAGAAATAGAGGACAGATTTTTAAGAAGAGGTGGTGAGATTCTTTACATCCTACTTGAACATTAACAACACAACAAACAGTAGGATTAATGTATTTCCCTGATGTGTCACAAAACCAATCACTGATAATGATTGAGGACAGGAAACTGAAGAGCTAAGGATAACTTTTAAATGTATTAAATTTTTTTTTTTTAATTTAAATTTCAACATCTCAACCTATTTTAAAAAAAGATATTTAAAAGCACAACCAGCTGCACCCACTTCAGATCTCCAAGGAGCAGCGTATCTGTCTTATAAAAAACACTTCGATAATCGCATGGGGTGTGAGCCCCCATCAAAAGGATGGAAGAATAGGATGGTAAAACAAAGAGGTACGGAATCTACGTAGCCGAAGGGAAAATCAAGAATTCGACAGTGAGGAGACGTTCTGGGCGGTGGCCCTGGGCCTGCTCACCTCTGCTCTTCTTCTCCACTCTGCGCATGCGCTTCAGCCTCCTGAGCATGCCACGGAGGTCGGTGATGCCGTACTGGAAGGCGATCTTCTCGTACTCACTGGGCTTCGCGTTCTTCAGCAGCTCCCACACGTCAACCTCCGGCTGTTCCTCCTGCTGCTTCACCTCCCTAACCGGGACGAAGCAATGCCTGGTTTAGTACCTGCTCTGGTCCTTAAAATAAGGACGATGGGGGTTCGGTACCCGGCTTTCCCTTCAGTGTTAGAAGCTCTGCTTAAGGCCTGAGAAGTCAGTCTGCTAGCTTTTAAGTTTTAGGGGAACTTCCAAATATAAAAAATCAAATATGTCTTAGAGTGACACTTTCGTTTTGCTAGTTAAAAACACAATGGGGTGGGGGCGAGGGGGAGTAAAGGAGGAAATCAGGAAATATCCTGAGAATTCTCAATTGTTTTAGTTATTTTTCTTTTTAAGTCAAATTAGAAGGTGAGGTTTCGAGAAATTTAACAGGTTTAATCTAGGAGATGGATAAGTGAGTTCATTTTGAAAGGTGGATTAAGAACTAGAAGATGTAAATATTGGCCTATGGGGAAAAGAGATCTCTTTCTGCCTTCCTTGATATCCATACTGTAGCTATGTATGGAAAAAAAAAAAAATGTATGGAGACACTACAAATCCAGCATTTTAAACCTTTGAATTTTGCAAATAGCATTGTCCTACCATACATTTTTTTTTTTTACCATATTAGTGAATAGGTACATTAACCACTTTTACACAAAAAAATGAAATTGCTGGGCAGGTTTTTTCCTAAGACTTTTGATACAGATAGGCTTTTCAAGAGAAAAATTTTTTTTTTTTCAAAATTGACGGGGAAAGGAGAATGAGGACAGCAATTCTCATACTTCATATTAAAGTACTATCTTGAATGTTTCTGGAAGTAGGTTGAGGTTGAATCCTAATTAAATCAATGTGAAACTGTAAAGCATCTAGTTTGGGATTCCATGAACAAGGGAAAAGTAACTTAGTGTACTTAGCAGTGGGTATTAAGGATCAAAACTATGACCCCAAATTTTGATCACTAACTAAAGATAATATATGATCTAAGACTTCAACTTCGCTTGTCTGCCCTTATTTTAAAGCCACAAATGAAACCAAAACTCAGAAACAAACACTCTTTAGGGAAAGAGGCTTAGTGTATATAGACAGTATCATTTAAACTGATTTCCTTCGCTGGCTAAATATTCTTGATTTTATTTAAACTTTGTTGAATATTTTTAACAGGTTAATTTGGAAGTGTTACAGTGATTACTTACTGTGTGACTAATGCTGGCATAGATAAGATTCTTCAGGAAAACTGGTCAAAACATCTTATGCATCAGTGTGAAAAAGGATTCATGCTATCACATTAGGGAACGATGGTTTGCATATACTCTCATTGACACATTAATTACACCTGTCTCAGAGTTTCTTCTTAATAGTCATATGCACTTTGAGAGGGAACTACTGGATTGTAATCATGGGTAAGGTATGTGGCAGGGAGAGGATATTAATACGGAGCTTGGGGGGGTGGTAGGCAAGGATGACTTCTAAAGATCTCATTTCCATTCTACATTGTCGTGTAAGTCTTTGTGCCCAGTTGGGGAAAACATTCAGGCAAATCTCCTGGCAAAGGGAAGGAATTGAGAGGTCATTGGCCCATCAGTATCCTTGATGGGAAAGACTAGGCAATATCATTAGGAAAATGTGCCTCTTAAAAACTCAAGATTCAGGAATTACCTTTATCTTACTGCAATGATAACTATACCCTCTAGGTTAATGTGGAGAAATTAGAAAGCTTAAAAACGTTGTCCTAACGTTGAAATTTTGGTAATAATTTGCCACATTCTGTATATCTACTACCCAAAAGCAGTCTGATTTTCAAATACGTCCTTTAGATATTTTAGTAGGAAGTCTTGGCGAATTGCAATTAAAATGTGTATGTCCGTACATATGTATCTCTCTCTTTCCTCAATCCAAAAATGTCAGCAGCAGTAGCAGGAGCAGCCTCTGAAACTGACTACTAGCTCCTCAGACACTTTTATTAATGCTGTATTTTTTGGTGACATTCCAGCCTAAGCGTAGTCCCCAAACTGTAAAATTACCCATACTAGATTGTGTTAAATATGCACGTCCACCCAGAAGAATTACACACATACACATTTCTAGTACCTTCCAGACGCTGGTGGTGAAAGCATTTAAAGATATCAAACCACATATAATTAAAATAGGTAATGAGAGGCAAATTGAAAACAGTCTTCTACTCTCTGATTTCACTAGGTGAGACATACCTAGTACCACCAGGGGAATATTTCTAGGAAGGAAGCCAGTAACAATGACCATCATTTTCAGTATGATTTCTTAAGTCATTTTGGCTGGTAGATGTATAAAACCTATCATCACCATTTTTTATTAAAATGCCAAATATACTCCACTCCATCATGTTTCTAGTCTTATCAAATATATACAAGAAAACACGCAATGACCTCTTGCCTATTCCTTCCTTCTCCCTCCATCATTTAGTTGAATCCCAGATTGCAAGGGAAAGCAGTCATCATTTTGTACTGGAATGTGAGGTCAAATCTCTCACCTATAAAAAAATCATCTGGAATATGTCTTTTCTTAACATGGCGGCTGCACATGACCCTAACTGCATGGCTATGTTAAGCTACAGTGAAGAGAAAAATCCAGATGCCCTATAACCTGTTGCTGTCAAGTCAATTCTGACTCATAGAGATCCTATAGGACACAGCAGAACTGCCCCAAAGGGTTTCCAAGGAGCGCCTGGTGGATTTGAACTGCTGACCTTTCAGGTAGCAGCCATAGCCCTTAATCACTACACCACCAGGGTTTCCAGATGCCTATAGGCACTTCCAATTCCTTTCCAAGCATTGGGGTAGACCTATATAATGCCAGCAGTACTTTCATCTACATCAAAATTTCTATAACTTCATCATCCCACTGAAGTTCAAAGCTGTTACAGAAATTTTATGTGGAATAAGACTTCCAAGCATTTATATAGGTCAAATCCTATAACAAGGTGCCACCTGAAAGATGTACTCTGATTTCATGAATGTCTGTTTGAAATAAGCTGGCTTTGTTCAGGGCAGGAAGATCTTTTGTTGTGTAGAGATGTTGGTAATAATGATATTTATTCTGGTGGGGATTTTGCCACACACTCTTGGAGGAGTAGAAATGGTAACCACGTGTCATTACCACAATGAAAACACATGCAATTTACAAATTAGTATGAAAACACAATGGTTTCTAAAATTATGCTATGACGGCACAGAGTTATTAGTATAATATATTAAATAAATACAGTCTTATATTAATAATCTAAACAATCCAAATCATAGTTAGGGAATGCAAAGAAAATGAAAACTGGAGACATGTTGGCTGCCCATTTTTTCTAATAATTTTTTTTTTTTAGTCATTTTGCCCAAATACTTAGATTTCTTTTACTCTGCAAATGACTGGTAGAACCATTTTGTTTTTTTTCCTTTTTAATCAGAGCATGACAATTATCTACTGTGTCACTTATTTTTAAATTTTGTGTGCGTGTGTGTTTTGTCTCTGAGAATATAAGCTCTTTTAGAGAAACCCAACATTTCCATGGAGGTGAATATTTGTTTGATACAAACTGTAAGCCAGGCCTTTTACAGTTAATTTTCACAATAACTCTGTAATGTAATTTTTATTCACCCCATCTACAGATATGTAGACCAAGTCTCAGAGAGGACATATACTTTGACCAAAGTCACATAATCAGTAAATGGTAGAGTCGGCCCTCATGTTTTTACCACAACCTTTTCCCTTTCACAGATACGGATTAGTGCCTTTCTATGTGCCAGGCACTGGTAGGCACTGGATTTCCTTTCCTTATTATACCTGGCGTTATATTGTATACGAAGACACATTTAATATTTTCCTGTTGAATGAATGGATGCAGGAAAGAAAATGCTTCTAAATGTCAATTTGTATTATAAACTGAAGCACCAACTTCTAGGACAGATTCAGAGTAGTAGTTCTTGTATGCAGTCCCAGGATATGAGCCAATTTAGAAAAGGGAAACTTGGATTTGGATCCCTGCCCTGCCTCTAACTAGCTGTGCGATTTGAGGTAAGTCACTCAGTGTCTCTGGACCTTGGTTTTCTCATCTGTAGAACGAGGAGGAGTGCGGTTTTTTTCATACACTATTCTTTTAAACTAATTTGTAATATTATAGAGGCTAGTGATTTTTAGTGATTATCTGAAGTATCCAAAGGAGAAAAGATAGAGTTGATATTGCCAAAGTCGATCAATTGGCTAATACCTATCAGTAATTAATCATTTGTACCTATTAATATTTCTGTTTTAAACCTAAATATGCAGAGCTTAGGGCTCTTTTTTTCTTTCACAGGAACTTAAATAAAGCCTTCTGGCTAAATTGTAGATGATGAGGATAATAAACAAGCCCAGTTTATAAGAAGTATCATTTGTTCAGAAGCACTTTTGTACTTATGTTCCTTTAACACCCATAGAAAGCACTAAAAGTGAGAAAAAGTGTGCTCAAAAAGCTGAATGAAAACTGATATCAATATTATGTTATTAATTTAGAGTTGTAGCTTTACTTTGTTTATTCACAAATTTGCTAGGTAAAATAGGATCCCAGCAAAAAATCAATCTCTTTGTCACACTATAATAAAAATCTAGATATATGTAACTTTATATATAACACATATATAGTATGTTACATAATTACATATATGGACAAAATCCTATAAAAATGGTGATGTACTAAAAAAAAAAAAAAAAAACCCTACTAGATATCCATAATGAAAGTCTTTAAATTGTATTGCAAGCGAGTAATGTCAGAGGAGTATGATAACACTAAATATTTATTTCCATTTTACTACCATATTTTACCACTTGTAAAATGTACATTTTGGGGGACATTTTTAGCATCTCTGAAATAAGGATGTGTCTTTTAATAGTGTGTCATCGTAAACCATTTGGAGCAATTTTTCATTGCTTAGTGGTTTATAAAATACTCATACATTTTAAAGTCAATGGTGTCTTAGATTTGATGAAATACAGTAAGTAAAAATACTATTTTAAAGTAGCCCTGCCTTAAAAATTATATATATACATATACACCTGTGGTTACTTCTACCAAAGCTGTGATATTGATTTTTCAGTCAAATACACGTATCAAAGGCGGAAGAATGGAGCCTTTATTTATTAAACCCTAAGAAGGAATCACGTGTAAAGCCTTAGAGATGTCTAGGTGTATGTATTGTCTCAGTTTTCAAATCTTCCCCATCCCCAACTAAGAAAACATGTGAAGACTCATCAGACATTTAAAAAACAAAGTGTAAAAAGCACTGGCTAAAATCTTTAACACAGATTAGTATGCAATTTCTCTGTTTCTTTCTTAGTCGACTCGGCTACATTCTATTAGCCAAACACATTTTAAGAAATGTGAAAGACATCCACTTTAAACTTGACTTCTCTGAGTGGGTATCTAAAAGACGTCCAGGCCACAGCGCCTCAGTCCATCATCACTTGGTTCTCACCTACGTTTCAGGAGACCACTAAAGTCAAGTTCCCCTGCATCGTCTTGACCTTCACCACTGTCATTAACAAAAGAAAAGCAAATCTGGGTTTAATGCTGAGACACATACATAACAATTTCCCCCAAACACTACGTATATAACGCATATGCAATTTTGGACCAGCACACAAGTCATGGCACTAAATCAACACAGACGATTCCTTTTCACACAAGTGACATTTGAAGTTTTTGGAGCATGTACTTGTGGAAAAGTAAACAGGAGGAGCTGGTGTTCCTCTCCGACTTCAGAAGACATGTTTTTTATAGATTGCATATATAAAACTGCTTGGATTTGTGTTAAAACTGAGTAACACAAATGCACTTAAGGCAAGCAACACAAAGTACTTTGTTTTTGCAAGTTGCGGGCTCCAGAAACATCCCTGTGTAAAAAGCAAAGGACTTTTGCTGATCTCTGTTATTCAGTCGAGACAGAGATTGGCTTGGTTCTGCCTTATAGGACAAAGTGTACCAATGTCAAATATATAAGTACAAAGCCTTATATTCCAAAGGTAACCTCTTTGTGTCCAAGAATAGATAGATAATAGTGAGACCAACATAACATAAAAATGGAGCTAGCACAGAGCTTTTTAAAAAGATGCATTCCTTTCTGTTTCAAAGGGAAATCATTATAATCTTTTAATGTTCTTATTAATGTTTATACCTTTTAAAATTTATTTAAAAAAAAAACTGTCTTTGAATTGTTAATGAACCCTTCACTGGTGGTTTTGAAAAGTGCTTTATTTTCTATAGAGAAATGCATCTTAAACTAGGCATGCAGCCACCTTTGTGATTTATATGAACTCTAAACGGAAGCTGTGGAGCTAACATTTAAAGGACACTGCAGATTTACTTACACGTTTAATTTTTTTTTAATGAAGATTTTGTTTCCTGCTCTTTACAAATGTTAGTGTGGTTTCTAAGAAAAGAGTCTGTGGGTTAAAAAACAGTGTGTGTAACACATAAGGTTATAAGAATTGAACTCAAATCCTGTATTTAAAATGTTTTTAATAGCAGGTATTGGAGAGGCCTTTTGAATTAAACACACAGCCCCTCTTCTATTCTTGTATATGCTGTGAGCATAGTTTTAGACCCAGGCATTTGCTGAGTGTGGGGTGAAGAAAAGTAATAGGATTTCAAAGTTATGACCTTTCCTTAAAATTAAAAATAATTAGGAAATAATTAAAAATCAATTGACTGGTAAAGTAATATGAGCTGTCTTTTAAAAATAATTAAGATTTTGTTCTAGTCACAATTTTTCGAGGGAAATGTGCCTTTTATTAACAGACTGAATCCTCGTGTTAATTTAAGTGATTTTCCCTATTGAACAAAACCCAGTATGGATTCAGTCTTCAGAAGAACAAAACCATTGCTTTCATTAAACAATTTATATCATGGAAGAACTAAATACAGAGAGTAAAATAATGGCAATAAGGGACTTGTTACATTTCTTAAAAACCAGGAAAAAATTTCATTTTTCTTCTTCAATCCCCTGATCATTCAGCCTTAGCAGTTGCAAAATAAGTCAAGTAGGCATCTATCTCTTGCCTTTCTACAATATTTTTTATTCCAGCCAACTCAGTGCTAACTGCCATAAATACCTACTTAATTAATAATTTTCTAGGCACAAGATTTAATAGCTCCATAAGTGATTTCTCAGTGAAAAGCAATATAAATAAAACTTTTCTGACTTAACAGCTGTCATATAAAATATGTATCTTCATCTATCTTGTGTGGTCATTAGGCAGAAAATAATGTAATTGAGAAAGTCACATACAAATAGACTCAAAGTACCTCCTTATAAGGCACTGTGAAACCTTCAAAAATGAAAGCTTCACTATAGCAAGAATAATCTAAAAAATCATTTTTTTTTTTTTTATATTCTTGATTTGGCATTAAACATAAGGTTTTTCTAGCCATACCAACTTTTGGACAAATGGTTTGTTTAACTGCAGTGAAAAGTGTTATTTGGAATTCAGAGTGTGGAAGAAAGGAAATGAAAATCCTTCACTATCCTGTTATATAAAAGCTATCTAGATGCCCCTTTTGAAGTTACCTTCTCTTGAAAGCAGATCTGATGTCAATGTTTGGAGTTGTCTCGGTGGATTCTTTGAAAGGAAAGAAAACCATAAATAAATACCTATGAAGACTGCAGCTTTGTGTTCAGTTTATAGGCCGTGGGGGTTCCTCAGAAGGAATACCAGCTGAAGGGGGGAGGTGGCTTTCCTCCTCGATGGCTGAGCTGCTAAGGCATCATCACAACCCCAGTCTCCCACAAAATCTATAAAAGGGACCTCAGGGCTCACCTTTTCCAGGTGTTGTCCAACCTATCTGCCTGTTAGAATCACCTGAGGGGCTTATAAAATATTCAGCTTCCTTATTCTCCTTGTTGGACATTTTGATTTGCCCAGAAATCATTTTGATGGGTGCCCAGAAATCAGTATTCTTAACAGTCCTTCAGGTGATTTTCAGAGATGCCCAGACAGGTTGAAGAACAGCTGCTCAAGGCCAGATTCCTACTGAATGCAGAAATCTTGACAGCACCTTGGTCCGTGATCATCCAGCCTTGGCCTGGCATCTCTAGTGATGGAGATCTCCAACCTTCCCAGGTTGTCTACATAGCCTTAATGAAAGAGCTCTTTTAATGCTAAGACCAAATTTGCCTTCTCATAATTTCCACCCTTTGATTCTAATATAATTCTAATCTACTCTAAACATTTTTAGAGTACATGGAAAAGGGCCTTCTCCCTCTTCTACCCACACGTTCAAGCTGGATAGGACATGGTTTCTGGACTCTTTATCTTCCTGGTTACCCAACTCCAGAAGGGACCCAGACTGAGGTATGGTGCCCACGACCAAAGACATCACCCCAAATGTGGAACAAGTAGTATGTTGTAGAAAGTAGTATCATTTCCTCCATCTAGATCCCATGCCACTTGTAATAGCCCCATTTAAAATTACACTAGCTTTGTGTTTTGCAGCTATAACACACTGGATTCTTCCTAAGTTTATGATCTTGAACTACTTCCAAGTCAACTTTCCCTTTTGTATTCTTATAAAAGTTTTTTTTTTTCCTTTCAACCTAAACGCACCTTATTGTATTTATCCCTATTAAACGCACTCTGGGAAGTAAATAGATCATATGGATGGAGAACTTCCATATCTGAGATTAGTTCTTATAAGAGAAATTCTCCCTTCTATCTGGGTATCCTGACATCCTCATCCCATTTTACCTTATCCGCAAACTTGAGTGGGAATATGTGGACTCAATGAAACAGATACATTCAATAGTAACAACAAAAACAAAATGATGCTACTCCCTCAGCTGGGAGACTGTATGACTATCAACAGCACTGACAAGAGATATTTACCAGTAAAATTCCCTAAGTTTTATTTTTAAATTGTCCCATGACAATTTAATTCCCCCGGCTTACTGAGACTACCACAATCAGAAACACACATAATTGTAAAAGGTCTCCTCCCACCAAAAAAAAAAAAAATCTCATGGTTTTAGATGACCTTCTCCATCTTCTCTCAGCTCATAAAAAGTCACATAAAAAAGAGGGAAAGAAGGCGCTTTTACCATGCACTTCAAGGTCGAATGAACAGCTGTCAAACTTATCCTTATAGGTGACCTCGCATCTGTAGTTTCCTGCATAGTTCTCTTTGGCCTGGATGATCTGCATCTCAAATGTGTACACCTGCAATGAAATGCACCCAGGCATAATTCACACTTGCCCTACACACTGAAAGAAGCCCCCAAAACCTGTAGACTGTAGAGTCAGTTCTAACTTATATTGACCCTGTAGGACAGAGTAGAACTGCCCCGTAGGGTTTCCAAGGAGTGGCTGGTGGATTTGAACTGCCGACCTTTGGGTTAGTAGCCTGAGCTCTTAACCACTGCTCTACTATCCCATTGCAATTATTTTTTTCAAATTCCTCAGCATTGGCTTTAAAGATGTGCCTATCTGGGATGGCAGTACAACATTCTCAATATAGAAGGGAGAGCCACCAGGCACAGCAGAGTGACCATATCAGAGTGTGTAGAGACTAGGAATGGTAACACCAGAGAATTTTCGGGACCGAAATCTCTCAAAGCTGGACCTGAAAATGACCTTTCTACCCACACAGAAAGCATGAGCTAACTGATCCCCTATGCTGGGAGCTCATGGACCATACCCGACTGTGCCTTTCAAAAGTTTCCTTCAGTTGGAGATGCTTCCCAGCTTTGCTGGCCAGGTCCATCCATTTCCCTTTGAACCATTTGATAGTGGGTTTCCTAAGAAGATCTTCAGCCTTGACTTTGGCTATAAAGGTAATAGTCTCACCTAGAAAAAAACACAAGTGATTCAGGCTGGTTTAAAACGTGTCATTCTTGTTGCTCTTACCTGGAAAGAAATTATGCAGGGTGGCACTGCATGCACTATGATGTGACTGGTGCCCCCTGGAGTTGTGCTGTGAAATGACCTTGATTTTTTTTTTATGCTAGAGGTTCTTAGGATAACCCAACCTGTTCTGCATTTGAGGTTTATGAAGCAGAAAAAGAACAATGGGACACCAATGGATATAATGTTTATGTTTGGATTGAAATATATGTAATGTATGTATGTATACATATATTTCAAAAAGAAACAAACCATTGCTGTCAAGTCGATTCTGACTCATGGTGACACCATGTGTTTCAGAGTAGAACTGCACAGACGGTTTTCAATGGCCGTGAACTTTTAGAAGTAGATTTCCTGGCCTTTCTCCTGAGGTGCCTCTGGGTAGCTTTGAACCACTAACTCTTTCAGTTAGCAGCGGAGCACTTAACCTTTTGCCCCACCCAGGGACTCCTTATATATATGTACTTTTTTATATATCATTTATCAATGAAATGAAGTGAAGAAAATGAAATATATGTGAATGTATCTTTTTTCCGCCCTTTTTATTTGGTGTGGTGATGGGAAACCTGGAATTATAGGAATAGGCCTAATTGAAGCTGCTCATTTTGCAGTACCCCTGCCTATCTGTTTGTACTGACTAATTAAACACCGCTGCCAGCCCGGCATTTCAGTGTCTTCCAGGAACGCAGGAGAGCAAACGTCTCCACTCACATACGCTGTGCTCCTACATTTCAGACCCGAAAGAAGAAATTCCGGAATGTATTCAGCTGTGCCTGCTAATTGCTATACTGTTCGGTAAATGTCAAAGGTGAGCTCTGATCACAATACAGGAAGTCCCCAACTTATGACGGCCTTCCATTCTGACGACTCTGTCATAAGTCGGTTCTATTATAAGTCGAATACCTCATCTTTTTTTTTTTTTAATTTTCACTATTATTGCCTTTTATTATCAATATCTTTATAAATTCAGCAGTAAATCATAAAATTGAACATCTACGAGTGAACGTCAGAGAATAATATCAGCAAATTATGAGTTACAAAATATTACTAACGATAAGATGCATGAAAAACAAAGCTGAACAGTCTTAAGCGCGGTTTGTTGTAAGTTGAATATGTCCTAAGTTGGGGATTGCCTATATATCCCTATAAAAATTTAACTGAAATTTCTGGGCACACCCCCACTTAGGACCTTTGTGCCTGTCCCTGGTGTGAGCCTCCCACGTCTGTGCCTCCATCCACACCCTTCCCCCTCCAGGCCCCTCTCTAGCTCACCACCCTGTTTATTTCCTCTATAACTTACGGCTTTTGCCATTATTTAATTTTTATTGTCTGCTCTTCCCATTGGATGTCAGTTTCAAGTGCTCACACTCCTATACTCAGTGTTTAGCACAGCGGCTAAAACACAGGTGTGTAATCACGATTGGTTGACTGAATATCTCAAAAGTTGAACCATCTCTCTGACTAGCTGCATCTGAAAAAAGGAAAAAAAACCAAACCCAGTGCCATCCAGTCAATTCCGACTCATAGCAACCCTATAGGACAGAGTAGAACTGCCCCATAGAGTTTTCAAGGAGTGCCTGGTGGACTTGAACTGCTGACCCTTTGGTTAGCGGCCATAGCACTTAACCACTAGGCCCCCAGGGTTTTCCATTATGATCTAGCGTGTGTGCAGATCTGTCGCCATCTTGTGGAATGAGGTGTGCCCTCATGACAGCAAATGCTAGCTCAGAGCTTTGTGATCTGCCAGGCACTGCTTAAAGTACTTCACAGATTAATCTTATCATTATCTCCATTTTACAGATGGGCAAACCGAGACATAGAGAGGTTAAGCCATTTACCTGAGGACAAAAGCTAGTAAGAAAGAGAACCAAGATTTGAACCCAAGCAGCTTGGCTGCAAGGTCCAGGTACTCAGCTACTACACTGGGCTGCCTAGATGTGCTAAAGGTCATAAAAAAGCAGGATTTAGTATATCCATACAATGGAATATTATTCAGCCATAAAAAAGGAATCAAGTACTGATACATGCTACAATATGGATGAACCTCAGAAACATTATGCCAAGTGAAAGAAGCCAGAGCAAATGAACATGTACCGTATGATTCCACTTATCTGAACTATCCAGGTTAGTTAAATCCATAGAGACAGAAAGCAGATTAGTGGTTGCCAGAGGCGGAAGGGTAGAGAGGAATGGGGAGTGACTGCTAACAGGTATGGGGTTTCCTTTTGGGGTGATTAAAATGTTTCGGAACTAGATAGGAGTGATGGCTGCACAATATGAGGAATGTACCAAAGGCCATTGAATCGTACATTTTACAAGAGTTCGTTTTCTGCGATGTGAATTTAGGATTTAAACTGAAGGCAGGATTTAATGCTAGGACTCACCAACTTTCACTTCTCCTGACTGGGGTTTTTCAATGAACAGGGTAGACAACTGAGAATTGGCATTCTGCTTGTCTTGTTCCTCGGTGACAGGCGATTCCCCTATAGACCATTCTAATGAGAGAAAGGAAATGGGTCATTTCAGGGCCTCATTCTTCTTAGGCAGACTTACCTGGGTTTGGAGTTCTCATCAACACTGAAGCTTTTCTTGGTCTAATAAAACTGGATAAGTGTAACATCATTCTTTCTGTCCCTGCTCTTCCCCCTCCCGGCAGCCATCATAGAGAGTGACAGATTTCCATTCTTATGGGGGCATCTCTTTCATGGTGGGGGTAAATAATGCTTTCTAGTTCCTAGAAATAGTGAAGCTTTTCAGGTGAAGTGTTTCTCTGTCTTTATTGACAGCACTGTTTCCTTTGCTGGTTTCTCCATCCTGCCTGTTCCCTAGCAGATAAATTATGGTAGTAAGTTAAAGCTGAATTCTCAGCGCTTTTCCAGGTTTTCCTGGCTTCTACATGTGTTTCCAGATGTGACTATAAGGCCACAACTATACAACAGAATTGAAAAAGGCTAAAAGGATGGGTCAGGTTGATTATTTAGACTGGAATTACTGAGCCAGGCTGGTATTTCTCGACTCCTTTCTCCCACATTGTAATGTAATTAGACAATTCTGTTATGGTTGTATAGATGTGGCCATAGTTTGACAAATAATCCACAAATAATGACCTGCAGGTACAAATTTCCAGAGTACTGGGAGTGTCCTGAAAGTGGAAAAAAATCCAAACAAACAAAAAAAATGAAAATAAAAATAAACTGAAGTTTTCCCATGAAGAGAGAGCAGCTAGAAAGGAAGTTTATTTTGCAATTTTTTGGTTTATACTCCAGGTGCTTGGCTGGTTTTAAGCGGCAATAAACTCCAATGAGCAGGGGAGGAGAGAGAACTGTTGATATTTCCTTTGTCTCTAAGAGCTGAATGAAGAAAAGTTTAGTTTCAGCAATTAAATAGCTGGAAAGAAAAAATGCATGGGTCACGAACTTTTGTTAATGTTTCTTGAATAGAAGAAAAGTGTACATTTAATTATTTTAGTCTTCAAGTCTCAATCATGCTTGGTATTTCTACCCACCAGAGACCATTTTTTTCCACAATGAAGTTATGCAGCCTTGTCACATGATTACACAATTTTTTTAATACTCAAGTTAATGTTAGTATTTTATGTTGTGTGTGTCTATGATATTAACAGTGATAGTGAGTAGTGGCCACTCAACTTCGAAACATGAGGAAGGAATTTTTGTTGTTTTATTCACTTCCATACCTATGCCTGGCCTATAAAAAGCCTGTAGTAGGATCAGAGTAGGCCCTTAGCACCTAGTTGCTGAATGAATGAATGAATAGCCTCACAGAATTGTAGCTACAGTTGACAGGATGCATATGAAAGTGTTTTGCCAAGTGTATGCTACCACAAAAGTGTGAATTGCTATCTAACTCCAGTACATTCCAGGAATGGAGATTTTAAAAGTCTCTTGATCTCTGTGTATTTCCTAAAGGTTAAAAATGATAGCTATATGATAAAAAAAAAAAAAAAAAAAAAGTCTGTGGTAATAAGGTACATTGTTGTTAGCTGCCCTCTAGTTGCCCCTGACTCAGAAGGACCCCATCCATAGAGTTTTCATTGGTTGATTTTAAAAAGTGGATCACCAGGCCTTTCATCCTGGTTTGTCATAATCTAGAAGCTCTGCTGAAACCTGTCCAGTATCACAGCAACACACGCAGGCCTCCTACTGACAGATGAACAGTGGCTGCACTTGAGGCGCACTGGTGCCATCAAGTTGGTCCTGGCTTGTAGTGACCCTATGCACAACAGAATGAAACACTGCCTGGTCCTGTGCCATCATCACAATCATTGCCATGTTTGAGGCCACTGTTGCAGCCACTGTATCATTCCATCTCATCAAGGGTCTTCCTCTTTTTCACTGACTCTCTACTAAGCATGATGTTCTTCTCCAGGGACTGATCCTTCCTGACAAAATGTCCAAAGTATGTGAGATGAAGTCTCACCATCCATGCTTCTCAGAAGCATTCTGGCTGTACTTCCTCCAAGACAGATTTGTTCATTCTTCTGGCAATCTATGGTATATCCAGTGTTCTTTGCCAACACCATAGTTCAAAGGCATCAATTCTTCAGTCTTCACTATTCATTGTCCAGCTTTTGCATGCATATGAGGCGACTGAAAATACCATGGCTTGGGTCAGGCACACCTTAGTCCTCAAGGTGACATCTTTGCTTTTTAACACTTTCAGGAGGTCTTTTGCAGCAGATTTGCCCGATGCAACACGTCATTTGATTTCTTGACTGCTGCTTCCATGGGTGTTGGCTGTGGATCCAAGTGAAATGAAATCCTTAACAATGTCAACCTTTTCTCCGTTTATCATTATGTTGCTTATTGGCCCGGTTTTGAGGATTTTTGTTTTCTTTACATTAAAATGTAATCCATCTGAAGATTAAAGTCTTTGATCTTCATCAGTAAGTGCTTCAAGTTCTCTTTGTTTCAGCAAGCAAGGTTGTTTCATCTGCATAAACATCTTTCTGGTATTCTCTGCTTTCAGCCAAGACCCATCTGACACCAGCAATGATACCCCTCATTCTATGTCCTCTTCTGAGTCTGGCTTGAATTTCTGGCAGTTCCCTGTCAATGTACTGCTGCAATCATTTTTTGAATTATCTTCACCACAATTTTACTTGCATCTGATGTATTAATGATCTTGGTCATTAATTTCTGCATTCGGTTGGATCACTTTTCTTTGAAACAGGCACATATATGGATCTCTTCGACGGCAGTGGATATTAATTTTTCTCTTCCAGTCAGTTGGGCAGGTAGCTGTCTGTCAAATTTCTTTGCATAGATGAATGAGCATTTCCAGCATTGCATCCATTTGTTGAGACATCTCAATTGGTATTCCATCAATTCCTGGAGCCTTGTTTTTCATCAAAGCCTTCAGTGCAGCTTGGACTTCTTCCTTCGAAACCATTGGTTCCTGATCATATGCTTCCTCCTCAAATGGTTGACCATCAACCAATTCTTTTGGGTACAGTGACTCTGTGTATTCCTTCCATCCTGTTTTGTTCAATATTTTGCTCATAGAATCCTTCCGTATTACAACTTGAGGCTTGAAATTTTTTCTTAAAAAATGAGGCTGTATTAGCCTAGATCCCTAGATCTATAAGAGGGCAGATTCCTGAAATTTTTGTGTATGTGTGTGTCATGCAAAATTAATTTCTCAATACATTAGTTTTCTCGTAAGTGGAAATAGAGTGAAAGATGGCTATGAAAGCTACAAACTGAATAAGAATTAGAATCAATGCAGTTTCAAGAAAGGAGGCCATTAGTGGTTGTATTAAGATGGAGTTGGGATGCCTTGCTCCAGGAGTGTGCTCACCTGAATCTTTTCTCTCCAGGGCCCGACTACCCACACCTGAAAGGAAAGTGTGATTTGATTGATTCAAAGGAGGGCGAAGATGGAATGCTGGCTTCAATGTTCTTGGATACCCCAAACCCTGTCTCTTCTGGTAATAGGGAGGAAAAAAACTAGAAGTTGGCTTGGATGGTAAATCAGTGGAGCTTCCTCTATGAAAACACCTATAAAATGAGTCTTATTTAAAAACAATGGTAAAAAAAAAATCTAAATATTTAAATTTATAGCACAGGGAAAAAGGATATATAGCTGGAAATGGAACAGGAATATATTTTTGCCCCTAAAATTCATACCAATTTACCAACTTAATTTATTTCACAAAGGAAACCTCCTTGTTCTGTTCTCATGTAAAACAAAAAAATTGTCATTGAAGCCAACATTTTCCTCTTGGTTCTGGCACAGGCAAAACCCGGTGCCTCAGCTCTGCTCACTGGCTCAGCCAGGTGACCTGACTTTTCTTTTCCTTTACTGTGAATTATAATACATTTAAAAAGTAAGAAAGGAGTTGGTATCATCCTAACCTGGTGGCAAGGCGCTAGGCGTGGTGGCTTCCTCTTCATCTGAAACAATAAAGAGTAGCGAAAAAGTTAAGGAGAAAAAGACTTCATCCAGAGTAACCTGGAAAAGGAGAACTCTGAAAAATAGGAAGAGAAACTACACAAAACAGTTTACACCAATGAGGTAGCCTTAGAAGACTTGGTGCCTGAAAGGTTAAAATTGAGAACTGGGTGAGAGAGTTGGGTAAACCAAATGAAACTGTAGATTAAAAAATAGAAGGCTAGCCATCTGTAGATTGAGGAAAAAAAACTAATACCTAAAAATCCAACCTTGATGAAATCAATGGCTGAGGTGGTTTTCAAGCTCTTATTTTGTTGTTCAAGTAAATGACAAACGTTATTCGTATACCACACTCATTTGGACACAGGCATAAAAGCATACATGTACTGTTTTAGAAATCTTTCCTCCCAAATAAGCCTCAGGATGACCCCCTCTTCTAAGTTTAGGAAACAAAAGTCAAGATTAACTAATATAAACCAATTTATTATACTAGTTCGCAAGTAATTATTTTAGGAAATTTGTAAGCATTTGCCAATATTATATTGGTATTGGCCAACACTGGATGATTTTTTAATGTTTACCCATGTTCATTTATAAAATTCAAAATATGCCTTGTAGCGTTTATCTGCACAGACACTGAAAATTCCTCTTTTAAAAAGTCTCTGATCTTCAAAGTGTCTTTACCATTTAGATGTTTAAATAGACTTTTAAACATAGACCTCTGCTCCTCTCTTCCCAAAGCATGAAGACAAGTGTTTGTGCAAATACTAATAATCTCTGTACTTGAAATATTAGAATAATTATGGATTTAAAAATACAAATCCAATGACTATATGAAAGTGGATACAGGAAATACTTGTACATGAATGTTACTTAAAAAAAGGTTTTCTAAAAATTCATGACAAGGAGATAAAATAGTGTGTTTTTGAATAATCTATTAAAATGTGTATTACAAATATTAATTACTGATCTGAAATTTCTTTTTCAAAATTGTCAACCAGCAATACGCTTTATTAATTTTTAACAAAATAACTAACGTAATTCGTAGGAAATATGTCGTATCTTCAGAACCAAAGAGGTGATTCACTGGGTATTGTGGGACCTGACATTATTCAGACGATGCTTTCTGTGGTCAAAGAAGCTCGCGGACAACTCTAGGCTGAGTAAAGCTAAATGCTTGTAAGTGTACGTGTGTGCATGCACGTATATGTGTGTGTATACACGTTTATATACTGGAGGACACCTCAAAGCCTTCAGTGGGCTAATACACACTGTGACTGGGGTGTGGAGATAAGAAATCATACAGTAGTTAGCATTTCCCACTTGTAGTTCAATTTTGAATCTTTTTTACCTGGAGTAGCCACTAATGTTCCACAAGATCATACAGTTGGGAAGGTATAGGTATTTCTGAGCTTTTTTTTGGTAATATTATTTTCCATAAATTTAATTCAGTACTTAGTACTTTCTTCTTATAACCTATTCACAGGTTTTATATACCGACATAGGCAAAGAATCTTGATTTTTAAGACCTGTAAAAATTAATGAAAATGAAGCTTTAAAATTCAACAAAGCCCTAGCAAGGTGCATCCTTTATTATACATAAATTAAAAACCAGGACCACTTTGATTCAAATGAACACTTCCTTTTATACAGATTTTGTTGTTTGTTTGCTTTATGCACAGTACATAATTGTTTAGAATGCAAAGTGATTGAGAAAAGAGCACTCATACATTTAAATAAAATGAAAATAAAGGAAGATAATCCATTTTCTAAGCGCAGTTTTGATGGATGAGTTGTTTCAAAGTCTACTAAATATTAAGACTATATGGAGAACATGCACAATTATTTTAGATTATTAAGGAACCATATATTCAAGGAGTGCTTCAAAGTATCATGAAATGCTGTTCCTTTAAGTGACCCCAAATTACTTCCAAATAGCAGTTACTTCTTCATTGGCAAAATTTGATTCGTTGCATAGAAATTTTCAAATTTTAGAAAGTGCTAGAATATGTAATTGACAAGAGCAAAGGTTACTGTTTCACTTTTTTTTTAAGTAGTTTTAGTCCTGACATTCCTTTATATTTTGGGAAATGTAGTTAAGATGTTGGGATTCTGACCTTAAATTCTTGCAAAGTTGCCAGAAGAACTGGATGGTACCCGGCTATCATTACTGAATGTTTTGATCAAAAATTCTACAGAAGAATCCTGATCAAAAGGGGGGATATATAGAACAGAATTTTAAATTCTCAAAGAACCCAGACTTTCTGGAGCCCTTGAGACTGGATGACCCTCTGCCCCCTACCCCTGTCACCAAAACTATTGCCCTAAGATAATCTTTAAACATGAAGCCAAAATTGTCTACTGAAGTCATCTTTAAACCAAACAATAGTTTAACTCAATTAGTAAAGAATGTTCCCCTTGAGTTTTGTGCTCTTTTAAAGAATTATCTATATGTGATCAAACTGACAACAGCAACTTGAAAGATGAGATAGAAAATTTAGGGGGCAGTGAGTTTATGTTAATGGCGGTGGAATAATTTGGAAAAGGAGAGTGAGAATGGTTGCACTTGAAGAATGTAATCAATATCACTGAATTGTACATGTAGAAATTGTGTTAAATTGGTGTGTTTCCATATTTTCACTAAAAATAAATAAACAAAAACAAAGTGCTCAAAAAAAAAATCTTGCAAAGTTACGTGGTTGAATTGGATGAAACTGAAATGTTTAATTTTTCTTATTTACCATAGTAAGATGGATTCTATTGCTATAAGGGAAATTTGAACATACAAATCCTTCTGGTTATGTTCAGTTAATAAGGCCTGGCATCACACAAAGAACGTTTCCAAACAAAACAAACAAAAAATGCAATATGAAAGTCACATTTTCTTTTTTCTACTTAAAAGCGCCTGTGAGGATGAGGGTAAGAGCTTTTGACTCTTTGTAATACAACACACAGGAAGACCACAGACTGAAAGCTACAGGGTTATCTCCTGTAGCTACATAGAAGGGCAATTTACCAAAGCAGAATTCTATGTCTTCAAGTCATGGGAAAACAGCATTTGTAAAACTGTAAAAAGGATTCTCTTAAACAACTGAAGTTCCCAGAGAAGAACGCCTGGAAAGTAGAGAAAGAACTTAGTCTCATGTTACAAGGCTGGGATTTTAGGAGGGTACACATGAAATCTGGAATGCAAGTGAGAGCCTTGCTGGGGAATAAAAAGAACCCCAGAGACTGAGGAATGTGTACGTTCTTAGAATCCTCCAAACTCTCTTGGGCATAAAATGACTTCTACCTATGGTTGATTTAAATTGCCTCTTTAAAGTTAAATTTTTAAGTAGTGTAAACTTGGGACAATTATAGAGATTTTAGAACAAAAACTAAAAGCATGTAAAATTCAAATGTATGTGACTGTAAACAAACCTCGGCTAAATACTGATATGATACTTGGATTTAGACAAACTTATTAATTCCTCAAGCAGAGTAAGCAGTTGTTGTAAATACTGGAGTATGTGACCAAAACAACAACAACATACAGAAGGTAACAACAACATATATTTGTAACAACAGTTAACATTAATTCATGTTTTGAGGCATTTGATTAATTTGTCATATTTCCTTAATGAGACGACACCTGCCTCATATTCTGATGCTTCTGAAATCAGGATTCATCTTATAATATATATGCATATTCAGTGAGTACTTTAAATTACAAGTACTTTCTGCCCAAAAATCTATTATTAAATCAATCTTGCATTTCGTAATTGGTTGTGTCTTAGAATTGAAAAGCATGGTGGTATTAACTTTTCACAAAGTCAAAAGTTAACTTGTAAAGTTCATTACAAAGAACACATGTAATTAGAATGTATAGGTAAAGCCTGGAGATATTTTAGTAGATGGCTGATCGACTGAAACCTAAAGGGAAAATTGCACAAAAATATTTCAGCTTGCTAGTGAAAAGCACTAGGACAATTTTATCACAGACGTAAAGAGACCTAAATGAAGAAAAAAAAAATGTTAAATCATTTTTAAAATAAAAAAATGTTAAATCATTTTTTTTTTGCATAAAAAAAATCACAACATTCAGGAAGAGATATACTGGAACTTCTGCTGATTTTCTTCCTACATTCATTTGGCCAACCACTTTCATGCCAAAAGGATTCTCTGCATCTCAAGTTACATGAGATCTTTAATATGCACTGGGTGCATTCAGGACAGTTATCTGGTATGTTAATATGCTATCTACACCCTTAGAAAAAGAAAGTAAGCTTTTACTCTCCTTGCAGCAATTAACTAAAGCAGTTATTTTTCTGGAAGAAAAATATAAATAGGTTGTAACTGTCCTGATTGGGCTTACCAAAAAATAGAAACACTAACGAGAGGTGAAAATAATTTTAAAAATATGTACCGGAATTTAGGCATCAAAGTGAATACTAACCTTCAAAGCAGTCTCTTGATTCTAACACTGCTGCCACATTTGGAACCACCCACGGGACCAGTTTTGGAATTGCCCTCAGGGCTACTTGTTAAGGCACAGAAAAGTTCATTACCTTCTGCTCATACCTATGATTTTTGTTGACCAAGAAAAGACGTCTGATCCCATTTGATCACCTAACTTATTCTCTACACATAGCCCATTGTGACTCTTGTCTGCTTCCCAAACTGAAACCTGCCTCCCCTTGGTAATGGTTGTTCTCCCCTCTAAAATGTAAGTTGGCTATAGGAGGGCAGGACTTTTGTTCACCACTGTGTCTCCCGTGCTTAGAACCATGCCTGGCACTCAGCTGACACTCCGTAAATACTTGCTGAATAAATGGATATCAGAATGCGAGGTAGATATTTGACCCTACTGAGGGTATGGAGAGTCTATACTTTGCATACCATTCATTTGCTACATGTAATTATCTGGAAGAATTTCAAGCCACAGCAGCATTATTTGTACAAGGGCATTGCCTCCCAGTTTGATCACTCTGAAAATGATTTGCACTTTAATTTCCAGTTTGCTGTTTGGTTGAACACGTTACTGTCATCTCTATCGTATGGATTCCAGGAGACTTTGCGTGGGTGCCAGGACAAAGTAGGCAGTATTAGGAAACAAGATAGCTGGATGGACAACCATTCCAAAGGAAAACAAGTAAACAAAACAAATAACAATAAAACTCCTTCCTGTAATGTGTGGCTAATTGCCTCCATGAACAACTGCCTCCTTTGCCATGAGGCCTGAAGAACTAGATGGTGCCTGGCTACCATTACTGAAAATTTTGATCAAAGATTCAATAGAAGAATTCTGATCAAAAGGGAGAAAATTCAGAAAAGAATTTCAGATTTCCATGGAATCAAAATTTTCTGGAGCCACAGAGGCTGGATGAATCCCTGAATCTTTGTCCTGAGATAATATTTAAACCTTAAATCTTAAGCCAAAAATATCCCCTGAAGTTGTCTTAAAACTAAATAGTAGTTTAGCTTAACTACTAAAGAACATATTCCAGGAGCAATGTGCTCTTTTAGGAATTATCTATATGTGATGGAATTGACAAGAGCAACTCAAAAGTTTAGAGAACTTAGAGGGCAGTGAGTTTATGTTATGGGGGAGGGTGAGTATGGTTGCATGACCTGAAGGATATAATCAATGTCACTGAATTGTACATGTAGAAATTGTTGGGAAAATGAAGTGGAAAAAAGAAATGAGTAGCATGAAGCAGAGCTTTGTAGTCATGGGATAGTCCTGTATCTTGATTGCAGTGCCAGTTACATGAATCTACCTACACATGTGAGAAAATAACATAACCTATTCATATTGTATCAACATCAATTTCCTGAGTTTGATATTGTGCCATAATTTGTGAGATGTAAACATTGGGGGGAACTGGGTAAAGGGATACAAGGAACGGCTTTGTACTATCTTTGCATCTTTCTATGAATTTATAATTATTTCAAAATTAAAACAACAACAACAACAAAGAAACAAAAAAACTCCTTCCTGGGAAATCATTTGATTCCAGACAGAGCCTCTTTGTAAATCTGAAAAAGTTGGCAAATTTAATCACAAACATGCCTTATGCAATTGATACAGGAACCAGATATCTCTCTGACGCTACAAAATTTCTTTGACCATTTCAACACTGTCACAGAACGACTCCAGTTGATTTGGGAACAATTTAAGCTACATCTCCTTGAACAATGGTCTTAAGAGTGACAGTTACGGAGTCATTAACTGAATATACTTCAGCTTATTAGGTAGAAGACTAAATAAAGTGCTGAAGATGTACCAATACACAGGCATGACCATTTTCAATAGCTTTAAGTGAGTTGGTCTTAGGGTAGAAATCATTCTTCAGCTCTGAGGATGAGCACTCAGAATGCACAGCGCTGGTGCCTCTTTCTGCACCCTTGTTGACTCAGAGTACACATAGGATGTCCATTCTCCTGCCCAGAAAACATGCTGAATGGAAATAAAAATCTGTTGAGTTTACCATTACATGGTCAGCAGCTAAGCCAGCATGGAAATTCAGTTGTTCGTTCATTCTACAAGTATTTATTGAGAAGATTGCGGTGTGCAGCTCTCTGCCAGACGCTGGAAGGAATGAGATGAGGGGATGCAAGCGGTGTTAGGACATGGTGCCTGGCTGTCAAAAAGCTTATAACCTGGCAGGGAAAGGATTCAAACATAAATACGTGATTAAGTGGAGAAAAGGGGGATTGAGTGACAGAGGCAATAGGTTCAAGAGAAATTAGGAGAAGGAAGGAGAGATGAAAGTGAGCTAGAAAGATGCACCAAGGAGTGAAATCTGAGTTGGATGGTTAAAAAAAAAAAAGGTAGACTAAGAGTCGGAGGTGAGGGGAGGACATGAGAGGACATTCTAGTCATTGCTGGAGGAGAGGTCTGTCACATCAGTCAATCCAATCCATATCCATGGACGGCTTCTTCCTCAACTGTGGATACAGATGTAGCAATAATTATTGCATCTACCTTTTGCTTAAGTATTTTCTTTGAAATTTCCATGTCCTTGGTGAAAGTGAGTAATAACTGAAGAAGACTTTATATTTAAAAATAACTTCCATTGACCTACCTTCTTTATTTAAAGATGTCATTTTCCATTCCTAAATTGTTTTGCTTCCTAGGTATGTAGGACAAATATATATATGGCAGCTCATGTACGTGGCAGCGGTATGTGGCCATGGCCTTGCTTAACTTCTGCAAGTGTTAGGAAAAAAAATGCTACAGGATGCCGTAGTCATTTGGCCTTGCTTTCATCGCACTAAGTTCTCAGTAAAGAAAAGAGTTTGTGTTTGCTGGCTGGTTGATGGATTGGTTGGTTTTAATTTATAGAAAGGCATTTTCTCATTTAAGCATACAGATATAATATGGTGATTTTTCAGATTAAGGTTCAAGCACAGGCTTTGTTTAAACTTTGACAGCTTGCCTTCTAGGATTACATCATCTGCTCTATTGGTTGAGCCTTACAGCCTGGTCCAAGCACCTTTCCAAATTTGGAAACAGAGGTGTGTGCCATGAGCCTTGTAGAGAATAATGTTACAAAAACTTCAGCCAGGATGTCCCAAGCCTCCTTGAACTCATCTCATGGGAGGAGTTCTAGGAGTTTGCACTATCTCTGTTCCATAAGCAAATAACCTTCAGACTGTGGCTCACGTGGTCAGGATTAGTATTCATGTTACTATCCATGGGAGCCACCGAAGGTCAAGGACAAAGTGGATGTGCTAACATTATCTGCTCATTTATGAGAGTGTAAATTCAAGTTAGCAGAAGAAAAGTGATCCAAAGTACTGAAAGAAAGAAAAAAAGTATTTTACTAATGTACGGGAGACAACAATACATAGGAATTAGGTAAAGAAATATGACATAGTAAGAAAAAGAGGTATTTAACATGCTTTTCCGTGATGTCCAGAAAAATGAGACATTTCTTAGGGTAGTCAGGAAATAATTGGTTATTCCAAAATCTAAACTATGTTATTCATTACCCAAATAAAAAGCAAACTTTTACAAATGATAATACATACATTTAGAGTTTATCAAATCTACTCTCTGTGAAAACTTTCTGTTGTGCCTTGGTTTAAGATAGATGGTTGGTCACGGCAATAACTTCCCTCCACAGGGAGACAAAGGAATTAGTATTTCATTGATTCAGAGCAGTACATGATAAAGATTATTAAATTTCTGAAACTAGACTATCTCCATATAAAGTTAAAATAGAATAATATTACAAAAACAAATGAGTTTTCAATTCAACCAGGAGCAACACGATGTTTGCTTAAAGTTATATTAACAAGCTGTATAAATCATATAAATCCACATGAATACATAGTATTACAAGATGAAATGCTAGCCTTCCAAATTGCTGGTGAAACTTGGAACAATTCCAATAGTAATGTGAAACATTACATTTAATTAAAAAAAAAAAAAACTGGGTGATCCAGATTAATTTTCCAAATTGATGTAATTCCAAGGAGATCAGGTATTTCTCTCCCTTAGGGTGCACATTGAAACTTGGAAACTATCAATTAGCTTGCTGGCTTCTCAGCAAGTGCTTGTGATATTTTCATCATTGTTGTTGTTTTTCTTTTAAGAAAAGCATGTACTGGAAATTTATCAAAGCACCAGTTCTCATTACACTGATTAGGTCCTGCAGATAAGATGCAAGAGCTTGAAATCACACTGGTGAAAGACAATGCAGAGAGATTCCTTGGGGGCCTCATAACAATCCTTATTGACCTCTTACTGCTTGATTCAGCCTCACTCTCCCTCCCTCCAACTTACCTTTTACCGGTCCGGTTCCAGCCTCCTTCTCTTTTTTTGGTTCTGCGTGGAAAGTACAAGTACATTTTTGAAAGTGTCTTAAAGAAAACATTTTATTATGTGATGAGCAATTGGGGTGAGGGGAGATGGAGGAAGTTAATGGCAACAAATCATATATGATGCTACATACTCAGTTATTATGCTGTTTCTAAATTATGAATTTGAGAATCCTAACTTAGAGCCATATTAAACTTGAATTATGTCCCCCCTCAAATGTATCAATTTGGCTGGGCCGTGATTCCGGTATTGTGCCATTTTCCTGTACGTTGTTAAATCCTGCCTCTATGATGTTAATGAGAGAGGATGGGTGATAGCTGTGTTAGTGAGGCAGGACTCAATCTACAAGATTGGACTGTGTTTTGAGGCAATCTCTTGAGATATAAAAGAAAGAAGTGAGCAGAGAGACAGGGGGACTTCATACCACCAATAAAGCGGTGCCGGGAACAGAGTACATCCTTTGAACGCAGGGTCCCTGTGCAGAGAAATTCCTAGTCTGGGGAAGATTGGTAAGAATGCCCACAGAGGGAGAAAGCCTTCTGCTGGAGCTGACACCCTGAATTTGGACTTTGAGCCTACTTTACTGTGAGAAAATAAACTTCTCTTTGTTAAAGCCATCCACTTGTGGTAGTCTGTTATAGTAGCACTAGACTGACTAAGACAGAATTTGGTACCGAGAGTGGGGTGCTGCTCTAACAGATACCTAAAACGTGGAAGTGGTTTTGAAACTGTGAATGGATACAGAACCAGCAGCAGTAGAGAACCTGCAGCGACAGAGAAGCAGCCGCAGTAGAGAACCAACAGTAGCAGAACCAGTAGACCAGCAAGAGACAGCGCTGAAGAAGAGCCACGGAGCAAGACAGCTGAGTGCCTGTGCTCAGAAGGCTTTCTGGCAGAGTGGCAGTTATGGGTGGAGCTACAGAGCTTTGAAACACTTGCCCCAGCACGGCAGATGCAGGTGTGAGGCCTGAAGCTGAAAAGACAAGTAACACAAGAAGCCAAGCTCAGTCTCAAAAGGTACGGCCGTGACCTCAGGGGTTTCAAAGTGTGGAACCATGGCCTCTGGTATTTCTAAAGGTGGAGTTGCCACTGAGATGGAAGAGGAGAATGGCGTGCCTAAAGCTGAGAGGCCTCCACTCAGAAGCTGGAGAGTGTGGCCAATACCTACAGTCTGGAGGGCGGGGCCATTGTGTAAATTGTTTCAGAGAACAGAGAATTATTTTCAAAGCTTTGAGAGCTAATGTAATGTGTTCTGCTGACTTGCTTGATTCCTGTTATCCCTTCTTTCCCTCCAGTTTCTCCCATTTGTAATGGAAATGTCTACCTTGTGCCTGTTCTACCATTGTACCTTTGGAAGCAAATAACCTGTATTTTATATTTCACAGATGAAGAGGAATTTTTGGATTTTGGACTTAGAGTTAAGACTTGCTATGATATGATGGGGTGAATATGTTTTGCCTGTTGCAAGGATTGGATCTTTTGGGGGCGAAAGTGTGGAGTGTCATGGACTGAATTATATTCCCCGAAAAATGTGTGTATCAATTTGGCTGGGCCATGATTCCTGGTATTGTGCCATTTTCCTATATGTTGTAAATCCTGCCTCAATGATGTTAACGAGGGAAGATGGGCAGCAGTTGTGGTTTTGAGGCAGGACTCAGTCTACAAGATTGGATTGTGTCTTGAGGCAATCTCTTGAGATATAAAAGAAAGAAGCGAGCAGAGAGACAGGGGACCTCATACCATCAAGAAAGCAGTGCCGGGAGCAGAGCACATCCTTTGGACATGGGGTTCCTGTGCAGAGAAGCTCCTAGTCTAGGGGACAATTGATGAGAAGGCCGACAGAGAGAGAAAGCCTTTCCCTGGAGCTAACACCCTGAATTTGGACTTTCAACCTACTTTAAAAAAAAAAAAAAAAAATTTTTTTTTTTTTTTTTTACTGTGAGAAAATTAACTTCTCTTTGTTAAAGCCATCTACTTGTGGTATTTCTGTTATAGCAGCACTAGATGACTAAGACAGTGTGTAATAGAAATTTACCAAAGCACCAGTTCTCATTACACCAATTAGGTCCTGCAGATAAGATGCAAGAACTCGAAATCATGCTGGTGGAAGACAAGGCAGAAATTCCATGGAGGTCCCATAGCAATCCTTGCTGACCTCTTACTGCTTCTAATTTGGTTGAATTCAGCCTCACTCTCCCTCCCTCCCTCCAACTCACCTTTTACTGGTCCGGTTCCGGCCTCCTTCTCTTTTTTTGGTTCTGTGTGGAAAGTACAAGTACATTTTTGAAAGTGTCTTAAAGCATTTTATTATGCAGTGAGCAGTTGTGGGGAGCAGAGATGGAGGAAATTAATGACAACAAATCATATATGATGCTACATACTCAGTTACTATGCTGTTTCTGAAATATGAATTTTAGAATCCTAACTTAGAGCCATATCAAACTTTTAAAAAAGCAATTAATAAATATGATCATTTTGGAAAAAGTAGTATACATAGAAACATGCAATACAGACTTTACTGAAATACACTTAGGTATAGTGGAACCATGTTATAAACTGCTGAAGTGGAATTCAGTATAAAATCTGGGTCACTTCATTTTAAATCCCTACAAGGGACTTTCTAAGGAAGTTCCACCTATGTAGTGGTTCCCATAGTTTGCACTTCTAAATAATATTATAGTAAGGAGCTAGGGTATAAAATATGTAACTGTACAGTATATACAGTTTCAAAGAAAATGTTTTGGTGTATTATATATTAATTTTCTAGGCTGGGTTGCCTTAAAATAAAGAAAACAAAAATCCTCACAGCTGGACCAATAAGCAACATCATGATAAGCAGAGGAAATGTTGATGTTGTCCAGGATTTCATTTTACTTGGATCCACAATCAATGCCCATGAAAGCAGCAGTCAAGAAATCAAAAGACTCGAAGGAAGAGTGTTGACATGTCGTGGGGTTGTTAACCAATGTCATAGAATAATGTGTGGACTGACTGTTTAATGAGAAACTAGTTTGTTATGTAAACCTTCATCTAAAGTACAATAAAAAATTAAAAAAAAAAAAAGACATTGCATTGGGCAAATATTCTGCAAAAGATCTCTTTAAAGTGTTAAAAAGCAAAAATGTCACCTTGAGGACTAAAGTGCACCTAACCCGAGCCATGGTATTTTCAATTGCCTCATATGCATGTGAAAGTTAGACAATGAGTAAGGAAGATTGAAGAAGAATTGATGCCTTTGAATTATCGTGCTGGTGAAGAATATTGAATATACCATGGACTGCCAGAAGAAGGAACAAATCTGTCTTGGAGGAAGTACAGCTAGAATGCTCCTTAGAAGTGAGGATGACCAGGCTTTGTCTCACATACTTTGGACATATTATCAGGAGGGACCATCCCTGGGAAAGGACATCATGCTTGGTAAAGTACAGGGTTAGCAAAAAAGAGGAAGACCTTCAATGAGATGGACTGACACAGCGGCTCCAACAATGGGCTCAAAAATAGAAATAATTGTGAGGATGGCCCAGGACCAGGCAGCGGTGTGTTCTGTTGTACATAGGGTTGCTATGAGTCAGAAGTGACTCGATGGTTGGGTTCAGTAGTAATAAATGAAATATGAGAAAATAAGATCAGATTTTATCAAACAAGCTTATCTAATTTACAGTTTTCCCTGTTCAGAATTATATTACTCTAGACATCTGTAAATGGTGTTTGGCTTGTGGTATATGTAAGAAAAAATGGATTTAATTCTGAATTCTTGTATTGTTTCTTTTTTTTTGACTGATGAATAGATCTGAATCTTAGTTACATAAGAAGTACAATTTTAGCAGAGCTTAGAAAGGAGACTTATTTTAACAATAAACCAAAATCAACCCAGTTGCTGTTGAGTGGCTTCTGACTCATGGCGACCCCACGTGTTTCAGAGTAGAAATTATATTCCATAGAGTTTCCAATGACTGTAGGTGGTCAATATTGTGCAATGAATATGAAATACGGCATAATAAAGGAAACTTTATAGTGGTCCAGCGATAGCAACTGGTCCAAAGAACGGAAGGCAAAGTTTTTGCCTGTAACAGTCTGTAGGTCCTCAGTGTACTCAATTTTGGCAAAAATAAATCTGTATGCACAAAGAAAAAACATACCAAGGAAGAAGAAGATCCTCAGAAGAATGTCACACATCTACACTGGTTTTAAGATCTGACCTAAGGAAAACTAAACTTGAGCTGCCATTTAAACTCAGACGGCACTGAACCTGTTTCATTCATTCTGACACATAGCAATGTTCTTCTACACTATTTAAGGTTTTGGAGTGTGTGAATCTAGTATCATTAACTGACAAAGGGGCTTCTATCAGTAGTTAGATTTTTAAAATTGCCATCCTAAAGAATGATCTCCAGAGTGGAAGAGATTTAGAATCCCCTAATTTTGCCCTAGCCCCCTAATCTTTTTTCCTGCTAAAAAAAAAAAAAATGACCAGAAACAGAGACCTTATTCAACCCCTGCTTTCTTTCACACAGGCTACTCCAGCCTGCAGTGACCTCCCACCCTCTGACTTCATACCACATTGTCAATGAAAGCAACCAGCATTGAATCACACACAGCCTTGAGAGGGTTCATAGAGTATTGCCTAACATTTTAATGCAGTGACTGCATTAAAAAAAAATTTTTTCCCCAGGCTGTGTTTTATTTTCTACTTGGCTGTAGGCAAACTGAGAACAGGGAAAGTGTTTTTATTTAGAGTCCCCAACTATACCTCGTAAAGTATGTTTGTCTGTGTCTTAACTGTCATTAAGCTTATCTGTCTACCTGATGGTAGATAGCTGTGTATCCTTCTGAAGGGTTAGAACAGGGTTGTGTGCATGGTAAACTCACTGAATAATTCTTGAAGAGACACCAGTTTCTCATCCTGATCAAGGAGGAAGAATGAAGAGAAGGGGTGCTTTGGTGTCTTCATGGGAAAATACACATGATTTTGGTTGCTTCCCTCTTAGGGGCCATTTGGCTGGGGCAGGCAGATGATTCTGAAGGGCCAAGTGAAGTTTAACAGTTCCCTTGCACTTGTCATTCTTCCAATCCTGTTCTCTCCCTTAGGTCTGTGTGGATGTAAAAGCAGACTTCACCTACTATGTGTCCTTAGGTACTTGCCTCTACTTGCTAAGGATTTCACTGAATCTCTTCTTTCCTAGTTTTTTGGCTGTTGCCATCTGGTGGACAATGGGGTACCAAAGACTCAAGAAACTATTCCCAATGCTGAACCTCAGAGATCATCAAAACTTCCTAGAAACTCCCTAAAGAGTTTCCCGGATGTGTTTGATGGGACAGAGTATGAGTCAGAGAGGGACTGACCTTCCAGGACTGAGGTGGGACTTGCTCCCCATTCTCACAAGAAAGACATGGGCTTTGTTTGCCCTTCGCTATATGTGAAAAAGCCTTGCAAATCTTTCAGCCTCCTGGAGGCTCAGCCTTCACAACTGTAAAACACGGGTATAACAACAACTTTCTGTATAACTTGAAGGGTTTTATAAGACTTAATCACATAGTTTTCACATATAAAGTGTCATCCAAATGAGATCACCTGAAAGAGTTATATAAACACAATGCATTATTATTATTATAAACCTACTCACAACTATCATCATTCAACTTCTCCTCTCAGTAGGAGTTGGCTTAAAGCTTCAGTGGAAGCCAAGTAATGCTGGGATGGATGCTTTGTATTTGCAGCCCAAACATGTGAGGCAGTGTCTTTACTTACGTTCTGGGGGCAGGGCTGGGGCTGGCACTTCATTTTCTAGAAACGAAAAATGAAATGGAATTGTTAGGCTCACTTATCACAGAAAAAAGTTACTTTCCACAGCCCCAAGCAGCTCTCAACCTCAGGTTCTCATTTTACCCGTGTCTACTCCCCCAATTTTTTTTTTTTTTTACCCCCAAGGGCACTAGAGCAGGAAAAGAACCAACCACGTGGCATCAAGAGGCTCAAGATAAACTGCGGTGAGGACCTAAATGGCATTATACAGATTTCTAGGAAGTGATATAGTGATGGAAAAAGCTTGGGTAAAATGAGGATCCAATCCTGTTCTTGCCACTTAGTTATCTCCTTAGGCAGCAGCAGGACATTTAATGGCGCTGAGCCTGTTTATGGAAAGCCTGGTGGCGTAGTGGTTAAGTGCTACAGCTGCTAACCAAAGGGTTGGCAGTTCGAATCCACCAGGCACTCCTTGGAAACCCTATGGGGCAGTTCTACTCTGTCCTATAGGGTCGCTATGAGTCGGAATCGACTCGGCGACACTGGGTTTGGTTTGTTGGTTTTGGAGCCTGTTTCCCTCCTCAGGAAAATGATCCAATGTCATCTACCTGTATTTATCAGGTTAGGGTGAGAATGCAATGAGACACGGTTAAAACACATTCCGTGGAGTCTAGGGTGGGATTATTGTTCAGCGAATGAACCCTCCTACTCTAGAGAGCAAAGAGTCTGCAGGGTCTCCGCATTGCCCTACCCTCATAAGAGGTGCTTTCACAGTGCTAATGAGTCCAGTGTCTTCTGGCTTTGTGGTGCTTTATTATAAGGCAAGCTGCTGTTCACTGGGAAATAGAATCAACCCCCTCTCATAGTCCTAAAGTGCATATGCCTGGAATAGATGTCCGCCTAAACTTATCCAAAATTTTCAAAGCTTTGGTTTCATGGCTTTATTGAATTTCAGTGTAATTCTAATGATGCGTACCTGACTTTGGATGTGCAGTACTCTAGAATAGTGTGGCTGTGACGTCTGTTAAAGAAAATACACATCTTTCCAAGTAGCTAATAGCATACTCATGACCAAAGAGCATAGGATTTGCCCACATAGTTCCGAGTGAATCCCTATCGATGCCAAGACAGGAACTGGTGACTTGTGCACCAGCTGGAGTCCCAGAGTGGTACAAATGGTTAATGTACTCCGCTGTTAACTGAAAAGTTGGAGGTTGGAGTCCACCCAGAGGCACCTTGGAAGAAAGGCCTAGCAATCTACTTCCAAAAAATCAGCCATTGAAAACTTTATGGAGCACAGTTCTGCTCTAACACACATGGGATCGCCATGAGTCGGCGTCTACTTGATGGTAACTGGTGGTGTACCAGATACTTCTACTCCAGGGCACGAAGAGGCAGTTAATGAAAGAGATTGACTTTAAAAGTATTTTCCACTTGATCATTAAATAAAATATCAAAGACATGGAAGTTTTGTATTACTGGCACATTGTGGGATCCTTATCTTTGTTACTATTTAGGATTTTCCACATTTCTTCCACAGGTGACTGTTTCCAAGTGGGAAGGACAATGCCTTACCACAAGCAGTTTAGCTGAAGAGTCATTACTACATCTAGGCTCCATGGCCTATTTGAGTCTGACGAGAATTCATCCCTGGTCTTACTTCCAAAATATACAAAAATTACACCACAATAGAAAATAAGAAATGAGTGAGGCAGAGCTCAGCATGTATCTATGCCTTTTCCTATCACTCATTTTATTTTTTTAATGCCAGGTATAAACTCCAAGTTGTTTAAAAAGAAAAAAAAAAAAACATTTCATGCAGATCACCATAGATAAGTATATAGTTTTTAAGTAAGGAAGAAAAACAGCATTACAGACAGGCAGAAGGGAGCCTGGCGGGGACTGCTGTAATTCGCAGACACAGTGAAAGCACAGCTACCCCTTAGATGGCATCGACAGAGATGTTTTTGTGTCTTCGCCACGTTATGAAGAGGATCATTGGTGCTGGTGTCCATCAGAAGATGAAACTTACAGTCGACGCACTTTATTTTCAGAGGTCTGGACGCAGTAATGGAAATCTCTTGGCTTTGGGTGAGGTGTTGCATTGCAGCACATGGATATCAGAATACTGCGAGCCAGAAGTCGGTTTCTTTGACACATTACTTTTGAACTGGGCCATTGTCATGAGATGCCTGAGAGTCTGTGACTGAGGGTCTCTGTCTAGCTATCTCTATGGACAAGTTTCTCTGCCTTCTGGTTTTACTTTCCAGAGCTGTAGAAATTATTTATCTCACAACTGTGTTTCATCCATCATTCTATCTGAGAGGGTCCCTGTTACTTACTTGGTTATGTCTACATATTTCAGGTTGGAGTACTTGATGGTGCAAAGGGCTAATGCACTTGGCTGCTAACCGAAAAGGTTGGAGGTTCCAGTCCAACTATAGGTACCTTGGAAGAAAGCCCTGATGATCTACTTCTGAAAAATCAGCTACTGAAAATGCTATGGAGCACAGTAGTCCCTAACACCTATGGGGTCTCCATGAGTCGGAATTCACTCCACGCCAACTGTTTGGTCCACTCTTCAGGTTAGCAGTCAAAGTCATGGTTGGTGGGCATTGCCTTTCCCTCTCCTCTTGTTATGCCCCAGTGGACCCTCTGTTCTAAAGCTTGTTTCTCTGTTCACCTTCTGACCTTTCTGCCACGGAGAAGAGCAATGTTCTTCTCCCTAATAGAATCTCTTGCTTTTTTTTTTTGTAGGTGATTCAGACCTGGGTTTGAGTCCTGACTCTACACCTTATCAGTTGTGTAATCTTGGGCAGTACCGTAATCTATATCAGCCTCGATTTTCTCATCTGTGAAATAGAAATAATTTTTAGAAAAATGCTGTCCTAGGGTGCTAACTTTATGTGAAATGCACAGCACAGTTCCTGGCATGAGGCCAGCGAACTTTAATAACCGCTATAACTATTACCATTGTTGTCCTTTGACCATCTTTTTCCTGGTATTTCATTTTATTGCTGAAAACACATGGGATGCATGTTGAATTGATTAAAAAAAGCATTAAGAAGGACTTCGTTGGTGATTGTTAATGAACTACAAATTGCCTGCAGTTTCTCATCGTTTGTAAACAAAGGCCCATTTTACAAGGGTACCTGTGGTTGCTTAAAATCCTATTTTGGAAGCAAGGCCAAGAGTGAATTCTAGCCAAATAAAAGAGAATCATCTTGAAAGCTTGTACATCTGTAAATGTGCCCTGAATGAGAATTCATCATTTCCATTGTGTCTGTAGTCCCAATGTTCTATGCAATAGGCACAGAATCTCACCAAAAGAACTTAAAGGGCTTAATTCAGCTTCAAACAAACCCACAGAATGTTGGTCTTCAACAGCCAACTGCATCAGATGGTCAGAACTACAGGACAATTATAGGTCATTAACGCTGGTATATTTTTAGGATGGTTGCAGGAAATGGATACAGGGAAATGCATGCTTGTCCAGAAACTCCATTACTAAGAGACAGTGAAGGAATAAATAAATGATAACAACCATGTATTGGCACCAACTGCATGCCAGGACTTCTTGTTGTTAGCTGCTGTTGAGTTGGCTCCGACTCATGGTGACCTCACTCCAGGACCTAGTATACATTAATTCTAGTACTCCTTACAACTCTATGAAGTCAGCACCATAATTATCCCTATTTTGCAGTTGGGAACTGAAGCCCTAAAAGGTCCCACAGCCCATAATGGGTGGGGCCAGGCTCTGCCTGACTCAAAGCCCGGGATGTATGACCCTTCTCACCTCTCACAGCAACTGAGGCAAAAGAAGTGGGCTGGTTGACTTTTCAGAGATGTTACTGCATTTTTCACACTGAATTGATTGGTCTTATTCTCAAAGACATATAGCTTCATATGGATGTTGCCCTGTCTATAGGAGTGGGTGTACCTCAGTTTACTCATCTATGAAATGGAGATAACAGTGCCTACCTCAGGAGCTGTTGGCAGGAATGAATAAGTTAACAAGGGCTGGGAAATGGTAAACACTATGTACATCTCACGTGTTTGTGGTTGTTATCATGATTATCATAATTTTTCTCCTGACACTCCTGTGACAATGGCACTTATATCTTTCCACAGGGCTGCCTGCTAAGTTATTTGTCTTATTTCTAGAACCATAGGCTGCATTTGAACATATTTAGAATTTGGGTGGGAACTGAGGAAAGCATCTGGAGACTGGAGAGAGGAGACAGGCTACTCATACCCCTCCTTTAAGAGGTAATAGCAATTGATTTCAATAAAATGCATATAGCATTATAAGGTTTGTACAATGTAGATAGATAGGTAGATAAGTTGATAAGTAATGAACTTATGGCGGGATGGAAAGAATATGAGAAAATGAACTTCCAGCAGTTTCAGGCCATTTGAAACAAAGACTTCTAGGCAAGATGGGGAAGCAGGAGTGATTAAGGCCAAGCAGAATATGACGTAGATGGAAAACCAGCCATCACAGGGTGAGTCTCAGGAAATGCTCATGCATCTTTCTTTAACTCATACCTTGGTCTCTGACTAGGTTCTTCCATGCCCAACTTTGCTCACTCCTTTAGGAAATATTGGCATTTCCTCAAAAACTCAGTGGTACCTCTATAACAGTAATTCACTGACAGCAATTCCCACAATGCCACTGAACAGGGATCATATCCAGGTGAGCTCCCATTATGAATTTAACAAGGGGGTGGGGTTATAAAAGTGGCTAAGACAAGAGCCTTGTGTTTAAGAAGCTCATGGGTAAATGGACTGCCCTATCCTATAACAGCTTAGTCACTGAACCAGGTTCCTCTGCTCTCTCAAAAGTTCAAGATTCACTACCTCTGTGGACCCTCTAAATGTTTCTCAAAATCCAATGTGTGTGTGAATTATCTAGGGATCTGGTTAAACTGGAGAATCTGACCCTGGAGGTCTAGGCTGGGGACTGGGGATGCAAGATTCTGCATCTCTAACAGGCTCCCAGGTGACACGGATGCTGCTGGTCCACCAACCACAGTTTGAGTAACAGACTTAGACCATGCCCTAAATTATCACTGGTTCTTCTCCCATTTCAAAGGTGGTTGCGAATGCTAAAAGGTTTACAGTAGATGAAGACTGTTCTCTCTTTGATCACAAGCTTCTTAAGGACAAGACCCCTTTTTCCTCCTCCATTGAAGATTCCACACAGCAGGTGCTCCATAAATATAGTTGACTGGCAGCCGGTTCTTACCCGCACAAAAGCCCCTTCTCCTGGTTGCCAAGAAATCAAGAGCTGTCCCCTGGCACTGCATGGGCAGCTCTCTTGGTCTGTGTTACCCACAGGGAACGCTATGTCTTCCACTAGTGACCCTCCCGCTGGCTGAATGCTCTGAGGCTTCTGCCCAAACTCCATCACTTAGATCTCTTCTTACTGTCAACACTTGTCTTCCGTTTCTTAGCAAAAGCAAGAGAGCAATTAGGGCTAGGGTTTTGGCTCTCAGTAACGATATATTCCTTGCCTTTCTAAGGAATCCCACCCACACCCCCCGCCTGCTTTTAAAAATCTGGAGTGGAAAAGGAGAGAAGCAACTCAAGTCAAGGTACCTGTCTCACCACTTCCTCAGCAAATAACAACCTTCGTTCACCTATCCAGACTGTTGTTAACTGTAAGAGTCTTGTTATTATTGTCAGGAGGCAGCTGCCCTTGGTAAGGTCCCTAAATCTTAAGCAAACAAATGGGTATTTATTGAGGTAAAGTCTTGCTATACTTTTACTTATTTAAAGGACAAATACTGTATGATCCCACTTATATGAAATACCTGGAATAGGCAAATGTATAGAGACTGAGGTCTATTAGTGGTTACCAGGAGTGCGAGGGATGGGGAAAGAGAGAGTCACTGCTTAGGGGGCACTGAGTTTTTGATAAGAGTGATGGCAAAATCTGGAAATGGATAGTGGTGATAGTTGTACATGACAAATGTAATTATTGCCATTGAATTGCACAGTAAAAAATGTTGGAATGGCAAATGTTTTATTATATATAATTCTATATACCAAACCAAACCAAAATCTTTGCCATTGAGTCGATTCTGACTCATAGCGACCCTATAGGACAGAGTAGAACAATTCCAGTAGAATAGGGTTTCCAAGGAGCAGCTGGTGGATTTGAACTACTGACATTTTGGTTAGCACCTGTGCTTTTAACCAGTGTTCCGCCAGGGCTCCAATGGTATATATACTTACCACACACACACACACACACACACACACACACATATATACACAAAAGCCATGGGGAATCCTGTGGGACTCTTCTGCCAGGTGAATAAAGGTGGCTTTTAGTTCTCTTCCTCAACCTCTAGATTTGCCTGGGTTGCACAATGGTTAAACATTCACCTAGCTAGCCTAAAGGCTGACAGCTCAAACGTACCCAGAAGTGCTTCAGAAGACAGGCCTGTCGATCTGTCAATCTGCTTCTGAAAGGTCACAGCCTTGAAAACCCTATGGAACGGTTCTACTCTGCACACGTGGAGTCACCATGAGTTCAGAATCGACTCGATAGCAATTAACAACAATGACAATCTCGACCCCTCTCGTCTCTGCTACAAGACATACCAGAAGGATGCCCTAAAGAAGCAGGAATTTGTGTTGCCATTCTTAAACTTTTTTGAATAAAAAGAAGAATTTAGACACTCTTTGAGAAAATAAGCCCAAGAAAATATTTCCACAGGTAGAATAAAAATTAACTGAATTCTGAACCAGTGGCTAACACTAGCTCCTTCCTCCTTAGGCAAGGACGGGTTCTCTTTGATCTTGTCCAATTACAGATATAGACTTTCTCTCCTTCTGCAACACTGAGACGCTTTCAAAGGGTTCGGTCTATTTATGGTAGATTTTTCCTATGACCACCTACTGTAAGCAGCACAGGTATGCCACCAATGGCACGCCTGCACAGCGTGTGCCAGGGCATCCTAACTGACGGGCACTGGTGGCAGCTAGGAAATAGACAGCCTTTGAGCTACTGCTGCCGCTGAAAGACTTAGAACCCAGTAAACGCCATAAAAGGTTTGGCTCTCTCCAGTGGAGTCCATTTCTATTTTCAGTGATCAAGGGTTTCATGATTAGCAACTTGGAGGGAAATTTTTTTTTTTTTTTTAAAGAAACATTAACCTGCCTCTCTTGCTGCTTCTGTATGTACAGTGAAACCTGTGAGAGCTGGAGCTCGATGGGACTGCCTTGTTTTTCCCGTTCTCACAAGTTCTCTGCCTTTGACAGGGTCCAGTCTTACCACTTTTCTATTGCTCTCTATAAGTGGAAAATATTTGAGTTTCCCTTCTCTGACAGGTTTTACTGTATCTGTACACTAAAAATGATGTAAACCACCCAGCTCTCTTCTTCCCATGGGCTGACCGTCTCAAATGGTACATTGTTCGACCTACTCAAAATAAAACATTTCTTGGGCCCTCAGGTACAATTTAATTTATGGAAAGCATATAATTAGATTAAACAAATATATTATATAGGCATCGAAAAGACAGGAAGAACATAATTACAGTTGCCATCATTGAGTGGTAGGATTATAGGTTTTTTTGTGTGTGGATTTTTGTCAAAATTTTTTTTTTATTTGAAAAAGAAATGTTCTAAAACCATCCTTTGGTAATTTGGGGTATAGGAGAAAATTACATTACTCTTAATTATTATTTGTATTCTCAGAGTCAGATTCTAGGCTTGAAATAAAATACGTGAATGCTTTATGTATTGGAAATGTCATGATGATTAAGGCTGTACCTGACCAGCTCCTGTTTTGTCATTTTTAGTGCTATAACATAGGTCCCTAGGTGGCTAAAATGGTTTGCACTCAACTACTAACTTAAGAGTTGGCGGTTCAAACCCACCCAGCAGTGCCATGGAAGAAAGGCCAGTGATCTGCTTCCATAAAGATTGTGGTGTTGTTGTTTGGTGCTGTTGAGTCAATTTGAACTCACAGCAACCCCATGTGACTGAGTAGAAGTGCCTCATAGGGTTTTCTTGGCTGTAATCTTTTCGGGAGCAGATCACCAGGCCTTTCTCTCACAGAACCGTTGGGTGAGTTTGAATTGCCAGCTTTTCAGTTAAAAGCCAAGCACTTAACCGTTCCGCCACCAGGGCTCCTTTCCATAAAGATTACAGTTAAGAAAACCCTATGGAGCAGTTCTACTCTGTAAATCATGGGATCTCCATGAGTTAGAATCAACTTGATAACAATGGTTCGGTTTGGTTTTTGGTTGGATACCATAGAAAATTATCTTCCTTTTCAGATTACATTTGTAATAAATACCATCAGGTGTATCCTCTGTTGATAGTGGGGTCTGACACTGTGTACGTACTCCAGCCTGGACCTCAAATGCCTCTCCCAGTGGCATGATGAAAACTATTTTAGTACAAAATCTTGTTTGCATAGGGATGTTCATAACACTTGGCTGTTAATTATTTTAATTGTGTCACCAAAAAAACCTACAAACACAAAAGACAGTGCATTTTTATTGGTCATATCGTTTATTCATAAATGATAAATTAACATTTAATTTAATATTTTCACAGTTATATTCTTATATTTTGTATCTTGGGATTTAAGGAAATTACATATTTTTTAGAGGCAATTTTAAAATTGATTTATAATAGTGGTTCTCAATTTATAAATTGATTTATACTAGAGATTATGGTCTGGGATTGCCAAGAGTCCCTGAGACCCTATTAGGGAGTCCATGAGGCCAAAACTATTTTCATAGTAATACTAAGACATTTTTTTCCTTTTTAACATGGTTCTGCTTTCTACAGCCATTAGAAAGTGTGCTTGTGCATTCTCTTGTTTTAAAATTTTAATTTCTAATACAGTATATATTTTGATAGACATAACCCACATAGACAAATACTCTTCAGGGTCTTCAATAATTAGTAGGAGTGCATGTGGATCTGAGAAGAGACTAAAAAATTTGAGAGCTCCTGGCTTAGAATTTGTTAAAATCTTCTTAAAAATTGTGTGTGTGTCATTTTTTTTTTTCCTAAATAAACTCATGTCTGTCTTGGAAGAAGTACAGCCAGAATGCTCCTTAGAAGCAAGGATGGCGAGACTCCATCTCCCATACTTTTGACACGTGATCAGGAGAGACCAGTCCCTGGAGAAGGACCTCACGCTTGGTAAAGCAGAGGATCAGTAAAAAAGAGGAAGACCCTCGATGAGATGGATTGACACAGTGGCTGCAACAATGGGCTCAAGTGTAACAACATTGTGTGCATAGCACAGGACTGGTCAGTGTTTCATTCTGCTGTACACAGGGTCGTTACGAGTCGGAGCTGACTCGACAGCACCAAACAACAACAACGTGCCATACGCCTCATTTGGCAAAAATATGCAACGTTGATTGATAAAATGAAAGAAGTAGTCAAGATGAAAACCATAAATTGGTTTGAGGGGCATTAACTTGTTCTATGCTCACAATAACAGACGCAAAGGGCAATGTTTTCTACTACCACCTCTTCTATGTAGAACTCAGCTCTCTAGCAACCTCATCATCAAGCTCTGATAACAGACAGAGCCAAGCAAATTAAAAGGGCCTCTGAAGAGAAAATAGATAAGTCTTAAGTTCCAAGCACTAAAGTTCACAGGCTTTACACATCAGAGTCTCCCTTCAACCTTCACTCAGCCCAGGGGTCAGACTAGAGTGAAGCTAGTGACACCACTGGGGCACAACATTTAAGGAGGCACTCACTGTCGGGGGCCGGCCCTGCACTTGCACAACCCTGTGAGATAGTGCCTCTTTAAATGTTGGCCCTAGGCACCTCTCTGGTTTCACCTTAGCCCTGTCCCTGTCAAGCCAAAATAACGACCAGGCCTGGAGTAGATAGGAAACAAGAAAGGAGAGAGAGGGCGGTGGGCAGCTTCAGATAGTGACTGACAAGAGTAACAAAAGAAGACAACAGTCTTCTAGCAAGGGCTGAAACAGGCAAAAAATAAAAAATAAAAATATTATTTTTTTTGCTATGACAAATTGGACAAAATTCAAAATACAAGTCACTAAGAGCCCATTTAACCTAAGAACAAACCATTTCAGGTCTCAGGATATCATGTGGCACAATAACATAACGGTTCTAACTGAAGACAAAGTTAAATTATGTTGACTGTATTTTGCTTACAAAAGCAAGGAATAACATACGGCATTTGAGAGACATTTCCATTCAGACTGATTGCAATAATAAGGTTCAGTGGCTAAAGAACTAAGTTAACCCTTAGCTGTCTGGAAAATCCAGCTATTCAGAATGATTCAATCCATTGAATCCATATTTGCTGACTGTGGCCAAATACTGGCAGGGCCTATGCTCTGTTATATGACTAGATAGTGTCTAATTGTGCAGCCATTATATACATGTTGGATAACTCATTACTCAGCTCAATGGAATCTCCCTGAAGTCACAGAATTTTTTCCCCCTCTCCTAGTCTATTTGTTCTTACGTTCTTCTAATAATGCAAGCTTTCAATGCAAGATGCCACTCCACATAGGAAGAGAATTAAAATATGGTCATTATTACTTAGCAATAAGTCGCATCTCGCTGTTAACAAGGATGAAAACAAGATTTTTTGCTAAGATCTGATCACTCCTCTTATCGCTATCATGTTTTGAATTAGGAAATTCGGGTAAATTTAAATTTCAATTAGATGGGGGTGGTGGTGCAGGAAAAGCGTTACTCAAATTGAAGGAGATTAAAGACTTCCCCCAGGCCAAAGGGAAATTATTGCAAAAGTGATTTTCATTGCGGGCCCCATTAGTCGTGCCTTTCCTGGGGTCTGCTCCTGAGCTGAACTGCAATCCCCTCACTCTTCTCTGTGGTTATAGGATAAGTCTCCTAAAGGTCTTGCCCCAAGCCTGGCTGGGCCTCACACTGGGTGACTTTTTAAAAATAGAGGAAGGAGAGGCCTGATGCCAGGTGGGGGTCATAAAAATAAAATTCCACAGCAGTTAACGCAGCAGCCCTTGAATCTCTCACTGCATCCATATGTGGTCAGGGAGAGTTCTTACGGTTATTGAAGAAAAATTCAGGCCCCAGGGAGACCCCACCTGCCAGATCCCCATGGTGAGAAGAGAAATTTGAATGTCCCACAAACGCAGCCTTGTAACCCTTGGTGGGGGATATAGTTACATGTACAACTGTGTTTTGGTCTCAGTGAGAAAAACCAGGCCCCACATTGGGACAGTGAAGAAACAACCATCATCCTTGCTCGTTTGAAAGCAGAGACCCACCAGTTGGTGAAGAAACAACCATCATCCTTGCCCATTCGAAAGCAGAGACCCACTAGTTGGACATGACACATTTCAGTGGGACTGCAACAGAAGTCCTGGACTATAAAACCTGAAACAAAACCCATTGCTGTGGAGTCAATTCTAACCCATAGCGAACCTGCAGGGCAGAGGAGGACTGCCCCGCAGGGTTTCCAAGGCTGTAATCTTTATGAAAAAGCCCTGGTGCAGTGGTTAAGAGCTTGGCTGCTAACCAAAAAGTTGGCAGTTCGAATTCACCAGCTGCTCCTTGGAAATCCTATGGGGCAGTTCAGAATTGACTTGACGGCAATGAATTTGGTTTGGTTTAATATTTATGGAAGCAGATTGACACAGCTTTCTCCCTTGGAACTGCTGGTGGGTTCGAACTGTGGGCCTTTCAGTTAGCAGCTGAGCTCTCAATCACTGTGCCACCAGGGCTCTGAACGCATTTTAGAGAAAAAATTAGCACATGATTCGATGACTTCATCCCCCCATCTGATGGAATCCAGAACTTTAATCTTGAAATGCATATGAAAGCCAATAAATAATGTGCCCCATGGATGGGAACATCCTGAAATTAGGCTTGTTGCCTACACGTGGCTGTTCAAAACAAGCATATTCTTTGTAAGTTAAAATTGGCCTATCCACACAAAGCAAACTTGGTGCAAAAAGACAGTATCATCACCTCAATTTGTTGGGCCCTGTCCTTGTAAAGGTCCCTGGTAATGCAAATGGTTTGCTCTCAGCCATCAACCAAAAGGTTACCAGTTCAAATCCACCCTGTAGCACCACAGAACAAAGACCTGGCGATCTGCTTCCATAAGATTTACAGCCAAGAAAACCCTGTGGAGCGCAGCTCTACGCTGAAGCACATGGGGTTGCCCTGAGTCAAAATCGACACAATGGCAATGAGTTTGGTTTGATTTTTGGTTCTCATAAAAGGAGTCCCTGGATGGTACAAATGGTTACGTGCTTGGCTACTAACTGAAAGGTTGTCGGTTTGAACCCAACCAGACGTGCTTCAGAAGAAAGGCCTGAAGATCTACTTCCAAAAGGTCACAGCCTTGAAATCCCTAGGGAACGTGGTTCTCCTCTGCAGCACACGGGCTCGCCCTGAGCGGGAATCTACTCAAGATGGCCATGGGTTCGATATTTTTCGTTTGGTCCTTGTAAAAAGCTGTGGGGACAGAAGCCCTCTTCTCTCTGGTTATGAGGTAGCAAATTAAAGTCTTCTTTTTCACTGTTTCATCTTCCTTAACCACAATGCCTCAAATTTTAGGAAACTGCTCTTGAATAAAATAACTGCTAAAACCAAACCCACTGCCATCGAGTCAATTCTCACTCACAGTGACCCTACGGGACAGAGTGGAACTGCCCCATAGGGTTTCCAAGGAGCAGTGGTGGATTCAAACTACCGACTTTGATTAGCAGCTAGGCTCCTAACCACTGCACCACCAGAGTTTTCAAGTAACTGCTACTTCATGACTAAACTAACTCAGAAAAACTGTGATTCAGTAACTGCCTTTCTGTACATTTCCTGAGTTTCCCCAGGCTGCAATACTCTGTACAAACCAAGGATTCCACAAAAGACATCTGCTTCCATCAGAACTGACGTGAAATAAAAACAAAGATAGAGGTCATGGCCACCTTCCCTGAGGTACACATGAAATTAAAATTTTTCAACTCATTTCTGATTGCTTGCAGTTTAATCCTGTTTTTTTGTTTTGTTTTTTCTTTCTTTCTTTTTTTTTTTATCATCTAACATACCCAAGTACGTCTAGAGATGGAGTCTAGAATTACCACAAAAGTAATTGGCTGCCAGGAAGTATTTTGTGTCTCTTAATATAGGTTTCAAAGACTCATTAGGGAGGAGAGTGGATAAAAATAGTAATTATTAAAAATAATTAAAATTCCTTTCAGTGTAGCCACTGAAAAGCCTAAAAATAAAACTGAATTAAGATAATCATAAAAAATTTAAGCAAAAGTAACAAAAATGCTTTCTGGGGCTGTGAAAACAAGAGCAATAGCTTTCTCTCAAGACAACCTTCTCCCACGGCTCTCTAAACTTTAAAACAAGGATGTATTTGTTCATAAAAGTATCACAAAAACATTGTTTCATAGTCACTCAAGTGTTTAAAGGGCTCATTGATTTATTTTTTGTGCCGAAGGTTTTCGTTTTGTTTTTTTTTAAAGTGACTTCAGCCTAGATAGGCGATTCCCAGTGAATTGTGTGCTCAGGAGGAGCCTAAAATAAAGTGTGTAAATGTCATGTGTCATGGCCAAAGTAAAATGAACCATTGAAAGAATAAAGGATTATAAGGGTTTCACTTCTCCCTTTCCTGAAGGCCAGCCAGCAAACCTCACCTCTGCTTTAGATCATTTTCACCAATCTCTTACCCTGGCTGCACTGCTCTTGGAGGGGCCTGAGAACAAGTAGACTTCTTTGGCCTTATTGGAAGAAAAGTAAGAATACAACCTGTTTTCCCAAAGTTTTTTTTTAAAAATTTTTATAGTGGTATATTTAGGATGCTTGAGAGGAAAGAATTGGCCAGCCCTTTATTTATCTTCCTAACAGGTGCAGCATGGACAGTCATAAAAGCAGGCAACTGAAAAGAAGGATTCTGCCAAGTACTAAGCCTCTCTAGTGTGCTTTTGGCCTAGAGTATTCCTTTTCACGACAGATAGCCCAAACCTATCTCATAAATCTCCAGGACAGTGTCATAACATTTTATCAGAGAAAATACCTTGGTATTCATTCATATACCTTCTTCATTCTTCACCCAAATCCTCAACTTGGCCTAAGAACCACTTGAAGTTATGTGGAAAATAGTTTCCCTGGATAAAATACAACCCTCCACCCTCATCCCCAGTTCTTCTCCCTAGCTCCCTACAAATTATTATTATTTTTTTCCCAATTTGAGATAAAAGTAATATCAACACTCATGGAAGGAGCAGTCAAGAAATCAAATGATGTATTGCATTGGGCAAATCTGCAGCAAAAGACCTCTTTAGGGTGTTAAGAAGCAAAGATGTCACTTTGAGGACTAAGGCGTGCCTGACCAAAAAACAAAAAAAGAAGTCACTGCCATCAAGTCAATTTAGACTCATAGAGACCCTATAGGACAGAGTAGAGCTGCCTCATAGGGTTTTCAAGAAGCAGCTGGTATATTTGAGCTGCTGATCTTTTGGTTAGCAGCCAAGCTCTTAACCAACTGAGCCACCAGGGCTCTGACCCAAGCCATGGTATTTTCAATTGCCTTATATGCATATGAAAACTGAACAATGAATAAGGAAGACTGAAGAAAAACTCATATCTTTGAATTACGTTGTTGGTGAAGAATATTGAATATTCCATGGACTGCCAGAAGAACGAACAAATCTGTCTTGGGAGAAGTACAGTGAGAATGCTCCTTAGAAGCAAAAATAGCGAAGCTTCATCTCACATTCTTTGGACATATTACCAGGATGACCCAGTTCCTGGGGAAGGACATCATGCTTGGCTAAAGTAAAAGGTCAGTGAAAAAGAGGAAGACCCTCAACAAATGGTTTGACACAGTGGCTGCAACAATGGGTTCAAAAGTAGCAATGACTGTGAGAATGGCACAGTACTGGGCAGTGTTTCGTTCTATTGCACAGGAGTTGGAACCGACTCAGCGGTACCTAACAATAACATATATAAGTAAACTTTTCCAAAGGCAAATTTATTTTGGTATTTGAAATAGGCCATCTAGTCTCAGGCAAGTAAAAATTGAAGGTCGACAAGTGAATAGGAGAGAGAAGCTTCCCATCTCTGGGGCTCCTTTTCTGGTGATGACTAAGCCTTGAGCTATGCTTAGAAATAGGCAAGGGGTGATGAATACCGCTCTACATTCAGCTAGGCTTTGGGCTTAGCAGAAGTTTAAAAGATGTTAAAAGCTCCATGGTTCGGAAAGGGAAAAGATAGAAAAAGGGAAAACCCTCCATGGACTGAAAAAAAATTATTCTCCATTACTATGTTCCCAGAAATTTCTATTGAACAAGACCAAGAGAGAAGATAGATGCTGCATTTCAACACAGCAAAACAGTCTGTAGCAGCAACACCATGCTTTTGATTTTTTGAGGAGTCATCAGAATGACCCCTTGAAATTTCTGGTCATAACTGGACCTATGTTTTGCCATATGTTTGAGTTTTCAAGAAGAGAATTTTACAGGGAGACGAAACTACAGTGACTCTTCCACCCTTTCTTGAATGGCACATAGGCATCAGGAAGGAACTTTCGCCTTTTCCCTCAGTATAGTACATGAGGAAACCCTGGTGGCGTAGTGCTTAAGAGCTACAGCTGCTAACCAAAAGGTCAGTGCTCCTTGGAAACCCTATGGGGGCAGTTGTACTCCGTCCTATAGGGTCGCTATGAGTAGGAATTGACTCAACAGCAATGGGTTTGGTTTGGTTTTATGGTACATAAAATGGAACAGGTCCTGATATACCACGTAACAAAAAGTTAAATTCATGTTAAGGCCTCAACTTGGGTTTGGGAAGAAAAATTTTCTGGGTTCTGTGGAATCTAACAGTTAACCATGGTCTAAATATTTTTTTTTTTAAAGTATATTAAAGAACCAGGCTTTATGGCTTCAATCACCACCTACGGCAGAGATAAAATTCTGAGAAAAAAATTTTTTTATGGGGTTAAAAGCCCTTCATAGTAAATACTTTATTCCTAATACGTTGTTCTAACACATTATTAGAGATTCTATCCTAAAGAAAAACTATTGCAATTGTCTATTTTCATTTGACAAAAAAAAATTTTTCACAGGAAAAGATATCCTTATCTCAAATTATTTTTTTGACAGGCCCCACACAGTAGGACTCAGGGGCTATTGACTCTAAGGGTTTCCAATACAGAGGCTGTGTCATGTATAATCTCTGACACTCCAGTAACTAGCACGTAGTAGGAGTTCAATTAATAACTGATGAATAAATTAATGTATCATTTTTGGAGATCTCCACATATCTGAAGTTTCCTTCCATATCCTCTCTCATTATTTGATCAAAATAACAATTTTACTAGCCTCAGGTCCTGCATGAATCTAAAACATAAGATAGGCCTTTTATCTGGAACTGACAATATAAACAATATAGTTCTCCAGTAAATACACGTCTGATGAAGGTGAAGAGGAGGGCAATGGAAGTGGCTGCTTCTTAAAAACAATACTTTCTGTCTCCAAAAGAGGTCACCAGGCCACCCAGAATATGTTCAAAGGTCTAAATAAGGACCGTCAGCTAATTACTTCCATTAGCCTTCCTCCTTGATGTTCAAACTTACACCTGTCCTTCCTTCTTCCTCCTCCTTAGAAGGGCCAACTCTCCCAAGACCCCAATGAATCTCCCAGAACTAGGCTCGTGTAGGTTGGGAGGGAGTAGAGCAAAATGTTCTTTGCACCTTCAGGTGCTGAAAACTCAACCTCTTTTGAAAAGTTACCAGGTCCTCCTGGGTCCTAGGAGGGCCACACCAGACCATCAAGATTCACAGCAAATGATTATGTCTTTCCTGGCATGGTTTTCCCAGCTGAGGAAGAGCGCTAAGAAGAGCTGCTAGAGCTAGGTGAACCCGTTTGTGGGGAGGGTTTCTGCAGCTAGTTTGAAATGTTTCTGAAGAATTAGTTTGGTGGCTTGTTTTTTACTTGGGGCTGTCTTCGAGAGGGATGTTTACATGGACCAAAACCAACACCAGTGACAATGAAATCACGGTTAGGAGAAGGTGCAAGGACTAGACGAATTCATGAATTACCATAGTCCTTAGGATTCTGATGTGCACAATATTAAAATGCAGTGATTTCACCAGGACAACGCTTTGAGGTACAGATCTTTTAAGAATCAGTTATGTTGGTAAGGAAACAAACAAACAAAATGCCTGTGTGTTCTAAAGGATTTTAAATATATCTGTCATTTTCTTTTTACTCCACTCCAAATTTAAACTAATCAAAGAATCTATGGGCACAAAATTAATGTCCTTGCTGAAGGGACTCTTACATATTTTTATAGCAACAGTGTTTTTACAGCCAAAAAAAAGGATTGTGGAGACTTTGGTATCCATGCAGATTTATTAGGGGGAGAAAAGAAATATTTTCCTCCTTCTGGCTCTAAAATTTCACCCTCTCTGAAAGTAAAACGGATCAGATTGAGTGGTCAGACAAAAAATGTAAAACTTCCCAGCATCTAGCAATCAGAATAATTTAATTAGCTTTATAGGCTCTACAGCCTACTACCTTATTAATTAATTTTTCAGCATTGCTGGCAGTTTCAATTGGCCTTTAAAATAACAAACACAAATTTATCCCCCAAATTCAGGATAATTACAACAATATTCTGCTCTAGGCCAGGAAACATAGACTGTATTCCACTCAAGTAAGCTTTGAAGAGGCTAGTCAAGTGACAGATCAAATAAAAAGGACACTTAATACACACGTAAATCATTTGCATTACAAATAAGACCCTTTAGCAGGGGCTGGACTCGCTGCCTGATCAGCAGGATTAAGTCCCCATATTAATGCATGCATTTGGTGTGGTTATTTTGGGTGGAAGACTTCATCCATCAATGCCCTCCGCCACTAAGTAAAGCCAACCTGTAAACTGATCACCACAGCCTGTCAACACCAGTTACTTAATTACATAAAGAAAATGTATTTAAAAGGCTTTTGATAATTTGGTTAGTGTTTCGACTTTGGGTTCAATGTGCGGCATATGTTTCAGGGTACCTCAAAAACAATGGTTAAAAGGCATTTTTAAGAATTGAAGGCAAAATGGAAAAAAACTAAATGCTATTTTTATGCCTCCTGCTAATCTTTTTTTAATATTTTTTATAATCTTCTTTTTTTGGTTTTATTTGCAGAAATAAAAATATCCGGTATGCACTAATTAAAGCTAAAATGAATAAAATGGCATTGTTTTAAGACATTTCCATTAAAAACTAAACAAGGTACTGTACCATTCAACTATTCTGATTAGTAAATTTTAGCAATTATTAATTCTAACTTATCACTTAGTTATTATTAATAATGTTATTAATTGGTAATTTTAAAATATTGATCAAATCTTTTTCTCATAGAAAAATGAAACTTGTTTTTGGAAGAAATTTTTTTTGACTGAAGAGTGATTTTATGTTTTCACTTTAATTACTTATAAAAGTCTACACCTTATGGAATTATCTACATAAAACTAGTGAAAGAATACAATCTATCTGTGATATCCAGAGGTATTCTCTTTTACCAGGGTGTTTGATTTTCTTTCCGTGTAAGAAATCAATAATGTCATCCCTATGGAAGTTCCAAAACACTGATAAAAGCAACAAATACCTACATTTGTATATGGAAAAAATATATAATAAATCTGGAAATACTGTCATAACAATTCTTTTTTGAAATCCTGACCAAATCTGTTAACCATTTAAGAAAGCATTCCAAGTTCCCCAGCCCCCCTTCCCCCCGCCCATCTTGCAAATACAAGGTGAAAAATTTATGATTGAGCCTAGGAAAATATGCTTGGAGATGTAATCTCTTCACCACTGGCAATTAACATCTTTAAATTACACTTTAAGGATCCCTTGCAATTGAATGATAAAAGTATAACTTGATCATTATAGCCAATATTCCTTCATAAACTTTATCAGATAATTTTCAATTAGTTAAATTCTCGATGTCTTTTCCCTCTCTTCTTTTTATTCTAAAGTATCCTTTCCTTAAATCAAAGTGATTCTATTATTTTGCATGCTGTTTTAAAAATTGGATATCTGTTTTAAAAGAAATACCAAAATAAACACACTTTAATGAAAAGTATAAGGTTTATGAGTGAGTCTTACCCTCTTTCTTAGTGGGTTCTGGCATGACCACAGTAAAATGTTATTTTCCAAAGAGTTTTCTTGGCTCCAGGACTAGTTGACAGAAACCCCACGAGCAGTCAAGAGATGGGGGAGGTCAGCGTGACAAGCAGTTGGGGAGAAATCCTGAGCTTTTATACTGCCTCTGAATATCAATCATGTTGGCACCTCCCCTTCTTCAGCGCAAAGATGCTGGAACTTGACAGCTCTGAGGACCTTTCTCCCATCTGTTGTCTGCACTCTGCTCTCTCGCCTGCTGGAAGGAATCTCCTGCCCATCTCATGTGGTGAGGACACCTCTAGCTTTCTAAATTCAGCGCAGCCTCGTGCTCCTTCTTGCTCTTCTCTTTCTGTCTGACACATGCATGTGCCGGCTCAAGAGTGCAAAAATTTGGTGGGATAGTAGAAAATCAAATTAAAATCATAACACGCTGATGAACACGTATCTTAATTTGCACAACCATTAGAAAGAACAATCTCTCTGTATTCAGATGGTAATTTTTATGCTCCATTAGTTTTCATCTTTACCAGTTCTTAATTACTGGATGTTAAAAAAAAAAAATTGTATTTTTATTAATAGGTCAAGTGCCAAGTCAAATTTCCATTGAATATCTTGTCTTATTTTCTCCTCCAAGCATAGCAAAATTTCCTGTTAAGGAATACTTATCATTTGCCTTTTTTCAAGAAACTTTCTTTTAAAAAAGCACAGGGCAAAAAAGGGAATGAAGTACTGATACATACTACAAACATGGATGAACCTCGAAAGTATTGTGGTAAATGAAAGAAGCCAGACACAAAAGGCCACATAATGTAGGATTCTGTTTGTATGAAATGCCCAAAATGAGCAAATCCGTAGAGACAGAAAGCAAATTAGTGGTTGCCAGGTGGTGGGAGGAGGTGGAATGGGGAGGGATCACTAATAGGTTGTTGCTGTTAGCTCCTTGAGTCGCCCCTGACTGACGGCGACCCTGTATGCAAGGGAACTAACTGCTGCCTTGCCCTGTGCCATCTCCATCATTGGTTGTGGATCGGACCACTGTGATCTACAGGATTTTCATTGGCTGATTTTTGCAAGTAGATTGCCAGGCCTTTCTTCCTAGCCCATCTTAATATCAAAGATCCACTGAAACCTGTTCAGCGTCACAGCAACACGAAAGGCTTCACGGACAGAGGAGTGGTGGCTGCACTTGTGGCGCATCGGCTGGGAATCAAACCTGGTTCTCCCACAGCGAAGGCTACAATTCTACCATTGAACCAACACTGCCTCTCTAATGGATACAGGGTTTCTTTTGGGAGAGATGAAAATGTTCTGGAATTATAGAGTGGTGGGTGAGGGTTGCACAACTTTGTGAATATGCTAAAAACCACTGAATTGTGCACTTAAAAAAAATATGCAGGATGGCAAAGAAAGTCAGATGGACCAGGAGCTATTGTTTTGTTTTCAGGTGACACACTAACACACATATCTAATTTATGATATTGGTAGAATGTATCGATTTGGCCACTTTCTCTCAAAAACCTCATGGAACTGTTAGAGAAATATGAGCTACAAAGTGTCAAACTAAAAAAAGATACCTTTCTTCATTCACATGCATAGGATTTCAGAGACTAAGACTGAAATTAGTTTATATATAAAGACAACTTCTTGGCATGCCTTCATTGGTGGGTATTTTCGAGATTTGTTTCAAGACACTTTGATTGATTTGTACTGAACCAGCCACACTGTCTCATTTAATTTCTCCTGTGGCTAAGAGCACAGCTGGTCAGACTTAGCATTACCAAACTCTGTGCCAAGCTAACTTTTCATATAGGGATGGAAACTCAACTTGGAACTCAATAGCATCACGCTTCAGCTATGTGTACGCGTGGGGGTGGGGGGAGCGGTCAAGAAGGTCAGTGAACATCTTCTCTAAAGAAAGCTCTTTCTCAACCACATAATGCTACTGAGCACGTCCTTTCGCTTTCTTAAATATTTTTTTGCCCTTAGAGGCTATCTTAGCTTTTTTTTTTTTTAGTACTGTTGTAACAGAAATACCACAAGTGGGTGGCTTTAATGAACAGAAATGTATTTTCTTACAGTTTAGGAGGCTTAGAAACCTGAATCCAGGGCCCCGGCTCTAGGGCGAGGCTCTCTGTTAACTCTGGTGGAAAATCCTTGCCTCAGCTTCTCTACCCTTGGTTCCTTAGTTCCTTGGCTATCTCCATGTGGTGTCTACCTTTCCCCCATTTGTGCCTCATCTGCTCTTTTTTTGTTGTTGTTGGGGTGAGATGGTATCTCATTATAGTTGCGTTTTTATTTATTATTTATTTATTGTACTTTAGATGAAGGTTTACAGAACTAGTTTCTCATTAAACAGTACACATATTGTATTATGACATTGGCTAACAACCCCATGACATGTCAACACTCTCCCTTCTTGATAATCTGCTATTTTTATAGCTCAAAAGTAAGTTTACGATATACCTATATGTGACCTCATTTACATAATAAAGAAAACCCTATTCCCAAATGGGTTTACAGCCACAGGAATAGGGGCTAGGATTCCAACACATTTTGGGGGGAGGGTCACACAATTCAATTCATGAAAAAAACACTTAGCTAAATGTCAGTCAGAAAACAGCACATCCTGTAACAAAGTAAGATGTGGCATGAAAAAAAAAGTAACTTTCCTGAACCTGAGACCAGAGTGTCCATTAACAGATGAAACAAATTAAAGAACCTAAAACATGAAGTCAGACCCTTGGCTTCTATTTGTGGCCCTATCATTACCTAGTTGTATTACCCTGAGAAAGTCAGGTGGTCTTTCTGGGCCTCAGATTCCTCTTTTGTAAAAAACCAAAAAAAAAAAAGAGGCCCCTTCTAGGTTGAACATTGTGATTCTACACAGAGGTCCTCAAAAAAGGATCTTTTGTTTTTCAGCATCCCCAGGACACTCAACACCACATACAAAATGGACGTAAGAGCCGAGTATCATATGGCAAAAGAACGTTTAGAGTGATGGGCAGATTTCACACATGCCACAAAGGAGGTGCCGTGCCATCACTGGCTTCTGACACATTGCAGAAACCCTGTTGGGTTTTTAATCCACTGATCATTTTACTGAAGTGCACATGTGCCAGGAAATACTGCAACCCATGGAGAAAATATTTTATGACCTTGGGAACATTTAGGTCATAAAGGACTTGATTTTAAATGACAAAATGTAATGAAAGGAATTGGAAGTGTGGATAAATTCTAAGATAAAGAGTTGTAGAGTGTACCAGGTGGCTGAGGTAAAATTTTAACTTACAATAATAAGTCTATGTGTAGTTTTCTCAGAACTGTACAGTTTTGGAAACACAAAGCTTTCTTTCAGATGTTATAGATCTATTTCAAACGTAAGTGGCTTCCTTTTCTTCCATCCCTCTCTCAGGAAGGGGAGGGGAAACGGTCAACGGGATTATTTTTAATAAAAAAATTTTTTGTGTGGCAAAATACTTTATTGGATTTTTCCTTTTGTATTATGTAGGATGACGGTTGGCTGCATATAAGACAAAATCACAAAATAACAACAGTCGAATCAAGATAGGAGTATTTCTCTCTCACGTACAGCAAGTCCAGAGGCACGTAGTCTAACGTCATTATGGCGGGTCCGGGAATCCAGGGTCCTTCTTTTTTCCTCTCTACCATTCTCCAGGTAACTTCATGGACTAAAACAGCTGCTAGTGTTTTAGTCATTAAATTCACGTTTCAGGCAGCAGAAAAGATCAAAGAAGGACTCACCTTCTCTCTTTTAAAGACCCTTCTTGAAAGTGTCACACAGCACGTCTAATATATCCTCCTAGGAAGAACTTGGTTACATGGACATATCCAGCTACAAACAAAACTGGGATAGGTAGTCTTTCAGTTTCACTGACAGTTCGCTCAGATAAAAACTGAGGTTTTGTTACGGAGGAGAAATGGGAAGAATGGATGTTGGATAGGCAATTACCAATCTCTGGAACACCTTTCAAAATAAAAGCAATAATGATTCCTGCATCAGCCGAAGACTGCAGAGAAGTATAATTAGCACGCCAACAATCTCACCCTGTTTCCAAGGTATGAATTAGGGTCTAACTTTTCTCTATGCATGTACAAACACACACAAACTTATATATTCACTTTGTCTACTTTTTATGAAATGGCATCATATTATTTACATGACTCTTCAACATGCTGTTTTCATTTAATCTGTCACAGACATCCCTCCATATTAATACATATCGTCCTAACTAAGTCTTTTTAATAGCTGAATATCATGCCATAATTTCTTACCTACTTCCCTTCTGATGGCTATTCAGATTGTCTCCTGTGCCTCACCACAATGAGAAATACTGCAATAAACATCACATACTATTTTTTTTTTTTACTATAACTTTATATATCGGTATTTTTAAAATATACCATACCACACTGTTTTGATTACTGTAACTTTGTACTAAGTTTTGAAATTGGGAAGTGTGAGTCCTCCTATTTTGTTCTTCCTTTTCAAGATTGTTTTAGCTACTCTAGGTTCCTTGAAATTCCATATGAATTTTAGGACAGGTTTTTCTTTTCTGCAGAAAAAGGCCACTGGAGTTTTGATAGAAATTACACTGGGTAGTAGTATTGCCATCTTAACCATACTAAATCTTCCAATCCGTGAATATGGGATGTCTTTCTATTTATTTAGGTCTTTTAAAAATTTCTTTCAGCAATCTTTTATACAAATCTTTTACTTCACTGTTTTAAGTTTATTCCTAGGCATGTTATTCTTCTGTATGGTATTGTAAATGGAATTGTTTTCTTAATTTCACTTTCGGATTGTTCATTGCTGGTGTATAAGAAACACAACTGATTTTAGTGTGTTGAACTTGTACCCTGCAACTTTGTTGAATTCATTTATTAGCCCTTGTAGCTTTGTGTAGACTCTTTGGGATTTGCCATATACAACTGAGAATCATGACCCAGTCAAGCTGACATGTAACCTTAAATATCACAGCCAGCGTTGCTCTCACCTCACACCAAGGTGATGGTTACCGCCTGACAGAGGTCATTAATATGCAAAATAGTCAGGTAGTAGATTTTTTGCTATTGTCATAAGTATGAAGTGTCAGATAATGAGATAATCAGTGAGGAGTAGATGTATAAGCTCGTGCCATCTGCAAGTGAGATAGTTTTGCTTTATCCTTTCCAATTTGCATGCCTTTGTTTCTTTTTCCTTGCCTAATTCTCCAGCTAGAATGTCCAGTATGATGTTGAATAGCTGTGGTGCAAGTGGGCTTCCTTGTCTCATTCCTGATACTAAGGTGAAAGCTTTCAGTCTTCCACCATTGAGTAGGATGTTAGCTGTGGGTTTCTCATAAAGGTGCTTTATCATGTTGAGGAAGTTTCCTTCTATTCCTAGTTTTCTGAGTATTTTTATCATGAAAGAGTATAGGATTTTGTCAAATGCTTTATCTATGTGTAGTGAGATCACTGATATGATTCCTGTGTATTCCGTCCGGTGAGGTCCACCTATATAGTCGCTGTTTATGTTGTTGGAAAAAGGTATTTGCAATGAAAAAGTCACTGGTCATGCAAAATTCTATCATGCGATCTCTGGCATCGTTTCTATCACGAGGCCATATTTTCCAACTATCAATCCTTTGTTTCCAACTTTTGCATTCCAATCACCAGTAATTATCAATGTATCCCGACAATGTTAGATCAACTCCAGACTGCAGAAGTTGGTAAAAATCTTCAATTTCTTCATCTTTGGCCTTAGTGGTTGGTGCGTAAATTTGAATAATAGTCGTATTAACTGGTTTGCCTTGTAGGCATATAGATATTATCGTATCACTGACAGCATTGTACTTCAGGATATATCTTGAAATATTCTTTTTGACAATGAATGTAACGCCATTCTTCTTCAATTTGTCATTCCCAGCTTAGTATACCATATGATTGTCTGATTCGAAATGGTCGAATACAGTCCATTTCAGCTCACTAATGCCTAGGATATCAATGTTTATGTGTTTCATTTCATTTTTGATGATTTCCAATTCTCCTAAATTCATACTTTGTATATTCCACGTTCCGGTTATTAATGGCTCTTTGCAGCTGCTTCTTCTCGTTTTGAGTCATTCAACATCAGCAAATGAAGGTCCTGAAAGCTTGACTCCATCCATGTCATTAAGGCTGACTCTACTTTGAGGAGACAGCTCTTCCCCAGTCATATTTTGAGTGCCTTCCAACATGAGGGGCTCATCTTCTGGCACTGTACCAGACAATGTTCCACTGCTATTCACAGGATTTTCACTGGTTAGTGTTTTTTTCCAGAAGTAGATATGCAAGTTCAAGTTGAAGCTGAAAAAATTTGAACAAGTCCACAAGAGCCAAAGTACAACCTTGAGTATATCCCACCTGAATTTAGAGACCATCTTAGGAATAGATTTTATGCACTGAACACTGATGACTGAAGAGCAGACGAGTTGTAGAGTGACATCAAGGACATCATAGATGAAGTAAGCAAAAAAAAAAAAAGCAAAAGGTCATTAAAAAGACAGGAAAGAAAGAAAAGACCAAAATGGATGTTAGAAGAGACTCTGAAACTTGCTCTTCAATGTAAAGTAGTTAAAGTGAATAGAAGAAATGACGAAGTGAAAGAGCTGAACAGAAGATTTCAAAGGGCTGCTTGAGAAGACAAAGTATTATAATGATATGTCCAAAGACTTGAAGTTAGAAAACCAAAAGGAAAGAGCATGTTCAGCATTTCTTAACTTAAAGAACTAAAGAAAAAACTCAAACCTCAAGTTGCAATATTGAAGAATTTTACAAGGAAAATATTAAAAGAGGCAGGAAGCATGAAAAGGAATACACACAGTCACTATACCAAAAAGAATTGGTCGATGTTCAGCCATTTCAGGAGGTAGCATATGATCAAGAACTGATGGTACTGATGGAAGAAGTCCAAGCCGCACTGAGGACACTGGAGAAAAATAAGGCTCCAGGAATTGACAGAATAAGAAACTGAGATGTTTCAACAAACGGGCACAGCACTGGAAGTGCTCTCGCACAGATGACAAGAAATCTGGAAGACAGTTACCTGGCCAACCGGCTGGAAGAGATGTATATTTATGCCTATTTCAAAGAAAGGTGATTCAACCCAATGCAGAAATTATCGAACAATATCATTTATATCGCACACAAGTAAAATTTTGCTGAAGATCATTCAAAAGCTGTTGCAGCACTACATCAACAGGGAACTGCCAGAAATTCAAGCCAGATTCAGAAGAGGACATAGAATGAGGGATATCAGTGCTGATGTCGGATGGATCATGGCTGAAAGCAGAAAATGCCAGAAAGATGTTTACCTGTGTTTTATTTACTATGCAAAGACATTCAACTGTATGGATCCTAACAAATTATGGATAACATCGCAAAGAATGGAAATTCCAGAACACTTACTTGTGCCCATGAGGAACCTGTACATAGATCAAGAGGCAGTTGTTCAAACAGAACAAGAGAATGCTGCCTGGTTTAAAGCCAGGAAAGGTGTGCTTCACGATTGTAACCTTTCACCATATTTATTCAATCTGTATGCTGAGCAAATAATCCAAGAGTCTGGATTATGTGAAGAAGAACGGGGCACCAGGATTGGAGGAAGACTCATTAACAACCTTTGATACACACATGACACAACCTTGCTTGCTGAAAGTGAAGAGGACTTGAAGGACTTACTGATGAAGATCAAAGACCAGAGCCTTCAGCATGGATTACACCTCAACAAAAAGAAAACAAAAATCCTCATGACTGGACCAATAAGCAACATCATGGTAAATGGAGAAAAGATTGAAATTTTACTTGATCCACAATCAATGCCCACAGAAGCAGCAGTCAAGAAATCAGACAACACATGGCATTGGGCAAATCTGCTGTAAAAGATCTCTTTAACGTGTTTTTTTTAAAAAAAAAAACAAAAAACACACATACATACTTTGGAGGTGTTATCAGGAGGGATCAGTCCCTGGAGAAGGACATCACATTTGGTAAAGCAGAGGGTCAGTGAAAAAGAGGAAGAAGCTCAATGAGATGGATTGACACAGTGGCTGCAATATCAGGTTCAAGCGTAACAGTGATTGTGAGGATGGCGCAGGCCAGAGAAGCATTTCATTCCATTGTACTTAGGGTCACTATGAGTTGGAACCGACTCTGGGCACCTACCAACAACAGCAAGATCATCATGTGGTCTCCCCCCTTGTTCTATTACTGTGGTGTACCACATTGATTGATTTTCTTATTTGGGCTTCCTAGCATTCCAGGAATGAGTACCACTTTGTGTATGTCATAGTATGTGTATGTTTACTATGTTGTTGGATTCAGTTTACTAGTGTTTTTTTTTTAATTGCACTTTAGGTGAAAGCTTACGGCTCAAGTTAATACGTCATTCAAAAATTTATACACATGTCATTTTGTGACATTGGTTGCAATCCCCACAATGTGACAGCACACTCCCCTTTTCTACCCCAGCTTCTCTGTGTCCATTCGACCAGTTCCTGTCCTTTCTTGCCTTAACCTGCTTTTGGACAGAAGCTGCCCATTTGGTCTTACATGCTTGACTGAACTAAGAAGCACGTTCCTCGTGCATATTATTTTTTCTTTCAGTCTTGTCTAATCTTTGTCTGAAGAGCAGGCTTTTCAGTTCTGGGTTAACAGAGCGTCTGGGGGCCATAGTTTCAGGGGTTCCTCCAGTCTCTGTCAGGCCATTAAGTCTGGTCTTTTTCTGTGAATTTGAATTCTGTTCTACATTTTTCTCCTGCTCTGTCAGGGTGGTCACTGATGGTAGCCGGGCACCATCCAGGTCTTCTGGCCTCAAGCTGGTGAAGCCTCTGGTTCATTTGGTCCCTTAGTCTTTTGGGCTGGTATTTTCCCTATTTTGTTCACATACCTTCCCCCAAATTTTTGGATAATGCTTACACATTTTCAAATTGATATTTAAAATTTTCTATTATAGGTTTAAATAGTCATAAAGAATATAATTTCTAGCATTCTATAAAAACTTGACATTAAATAAAAATAAAACTAACCTCACTTTTTTAAATGTCCCTGGTAGAATAGAAATGCCGTAGTGTTCTGATACTCATTTTACTATATTGAAGACGTATGAACAAGTCCCTTAACCATTGGAAATTTAATGTTATTCCCTTCTGTCCTTGCATAAATATTTTTATTCCACTTACCTCACAGGATTATATCCCCCACTTGACACAATTTTATGCCTTAAAAGTTTTTTTTTTCACCTTATATTTCAGAGCTCAGCCTCAAAATCAGAAAAAAAGGCTTTAAGCAAAAAACAGTTATGAGAAAAAAAAAGACATTATGTATTGATAAAAAGGTCAATTTATCAAAAAGATAAAACAACTGTATATATAGCTGCACCAGAAAACAACAACAAAAAACCCAAACCTGTTCTTGTTGAGTGAATTCCAACTCATAGTGACCCTACAGGACAGAGCAGAACTGCCCCATAGTTTCCAAGGAGCACCTGGTGGGTTCGAACTGCCAACCATTCAGTTAGCAGCCGTAGCACTTAACCACTACACCACCAGACATACCAGCCACTCCACACAAGAAAGATGTGACAGTCTGCTTCTGTAGAGATTCACAGTGTTGGAAACCCTATCGGGCAGCTCTACTCTGTCCTACAGGGTTGCTATGAGTCCGAATCGATTCTATGGTGATGGGTTTGGTTTTTTGGGTTTGAAATGACTGGTGAGGAGCCCTGGTGGCAATGGTTAAGTGCTCGGCTGCTAACTGAAAGGTCAGCAGTTCAAACTCTCCAGGCTCTGTGGGGAGAAAAGATCTAGAGATCTGCTTCCTTAAAGACTACAGCCTGGGAAAGAAACCCTATGGGGCAGTTCTACTCTGTCATATGGGATCACTGTGAGTTAGAATTGACTGACAGCACACAACAACAACAACGACTAATGATGTTGAGCATCTTTCCATGTGTTTATTGGCTAATTGTATGTCTTCTTTGATGAAATGTGTAGTCACATTTTTTGCTGATTTTCACACTGTGTTGTTTGTCTTTTTGTTGTTGACTCGTGAAAGTTTTTTATATATTCTGGATATTAAGCCTTTATCTGATACGTGGTTCCCAAATATTTTCTCCCATTCTGTAGGTTGTCTCTTCACTTCGTTGATAAAGTCCTTTGATGTACAAAAGTTTTTAATTTTGATAAGGTTTAATTTATCTATTTTGTCTTTTGTGCTCACGCTTTTGGTGCCATATCTAAGAATTTATTGCCAAAAACTGGGCTGAGAAGCATGACCCCTATGTTTTGTTCTAAAAGTTTTATTTTTTTAGATCTTGCATTTAGGTCATGGATTTATTCTGAGTAAATTTTCATATATGGTGTGAGGTAGGCATCCGACTTCACTCTTTTGTATGTGGAGATCCAGTTGTCCCAGCATCGTTTATTGAAAAGACTAGTCTTTCCCCATCGAACGGACTTGGCATCCTTGTTGCAGATCAATTGACCATAGATGTATGGGTTTATTTCTGGACTCTTAATTCTATACCATTGGTCTATATGGCTATCCTTATACCAGTACCAGACTTATTGACCACTGTAGCTTTAAAGTATGTTTTGAAATTAGGAAGTGTTAGTCCTTCTTTGTTCGTCTTTTTCAAGATTGCATTGGCTATTTGGGGTCCCTGGAATCCCAATGAATTTGAGGATTGGCCTTCCATTTCGGCAAAGAAAGCTGTTGGAATTTTGACAGGGTTTGTGTTGAAACTACAGATGGTTTTAGGTAATGGCCTTCTGCTCTTTGTGTACATTCTCTTCGTTGGTGAGCTAATTCCCTTTCTCCGGCTCAACTATTACAATGTGAATGGCTCCCAGAACCCACCTCTGACCTTTATTCTGAGCTCCACTTCTGGACCTACAAGGTATATTGAATATTAAAAATTTAACCAGTTAGAGATAATAACAATTTCTAACATTGTTATATTTCCTTCCAATTTTTTTTCTATATAAATTTTGTGGAGAAGATTTTTAAGTCTTAACAAGATTGTGAAAAGCAGAGGTTTAGGATACAAAAAGCAATTAGTCAAAATACAAAAGAAAACTATTGATCATGTGGTCTAAAATTTGAAGCCTGACCCCACAGAATTATTACTGACATTCTTAGGTCTACCGATACTCCCTGCCATGAACTACCTCATTTTGTGTGAAATAAGAAGGAACAAGTTGTGAGGGCTTGGTGAATTAGTAAAATTTTAGCAGAGTTGTGCTAAGTAATGGCTAAGTGAATTTTGTTTCCTTCCTTCCTTCTCTCCGTCTTTCCCTTCCTTTTTTCTTTCTTTCAAGTTTGTTCTATATGCCCTTGCAGCTACGAAGACAGTAGCTGTTTCTACCCACAACATTAAAAATTGGTATTATGAGTAATTGATTTAGCGCTTCAGTGAATGGATAGTGGCAAACTTAAAGATACTTCCTAAAAGGTCAACAAACAAAAATCAAGGAGATGTGAAAGAGAAATTGGGGAAATGGTTCCATTTACAACAGCATAGTAATGGTTAAGATTGTGTGTCAACTTGGCTGGGCCATGATTCTCATTGTTTTGGCAGTCGTATAATGTTGTGATCACTTCCCTGTTGAGATTCCATATATGATCACCCCCAAGATGGGATCTGCTATGAGTGCTACTGCCGGGGGTGGGGCCTGTGGCAGCTCAGCACCCCCTCAGCCTTCATCTCTCTCTGTCCTCTGCTGCCTAGTCCTTCCTGCTGTCCTTGCCAGGGCTTTTGCTTGTTCTGGATCCTGCAGCTGGCTCCTATTCGTCTGATGTCTGGTTCTTGGGACTTGCGCTAGCAGTTTACCTGCAGTCTTGCCTGCCAATCTTGAGATTCATCAGTCTTCACATCCTGTGAACAACAGCCCTGCTCTCTGCTCTGCAGATCTTGGGTTCACCAGCCCCTGCAGCTATGTGAATCAGGAGATGCCTCTTTTCCCGCCCCACAGTCTTGGGATGTTACAGCCTCTAAAAACCTTAATATAAATTTCTCTCTCTCTACATTTATATGCTTTACTTGTTTTGCTTCTCTAGAGAACCAGCCTAAGACAAGCATCCAAGAGAAAAAAAGTACTTTGAAATAAATCTAACCAGGAATGTGAAGGACTTACATAATGAAAACAATAAAACATTGCTGAAAGAGGTTAAAGAAGACTTAAATAAATGGAAAGATGTTCCATGTTCATGTATTAGAAGACTTAATACTGTTGAGATGTTTATACTACCCAAAATGATCTGTAGATTCAATGCAATCTTGATCAAAATTCCAATGGCCTTCTTAATAATAGAAATAGAAAAACCAATCTTCAAGGGCAAGAGGCCCCAAATAGTTAAACTAATGTTGAAAGAGAAGAACAAAGTAGGAGGACCCACACGTCCTGATTTTAAAACATACTGTGGAGCTACAATAATCAAAACAGCCTGGCTCTGGTATAACAATCGACGCATAAACCAATAGAATGGAATTGAGAGTCCAGAAATAAACTCACACATCTATGCTCCACTGATTTTTTTTCTTAAATTTATTTTGTTATTGTTGTTGAGAACACAAACAGTAAAACATATATCAATTCAACAGTTTCTACATGTACAGTTTAGTGACATTGATTACTATTCTTTGAGTTGTGCCAACGACCTCACCCTCCTTTTCTGAGCTGTTTTTTCCTTGTTAACATAAACTCATTGCCCTCTAAGTTTCCTACGTAAACTTTCGAGTTGCTGTTGTCAGTTTGATCCCACATAGATAGTTCTTCAAGGAGCATAAGGCTCAAGGCAGATGTTTTTTACTAGTTAAACTAAACTATTGTTTCGTTTTAAGAGGACTTCAGGGAATATTTTTGGCTTAAAGTTTAAAGATTATCTCAGGGCAATAGTTTCAGGGGTTCATCCACCCTTCATGGCTCCAGAAAGTCTAAAGAACATGAGAATTTGAAATTCTGTTCTACATTTTCACCCTTTTGATCAGGATTCTTCTATAGAATCTTGGATCAAAATGCTCAGTAATGGCAGCCAGGTACCACCCAGTTCTTCTGGTCTCATGGCAAAGGGGGCAGTTGTTTACGTAGGCAATTAGCCACACATTCTATATCCTCCTCCTATTCATGACTCTCCTTCCTCTGTTTCTCCAGGTGAATAGAGACCAATTACTGTGTCTTAGATGGCTGACTGCAAACTTTTAAGACCTCAGGCACTACACAATGAAATAGAAGGTGGAACAGAAGCACTAAACATGTTACTCAGCCAGCTAACTGGGATGTCCCATGAAATCATGACCCTAAACTTTCAAACCAACCAAGTAATCAAATCCCATGAGGTGCTTGGTTGTACATAAGTAGCCACAGCAGCTACTTTATTTATTTATTTTGCCATTGTTGTAAACATATCTATCACACAACTTTTGCCAACTCAACTTTTTTTTTACAATTCAGCTTTTTACAGATGTACAACTTTTTAGAGGTGTTCAGTCCCTGGAGAAGGACATCATGTTTGGTAAAGTAGAGGGTCAATGAAAAAGAGGAAGACCCTCAATGAAAGGGATTGACATAGTGGCTGCAGCAACAGGCTCAAGCATGACAACGATTGTGAGCATGGTGCAGGACAGGGCAGTGTTTTATTCTATGGTATGTAGTGTCACTATGAGTCAGGACTGACTCGACGGCACCTAACAACAACAACACAACTTATTGACAGCAGTTATTATAATCGGCTGTACAACCCTACTCTTAATCAATGCAATTCTTCCATCACCGTTAACCCTCCTTTTCCTTCTCCTTCCCACACCTGATAACTTTGATCTCTATACATTTGCCTTGTCTTGTCTTTTTATATAAGTGAGCTTGTACAATATTTGTCCTTTTGTGATTGGTTTATTTCACTCAGCATAATGTCTTCAAGCTCCATACTGTAGCATGTATCAAGACTTCATTTCTCCTACTGAGTAGTATTCCATTGTCTGTATACACCATGTTTTGTTTACCCATTCGTTCTTTTTTAATTGTACTTTAGATGAAAATTTACAGAGAAATTAGTTTCTCATTAAGGAATTAGTACACATGTTGTTTTCTGACATTGGTTACTAACCCCACAACATGCCAATACTCTCCCCTTCTTCACTTTGGGTTCCCCATTGCCAACTTTCCTGTCCCCTTCTGCCTTCTTGTCTTTGTCCCTGGGCTGTTGTGCCCATTTATTCTCATTTTGTTTTATCGGCCTGTCTAATCTTTGGCTGAAGTGTGAATCTCAGGAGGTAATTCAGCACTGAGTTAAAACGGTGTCCAGGGGCCATACTCTCAGGGTTTTTCTAGTCTTTGTCAGACCAGAAAGTCTGGTCTTTTTTTGTGAGTTAGAATTTTGTTCTACATTTTTCACCAGCTCTGTCCTGGAAACTCTATTGTGACCCCTGTCAGAGCAGTCGGTGGTGGTAGCTGGGCACTATCTAGTTGTGCTGGACTCTAGCTGTGCTAGTGGAGGGTATGATAGTTGTGGTCCATTAGTCCTTTGGATTAACCTTTCCCTTATGCCTTTGGTTTTCTTCATTCTCCCTTGCTCCAAATGAGGTGGGACCAGTGGGGTATCTTAGATGGCCACTCACAAGCTTTTAAGATGCCAGATACTACTCACCAAACTAGGATGTGGAATATTTTCTTTATAAACTGTTATGTCAGTTGAGCTAGATGTTCCCTGAGATCAAGGTCCCCAGCCCTCAGCCCAATAATTCAGTCCCTCAGGGAGTTTGGATGTGTCTATGAAGCTTCTCTGATCTTACCTTGGTCAAGTTGTGCTGACTTCCCCAGTATTGTATACTGTCTTACCCTTCAACAAAGTTACCACTTATCTATTGTCTGGTTAGTGTTTTCCCTCTCCATCACTCCCCTCCCTAGTAACCATCAAAGATTGTTTCTTTCTGTGTATAAACCTTTCCACGAGTTTTTATAATAGTGGTCTCATATAGTATTTGTCCTTTTGTGATTGACATTTCACTTGGCATAATGCCCTCCAGATTCATTCATGTTGTGAGGTGTTTCACAGACTCATCATTGCTCTTTATGGTTGCATAGTATTCCACTGTGTGTATATACCATAGTTTATTTATCCATTCATCTGTTGATGGGCACTTAGGTTGTCTCCATATTTTTGCTATTGTGACTAACATGGCAATGAGCATGGTTGTGCATACGTCTATTCGTGTGAAGGCTCTTATTTCTCTAGGATATATTCTTAGGAGAGGGATTGCTGGGTCGTATGGGATTGCTGGGTTGTACGCAGCCTCTCCAACATTTGTTATTTTCTGTTTTTCTTATTCTTGCTAGTAATGTCAGGGTCAGATTGCATCTCATTGTAGTTTTGATCTATATTTCTCTAATGGCATTTCTCTAGTGACTGTGAGCATTTCCTCATGTGTCTCTTAGCTGCCTAAATGTCTTCTTTGGTGAAGTATGTATTCATATCCTTTGCCCATTTTTTAATTGGGTTATTTGTCTTTTTGTTGTAGAGGTGCTAGATTTTCCTGTAGATTTTAGAGATTAGACATTTGTCAGATTTGTCATAGCCAAAAATCTTTTCCTAGTCTATAGGTTCTCTTTTGGTAAAGTCTTTTGATGAGCATAAATGTTTAACTTTTAGAAGATCTCAGTTAATCCAATCCAGTGCCATCGAGTCAATTCCGACTCATAGCAACCCTACAGGACATGATATGTGAAGATCTCAGTTATCTAGCTTATTTACTGGCGTTTGTGTATTGTTTGTTATGGTTTGTATCCTACTTATGCCGTGTATTAGGGCCTCTAGTGTTGACCCTATTTTTTCTTCTATGATATTTATAGTTTTTGGTTTATATTTAGGTCTTTGGTCCCTTTTGAATTAGTTTTTGTGTATGGTGTGAGGTATAGGTCCTGTTTCATTTTTCTTACAGATGGACATCCAGTTTTGCCAGCACCATTTGTTAAAAAGTCTGTCTTTTCCCAATTTAATGGATTTTAGGGCTTTGTCGAAGATCAGGTGTACAGTCAACTGATTTTTGACAAAAGTGCTAAGTCTATTCGATGCAGAAAGGAGAGTTTCTTCAATAAACAGTGCTGGGAAACTTGGATTTCCACATGTGGAAAAATGAAACAGGAGCCATGCTTTACACCAAACACAAAGACAAATTAAAAATGGATTAAGGACCTAAATGTGCAAACTAAAACCATAAAATTTCTAGAAGAATAAATGGTGGCAATGCTGTCGGACCTACTTTTCAACAATGGATTATCTAATATAACAACAAAAGCACAAACAACAAAAGACAAAATAAATAAATGGGACCTCATAAAAATTTAAAACTTTTGTTCATCAAAAGATTTTACCAAAAAAGTGAAAAAACAAGCTACCACCTGGGAAAATATCTTTGGAAACCATATATCTGACAAGAATGTAATAACATATATATATATATACATATATAAAACTTCAACAATTTAACAGCAAAATGACAAATAATCCAATCATAAAATGGGAAAAGGACTTGAAAATAGACTTTCACCAAAAAGGACATTCAAATGGACACCAAACACATGAAAAGAAACTCAATGTCATTAGCCATGAGAGAGACGCAAATCAAAACCACAATGAGATACAATTTCACTCTCACTAGGATGGCTAAGGTTAAAAAAAAACTGAAAATAACAAATGTTGGTGATGATGTGCGCAAATTGAAATCCTTATCCATTGCTGATGGGAATGCAAAATGGTACAGCCATTGTAGAAAACAGTGCAGGGGGTTCTCAAAAAACTACACATACAACTATGATATGACCCAGCAATTCCACTCCTAGGTATATACGCAAAAGTATGAAAGCAGAGACTCAAACAGACTTGTATACCAATGTTCACTGCACTATTCACAATAGCCAAAAGGTGGAAACAACTTAAACGCTCATCAACAGATGAAAGGATAAACAAAACGTGGTACACACATGCAATGGAATACTACTCAGCTACTAGAAGAAATGAAGTCTTGACATATGCTACAATATGGATGAAGCTCAAAGACATGCTGAATGAAATAAGTCAATCACAAAAGGACAAATATTGTATAACCTCACTTATATAAAAAGACAAAAAAAGCAAATGTATAGAGACCAAAGTTTATTAGTGGTTACCAGGGGCAAGAGGGAGGAGGAAGGAGGGTTACCAGTGATGGAAATATCACACCGATTAAGGACAGGGTTGCACATTCCATATCTTCCTTCTATTCCTGATGCTCCTTCTTCCTCTGTTTTTCCAGGTGACAGGTGAATGGAGACCAATTGTTGTGCCTTGGATGGTGGCTTGCAAGATTTTAAGAAGGAACCAAATCACATGAGGTATTCAGTTGTACATAAGCAGCTTCAGCAGCTATTCCTTTTTTTTTTTCCTTGGTCGTGTTGTAAATATATCTATCACACAACCTTCGCCAATTCGACATCTTACAGGTGTACAACTTACTGGGAGCAATTACAATAATTGCCTCCTTTGCCATGAGACCAGAAGAACTGGATGGTGCTTGGCCACCGTTACTGAACACTTTGATCCAAGATTCTATAGAAGAATCCTGATCAAAAGGGGGGAAGTGCAGACAGAATTTCAAATTCTCAGGGACTCCAGACTTCCTGGAGCCATGGAGGTTGGATGAACCCCTGAAACTGTTGCCCTGAGATAATCTTTAAACCTTAAACCAAAAATATCCACTGAATTCTTCTTAAAACCAAATAGTTTAGCTTAACTAGTAAAAAATGTCTGCCTTGAGCATTATGCTCATTTAAAGCTATCTATGTGGGATCAAACTATCAAACTGATAACAGCAACTTGAAAGGTTAGATAGGAAACTTGGGGGACAGTGAGTTTATGTTAATGAGGGAGGAACAACTCAGAAAAGGATGGCGAAAGTGGTTGCACAACTCGAAAAATCTGATCAGTGTCACTGAATGGTACATGTAGAAACTGTTGAATTGGTGTGTGTTTTGCTGTGTATATTCTCAACAACAACAAAAAGATTGCTGTAGTGTTGCAACAAGGTTTTATTTTAAATTGCTCTATTAAAAAAAAAAAAGACACTTCCCAAATATTCCATGGAAATCCATTTCTAAAAACTTTCTTGCACAAAATGTTCTTAGGCTCACCGTTCTTGAAAATGAAAAAGATAGTTGCCCACCTTCTTGCCATTCCTTAGTGTGACTTTGAGATTTACCTCACACTAAGTACAAGTTCATACTGGAAGGCTTGCAGGCTATCAATAGAACTCTGCTCACCCGCCTTATTTTAATGCTAAAGCATGTTAAGCCCTCTAAGCCTTTCCTCATAAGACATACCCTTCATCTCCCAAATTAGTCCTGGTGCCTTTGCTGGATCCCTTCCAAGAGTGAGATGTTCTTTTAAGCTTCATGTCCTACCAAACACCATGCAGTAGACTACAAGTAGTGAGAGTTCCTTTGCCTTAAAATCTCCTTTAATTTATGGACCCTAACAAGTTTCAATCTCTGTATCTTCTACTCCTTGTTTATAGTGCTTATTGGAAAACACACAAAAACATTCTAATTCTGATGAATACAGATTGCATGTACAGTAAATTTGTTTTCAGTAAGAAACCAAAAACAAGACAAAATTAAAAAAAAAAATCAAAGCACAGTGTACCTGATCTTGACCCATGATTCTCCACCTGCAGGTCTTTGTTCCTACTGTTTCCTGCAGCTGGAGCATGTGTTCCCTGTCATCACGATGGGCCCACAGCTGATCCATTTTGGGATGAGCAATTCAGAGGTCATTTCCTCCCAAAAGCTCATCTGGTGTTCCAGCTGAAAATAATCTTTGACTTCTGTGAACACTTTGTATATACTCAATGAGTAGTGCGTATTGTCTACCTTCTATTGTCTTTATTTATGTGTATGTCTTATTATTTTATCTAGAGATCTCAGCCTGGCAGTCTGAGAGCTAAATCCAGTTTGCAAATGTGTTTTATTTGGTCCACCTACTCGTTTCATATAAAAAATGTGAACTTCTGGGTCCTCTTGAAAATACTGGGTCCAGGTAGAAAAAATAAATTGAGGTTCAGTAGGGGCCACCCCAGTTTGCTTCTTAGGCCACTTCACACATATGTGTTACCTTCCTAGCCCAGGTGGACATTTCAATTTGCAACACCTATGGGAAAATCTGCTGAAAAAGACCTCCTTAAAGTTCTAAAAAGCAAAGATGTCACTTTGATGGCTAAGGTGCACCTGACCTAAGCCATGACCTTTTCAATTACTTCTTATGCATGTGAAAGCTGGACAATAAAAAAGGCAGACAGAAGAATTGATGCATTCAAATTGTTGTTACGAGCTGTTGAGTTGGTTCTGACTCATAGCGACCCTATGTATCACAGAATGAAACACTGCCTAGTCCTACGCCATCCTCACAATCCTTGTTATGCTTGAGCCTGTTATTGCAGCCATTCTGTCAATCTATCTTATTGAAGGTCTTCCTCTTTTTCAATGACTCTCTACTTTAGCAAGCATAATGTCCTTCTCCGGGAACTGGTCCCTCCTGATAACATATCCAAAGCGCATGAGATGAAGTCTCGCCATCCTCACTTCTAATGAGCATTCTGGCTGTACTTCTTCCAAAGCCAAAAAACCAAACCCAGTGCTGTCAAGTCGATTCTGACTCATAGTGACCCTATAGGGCAGAGCAGAACTGCCCCATAGAGTTTCCAAGGAGCACCTGGCGGATTCAAACTGCCGACTCTTTGGTTAGCAGCTGTAGCACTTAACCACTACACCATCGGGGTTTCCTACTTCTTCCAAGACAGATTCAAATTGTGGTGTTAGTGAAAAATACTGAGCACACTGTGGGCTTCCAGAAGAACAAACAAATCGGTCTTACAAGAAATAAAACCAGAATGCTCCTTAGAGGCGAGGACGGTGAGAATTTGGCTTGCTTATTTTGGACACATTATCAGGAAAGACCAATCGCTAGAAAAAGACATTATTTCTGGCAAAGTAGAGGGTCAGCAAAAATGAGGGAAACCCTCAATGAGACAGACTGACACAATAGCTGCAACAATGGACTCAGGACATACCAACGATCATGAAGGTGGCACAGGACTGGGGAACGTTTCATTCTGTTATACATAAGGTGGTCATGAGTCAAAGGCGACCCGATGGCAACTAACAACAGCAAGAAGTCTAAACCCATAAAACCCATTGCCGCCAAGTTGATCCCAACTCATAGTGACCCTGTAGGACAGAGTAGAACTGCCCCATAGCGTTTCCAAGGAGCGCCTGATGGATTTGAACTGCCAACCTTTTGGTTAGCAGCCGTAGCACTTAACCACTACTCCATCAGGGTTTCCACAAGAAGCCTAGACTGTAGTATTCTTGAGACAGGATCTTGTCTTAAGCATCTTCATAGTCCATGGCTTGCTCAAGGCACTTAGTAATTTGCAGCTGAAAAAATAAAGGTCTACGAGTTGAAAGCCTTTTTTTTTTTTTTTTAATAGTGACTTTGAGATTATGTCATTAGGGCCTAAACAATTGCCCTCACTCCCCTATTCCAGCATAACCATGTTCAGAATCAATCAGTAAGTGACTAATTACCTTTTGCTATGTGTTGAAAGCTCGAAGATACAAAAGCAGGCATGTATGGACACTGGTCTTCCCTACAGGGGCCTGTTTAAGATAACAAGAAATAAGTACATTACATATTTCGTGAGTAAGATACCACTGTTATTTCAAGGCAGCATAGCAGAGTATTTAAGAAACGAGACTCTGGAGTCAGATAGACGTGGGTTTATATCCTGGCTCTGCCCTTAGGATCTTATGGTGTTGATAAATTATTTAACCTCTCTGAGCCTTAGTTTCCTTATTTTTTTGCTGGCCCTCTTCCAAGGCCTGGATGGGGGCAATAATCATTTTGCCCCAGAGATATGTGGGAAGATTAAAATGAGCTAACACATGTGACGTCTTCAGCACGGTGTCTGCACATAGTGAGTGTTCTACAAAAGGAAGGAGTTATTATTGGCAGCTTAATGATCCAGAATCATCTGTGGTACATACCAGCCCATCTAATCAGTATACAAATTTCACCAAGCCCTGTCTTCCATCCAGTCTGTATATCAGGCAGTTCGCTATACTCTGCAAAAAAAAAAAAAAAAAAAAAAAAAATGGCACTTTATACTCATGGTTTTCTCGGTGTGTCATTGCTGACTCTGTGTGGGTGTGACAGAAAAGATCCGTTTGTCACCAAAGCCCTTTTTGCACTGCAGACATGTAAAGGCCAGCCCTTGGTCTGCAGCTGCAGCTGCTATTTGCAGCACAGGGCCGCCTGCTATGAGACTCTGGCACTCAGATTTATTTTCTGCCCTGGGCTTTTGTTTGAAAAGAGCCTGGTCCTATCCACCTGCCCTGAAGGTTGCTGCTGTCTTCACAGTGCCAGGGTTTTGCCTCACTGGTTAAAGGTGTGCTTCCTCCCTCAGCTCCTTCCCAGAGAATTCAGGGAAAAAAATCATTATCATTTAGTGAGTGCATTCTGTGTCCAGGGCATCATGCTAAGCATTGTACATGTATCGTCTCATTTAATACTCATGAAACACTAGGAGATGGATACTGTTGTTATCCCCATTTTAAGATGGGAAAACTGAGGTATAAGGTGGTTAAATAATTTTCCAAAGCTCACGCAGCAAGAGATGGAGCCAGGGTTTGAAAGCAGGTATGTTTTACAGGATCCATTAAACTATACTCCCTCAAATAAATCTAGGAGAACATCTTTCCTTTGGGGGGCAGTGGTGGTTCAGCGGTAGGATTCTCACTCTGCACGTGGCAGACCTGGGCTCCACTCCTGGCCAGTGCATCCCATGCACAGCCACCACCCATCCGTCAGGCCTATCAGTGGAGGCTTGTGTGTTGCTATGCTGCTGAACAGGTTCCAGCAGAGCTTCCAGGCTAAGATGGACTAAGAAGAAAGGCCTGGGGATCTACCTCCAAAACTCAGTCCACCAAATCAGTGTATGGATCCCAAACAGAACGACCAGAACAAAATCCAAGACAATGTTAACACATTGTGGAAAATGGAACTATTGTCACTGAACAATTTTTGTAAAAGTTTTCAAATGGGAACATAATTTGCTGTGTAAACGCTCACCAAAAACACAATGAAATATCATTTAAAATAAGTTAAAAAGAAAACAACCCTATGGATCACAAAGGTTGGATCCACAACTGATGATGAAGATGGTGTGGGACAGGGCAGCAGTTCATTCCACTGAGCCTGGGGTGACCATGAGTCAGGGGTGAACCTATGGCAGCTAAAAAAAACATCTTTCCTTTGGAAACACATTTCTTCCCACCTGAGTTGCTTATTGCTCCCTTAGCATGATAAAAAAAAAAAAAAAAAAAAAAATTTTTTTTTTTTTTTTGCATGATAGAGGGGGTGAAAAAAGGATCTATCTCTAGGCCCGCTCTGACAGAAGATGGGTAGTGGCTGCCTGGAACAGTATTTTAAGGACTCTGAATCCCATTTGGGCTAAGTGATGAAGAATGAAGTGATCAATTAGCGAAGTCTGCAATTGCCCTTCTGAATACATATCTACTGATCGTGAAGGGGAACAACAACAACGACAACAAAAAACCAAGCCCATTGCTGTCGAGTTGATTCCAACTCATAGTGACCCTGTAGGACAGAGTAGAACTGCCTCACAGGGTTTCCAAGGAGCAGCTGGTGGACTCCAACTGCTGACCTTTTGGTTAGCAGCTGAGCTCTTGACCACTGCTCACAAATAAGGAACTCAGTATGGCAGTGGAGTATAGAGAAGAATTGCTTAGCATCTCTGGAGCTCCAAGACAACTCTGAACGAAATCTCTGGTTCTAAATAACCTAAATTAACTGGAAACGTATCTGTCTTGTGAGATGGCAAATTCCATTAGCTAGTAAAATAATTCTCTTTGTTAAATGAGTATTTTTTTTTTAAAACTCTAGGATTATTTAGAACTAAGTGTAGAAAGGTTTCAGAGAATCAAAACCACATTGTTCATTTTTTTGTATTAATATTTGGCCTTTGTACTTGTGCTATTTAAATTGGAGTTACAAGACTGTCCTTTTTACTTGTGATATTTAAGAGATAGGCCTATAACTCCAATTCAAAATGTGTAAGAGAGTAATCGATTTAGACTTGCAGTTTTATGTTGAAATTTCGCAAAGTTTATGGGCAATATTGGAACATCTCGAGAATTTTATCCTACACACACAAACAGACACACAGCAGTTATTTAAGTATTTAAGGTTTTATTTAATTTATAAAAGTATTTAAAAAGGAAACCAAATATATTAAATTTAGAAAATATAGCCTGTTACAGTGATATGCTGTTTTGGAAAGTTATTTTAATTAAGTTTGTAAAGGAAACCACATAATGATAATATGTTTTCTTAAAAGTAGTGCCTGAAGTTTACAGAGGGAAAAATATAATAATTAGATGTGTAAGCTGAATTTAAAAATTAAACAAAACTAGGTTTACAAATGTGTAATTATAATAAATCTAATGCCAATTGTTTTTTGCGAAGTCAACTTCTGAGTAATCTTTTCTCCATACAAAAACCCCAAGACACCCCAAACTTTCCATGCACAGTAAACATCTCTTACCTGTTACTTGATTTAATTACAGTGGTGCAAACGGCTAACTTGTTTGGTTGGTAACTGAAAGGTTGGAGGTTCAAGTCCACCCAGAGGTGCCTTGAAAGAAAAGCCTGGTGATCTACTTCCAAAAAATCAGCCACTGAAAACCCTATGAAGCACAGTTCTTCTTGACACTGTTGCTGAGCCCATCTTGCCATGTTTGGTTTCATGGTGACGCCATGAAACTATTCAAGAAGTCAGATAGTATGTCTTTCCTCAATTGAAGAAAAGTTTCCACCTGCATAGAAAACTTCTTAGAGTCAAAGTTGCATTAGTCCCACAGAGTGGCTGCTGTTTCTCCTGTCTTTCTTTTCATGACTAATAGCTCCACCATCAACCCAATTATCCAAGACAGAAGACTTGGCTACTCACTGGCCTCACCACCCTCTAATAGATTTTACTGAGTTTATTTCCACCATAATTCCATGGCCATTTGCTCTCTCAGGGGCAAGGGAAATCATCATAATTGCACATATAGACAAAGTCTCCTGTTACCTTCATATATCTTTGCTGATCTAGGACTTGCCTCTTGGAACATATTCCCAAGCATGTTTCCTAGTAGAGGACCTACAGAATCATGTCCTAAACACATCCTCCATAAAAGCCTAAACCTTAAATGACATTTTATTTTAAAATTCTACTGTTTGCCTGTCCCCCTGGGCCCTCCATATAGGACCTTAACCTTCTCCCATGAAGTCTGAATGTGTTCTAGAATTCCAATTAGGGAATTCTAAGTTTTCTCCAAGTTTTTCAAAGGGCAACTCAAGAAGACAGAGTAAAGCATTATAATAAAATGTGCAAAGAACTGGAGATAGAAAACCGGAAGGGAAGGACATTTCTCAAGCTAAAAGAGCTGAAGAGAAAATTCAAGCCTCAAGTTGCAATATTGAAGGATTCTACAGGGAGAATATTAAACTATGAAGGAAGCATCAAAAGAAGATGGAAGGAATACACAGAGTCACTGTATCAAAAAGAATTGGGTGATGTTCAGTCATATCAGGAGGTAGCATATGATGAAGAACCAATAGTGCTGAAAGAAGAGGTCCAAGCTTCACTGAAAAGGCACTGGCAAAAAACAAGTCTCCAGGAACTGAGGTTATGAGGAGGGACCAGTCCCTGGAGAAGGACATCATGCTTGGTAAAATGGAGGGTCAGCGAAAAAAAGGAAGACCCTCAATGAAATGGATTGACACAGTGGCTGCAGTAATGGACTCAAACACAGCAACGATTGTGAGGATGGCACAGAACCTGGCAGTGTTTCGTTTTATTGTACATAGGGTTGCGATGAATCAGAATCTACTGGATGGCACTGAACAACAACAGAAATTGGTGGAATACCAACTGAGATATTTCAACAAATGGATGCAGCGCTGGAAGCGCTCACTCGTCTATGCCAAGAAACTTGAAAGACAGCTACCTAGACAACTAACTGGAAGAGATCCATATTTGTACCCATTCCAAAGAAAGGAGATTCAACAGAATGCAAAAATTATCAAACGATATCATTAATACCACACAGAAGTAAAATTTTATTGAAGATTATTCAAAAAGCAGCTACAACAGTACATCCAAAGGGAACTGCCAGAAATTCAAACCAAATTCAGAAGAAGACATGGAATAAGGGATATCAATACTGATGTCAGATGGATCCTGGCTGAAAACAGAGAATACCAGAAAGATGCTTACCTGTGTTTTACTGGCTATGCAAAGGCATTCGGCTGTGTGAATCATAACAAATTGTGGATAACATTGTGAAGAATGGGAATTCCGGAACACTTAATTGTGCTCATGAGGAACCTGTACTTAGACCAAGAGGCAGTCATTTGAACAGAACAAGCGGATACTGCATGGTTTAAAGTCAGGAAAAGTGTGCAACAGGGTTGTATCCTTTCACCATATTTATTCGATCACTGTGCTGAGCAAATAATCTGAGAAGCTGGACTATACGAAGAAGAATGGGACACCAGGATTGGAGGAAGACTCATTAACAACCTGTGTGATGCAGATGACACAACCTTGCTTGCTGAAAGTGAAGAGGACTTGAAGCACCTACTGATGAAGATCAAAGACCACAGCCTTCAGTATGGATTGGCAGCACTTATGAAAGCTTACTGTGAGCCAGCAATTCTGCTGTTGCTATATACCAACGGAAACGTATTCATATGCTTATGATAAGACAAATAACAACATTACTCATAATAGCAAAAAAAAAAACAGGAAATAATCCAATTGTTCATCAATAGTTTAATGGATGAATTGTGGTATATGCAAACGAGGGAATACTAGATGGCAACGAGAATGACTGATACGGATAAATCTCACACACCTAATGAACAAAAGATGCCAAACACAGAAGACAGCATACTATGTGATTCCATCTTATGAAGTAAAAAGCCGGCAAAGCTAACCTATGCTATTAGAAGTGAGAGAGTAGTTACCTTGTTGGGGTGATGGGCAGACTAGTGACTGAAGCGGGCACAAATGTGCTTCTGAGGTGTTAATAATATTCTGTTTCTGGATCTAGATGCTGGTTACATCAGTGTTTACTGTTTGTGAAAGTTAATTAAACTATACACATGTAAAATATATACTTTTCTCTATGTGTAAACTATTGCCCTGATAAAATCTTTAAACCCTAAACCAAAAATATCCCCTTATGTCTTCTTTACTTGTGAGACCTGGAAAAGCAAGGCAGTCCCATCGAGTTCCAGCTCTCACTGGTTTCACTGTACTATTCTATTCTCTTATATCTAAACATTTTTGTAATAAAAATATGAAAACAGTAAAAAAAAAAAAAAAAAAAAGCTTCTTATCCATCGCATGCCCATTGTGACGGGAAAGAGAGGTTATCCTGAGGAAACAAAAACAAAATCACCTTTCTCTCCTTCCTCTTAGTGTGAAATCTTTGGAAAATAGTAATTTAGTAAAAGCCCCTTTAGCCAACATGATAAGATGATGGGTTAATCAAAGATATCTTCTAATTTCAAAAAGGATAAATAAACATTTTTAACATAAACTCTATAAGTGTACATTCAGCCACCAATCTTTGTGATGTAAGACTAAGTCCTTCTCTTTATTAGATATCCTGATTAAAGATCCTTGCTGTCTTTATTGAAGCCCTGGGGGTGCTGTGGTTAAGAGCTTGGCTGCTAACCAAGAGGTCGGCAGTTCAAATCCACCCGCGCCTCCTTGGAAACCCTACGGGGCAGTTCTACTCTGTCCACAGGGTCACCATGAGTCGGAATCGACTAGGCAGCAATGGGCGGGGCTGTCTTTACTACATAAATGGCATCCATGTGATTTCCAACATTTGTTTCTCAAAGGTAGAATATGAATCTTTCCAGACTTTAAGTCTACTACAGTTGTGTCACCACACCTAATTTGACTTTTTTTTAAATTAAATTTATTTATTCATTCAACTACTTTTTATAGAAACAATCCCCCACATCATATTTCATCTGTTTACTTAATACTTAATTAAATTCCAGGAACAAGTACAACTGGCATGAACAGGTTTGGGAACACACAAGACTCTTGGTAAGCCTGTAGCACAACTGGTAGGAGCAGAAAAAAGCCAGCGTAATTAACCGTATTCCAGGGCGCTAGGGCATCAGTCAGTATGTTTAGAGGGAGTGAAGAAAGGTAGCTAATTTTGCCAGTTGGTTAAGTGGAGGTGGCTAAAGATAGTTAAAATAGTAATATTATTGTTTCTTGAACCCCCACTGTGAGTCGGGCGCTATGCCGAGCATTATGCATACATTATTTCATTTCATCGTTATAGATATATTTTGCATACACTATTTTATTTCATCCTTATATTACCCATGAAAATTATCATCACCATTTCACAGATGAGAAAAACACATTTCAGAGAAATTGAGCAATTGAGCCAGGAAGTACAGCGGTCAGAATTTGAACCTGGGTTGTCTGTCTCCAAAGCCCACACCTTAACCACTATATTCAGTCAGTCATGAAAAGCTGGAAACAAAAAAAAAGTTGTGTCCCTGTTTCCTATACTAGGATAATTCTAGTTTATCAGAAATTTCCTCCACTTGAAAATCTCAGAGCATCATTGTTGTTGTTAGCTGCGCTGAGTCAGCCCCCACCTCATGATGGCCCATGCACTGTGGGATGAAACACTGACAGGTCCAGTGCCATCCCCGTGATCAGTTTCTGATTGGAGCGTTGTGATCCACAGGGTTTTCACTGGCTGATTTTCAGAAGCAAATCACCAGGCCTTTCTTCCTAGTCTGCCTTAGTCTGGAAGCTCTGCTGAAACCTGTTCAGCATCATAGCAACGCACAAGTCTCCAGTGACAGATGGGTGGTGAGTGTGCATGAGGTGCATCGGCCAGAACAGAACCCGGGTTCCCCATATGGGAGGTGAGAATTCTACCACGGAATCATCGCCGCCCGCTCTCAGAGTATCATCAAACTGCTGAATCAATTTGGATTCCTAGCAACCCTATATGACAAAGTAGAACTGCCCTATAGAGTACCCAAGGCTATAACCTTTACGGTATGGAAGCAGACTGCCACATCTTTCTCTCTTGGAGCGGCTGGTGGGTTGGTGCTGCCTTTCGGTTAACAGTAGAGCACTCAACCATTATGCCACCAGGGTTCCTGGAGTATCTTTCCAAAACCAAAAGCCCCATTGCTGTCGAGTCTCATATTCTGACTAATAGTGACCCTATAGGACAGACTAGAACTTCCCCACAGGGTTTCCAACTTTACAGGGAGCAGCTGGTGGGCTCCAACCACTGACCTTTTGGTCAGCAGGTGAGCGCTTAACCCCCGTGTCAGAGTATCATTACCAAACCAAAAAATCCAAACTCATTGAGATTCTGTAGATTCTGACTCATAGCAACCCTGTAGGACAGAGTAGGACTGCCCCATAGGGTTTCCAAAGAGCAGCTGGTGGATTTGAACTGGTTAGCCGTCAAACTCTCAACCATTGCACCACCTTAATAAATGGGAGGTAGGGCAATATACTGGAGAAAGCCAACAGTCCAGATTGATCCTCTCCTATGAAACTGTCTCTGAAAGAAGAAAAAGATAGTGACAAGGACCATAAATGGTAGCCATCACGCACGCTCAGAAAAAAAAATACTTTCTTTAAATCACAAGCTTTGTGGTATCTTTGGACCTCTACATAAATCAGACCCTCTTTACTTCCCAACTGTCTTGGTTATGTCATTAGCACAGTCCACCTGCCCGTTTCTGAGGAAGGGAGAAAAAAAAAAACAAAAACAAAATTTAACCAGATGCTTTTAAGTTTCACCCATAAAAAACCCATTGCCATCGAGTTGATTCCGACTCATAGCGACCCTACAGACAAGATAGAACTGCCCCATACTTAAGTTTCACAGGGAATATCAAATAGGAAATTTATTTTAGATTTTGACAGGTGGTTTGCTCCCCTGCTACACATTAGCATCTACTAGAGAACTTTAAAAAATACCCGTGCTGGAGCTTCACTGCCTTGCCCTGCTCCATTCTAATCTAATTCCATGGGGTGGGGCTCCAGCATCAGTATTTTTTTAATTCCCCCAGGTGATGGAAATGTGTAGCCAGGTCGTGAACCACAGGACTCAACAGTCAGACTTTGAAGGGCCCAGTGGCTGCAGTTGGTTGTTCTGGAAAAGGGACTCCTGCACGCATAGCTCACTTTTTGTTGCGTTGTTGTTAGCTGCCATTGGCTCCTGACTCATGGCAACCTCATGCACAACGCTGGACCGCTGTGATCCATAGAGTTTTCACTGGCTCATTTTCTGGAGGGAGATCATCGGGCCTTTCTTCCTAGCCTGTCTTAGTCTGGAAGCTCTACTGAAGCCTATTCAGCATCATAGCAACATGCAAACCTGATGGGTGATGGCTGTGCATGAGATGCATTGGCCAGGGATTGAACCCAGGTCTCCTGCCCGTAAGGCAAGAATTCTATCACTGAACAACCATTGCCCCCAGCTTACTTTATGTAATATCTCTGAAAGGCCACTGTACCCAGAACACCACCTTACTCACTGGCTTTATAATTTCAAAAGGCCTAGTCTTCATTTGTGGCTGCTCACTGATACTCAAGCTTCTTTGTCAAGTAGCTGCTAATCACAAAATACACCAAGAAAGCTGATATAAAAGGAACTCTGTGGTAAGCCGTTCTATCATGTGAAAAACAGTCCCTGATTATTTTTTAAAAGCCTACCACTGAGCTGAGTATTAGTTGTGCTATTCTGTTCATAAGTCCTATTTTTTAAAAAAATCAGGTTTCTTTCCCATTTCCAACCAAAGTTATCATTCATCTTTCTTTTAAAAAACTTAAGCTATCATGGAATTTCAGTGCCGTATCAGACTTAGAGTAAACAAAATTTAAAAAAACATACAATGCTGATGTAAAATTTGGCAGCAGATACTGACGAGGGTTGCACAACAAGATTAATGTAACTGGTGTCACTAGATTGTACATGTGAAAAATGTTGAATTGGCAAATGTTGTGTTATACGTATTTTTACCACAGTAAAAAAATAAAATAAGTCACGATGCTGTAGCTAAAGAGGAAGAAAATGTGTATGTTGTGCGTAAATAAGGGGGCAAATAATTCCACATTGTTTAGCTTTTTAAATCGAAAATTTACCACGTATATACTTTTTTCCCCAATATCAGAATGAGGGTACTCTGGAGGAGAGACGGAAATCTAATGATGTACTTGTTCAGCTAACTTAGAAGACCACAATGACATTTTTGTATTTTATTGGTCCAGATGACCTAATTTTTTTTTTTTTTACAAAATACTGTTAGAAAGTATACTAACATTAAATTCTCTACCTGAGTTTGAAAAGAAAAGGAGGAAGAGAGAAAAAAGATACAGATTTTTCTTTTAAGGACAACAATATTGCAGACTGTGGTGTAGAAAAGCAAAGATGTCACCTTGAAGGCTAAGGTGCGCCCGACCCAAGTCATGGTGTTTTCAATAGCCTCATATGCATGCAAAAGCTGGACAATGAATAAGGAAGACCAAGGAGAATTGACTCCTTCGAATTGTGGTGTTGGCAAAGAATATTGAATATACCAAGGACTGCCAAAAGAACAAACAAATCTATCTTGAAAGAAGACAGCCAGAATGCTCCTTAGAAGAATGGCGAGACTTTGTCTCACATACTTTGGACATGTTATCAGGAGGGACCAGTCCCTGGAGAAGGCCATCCTGTTTGGTAGAGGGTCAGTGAAAAAGAGGAAGACCCTCAATGAGATGGCTTGACACAGTGGCTGCAACCATGGCTTGAAGCATAGCAATGATGGCACAGGACCGGGCAGTGTTTTGTTCTGTTGTGCACAGGGTCACTATGAGTCAGAACCGACTCGATGGCACCTAACAAAAACAACGGTGATGATAAGCAAACCCTGTATATCATACTATAAAATCTTCCATGACACTATAAAAGCTTCCCCAGAAGGCCCAAAGAAGAATTTTCACAGTGCTACGTGGCACTATGGTCTGGGACATGGCGCTATTGGCCAAATGTTATCACAAACTGTTATTTTTTTCTTTCCTACCAAACCCAAAAGCTCATCTGTCTTATCTTCTGTGAGAAAATCCCACTTGCCTGAATTGTTCTATTTGGAGGGACAAGAACTCTGTTGAGAAGTTTTCTATTTATAGAAAAAAAATAAATCACAAATTCCCAGTCGTCTCCCATGTTTTTCATGAAAGTTTTATTCCAGGTCATATTAAGGTTATCAGTAGGAAAAAATTCATATTCACCTTATCAAAATGCTTCTATTTTGTTTTTTAACAAAGTAAAATGCTAAACTCTTACTCTGAGCTTTTCTAACTCATGTTTTTTTGTTTTTTTTTAAGAAAACTGACACATGCCCAAAGAGTATTGTTTCAACACAAAGCAAAATGATATGTCATCACATTTTTTAAATTATGCTTTACTGTCCCTTCCTTCCTCATTGGTCATTTTAAATGTGTATATTTTTAGATTTGATGAAATGGATACTTTGTAGATATTTGTCCTATCAACTGTACATAGTTAAGGAGATTTATAGGGTCATTTTCCTAAGCATAATTGACTAAAAATGCTCTCAACATGACCCCTCAACATCCACACAACCACGTGCTCCTCTGTATAAACTGAGTATATCCAACCAAGACATGAATCAAATGTTTTTTAAGAAAAAGAAGTACTTCTACAAATTTAGAAAAAAATGGTTTCATCCCTTAGAATTTCCCAGTTTCTAATTTTTTTTTTTTTTTTTAAAGAGAGAGAGAGACTGGTTGAGAGGCCTGCCTCTTTTATGGGGGAAGATTCTTCATCCCAAAATAAACTCTTCCTGCTCAAGTTAGAGCCTTGGGCTTAAAGTATCAGCGTCCTGGAACCAGAACAATACAAACATGGATCAGGGGAATGAGACAGGAGCATTTGTACGTGATGTGATCATTGCTTTGTTAGTACAGGCTCAGTAACATGTTGGGAATGCGTCTAAGTTGGGGGGGTTTAGTCAAACATAAAGAAAGACTAGGTGCCATCTACTGGTGAAGAAATGGAGAATAAGTCATACTTCCCATTTCTTCAGCAAAAATAAGTGTCTTTTCAGACAATTCAGTTCAATTTGTTAGGTGCCATTGGGTCATAATGACCCTATGTACAACAGGGAGAAACTGCCTGGTGCTGCACCATCCTCACAATCATTGCTATATTTGAGCCCATTGTTGCAGCCACTGTGTCAATCCATCTCATCAAGGGTCTTCCTCTTTTTCACTGATCTTCTACTTTACCAGGCACTATGTCCTTCTCCAGGGACTGGTCCCTCCTGATAACATGTCTGAAGTACGTGACACAAAGTCTTGCTGTCCTTGCCTTCATGGAGCACTCTGCCTGTACCTTCTCTAAAACAGATCTGTTTGCTCTTCTGGCAGTCCACGGTATATTAACTCTCTTTACCAGCGCCATAATTCAATCCTAGCTGGTTGTAGAATATACAGATCGTCATCATGTGATCACGATACATTGGAAAGGCTGTCTAACTCATTCCCCGGACTTATTTGGAGCCCCACACTTCCATTTCTAGAAATTTATTCTACAAAATTTCATGCGTGAGTTGGTAAAGACTACATAAAAGGAAATTCACAGGGACACTGTTTGCAATTGTGAAAAAACGAACGAAGAGTCCAGTAATGGGAGTCTGCTTAAATATATTATGGTGTATCCGCCACACAATGGCACACACAAAGGAGCTTACAGCCATCGAAAAGAATGGAGTAGAGTTACATGTATTGACATGCAGAGACATGTTTGAGATATGTCAAGAACATACAAGCAATTTGCAGAACTGTATTATAAATACAGTTATAACTGTATTATAAATACTGCTTTGTAAATAATAATGATAATAATATGGAGGATTATTTATTAAACTAGTAATAGTATTCCTTTTTTTAACCGTCTGTAACCAGGATAAAAATTACATAGTATCCTATACAATGTATCACCAACACAAATAATTCAAAAAGGGAATTGAAAAATTTGGGAAGTTTTATCTATGTAATATTTTATTTTTTAAATGTTATACCTAGTAAAGATAAAAAAAGGATTATACTTAAAAAAAAAAAACTTTGGCTTATATATACATCTAGGAATTTATTCTACAAGAAACACTTGCACCACATGACCAAGATTATGGAAAAGGATGTAGATACAGCTAAGACACAAAAACCGTTGCTGTCGAGTCAATTCTGACTCATAGCAATCCTGTAAGACAGAGTAGAACTGCCCCACAGAGTTTCCAAGGAGCACCTGGTAGATTCGAACTGCCATCCATTTGGTTAGCGGCCATATCCCTTAACCACTACGCCACCAGAGTTTCCAAGATAAGACATAGAAAATTATAAAAAATAAAGAGGGGGGAAAGAAAAAATCCACATGCTATAGAAAAGAAAAACTAAACCACCTGAAATTCCATTACCTAAACATTCAATGGTGTTGGTACATTTCCTTCCTTTCTGCATCGATTGTCACTGTTCAGTACACATGTACTTTTTCTGCTGCTTTTCTGTGTCACATTATAATAACTCTATTAACTGCCCAGTTTTTAAGGACTATGTTGTTTTTCATTTCCTCTACTGTATTGTATCTTGATGTAATTTAAAATAAACTCTTTGCAGCTTTTCCCTTTCATTTTAACCTCTCGTCTTTGTTCACCTTGTTTAAATATTGTTTGCATGCTGTCACCAAGGATAAAGATCTGCCATCTTCCAAAATAGAGACCAAGGAAACTATCAGATTTCTTTTATGCTCAACTCAGCACAATAACTTGGCTGATGGAATAAATACATGCTGACCTGTGGCACACATGGCCTCATGAATAAAGGACTGGCTGAAAATATTGCACTTCTTGTAAATTCTGACAAATTAAGAAAACAATATCCTCTGGTGAAATGAAACCAACTGGCACGATTTTGTTAAGAAAAAAAATCTAGTTGGCTTAATCTGATTTGAATCCCAGTGAAGAACATTGTAAGCCCCTACGGAAGCTGATTTGGAAGAAAAGTGTTTGGTAAGTCCAGCTTATGGACTTCTCTCTCTAACTGGTAAGGAGACTCCTAGTGGATTTGGAAAAGCAAAAATAAGGGGTTTATACAACCCTGAGTGTTGACGGAGTTTTTTTCAAGTGCACGACTTGACTAAAAAGGGACAAAGAATGACTGGGATAACGATGACAGGTTGAAGACTTGTGGGTTTAACTACGTGAGGCCCTACTGTATTACACTCAGAATTATTTCGGGATGGTCACGAGAGCACTTGAACCCTGAACAAAGAGCCTCTCCTTGCCTTGTCCTATTGTAGATAAAGGTAGAGTGTTTCAAGTGCCTAGAATGTGAAGCAACTGTGAAAACCCCAAGCAAAGGGCTAGTAAATGTAGGTCTTTTCCATGCTTCTGTGTTGCCTTCTCCTAAAAACACAGCATTCCAAAACACATGTTTAGTTCTGTTTTCCCATAGAGTTTATAATGGTCTGCTTACGGGAACATTTGATAGGCCTGATGGCACACAGAGTGAGCATCTGACATAGCTGGTGACAGGTACAGTAAGGAATTCTTAGTAACTCCAATTACGTATGTTTTAGCCAACTCCATCCTCATAACACTGCCCTGCCTGCTGGTGGGACTTGAATTTAGGAAAGGAAAAAATAGCATTGCCAAGAACATGTGCCCAAAGCAGATAAGCAATTCAGGAATATTCAAGTCTTTCCTGTGACAGACACAGGAAAATAAATTTAAAAACACTTTTAAAAAAGGAATAAGCCATACCATGCTAAAACCAAAAAACCAAACCTGTTGCCGTTGAGTCAATTCTGACTCGTGGCGACCCCGTGTGACAAAGTAGTGCTGTTCCTTAGGGATGTTTTTTTGGCTGTAATCTTTACAGTCACATATCATCAGGTCTTTCTTCCATGGCACCACTGGGTGGGTCCAAACCACCAGCCTTTACTTTAGTAGCCTATTGCAAACCACTTGTGCCACCAGCAACCTTACACCATGCTTAACTGAAATCAAACCAAACCTGTTGCCATCAAGTCAATTCCGACTCATAGTGACCCTATAGGATAGAGTAGAACTGCCCCATAGAATTCCCAAGGAGCAACTGTGGATTTGAACTGTTGACCTTTTGGTTAGCAACCAGGCTCCTGACCATTGTGTCACCAGGGCCCCCATGCTTAGTTGGATAATATTAACATCCCTCCAAGTTCAACAGTACTCTGTATCTGCTCTGGAAAACACCTCTCTGACAAGTCAAGACATTGATCCCGAGCCCTATCTTGGATTAGTGCCAGCTAACTGGAGTCCTTCTCCCTTTCCTTCCATTTGCCTGAACTTGACTAAGATCCCAGATGAATAAGGATCTTTCATCTCAGTAGCAGACTTCCAGGCAGTTATAAATATAAGCTCAAACTGTCTCACTCGTGGGACAAATTTTAATTTCTAATATACGAAGTGTTAATGGTTTCAGCAAATACCTGACCAAAAATCTTCAGTGCTCTTTTTGTTGGTGATATATTATCATAATAATATATTATCTGAACACATAATGACTCAGTCAAACGAAAACTTCTCCCAGCCCCTTTGTTTTTTTCCCCTCATACTATTTATGTTTAATTTTAATGCCCAGCTTCTATTTCACCAAAAAGTTTAATATAAGCAGAAAACCATATTCAATTTTCCATTTCAGCAGAGAAAATATAATTATTTACTGATTACTATTTACTGACTACAAGAATCCCTTTGAGAAGCAAAGATGAGAAGGGAAGTGGGCGGGGGCACTAGATTACTGGAAACAGAACAACCAGAACAGGATTAATGAGAATGTTGACACATTACAAAAAATGTAGTCAATGTCATTGAATAACTTGTGTAGAAATTGTTAAATGGGACCCTAACTTGCTGTGTACACTCTCACCAAAAACGTAATAAAACATAGCTAAAAAAAAACAAAAAACCCTATGAGGTAGAGAAGGAAGCTCTGATGGCACAGTGGTTAAAGTGCACAGCTGCTAACTGAAAAGTTGATGATATAAACTCACCAGCAGCTCCAGGGGAGAAAGATGTGTCAGCCCGTTTACATCTTTACAGCCTTGGAAACCCCTTGGGGCAGTTCTACTCTGTCCTATAGGGTCGTTATGCATCAGAGTAGGCTCATTGGCAACAAGTTTGGTTTTTTGGTTATGAGGTAGAAGTACTAATATTATCCCTATTTTACAGATAAACAAACTCAGGAACGAAAATTTTAAGTATTTTGCCCAAGGTCACACGATGGTGGAGATGAGATTTGAACTTTTGATTATCAGGTCCCAAGCCCATATCCTGAATTTTGGAGAAAATATAAACCAACTAACATCCTGGATCTCCTTCCAACAATAAGTTTGTCTCCTTCCAATGATAAATTTGTGCATACATTTTGAGCACAGTCCAGTTTCTGGTTTGACACTTTAATGATTTACTTTCACGTGTGGGACTTAACATGTTAAGCAATAACCATAATGACTATCTATACACCCAGCAATAGGGCTGAAAATACATAAAACAAACTCTAACAGCACTGAAAAGCGAAATTGACAGTTCCACAATAACATAGGAGACTTCAACACACCACTCTTGATAAAGGACAGAACATCTAGAAAGAAACTCAGCAAAGATACAGAAGCTCTTAAGGCTATAATCAACCAACTTCACCTCGTAGACATGTATAGAACACTCCACCCAACAGCAGCAAATTATATATTTTTTTCCAATGCACCTGGAACATTCTCCAGAATAGACCACATCTTAGGCCACAAAGCAATCCTCAACAAAATCCAAAACACTGAGATAATACAAAGCATCTTCTCTGATCACAACGCCATAGAAGTAGAAATTAATCACAGGAAGACTAGGAAAAAGATGAAATTCATGGAAACTGAATAACATCTTGCTTAAAAACCACTGGGTAATACAAGAAATAAAAAATGGAATAAAAAAATTTCTAGAATCAAGTGAGAATGAAAACACATCATATCAAAACCTATGGGAAACAGCTGCTAAGGCAGTGCTCAGAGGTCAATTTATAGCAATAGGTGCATGAACGAAAAAAAAAGGGATAAAATAAAAACATTAGCCCTACAACTGGAACAAATAGAAAGAGAACAGCGAAAGAAGCCCACAGCCACCAGAAAAAAGGAAATAATAAAGAATAGAACAGAAATAAATGAAATAGAGAATTAAAAAAAATAGAAAGAATCAGCAAAATGAAAAGTTTGTTCTTTGAAAGGCTCAACAAAATTGACAAACAATGGCCAAAGTGACAAAAGAAAAACGGGAGAGGAAGCAAAAAAACCCAAATCGGAAACGAAATGGGGGATATTACAACAGACTCAACTGAAATAAAAAGGATCAAAACAAAGTATTATGAAAAACTGTACTCCAACGAATTTGGAAACCTAGAAGAAATGGACAAATTTCTAGAAACACACTACCTACCTAAGCTAAGACAAACTGAGGTAAAAAATCTGAACAGACCCATAACAAGAGAAAAGATTGAAAAGGTAATTTTAAAAAAAAAAAACCTCTCAACAGAAAAAAACCTTTTCCCAAATGGCTTTGCTGGAGAATTCTACCAAACATTCAGAGAAGAGCTCACACCAGTACTACTCAAACTATTTCAGAACATAGAAAAGGAAGTGGTAACTCTGAATTCATCCTATGAAGCCAGCATAATCCTGAATCCTGATTCAGAAACCAGGCAAAGACACCACACAAAAAAGAAAATTACAGGCCAATATCTCTCATGTATATAGATGCAAAAATTCCCAACAAAATTCTAGCCAATAGAATTCAGCATCGTATCAAAAAAAATAATACACCCTGACCAAGTGAGATTCATACCAGGATTAAATCAATCAATGTAATCCACCACATAAATAAAACAAAAGAATCACATGATCCTCTCAACTGAAGCAGAAAAGGCACTTGATAAAGTCCAACACCCATTCCTCATAAAAACTCTTGATAAGATATGAATAGAAGGGAAATTCCTCAACATAATAAGGAACATCTACACAAAACCAAGAGCCAGCACCATTCTCAATGGAGAGAAGCTGAAAACAGGAACAGAACAAGGATGGCCTTTATCACCGCTTCTATTTAACATTGTGCTGGAAGGTCTACCGAGAGTAATAAGAAAAGAAAAAGAAATAAAGGGCATCCAGATTGGTAAGGAAGAAGCAAAACTATCCCTACTTGTGGTTGATATGATACTACAAACATATTGTTGCTATTAGGTGCCTTTGAGTCAGTTCTGACTTATAGCCACCCTATGTACAACAGAACGAAACACTGCCCAGTCCTGCGCTATCCTCACAATTGTTGTTATCTTCAAACCCGTTGTTGCAGCCACTGTATCAATCCATCTTGTTGAGAGTCTTCCTCTTTTTCACTGACCCTCTACTTAACCAAACATGATGTCCTTCTCCAGGGACTGATTCCTCCTAACAACATGTCCAAAGTATGTGAGACATAGTCTCGCCATCTTAGCTTCCAAGGAGTATTCTGGTTGTATTTCTTCTAAGACAGGTTTGTTCATTCTTTTGGCAGTCCATAGTATATTCAATGTTCTTGGCCAACGTCACAATCGAAAGGTATCAATTATTCTTTGGTCTTCCTTATTCATTGTCCAGCTTTCACATACATATGAGGTGACTGAAAACATTATGGGTTGGGTCAGGCTCACCTTAGTCCTTAAAGTGACATCTTTGCTTCTCAACATTTTAAAGAGGTCTTTGCAGCAGATTTGCCCAATGCAGTACTTCTTTTGATCTCTTGACTGCCGTTTCCACGGGTGTTGATCGTGGATACAAGTAAAATGAAATCCTTGACAACTTCAATCTTTTCCCCATTCATCATGGTGTTGCTTATTGGTATAGTTGGGAGGATTTTTTTTTTTTTCTTTATGTTGAGGTGTAATCCATACTTAAGGCTGAGGTCTTTGATCTTCATCAGTAAGTGCCCTGAGTCCTCTTCCATTTCAGCAAGCAAGGTTGTGTCACCTGCATAATGCAGGTTGTTAATGCTTCTTTTTCCAAACTTGCTGCCCCATTCTTCTTCATAGAGTCCAGCTTCTTGAATTATTTGCTCAACATACAGATTGAATAGGTATGGTGAAAGGATAAACCCTGATGCACACCTTTCCTGAGTTTAAACCAAAGCAGTATCCCCTTGCCCTGTATGAACAACTGCCTCTTGATCTATGTACAGGTTCCTCAGGACTCCAACTAAGCATTCTGGAATTCCCACTCTTCTCAATGTTATCCATAATTTGTTATGATCCACACAGTCGATAAAACACAGGTAAACATTCTTCTGGTATTCTCTGCTTTCAGCCAAGATCCATCTAACATCAGCAATGTTATTCCTTGTTCTACATCCTCTTCTGAATCCAGCTTAAATTTCTGGCAGTTCCATGTCAATATACTGCAGCCGCTTTTGAACTGGTCTTCAGCAAAATTTTATTTGCGTGTGATATTAATGATATTATTTCATAATTTCTGCATTCAGTTGGATCACCTTTCTTTGGAATAGGCATAAATACAAAACTCTTCTAGTTGGTTGGCCAGGTAGCTGTCTTCCAAATTTCTTGGTATAGACGAGTGAGCACTTCCAGCACTGCATCCATTTTTTGAAACATTTCAATTGATATTCCATCAATTACTGGAGTCTTGTTTTTCACCAATGCCTTCAGCACAGCTTGGACTTCTTCCTTCAGTACCATTGATTCCTGATCATTTGCTACCTCCTGGAATAGGTGAATGTTGACCAATTCTTTTAGGTATAATGACTCTGTGTATTCCTTCCATCTTCTTTTGATGCTTCCTGCATCATTTAATATTTTTCCTGTAGAATCCTTCACTATTGCAACTCGAGGCTTGAATTTTCTCTTCAGTTCTTTCAGCCTGAGAAACACCAAGCGTTTTCTTCCCTTTTGGTTTTCTATCCCCAGCTCTTTGCACATGTCATTATAACACTTTAGTTTGTCTTCTCAAACCACCCTTTGAAACCTTCTGTTCAATTCTTTTACTTCATCACTTCTTCCTTTGGCTTTAGCTACTTGACATTCAAAAGCAAGTTTCAGAGTCTTTTCTGATGTGTCTCTTCCCCTACATGTCTGTCAGTTTGTCGTCTCTTCTGATGTGTCTCTTCCCCCACATGTCTGTCAGTTTGTCATACTGTGGGGGTTTGTGTGTTGCTGGGATGCTGAAAGCTCCGCCACCAGTATTTAAATGCTAGCAGGGTCACCCATGGTGGACAAGTTTCAGCTGAGCTTCCAGACTAAGACAGAGTAGGAAGAAGGACCTGGCAGTCTACTTCTGAAAAACATTAGCCAGTGAAAACCTTGTGAATAGCAGTGAAACATTGTCTGATATAGTGCCAGAAGATGATCCCCCCAGGTTGGAAGGCACTCAAAAGACAACTGGAGGAGAGCTGCCTCCTCAAAGTAGAGTTGACCTTAATGACGTGGATGGAGTCAAGCTTTCGAGACTTTCATTTGCTGATGTGGCACAACTCAAAATGAGAAGAAATAGTTGCAAATGCCCATTAATAATCAGAACATGGAATGTACTAAGTATGAATGTAGGAAAATTGGAAATCATCAAAAATGAAATGGAATATATAAACATTGATATCTTAGGCATTAGTGAGCTGAAATTGACTGATATTGGCTATTTTGAATTGACAATCATATGGGCTACTATGCCGGGAATGACAACTTGAAGAGGAATGGCATTGCATTCACCATCAAAAAGAACATTTTAAGATCAATCCTGAAGTATAACACTGTCAGTGATAGGATAATATCCATATGCCTATAAGGAAGAATAGTTACTACGACTATTATTCAAATTTACACACCAACCACTAAGGCCAAAAATGAAGAAATTGAAGACTTTTACCAACTTGTGCAGTCTGAAATTGCTTGAACATGCAATTAGGATGCATTGATAATTACTGGAGATTGGAATGCGAAAGTTGGAAACAAAGAAGGATCAGAAGTTGGAAACTATGGCCTTCATGATATAAACTATGCTGGAGATCACATGATAGGATTTTGCAAGATCAACCACTTCTTCATTGCAAATACCTTTTTTCACCAACATAAATGACGACTATACACGTGGACCTCGCCAGATGGAATAGACAGGAATGAAATTGACTACATCTTTGGGAAGAGATGATGGAGAAGCTCAATATCATCAGTCAGAACAAGACCAAGGGCTGATTGCGGAACAATCAATTGCTCCCATGCAAGTTCAGGTTGAATCTGAAGAAAATTAGAACAAGTCCCCAAGAGCCAAAGTATGATCCTAAGTATATCCCCCTTGAATTTAAAGACATCTCAAGAATAGATTTGACGTGTTGAACACTGATTAAAGAAGACCAGATGCACTGTGGAATGATTTCAAGGGCATTAGACATGAAGAAAGCAAGAGGTCATTAAAAAGACAGGAAAGAAAGAAAAGACCAAAAAGGATGTCAGAAGAGAGTCTGAAACTTGCTTTTGAATGTTGAGTAGCTAAAGCTAAAGGAGGAAATGATAAAGTAAAAGAGCTGAACAGAAGATTTCAAAGGACAGCTTGAGAAGACAAAGTATTATAGTGACATGTGCAAAGAGCTGGGGATAGAAAACCAAAAAGGAAGAACATGTTCAGCATTTTTCTAGTGGAAAGAACTGAGGAAAAAATTCAAGCCTTGAGTTACAATACCGAAGGATTCTATAGGGGAATATACTAAATGACACAGGAAGCATCAAAAGATGGAAGGAATACACAGGATCACTGTATCAAACACAACTGGTCGACATTCGTCTATTTCAGGAGATAACATATGATCCGGAACCGATGGTACTGAAGGAAGAAGTCCAAGCTGCACTGAAGGCACTGGTGAAAAAACAAGGCTCCAGGGATAGACGGAATATCAATTGAAACATTTCAACAAACGGATGCAGTGCTAGGTGTGCTTGCTCGTCTATGCCAAGAAATTTGGAAGACAGCTACCTGGCCAACTGACTGGAAGAGATCCACATTTATGTCTATTCCAAAGAAAAGTGATCCAACCGAATGTGGAAATTGTGGAACAACATCATTAACATCACATGCAAGTAAAATTTTTCTGAAGATCATTCAAAAGCAACTGTAGCAGTACTTGACAGGGTACTGCGAGAGATTCAGGCTGGATTCAGAAGAAGATGAGGAACTGGGGATCTCATTGCTGATGTCAGACGGATCATGGCTAAAGGCAGAGAATAACAGAAAGATGTTTACTTGTGTTTTATTGACTATGCACAGGCATTCAACTGTGTGGATCATAACGAATTATGGATAATATTGCAAAGAATGGGAATTCCAGAACACTTAATTGTGCTCATGAGGAACCTGTACATAGATCAAGAGGCAGCTGTTCGAACAGAACAAGAGGATTCCGTGTGGTTTAAAGTCAGGAAAGGTGTGCATCAGGGTCGTATCATTTCACCATACCTATTCAATCTGTATGCTGAGCAAATAATCAAGAAGTTGGACTCTATGAAGAACAGGGCATCAAGATTGGAGGATGATGCATTAACAACCTGTATTATGCAGATGACACGACCTTGCTTGCTGAAAGTGAAGAGGACTTGAAGCACTTACTGATGAAGATCAAAGACCTCAGCCTTAAGTATGGATTACGCCTCAACATAAAAAAAAACAAAAATCCTCACGACTGGACCAATAAGCAACATCATGAAAAATGGAGAAAAGACTGAAGTTGTCAAGGATTTCGTCTTACTTATTATGCATTCAACAGCTATGGAAATAGTAGTTAAGAAGTCAAACACACATTGCATTGGGCAAATCTGCTGCAAAAGACCTCTTTAATGTGTTACAAAGCAAATATGTCACCTTGAAGACCAAGGTACACCTGACTCGAACCATGATGTTTTCAATTGCCTCATAGGCATGCAAAAGCTGGACAATGAACCAGGAAGACAGAGGAAGAATTAATGCCTTCGAATTACGGTGTTGGCGAAGAATATATTGAATATACTATGGACTGCCAAAATGTTGAACAAATCTGTCTTGGAAGAAGTACAGCCAGAATGTTCCTTAGAAGCAAGGATGGCGAGACTTCATCTCATGTATTTTGGATATGTTATCAGGAGGACCCAGTCCCTGGAGAAGGACGTCATGCTTAGTAGAGGGTCAGCGAAAAAGAGGAAACCCCTCAATGAAATGGATTGACACAGTGGCTGCAACAGTGGAATCAAGCATGACAATGACTGTGAGGGTGGCGCAGGATGGGGCAGTGTTTTGTTCTGTTGTACACAGGGTCACTATGAGTCGGAACCAACTCAACAGCACATGAAACAACAGTCTGTAAAGAAAATGTTGACATCTGACTGTGATGAGTAGCAACTGGGGTCTTAAAAGCCTTCAAGTGGCCTTCTGAGATATAACTACTGGACCCATCTTGGCTGGAGCAAAGGAGAATGAAGAAGACCAAGGCACAAGGGAAAGATTAGTTCAAAGGACTAGTGGACTGCAACTGCCACAGCCCCCACCGGACTATGCCCAGGACAGCTAGATGGTGCCAGGATACCACCACCGACTGCTCTAGCAGGCATCACAATAGAGAGTCCTAGACTGAGAGGGAGAAAAATATAGAACAAAATTCAAATTAAAAAAAAAAAAGACCAGGCTTGATAGTCTGACAGAGACTGGAGAAACCACAAGAATATGCCCCCCGGAAATCCTTTTAACTCAGTATTCAAATCACTCCTGAGGTTCTCCCTTCAACCAAAGATTAGACAGGTCTATAGGGCTAACAGTAATACACATGAGGAACGTGCTTCATAGTTCAATCATGTATACAAAACTAATGGACACATCAGCCCAAAAGCAAAGAGGAGAGGGCAGGAAGGGACAGGAAAACTGGAAGAATGGAAACAGGTAAGCCGGGGTGGAGAAGGGGAGAATGTTGACACTTTGTGGGATTGGCAAACAATGTCACAAAGCAATCTGTGTATTGACTGTTTAATGAGAAACTAATTTGCTATGTGAATTTTCACCTAAATCGCAATAATTTTTTTTTTAAATGTTAAGCAGTAATGTTCTACAAAGACACCAAATTACTTTATACTCATATAATTCATTCAACAACTGTAAAAATTCTACCATACTAATATCATCTCATAGACATATCAAGAGGATACAGAAGATATTTTAAGTTGCAGTCAGGTCACTGGGTCACCCCTTCTTCCTCTTAACCCTTGCAAACTCCTTGCTATTACTCTTTTCACGTGCCTTTCCACTCCTAACTTATTGTCTCCTCTTACATTTGACTTTGATACATTGTTTCCTGCAGGTTGCCAAACATCCTCCTGACAGGACAAAAAATACAAAAAAAACCCCAAAAGTTATTATCCAAAGTTTCCTTTTCACCTTGGCCTGCCAAAGAAAATTCTATCTCCTCTATAGCCCTAAAGAGAAAGAATTCTTGCTAGGTGGAGAAAAGCTAGGTCAGTTCCAAGAAGAAAGAAGTTAGGGATGGGGGTAGAGGGATCTAGAGTGAGGAGAAAGACTTCTGGGGTTGAACTTTGGAGAGAAGCTTGGAGATGCTGGAGAGAGATTTGCAGCTACAGAATACCAGGGAGGCGGATCAGCCAGGAGGGAAGATTTTAATAAGAGTTGCTATGAAAAATATATTTGGGTCCAAGTATGGGTCTATATTTGGATCCATATTTGGATGCAAATAAAAAAAGTGAAAGTCTTTTAGAAATGTTTTTGACTATTAATTCTTACTTCTTTAACTGCAACTCCATGAAGAGATTAGGAAAGATGATGTCTCCTCCTTTTGGCTTTATTAGGGTTACATCCTTGTCTTCACTTCCCACCCCTAGGCAAGGAACAGGGAGAAGGCAATTTCTGGCAGAAAGAACAGAGAATGCTAAGTCCCTACATGGGAATGAGCCTGGGGTACTGACCTTGAGGAGGTCAGTATGACTTGAGTTCAGTGAGAGATGTGGAGAGCTATCCGAGAGAAGGTAGGAATGATGGTCAGCGGGCGGATCATGCAGCCCTTGTAGGCCAGGAAGGACTTTGGAGTTTATTCTAAGTATAAAGGAAAGTCGTTGGAAGATTATAAGCAGGGGAGTAACATGATTTTTATTTTAGGCTTTCTGGTTGCTGTGAGGAGCCCGGATTTGAGGGAATTGGACAGATTAGTTAGGAAGGCTTTTTATATTGGTCCAGCTGGCTTGGATGATGCTGGTGGCAAGGCGATAGGGAGAAGTGTACACAGTAGAGATATGTTTTTGAGACTAGAGTTGACAGGACTTGAGTTAATGTAGGGAGGTTTATGGAAAAGGAGGAATTGAGGCTGTCTCCTAAAACTTTAGCTTCAGCCTTTGGGTGTGTGATAATGCTACTAATTGAGATGGTGAAGACGGAAGAAAGAGCAGGTTAGGAAGAAACTGTCAAGAGTTCCTCTTGGGCCACACCAAGTTTGAGATACCTGTTTCAGACATCCAAATGGACTCGTTCAGTACCAGTTACCAGTTGCTTCAAGCCAACTCTGACTCATGGTGACCCATGTGTGTCCGAGTAGAACTGTGCTCCACAAGGTTTTCAATGACTGGTTTTTCATAAGTAGATCTCCAAGCCTTTCATCCAAGACACCTCGGAGTGGACTCGAAATGCTAAACTTTTGGTTATCAGCTGAGTATATTAACCATTTGCACCACCCAGGGACTCCATTGATTATTTGTCAACATACCTGCCTCTCAACAGCCCTGCAGCACTGAGGTTTTTTTTCTTAACACTTCATTTGATTTTCCTTTCAAACCTCAAAAGAAGTACCTGCTTTTTGCTACAAGCCAAACAGAATATAACAAAAAACAAAACAAAACCTGTTACCATTGATTCCAACTCATAGGAACCCTATAGGACAAAGTAGAACTGCCACCATAGGGTTTCCAAGGAGTTGGCTGGAGGATTTGAACTGCTGACCTTTTGGTTTGCAGCCAAGCTCTTAACCACTGCACCACCAGGGCTCCAAACAATATAGAAGACAAAAAAGCAAACTTTCTTATTTGCAGTACCTACCTCCCAAAGTCAGTTCCACATACCCACCCTCCAACCCAAGGTAACTACTGGTAGCAATCGAAGTGTGTCCTTTCACATCTTTCTTTATTTCATATAAAGACATTGTACCTATGTAGGGTTTTTAACTTGTTCCTTTTTTTATTTGAATGGATTGAGCCATACACACTTCAGTGCAACTTGTTTATTTGCCTTACTACGTCATGAACATTACTCAAAGTCAATACACACGGGGCCACTTCATTATTTTTAATAGTATGGAGATACCACAAATTTCCCATTTTTTTCCATCTTAATAGAGATTCAGATTGTTCCCATTTTTTTGCTCAAATAATGCCATAATAAAAATCCTTGTGTCAATATCCTTATATGCTGGTTCTTTTATTTATGCAAGAGAGACTCCCAAAAGAGCAATTGCTGGGTAAAAAGGCATGTATGTTTTTAATTTCAGTAATTACTGCTACATTTCTTTCCAGAAAAGTTGTAGTAACTCAAGTTCCTACGAATGCTTTTCCCTTATATCTTTGTCAGCACTGGGTGCTATTAATCTTTTTAATAATTCCCAATCTGATGAATGAAAAAAGGGTATCTCATTCCCCCAAAAGTATTGCCCTGAGATAATCTTTAAACTTTAAAAATATCCCCCGAGGTCTTCTTAAAACCAAACAATGGTTTAGCTTAACTAGCAAAAAATGTCTGCTTGAGCATTATGCTCTTTTAAAAACTGTTATGAGATCAAACTGACAAAAGCAACCTGAAAGATTAGGCAGGAACCTTAGGGGGCAATGAGTTTATGTTAATGGGGAGGAACAACTGAGAGAAGAGGGGTGAGAATTGTTACACAACTTGAAGAATATAATCAATGTCACTAAAATGTCCATGTAGAAGCTTGAATTGTTGAATATTTTGCTGTGTATAGTCTCAACCACAATAAAACAAATTAAAAAAAAATTTTTTTTAAGTATCTCATTGTTTTACATGAATTTTCCCTGACTGCCAGTGAGGTTGAACATCTTTTCATATGTTTTTTAGCCCTTTAGGGAATCTTATCTTTTATGAATCCATTTTTATTTTTATGTTTTAACCTCTTTTTAATTTATAAATACTTTATAATGCATTCCTTTATTTGCAAATTCATGGAGTAGAAGCAACAATCTTTTTATGAATTCATAAATCTAAAAGTGCGTTATTTCGGGTAGAGAGGAGAGTTATACAGACTGGTTGATTTTGAAGTCTTTCTATTCACTATTTTTAAATTTTGGCTAATTGGTCCGATCACTCTACACATATACTCGGATGCAAGCACACAGGGACACACACACATACACCCACATACACGCACAACATTACTTCAATAAAGAGACAGAGGACCAGCTTCAGAAAACTCCCCTTTGATGTGTGGGTTGCTATGGTGATGGGAGAGCGACAGAATTGAGAGGCACCCACAGAAGTTGTTGTACACTGAGGGTTATATAACCTTCATGAACATTTTCCTCTCTGACTTAGGCTTGGACTGGAGCATTGCTGGCTCCCTTGGCTTTGTGGTGAGCATGTTTCTGTGTTCACTTATTCGGTAAACAAGTTCAGTGCACCAGGTCATTGACATACAGCAGGAAGCACAAACATGGTGCCTGCCAGCTAGGAATTCATAGTGAAATAAGTCACGTTCATTACAAGTAGACATGTAAATAGGATGAATGGTATGAAGAAAAGAACAAAAGCCTATAAGAATGATAGCATCTTATATTTGTTATTTATTTACATATTATATTTATAACACAAAAGAAAAAAAAACAGAGGACAGCTACTTTGATTTGGGAAGAGAGGAGTTGGTGAAAGAAGCCCTCTTTGAGGAAATATTGATTATGCTGAGATCAGAAGAGCAAGCAAGAGAAAGAAAGGCAAAGCCTGAGGGGTGGTACAGTAGTTTCCTCTAGTTACTGTAACAAATAATCATAAACTTGGATGGCTTAAAACAACAAGAATTTCTTTCGAAGTTCTGGATGTTAGTAGTCCAAAACCAGTGTACTGGGTCTCACTTCCTCTGAAGCCTCTAGGGAAGGACCCTTCCTTGCTTTTTCCAGCTTCTGATGGCCCCACCCATTTCTTGGTTTGTGGCATCATCATGCAAGCTGCGCCGCCATCTTCATGTGTCCATCTTCCCTCTGTGCCTGTGTCTCTCATTCTTTTATAAGGATGCTGATCATGCTGGATTTAGGGCCCACCCTACTCCAGTATTGTTGTTAATTGCCATTGAGTCATTTCCGATTTGTAGTGACGTTATATATAACAAAACACCACATTGTCCAGTCCTGAGTCATCCTCACAATCGTTGGTATGTTTGAGCTTGTTGTTGTAGCCACTCTGTCAATTCATCACATTGAGGGTTTCCCTCATTTTTGATGGCCCTCTACTTTACCAAACATGATGTCATTTTCTAGGGATTGGTCTTTTCTGATGATGTGTCCAAAGTAAGCAAGACCAACTGTCGTGAGAATTACTTCATCTTGATTACATTTGCAAAGGCGCACTTCCAAGTAAGGTCACATTCACAGGTATCAGGGGTTAGGACTTCAACATTTGATTTGGGGGGACACAGTTCAACCCACAACACATGGGAATGGAGGAAAGTATTCCAGGAAAAGGGAACAGGATGGCAAAGCCTGTAGGGTGGGAAAGAACATGCTGTAATCTCACTGTGGGATGGGGTGCCGGTGAGTGAGGACAGTGGAGGAGGTGGGGCTTAAGTTGTAAGCAGGTCTGTCAGGGCCTGGCAGGGGTGGCTTCAGGTCAAGTGTATTCACATTTCTGTTCCAGATCGTTATCGCACTTAAACTTGGCTTCTCTGTGCCTCAACTTCCCTCTCTGAAATATGCACCAAGAGTAAGGACTGGGTCACCATTTTGGGAAAAGATGTGCCTGCTTAGATAAAAAAAAAAAAAAAAACTAGGAAGGAATAAGAATGATATTTGGGCTAGAAATCCCACTAAACCTTTGAGAGTCTATCTTTGTGTTGACACCTGAGACCATGTGCCAGGGTCACCCACGTAGATCCCCGCTTCCAGAAACACGTCCCTCCCTTGGCTTCCATAGCTCAACACTCTCCTGGCTTTTCTGCTACTTGTCCGACCTTTTCCACACTTTCTTCTTTGCAGACTCATCCCCGTCCACTGGGCCTTGAGATGACAGAGTCCCTCAAAGATCAGCTCTCATTTTTGCCTAGTTAATGCTTCTTCATCCTTTGAATCTCATCCCAAGCATCATTCCTTTGGGGGAGCCTTCCTGGTCTCCTTGACTAATCGAATCCCCCTCTTTCAGGCATTCATAGCATTATGCTCCTGTCCTTCACAGTCCTTGCCACACTCACAATTTTGGGTTAATTGGTGTGATTAATGAATGTTGTTAGCTGCCATTGACTCAGCCCCAACTCATAGTGATCCCCTGTACAAGAGTACAAAATGTTGCCTGGCCCTGTGCCATCTTCACAATTTTGGAATAATCAAGTTCATTGTTGCCAGTACTGTGTGTTCTGAGTGCCTGCCAACATACAGGGCTCACCTTCCAGCGCTATGTCAGACAAGGCTCTGTTGTGATCCCCAGGGTTTTCATTGGATAGTTTTGGGAAGCAGATCACCAGGACTTTCTTCCCAGTCTTAGTCTGGAAGCTCCACTGGAACTTTTGCACCGTGGGTGTCCCTGCTGGTATTTAAAGTACAAGTGGCATAGCTTCAGCATCACAGCAACACTAAAGCCTCCAAAGTACAATAAACGAACCTACAGGTGGTGGGAGTAATGAATATCTCCCCAGAAATTCGTCTTCACGAGGGCAAGGTCTCTCGTCTCCTGAGCCTTATTATCAGGGCTGGCTTCATGAACGTGCAATGTAGTCTAGTCACACCGGGCCCTGGGCTCAGAAGGGCCGCTCAGTTGGTTTAATGCTCTGCTGTTGCCATTTTGAAACTCTTAATAATTTTTTAGCAAGGATTCTCACATTTCCCTTTTGCACAGGGTCTGGCAAATTATGTAGCTCGTCCTGCTTATTATTATATCCCAAGCACTTAGCACAGTGTCTGGCACATAGTAGATACTCAGTAAACATTAGCTGAATGAGTGAGTGAACGCATAAATGACTGAATGGATACAAATTGCCCAGAGTTAAGACTAGCGGCTGGGTCTTTCTGACTCCAAAGCCCATACCTTTTCCACCTCTCCTTAAGACCTCCCATCGCACTCAGATGTGGGACTAGGTTTGAGTAAATCTGCCAGAGACCTTCCTCTCCCACTCTCTGCTCCAAATTATTTCCTCTTGGGGCACCTCTGGGGTAGAGTTGCAGTGACAGCATTCTCTGGCATAAACATCCCTCTGAGTCACAGAGCAATGCCATCGCAAGGGGCCCGAGCAGCTGCAGCTGTCAGGCATCTGTGAGTTACTTTGAGATGGCATGAAAAATATCTCCCTATTGGTTAAACCTACCTTCTGCCCTGCCCCTAGATCTGTCGGGCTGACGCTGCTACAGACTACTTTTATATACATGTGAAAATACATCACCAGTTGCTGAAAGGAACTGACCTCGTCAAATTCAGCCGAAAAAGTCCCTTACTTCAAAAATAAATTGAATTTTATCTGACTCTGTGTGGCCCCTCTCTAGTCATACTTAGCTTACAGGAGTAACATGAAGGAGTTATACTTAGTCTGCCTTGAGCATTGTGCACTTTTAAAGAACTATCTATGGTATCAAACTGACAACAGCAATTCGAAAGGTTAGATAAGAAACTTAGGGGGCAGTGAGTTTATGTCAACGAGGAAGGAACAATTCAGAAAAAGAGGGCAAGAATAGAACAACCAGGATGGAAATAATGAGAATGTAACTAATGTCACCAACAATCTGTGTAGAAATTGTTGAACGGAAACCTAAACTGCTGTGTAAACCTTGACCAAAAACACAATAAAATAGTATTAAAAAATAAAAGAAGGTGAGAATGAATGCATAACCTGAAGAATGTAATCAATGTCACAGAATTATACATGTATAAATTGTTGAATTGGTGTACATTTGTTGTGTATATTTTCAACAACCATGAAAAAAAGGGGGGGGGGGAAGGTTATACTTGGAATCAAGAACCCAGGGCAGGAGTGGAAAATTGATTTGGTTTAAGTAAAGAAGGGAATTTGTGAACTGGCTTGCCTTTGTGAAGCCGAGCCGGGAAGTATGTTTTGATGATTAAACTTTCAGAAGATGGATTTGCAAAATCCTACCTTGAAGCAATCATCAAAGCTAAAGCAGGGGCCACCTTTGGTAGAGTGCCCACTGGGCAAATGCTTAGCTCTTTCAGCAGAGATGAGCTCTATGCCCATAAAGCCCATAAACCATCTTCAGATGTCAAGCTGTGCAGAGATCTAGACTGAAAGAGAATTAGCTGGTGTGCTTCCAGCCGTGCATAAACCACAGCCCTGGTGAGGGGTGGAGGGCAAGGGCTGCTACGCAAGTGGATTAGCCCCCAAATGGCAGGGCCTACCATTCTCTAAATAAAAAGCAAGAGCAGGGCCTGTTTCGTGAGACTGTGTACTTTGCCACATCGACCACGTCACTTGCCCTACCACAGTCACACCGCCCTTGTTTTAATTTGTCCTCTAGGTATTGTGATACATGGGGTTGATATCGAATCCTGTCTACTTTTGAGCTCCTTGTAAGGGTGGAAGGTCTTATCCTTTGGATATATAGTTGAAAGGATAAGTGGTTAGAATCCCAATGAATCTTCTGTTTGTGTGGGTGACTCTGTGTACCCCGGAGAAGTCTCAAGGGCAGAGTTTAAGAGCCCCATGAGTCGCTGGTGGGTACAGAAAGGAAACTAAGATATTCTTCCATCCTGAGAAAATCAGGAACTCTCAAATACCAACTCTCTTTCTCTTCCTGATATCATCCCCATAGAACTTTAAGCCAGAAATGTCTCCTTCCAGCCACACAGTTCTCCTATAGTAACACAGGCTTCCCCTGCTATTCGAAAGTAGAGCGTTTCTATGAAACCTTTCCTAAGCCAGAATGGTGTAAAGCTAAGAAGCAATTCCTATTACGGTACTTTTGTGGGAAAAATTTGGAGCATTCCCAGATTCAAGAAATGACCTACCAAATAACACATAAAACCTAAAATAACACTGAGATATAGTAAAACAGGAACAATATGATAAATACACAGCCTACAAAAGTAGAAATGGTGCATGTAAAGTGTAGTTTCACTTACTAGAATGGGGAAGACAGCAAGCACACTGGAAGGCTGAGAGATGGTGGTGGCGATGATGGGAGCCCCGGTAGCCTAGCTGGCAATGGCGCCGATGCTCATAGACACAGTTCATAGCTATGGCGGCTTGATGCTGAGATGCTGAATGTAGTTCCTGGGGAAGGTGCTTGGCGGTGCCGCTCTCTCTGCTTGGGATACACATTGCCTCTTCAAGGGCTGGCTGCAAAACAAACACTGAACACTATTTTGCCTCTTTGGATTTCTTTCTGTTAGTGAAAACAGGTACTAATATGTCTTTTGTAAGAGCGAAGTGGTGTAAAGCAAACATACAAAAACCAGGGGATACTTGTAATAGTACTGAGGATAATAAAGTCATCACTAACATTTATTGAGTGATTACTAAAACAGAAACTGTTTGAACATTATATGTGTGTTAACTCACTTTCTCCACACTGTCTCCTTTGACAGATGAGGAAACTGAGTCACAGAGCACTATGTAGGGCCACTCTACCTGGAGAGAGACTACAATGATTGTACTAGTCACATTTTCAGGACTCTGTGTTATGGATTTTGCAAAGGTGATTTTAAAAAAGATTAAAAAATATATGCATGTATATATATTTGGGGGGGTGAAAAATTACACAACAAATTAGGCTCCCATTTGACAATTTCTACACAAGTTCTTCAGTTACAGTTTTTACAATGTGTCGACATTCTCTAACTGCACTCTGGTTGTTCTGTTTCCAGTACTCTAGTTTCCCTGCCCTCTTGTCTTTTCATCTTTGCTTTATAGTATCGTTGGCCTTTTGGTCCCTTTAGATGGTTTTTTAATGGGCTACTGTACTTACGGGTAATATTCTTTATTTTGTGTGCCAGCCTGTTATTTTGCTAAAAGGTGACCTCAAGGGATGGTTTCAGTTCAAGGTTTAAAGAGTATCTCAGGGCAATAGTCTCAGGGAATCCTCTAGTCTCAACTGGTTCGGTAAGTCTGGACTTTTAAAAATTCGAGTTCTGCTTCTCATTTTTCTCCTGATCTGTCTGGGTCCATGTATTGTGGCCCTAATCAGAATGGTCAATAGCAGTTGAAAAGATTTTCATTCTTATTTATTTATTGCTTTAACAAAGAGAAGTTTATTCTCTCACAGTCTGGGTAGGCTAAAAGTCCAAATTCAGGGTGCCTGCTCCAGGGGAAGGCTTTCTCTTTCTGTCAGCTCTGAAGGAAGGTCCTTGTGATGCATCAGCCTTCCCTTGGTCTAGGAGCATCTCGACGGAGGAACCTCAGGTCCAAAGGACGTGCTCTACGGGGCTGCTTTCTTGGTGCTATGAGGCCGCCCTGTCTCTCTGTTTGCTTCTCTCTTTCATATCTCAAGAGAGTGCCTCAAGACACAATCCAATCTTGTAGTTTGAGTCCTGCCTCACTAACACAACTGCTGCTCATCCTCCCTCATTAACATCATAGAGGCAGGATTTACAACGTATAGGAAAATCACACAATACGGGGAATCATGGCCCAGCCCAACTGATACACACATTTTCGGGGGGACATAATTCAATCCAGGACATTCCACCCTTTGACCCCCCAAAAATCACATCCTTGCAACATGCAAAACATATTCATCCCATCATATCATAGCCAAAGTCTTAACTCTAAGTCCCAAATCCAAAAATTCCTCTTCATCTGTGAAATCTAGAATGTAAGTTATCTGCTTCCAAGGGTATAGTGGCAGAACAAGCACAAGCTAGACATTTTCATTACAAATGTGAGAAGCTGGAGGAAGAGAAGGGACAACAGGCACCAGGCAAGTCAGAACACATTACATTAGCCCTCAAAGCTTTGAAAATAATTCTCTGTTCTCTGAGACAATTTACATAATGACCCTGCCCTACAGACTCTAGGGTATCTGCCACATTCTCCAGATTCTGAGTGGAGGCCCCTTGGCCCTAGGCTTCAGCTCCGCCTTCCAGGTCCACTAGGACAGCAACTCTGCTCCACTGGCTTTAGGTGCACCATTCTCCTAGTCCATCTGAGTGGCAACTCCACCCTTGGAAACACCAGAGGCCATGGTTCCAAGCTTTGAAACCCTTGAGGTCATGGCCATAGCTTTTGAGACTGAGGCAGCTCGGCTTCTTGTGTTCTCTGTCTCTTCAGCTTCTGCTTCATGGTTTCTTGGCCTCTCAGCTCTTCAGGCCTCATGCCTGAGCCACTGCTGGGGCAAGTGTTCCAAAGCTCTGTAGCTCCACCGATAAGTGCCTGGAGGCACCTCACTCTGCCAGGAAGCCTCCTGCACACAGGCACTCAGCTCTCTCCCTCCACGGGTCAGCTCCAGTGCTGTCTGGGGCTGGTCTTCTGGTTCTGCTGCTGCTGGTTCACTGCTGCTGCTGCCTCTTTGCTCTTGCAGGTTCTCTGTTGCTGCTGCTCCTCTATCCATTCAGTTCCAAAACTGCTTCCACATTTTAGGTATCTGTTAGAGCAGCACCCCACTCTCAGTACCAAATTCTGTCTCAATCATCTGGTACTGTTATAACAGAAATACCACAAGTGGATGGCTTTAACAAAGAGAAGTTTATTCTCTCACAGCCTAGGTAGGCTAAAAGTCCAAATTCAGAGCACCAGCTCCAGGGGAAGGCTTTCTCTTTCTGTTGGCTCTGAAGGAAGATCTTTGTGATGCATCAGCCTTCCCTTTGTCTGGGAACACCTCAGTACAGTAACCTCAGGTCCAAAGGATGTGCTCTGCTCCCAGCACTGCTTTCTTGGTGTTATGAAGTCCCCCGAAAATATTTTTAAATGAAATAAATAAAGATGCTGTGAACTTAAATGATGGAGGTTTAAATAAAAAGAGGGTATCAAACTGATTTTTTTTTTTTTTAAAGGACCTGTTTATACTGGAAAAAGTAAACTCAAAGCATAAGTCCAGTTTGGGAAACCATATTCACTTAAGTTAAATTGTCCTTCCCCTGACATCATTGACATTCTTGCTATGGATTCTTTTCCTTGTTACGGTTCATGTCAACTCAAGCATATGTCGAATGTCAACTCAATCTCCTATGGACCAAGGCATCATCTAACATTTCCCTTTTGGAGCTGTAACTTTCATTTTTAAGCCATGAAGTTACTTTCTTCAAACTTATTTACTGAGTTTGGTTAGCCAGGGCTTCTTTATAATCATGGACTTTTAGGTGTATCTAATGGGATGAACGGGGCATCAGGATTGGAGGAAGACTCCTTAACAACCTGCGTTATACAGATGACACAACCTTGCTTGCTGAAAGTGAAAAGGACTTGAAGCACTTACTAATGAAGGTCAAAGACCACAACCTTCAGCATGGATTGCACCTCAACATAAAGAAAACAAAAATCCTCACAACTGGACCAATGAGCAACATCATGATAAACAGAGAAAAGACTGAAATCGTCAAGGATTTCATTTTACTTGGATCCACAATCAACAGCCATGGAAGCAGCAGTCAAGAAATCAAAAAACACATTGCATTGGGTAAATCTGCTGCAAAGGACCTCTTGAAAGTGTTGAAGAGCAAAGATGTCACCTTGAAGACTAAGGTGCACCTGACCCAAGCCATGGTATTTTCAGTCGCATCATATGCATGTGAAAGCTGGACAATGAATAAAGAAGACCAAAGAAGAATTGATGCCTTTGAATTGTGGTGTCAGTGAAGAATATTGAATATACCATGGACCGCCAAAAGAACGAACAAATCTGTTTTGGAAGAAGTACAACCAGAAAGCTCCTTAGAAGCAAGGATGGCTAGACTCCGTCTTACATACTTTGGACATATTGTCAGGAGGGATCAGTCCCTGGAGAAGGACATCATGCTTGGCAGAGTACAGGGTCAGTGGAAAAGAGGAAGACCCTCAACGAGGTGGATTGACACAGTGGCTGCAACAATGAGCCCAAGGATAACAACGATTGTAAGGATGATGCAGGACCAGGCAGTGTTTCATTCTGTTGTGCATAGGGTCTCTATGAGTTGGAACCAACTCGACGTCACCTAACAACAATAGCAATGGAATGCAAATCAAGCTGTCGAAATAATTAATAGAAAAATTAACCAAAGGCACACAGATATAATTAGCAGTCCTTCAAATTCGCATTTCAAATTATAAACAGAGACGGAAAGTAGTGGTCAGAGAGGCATCTACCATCAATGTACTACGTAGGTTCATGAAATGAAAAGTAAAAAATAAAATAAAAGCAAATGGCCAAGGTCACTTTAAATCACATGAAGCTAGTTACCTAGGTGGTAGCTAAGGTAATATCTGGGGAAAGAGGAGTGATCACTCTTCTTGCTGATCTGGTACTAACCCAAAAATAATCAGCAAAGTAAAACATTTTTTTGGAGGCAGTACCCTGGAAACAACCACCAGTCTCTCAGTTTGTCATATTGTGGTGATGGCTTGCATGTTGCTGTGAAGTTGGAAGCTATGCCACTGGTATTTCAAATGTAGCAGGGTCATCATGGTGGACAGATTTCAGAGGAGCTTTACAGACTAAGACAGACTAGGAAGAAAGGCCTGGTGATCTACTTCTGAAAATTATCCAATGAAAACCCTATGGATTACAACAGAATGTTGTTCAATACAGTGTGGGAAGATGGGTCTCCTAGGTTGAAATGCTCTCATGTTTCACAGTGGCTGGAACAATGGACTTGAGCATACCAATGGTCATGAAGATGGCACAGGACCAGATAATGTTTTGTTTTGTTGTACATGGGGTTGTCACGAGTTGGAGCTGACTCAATGGCAGCTAACAACAACACCCTGGGAAACCTACAGGTTAGTGTGGGTTACAAATAGCTTTGCCCGAACTGGTGTGAAGGAAATGGAAGCTTTCATTAAATGCAACCCAGGGATAGTAACCTGCTCACCTGGAGACCATGTGTAGGCTTTCCAGTGTGATGCTGACATCTTCTCTCACGATCCCAGTGGTGGAATTCATGGGCTATTTGTTTTGTTTTGCCAGCTCAGTATCTATTCTCCTTTCTTCTATTATTAGCCCTCCAGTTACTCTTTGGGGAATCACTCATGCTCTGCTCTCTGTGTCTGGTTGCCTACTTCTCCCTCAACTTCAGAGGTAAAATAATCCAAAAATCGCCAATCAAAGCATTCCATCCCCTTGGCCACTGTGATTGGCTCAAGGATGGTGACATGATACGAGCCACCTAATGAGACTTAAACCTGTGATTTTTGCTGGAACTATTGGGACAAAGGCTCTTTCTCTCTTGCTAAGCTGGTAAAACATGATTCTGGAGTTACTAGGAGCATTTGAACACCACCTGGAGAGGACCTACCCGAGAATGAAGCCATCACAGTAAGAAGTAAAGCTCAGAAAAAGACATTCCTAATGATGTCATTTGAGAACCTGTATCTATTTGTGCCTAAACCAGAACTACCTTTTTTTCCCTTAAGTCTTTTCTCAAACATTATCTTCTCGACCACCTATTTAATACTGTGACCTAGTCCCCAACCCTGGTCTCCTTTTTGTCTTTCCACAGCACTTACCACCTTTTCACACACTAGGTAATTTCCTTTTTAATATGGTTATTGTTTATCATTCATTGCTACCTGGAGACTGTAAGCTTCAACAAAGGCAGGGATTTTGGTCTGTTCTGCTCAGTGATGTATCTCAAGGGCTAAAACAGGGCCTGGCAAATAGTAAGTCCTTGATAAATTTATATTGTTGAATCAATAAATAAACAGATAGCTGGATTTTTAAATTACTTGAGCAAAAGAAATTTCTTGGTTTGCTCAAGCTCATTTGAGTAAAGTTTCGGTCATTTTCAGCCCAAAGTGTTTTGATTCATAGACTCATCTCTTCTTGTTCTTTACTCCCCCTTTGATCCCTTCTCCCCTTTTTCTGATTCTTTAATAGAATCTTCCTGTCTGAAGTGTAAGATTTTCCAGTAGCATCCATAGACACTGCTTAGATCCAGGGCAGAATGCAACCTTAAAAAAATGTGCAGGAGGAGAGTCATCATATCAGGAGAGGCTACAACTGACAAACTTTAGGAAGGCATCAATCGCCAGTCAGGCCTGTGTGATAATTTTCAGGTATCTCCTTGTAAGGCCAAGCCTACATTTATTTCTTTTTCTCTGGTACTATACAATTGGATGACAAATTTGAGGAAATCTTCCCAAAACTATGATAAAAAGAGATGAAAAATATGAGAGAAAGACAAGACAATTTGAGAACCAGCCTAAGAACTCCATAATCTGAATAAGAGTTATAGAAAGAAAGAACAGAGAAAATGGGAGGAAGAAAAGCATGAAAGAAATAACTCAAGAACATTTTCCAGACTGACACATTTGAACTTCCAGATTGAAAGCATCCATCAAGCGTCTTGCACATGGATAAAAATGGGCCCTTACCAAGTCACAGTACTATAAAATTTCAGAAATCTTGAGATCAAAAGAAGATACTAAAAGCCCCTAGCAATGGAAGAAAGCAGATGACATACAACCTACCAAGTATCAAAACGGTATCAGAGTTCTCAACAGCAACAGTAGAAGCTAGGTGTCTTGGGCTGGGTTCTCTTGAGAGCAAAACCAGTAAAGTGTATAAATACATACATGTAGAGAGATTTATATTAAGGAAATGACTCACATGGCTGTAGAGGCTGGAACGTGGGTTAGGCTGGAGGTTTCTCCTGATTCACCAAGCTGCAGGGGCTGGTGAGTCCAAGATTGGCAAGACAGACAGCAGGGCTCTGGCTCACAGGCCACGAAGACTGAGGATCACCAAGACTGGCAGGCAAGACAGCAAGAAAGCTTCTAGCTCAAGCCCCAAGAATCAGAGGTCAGGCGAACAGGAGCCAGCTGCAGGATCCAATGCAAGCAAAACCCCCAAACCTTGCCAGAAAATCCACTTATATTTGATGCAGGCTACACGCCCAAGGAAACACCCTTTCGATTAATTGGCTGCTAAGAGCAGATCCCATCATGGAGGTGATCACATCATCATACAACTGCCAAACTACATCATAACTGCCAAGCCACTGAGACTCATGGCCCAGCCAAGTTTACACACAACCTTAACCATCACACTCCAAATAAAACCAAACCCATTGCCCATCGATTTGATTCCAACTCGTAGCGACCATATAGGACAGAGTAGAACAGCCCCATAGGGTTTCCAAGCAGCACCTGATGGATTTTAACTGCTGACCTTTTGGTTAGCAGCCATACCTCTTAACCACTACACCACCGGGGACAAAATAAAACAAAACAAAGAGGAAGCAATGTCTTCAAAATTCTGAAGAAAATTATTTCCATGCCAGAATTCTATGCCCAGCTGTGTTAGTTTGAAAAATTAGCCTCAATATTTTACAGGTCATCCCATAAAGATGTGAAGTGTTTTTCCCACCCATTGAATCTGTGCTTGGCTTTGTGACTTGCTTTGATACAATGTGGTAGAAGTCATGTTGTACAAGCTCCAAGTCTAATCCTCAAGAAGTCTTGAAGCTTCTTCTCTTACTACCAGGAATGGATTACCCAAGAAGCAAGGTATGCAGGGATTTATTTACTAATCTATAGTGAAGAATTTCACCTGCTTTTCACCACATCAGAGCTGCGTATCAGAGATGAGGTGAAACCAACGTGACATTCTGCACTACAGACTAGTAAAAAAAAAAAAAAAGCAAACACACAGAAACCCTGCATACCTTGCTTACTGTAAGTCTGTGCATACTGTGCTTATTGGTTATTCCACCCTGCTTGCTACTCTTGGAACCTGCCGCCACTGAGCTTGGGCCAGCGGGGTGGGTGATGAGAGATATATGACCCAGCCACCCTTGTCAACCCAGACTACAATCAGCTAGCCTCAAAAAGCAAAGCCACCTAACTGACCAACAGCTGACCACACACCAGTGAGCTCAGCTGAGAGCAGCTCAAATTGTCATTCCACAGAAATGGCAACTAAATAATTGTTTGTCATTTTAAGTTACTAAGTTTTGGTGTGGTTTGTTACGTGGCAGTAGGTAACTGTTACATTAAAAATTTACACTAGCTAAATTAGCAATTAAGTGCAAGGGCAGAATAAAGATATTTTTAGATATGCAAGGGTTTTCAAATTTAAATTTTGTTGATACCTTCATCCATTTAGCAAATGTTTATTAAGTGCATACTATGTGCCTGATACTGTTCTAGGCACTAGGAATCAAACCCTTACTTTAAAATAGCCTTTTATTTGATTCTCTGGGTTTTAGCCTCATCTTTCTCTCACTTCCTCAGATAACTGATACTGGCTGGCAAATTCTATTGTGCAATTCTTCTTGGCTTTCTCCACTTCTGGCTTGCGTTTATGTTTTCTCAGGTCTGCTAAAGTCAGTTTGTAATTATCAGTTTACATTCAACCTTCTAAAATGTTGTCGCTAAGCCATATCATCCATCCTTTTTGTCCTTGTAGTTTGTTCTACTCTGTCCTATAGGGTCCCTATGAGTCAGAATCGACTCCACGGCACTAGGTTGGGTTAGTTTGTGCCTGTTCATTAACCCTTTACTGTCTTTTAGTGGTGACTTTTTTTTTTTAGGAGAGAGAGAAAATCATTGCATTGGCTTCATCTGCCATCTTTACCTAAATCTATAGACCAGTATTTATGGGAAAAGACTCTATTCTAAAAGTAAGATGGAAGTATCCCCTTCATTTGTTCAAATATTTTTGAGGAAATAATATGTACCAGGCACTGTGCTAGGCACAGGGGCAAAAAGTTGAAAATAGCATAGTCTCTGCCCTCATTTTTTTTTTGGTGTGGCTTTAGTCCCAGACCTTAACATCCACTGCTTATACCACATCTTCTCTTGGATGACTTCAAGACATCTCAGGTTCTGCAAGTTGAAAATTGAACTCTTTTTGTCCTCTTTGTGCTTCATATCTTGAAAAATGGTATGGCCATTCATCCAGTTACACAATTCAAAAATTTAGGAGTCATTCTTGACATCTCCTTCTCCCTTACCTTCTATATCCAATTCTTCACCAACTCCAGTTGGTTTCGTGTCCTAATGATCTTTGAATTCTTTCTGCTTGTCTTCATATCTACCATTGCTTCTTGCCTGGGCTCTAGTAATAATATTTTCCCCCTCCATCTTCTCTTAAACTCCTCTAACCCTTTCTTTTCACATTAGACCCAGTTGTCTTTTTTTAGTTTTTAGTTTCTTGTTAAATAGGACACAAAAGGCCAAAAAAAAAAAAAAAAAAAGATAAATGACTTCAAATTTTTTTTAAATCTTTTCTCTCTTTTTAAAAATACTTTATTGTATTTTTGTGAAAGTTTACATAGCAAATTAGGTTCCCATTTGACAATTTCTACACAAATTGTTCAGTGATATTAGTTACATCTTTTACTATGTGAAGTTGTTGACCTTTTGGTCTCATACGGATTTTTTGTTTTTAATGGAGCACGGTACTCACGGGTAATACCCTTTATTTTGTGTGCCAATCTGTTATTTTGCTAAAAGGTGACCTTAGGGGATAGTTTCTATTCAAGGTTTTAAGAGTATCTCAGGGCAATAGTTTCAGGGAGTCCTCTAGTTCAGATGTCTTTTCAAAAGGCAAATCTGATGATGTCCTTTGACCCCAACCCAGAATTGAGACTCCCTGGTCTGCTAACCAAAATGTCAGCAGTTCAAATCCACCATCTGCTCCTTGGAAACCCTACGAGGCAGTTTTACTCTGTCCTATAAGTTTGTTACGAGTTGGAATCAACTCGACAGCAATGGGTTTGGTTTTGGGTTTTTTTTTTTTTGTCCTGACTTAAAACATTTAAGAGCTTCACTTTCTTTGCTGAAACAGTTGGCCCCTTCAGGGGTTCAGTTCTAAGCTATGGTCAAAAATCTATGGTCTGCTCTCCCAAACGTAGAAAGAGAAATACCAGGTCTGAAGCTCAGATTGGGTTGAACTGAAGAAAAGCAGACACAGGCAGGACCAGAGGCAGGAGTTAATGTGGCTGTTGTTTCCAGTGCACTTGATAGGGACTAAAGGACATGCCTGTCTCTATCTCTTGGTGTCCAGACATTTTCTTTTCATTGCAATTAAAAAGAACCAAAGCGAGGTGTGACTCAGGAAAGGGGAGCATCCTTAAGTCTTAGAGGCCCGAAAACAGCATCTTAATGCTAGTCACATAACTATAAAATCTCAAGGTGGCTAAAAGACCTGCAGCAATATCAGGCCCTAACTACTTCTGCAGCCAAATCTTAGGCCACCTGCCCTCACTCTCTGTTTCAGTACCCTTGGGCTCTTTCAGTCTTTCTCTCTTACCACGCTCCTGCCACACCAGGACTTCGTTCCCTCTTTCCACTCCTCCAGCTCTCAGCTCATCAGCAGCTCTTCAGGCAAAACTTCCCTGACCAAGTCAAATTCTCTTCTCAGAGGCTCTTAGAACAATCTTTTCTCTCCTTCATTTCAATTGTGTGATTATTGGCTTAATGTCTGTCTCCCCCATGGATTGTAAGCTCATGAGGGTAGGAACTGTATGTTTTGCTTACTGTCACCGCCTCCGTGCCTGGAAAAGTTCCTGGCCCAAAGTAAGCCCTCAATACTTACTTGTTAAATGAATGGATTGTTGAATGGAACGAGTGAGTAAATGTATAAACGAAGGAAAGAATTAGAGGTCTGGAAACTCCCAAGCCACTTTTTTAAAAAAGTGGCCCAAACCAACCACTGTAGAGTTACTGTATTGTTTACTCAAAATCTAACATGCAGGTGTCCCAGGTAACAATTTATATGTCATGGTGCTTGGTCCCTCAAATACATTCTATGAACTTAAGCCATAGTTCCAAGAGGACAAGTTGTTACCATAGTGAAGTATGGTTTCAGTTTCTCAACGGATCATAAAAAAGCAACTGGGAAAATTTTAGAGCTGCAAACCTAGTTCTATGTCATTATAAAAACATGATACTGCTTGTTTGGAATATTCAATAAGAATCTATTTGCAAACTTAATAGTGTGAAGCAGTTTGTCAAGTTACAGTTTACCCAGCTTTGTGAAAGCACAGCTCAGGACCAAACTCTTCCCTGATAATCTCTGTTTGAAGTGAGATAGGAATTCCAAAGCAGATACAGTTTTCATCACTGCAAGATATCAAACATACTCCTTATTTAGAAAGCTCAGAGTATGACCTTACTGAAAGGTTGCTTTGACTATTATCAGCCTATGACCAGTTGCTGCCGTGTTGACGCCAACTCAGGACAACTTCACATATGTTAGAGAAGAACTCTGCTCCATAGGGTGTCCAGTGGCTGATTTTTCAGAAGTAGATCATCAGGCATTTCTACCAAGGTGCCTTTGGGTGGATTTGAACCACCAACATTTTGGTCAGCAGCCGAGTGCGTTAACCATTTGCACCACCCAGACGTAGTTAAACTTACATGTGGCGATAGTAAGAACGAACACTTACTGAGCGCCAACTCCGTGCCAGACAAGGTTCTAGGTACCCAGATAATCTCATAAACAATTCTAAACCAGGTAGATACTGTTATTTTCCCCAGTTCACCGATGAGGAAACTAAAGCACAGAAGGATTACATAACTTTCCCAAGATTATACCTTGGCTGCAGAGTTCATACCTTGGATATCACATATCTTAGGTACGACGATACCCACTAGCCCTGTCTGACTACTGAGCACTTGAGATGTGACCAGTCAGTTTTGAGATGTGCTCTAAGTTTTGAAGATTCCTGTGAAATATATAAAAACCTTGTTAATAACTTTTCTGCTGATTACATTTCAGCTCGGTAATGCCTAGGATATCAATGTTTATGTGCTCCATTTCATTTTTGATGACTTTGACAATTTTCCTAGATTCATACTTTGTACATTCCAAGTTCCGATTATTAATAGGTGTTTACAGCTGTTTCTTCTCATTTTGAGGCACGCCAGCACAATGGAAAGTGGAAAAAAACTATAAACAGCATAAAAACCAGCATAAACAACATTAGACTGATTCAGTTTTTAAATTTGTACACATATTTTACTGAGTCTTCAAATATAATCCACTAGAATGTAAGATGCATGAGGGCAAAGTTTTTTTCAGTTTGGTCACTGCTGTATCACCATAACCTAAAAAAGTAGCTGGTGTAGCAGGCCTTTAGAAGATATTTGCTGAATGAATTAATAAATAAATGCCTCCTACACACTCATTTAATCAAAAGGAAAATGCCTCAAAATGTTAATGCGGGTTCTCTCGGGGTGGAGGGATTGTGGGTGGGTTGCTGTCATGGATTGAAATATGTCCCCCAAAACATGTGTGTATCAACTTGGCTGGGCCATGATTCCCGGTATCGTGTGATTTTCCTTATGTTGTAAATCCTGCCTCTATGATGTTAATGAGGGAGAGTGGGTGACATTGTGTTAGTGAGGCAGAACTCAACCCACAGGATTGGTCTGTGTCTTGAGGCAATCTCTTGAGATACAAAAGAAAGAAATGAGCAGAGAGACAGGGGGACCTCATACTACCAAGAAAGCAGTACCAGGAGCAGAGCGTGTCCTTTGGACCTGGGGTCCCTGCACCTGAGAAGCTCCTTGACCAGGGGAAGATTGAGGACAAGGAACCTCCTCCAGAGCCAACAGAGAGAGAAAGACTTCCCCTGGAGCCAACGCCCTGAATTTGTACTTACAGCCTACTTTACTGTGAGGAAATAAATTTCTCTTTGTTAAAGCCACCCACTTGTGCTATTTTTGTTATAGCAGCACTAGATGACTGAGACAATTGCATTGTATTTTTTTCTCCATAATACTGCATTTTCCAATTTTTTAAATAAATGTAAAGTATTGATAAGCTGGTGAAAAGGAATATTACTTTAAAAAGACATTTGGTCCTAGGTATATACTCAAAAGAATTGAAAGCAGGGATTCATACAGATATGTGCACACCAATGTTCATTGCAGCAATCTTCACAATAGCCAACAGGTATGAACAGCCCAAGTGTTCTCAACAGATGAATAGATAAATAGAACGTGGGATAGCCGTACAATAGAATATTACTCAGCCATAAAGAGAAATGAAGTTCTAATGCATGCTACAATGTGCATGAACTTTGCAAACATTATGCTAATTAAGTAAGTCAGACACAATAGACGAATGTTATATGATCCCACTTATAGGAAATAGCTAGAATCAGCAAATGCATAGAGACAAAAGTAGATTAGTGGTTATCAGAGATTGAGGGGAAGGAGGAATAGGGGTTATTGCATAATGGGTACAGAGATTCTGTTTGGGATGAGGAAAAGTTTTGGAAATAGATAGTGGTGTTGGTTGTACAACATGGCGAATGTAATTAATACCACTGAATTGTATGCTTAAAAGGGGCTAAAATAGAAATTTTTATGTTATGTATATTTTACCAAGGAAGCCTAGTGGTGTAATGGTTAAGCACTCAGCTGTTAACTGAAAGGTCAGAGGTTTGGCTGCCAGTCACTCCATAGGAGAGAAGGCCTGGCAATCTGTTCCCGTAAAGATTTCAGCCTAGGAAACCTTACGGGGCAGTTCTATAAGGTTGCTATGAATCAGAAACAACTCGATAGCACACAACAAAATACATTTTACCTCAATAATTTTTTTTTAATTAAAAACAAACAAACAAAAAGATATTGCCAAATCACCTCAAAAAAGAAGACATTTGGGCAATAACTTTTAAAAGTATATTGGTGTATTTAATTAAAATAATACAGATTGTCCCTCCTCAGAGCACCCATAAATATACAGGTCAAATTAGAGAAATTCAGTACAAAGGTTGCATTTTTTTTTTAATTGTGCTTTAGGTGAAAGTTTACAGCTTAAGTTAATTTTTCACACAAAAATTTATACAGATATTGTTACCTGACAGTAGTTGAAATTCCTATAACATGACAGCGTACTCCCCCTTTCCATCCCGGATTTCCCGTGTCCATCCAGCTAACTCGGAGACAGCATTTGTTATTTTTTATTGTGCTTTAAGTGAAAGTTTACAGCTCAAGTTAGATTCTCATACAAAGTTTATACACACACTGTTATGTGACCTGGGTTGCTATCTCTATAATACGTCAGCACACTCCTCCTTTCCACCCCGGATATCCCGTGTCCATTCAACTAGCTACTGTCCCTTTCTGCCTTTTCATCTCGCCTCCGTACAGGAACTGCCCATTTAGTCTCACGTATCTACTTGAACTAAGAAGCACACTCTTCACGAGTATCCTTTTATGTCTTATAGTCCAAATCTAACCTTTGAAGAGTTGGCTTTGGGAATGGTTTTAGTTCTGGGTTAACAGAGAGTCCGGGGGCCTTGTCTTCCAGGGTTCCTCCAGTTCTCAGCCAGGCCATTAAGTCTGGTCTTTTTAGTGATTTTGAGTTCCGAACTATGCTTTTTTCCTCCTCCGTCAAGGAGTTTCTGTTCTATTCCCTGTCAGGGCAGTCATCGCTGGTAGCCAGGCACCATCTAGTTCTTCTGGTCTCAGGCTGATAGAGTCTCTGGTTTATGTGGCCCTTACTTCTCTTGGGCTGATATTTTCCTTCTGTCTTTGGTGTTCTTCATTCTCCTTTGTTCCAGGTGGGTTGGGACCAATTGATGCATCTTAGATGGCTGCTTGCTAGCTTTTAAGACCCCAGATGCCACTCAGCAAGGTGGGATGTAGAACATTTTCCGAGGCTGCATTTTTAACTCAGCAAACATTTATGAGGACCTACTCACAGCCAGGTCTTTATGTTACTCTGTGTTATCGGCCTTTTGAAGGTCTCCCAAGAGGAAGTTCTTCCCAGATCTTAGGGAATAAATCTCTCTAGACATCTGTGCACTCCAATACAATAACCACTGGTCACATGTGGCAATTTAAATTTAAACTAACTAAAATGAATTAATATTAAAAATTCAGTTCTTCAATTGCACTGGCCACATCTCAAGTGCTCAGTAGCCATGTGTAGTTAGTGGCTACTGAATTGGAGAGCACAGAATAGAACATTTTCATAATCTCAGAAAGCTCTGTTGGATAGCATTGTTATAAATTCATTTTAATTGGTATTTATTAACAAATAATTAATTGAGCAATTACTCTATGTGAGGTCCCTTAGGTGGACTGTTTCATTTAACAATTCTACAAGGAAGGCAGTAGTATGATCTCCATTTCAGATGAGGGAACTGAGGCCAGAGTAGTTAAACAACTTGCTTAAGATCATATGTCTAGTGAGGAGGTGTATTTGAGATTTGAACACAGTCAGTCTGGCACCAAGCTGTTGTATTTAACCACTTTGTCAGTCATTCTCAAACAGTGGTCCCTGTACCAGCAGCATCAACATCATCTGGAAACTTAGAAATTCAAATTCTCAGGCCCCACCAGACCTACTAAATCAAGAACTCATTGTGGGGCCCAGCCTTTGGTGTTTTAACCAGCTCTCACCACCTGTCAGTTTGTCACACTGTGGTGGATTGCATGTTTTTGTGATGCTGGAAGCTATGCCACTGATATTTTAAATACCAGCAGGGTCGCCCACAGTAGACAGGTTTCAGCAGAACTTCCAGAGTAAGACAGACTAGAAAGAAAGGGCTGGTGATCTACTTCTGAAAATTAACCAGTGAAAACCCAATGTATGACAACAGAATATTGTCCTATATAGTCCTGGAAGATGAACTCCCTAGATTGGAAGGCAACAATGGACTCAAGTATGCTGGCAATCATGAGGATGGCATGGGAATGGGCAGCCTTTCCTTCTGTTGTACATGGGGTCACCACGACTTGGAGCCGACTGGATGGCAATTAACAACAACCAGGTGATTCTGATATATGTTCATGTTCGAGAAACACTATGCTATGCTGCATTCCCACTTACTAAGCATTGCTGATATACTAGGAGTTGGTTATTGGTATCTTAAACAGGAAAGGGTGTGTTCAAGAAAATCTTTTTGGTGGAATAAAAAGAATAATTGTTAATAAACATGTATTGAGCACTTACCATGTAGTTGAGTTGGGAGTCCATTTTTCACGTGAATGGACTCAAAGTAGTTATCTAACTTACCCATTGTCCCATAGCTAACAGGAGTGTCTCAGGTTGGGTTTGCTAGAGAAGCAACCCAGTGAAGTGTATATATGTATAGAAAGAGATTTATCTCAAGGAAATGGCTCACGCAGTTGTAGTCCATGGGTCAGACATCTGGCTGGAGGCTTCTTCTGACTCACGTAGCTGCAGGATCTGATTAACCCAAGATTGGCAGATCAGATACGAGGCTGCTCACTCATAGGCTGCAGGCACTGATGAATCCCAAGATCAGTAGGCAGTAAGGCAGGCCACTGGCTCAAGTCCCAAGAACCAGAGGTCAGATGATGCAAGTCAGATGCAAGATCCAGAGCAAGCCAAAGAGATTTTTCTAGAATGTCCATATATATATTGGATGCAGGCCACACCCCCAAGGAAGCTCCCCTTACAACTAATTGACTGATCACATCATGGAAGATGACTATATCATTACATAACTGCCAAACCACTGAGAATCATGGCCCAGCCAAGTTGACATACAACCTTAACCATCACAAGGGGGTAGATCACAAATGTGAATACAGGTTGCTGACTCCAACACTCATCCTCTTCACCACCAGGTCTTATTTAGTGGACAACGGAGAAGTAACTCCTCCTGTCCCTAAATACAAATTTTCTGCTTTGTATATTCTCCACCCTTTTCTCTTAGAAGAGACTTACTCTCTGTTCTTCCTCTCCAAGTCACATTCTTCCATTTTTTAAAAATATTTTTTCAGCCCAACTTAATGGGTTGACACAGCAGCCACAACAGTGGGCTAAATCCAGCACTTTGAACTGGTTTGCTCTGGTTTGACCCCCCACTAAGAATTTTCATCCCCCCAGATATACTGAATCAGATTCTACATTTTAGCAAGATTCCCAGGTGATTCTTATGTATACATAAGATCTTGTTAAAATGTAGATTATGATTCAGTATATCTGGGGTGGAAAGGAAAATTCTCAGCAGGGGGTCAAACATGACTGAACCGGTTCAAAACTCTGGCTCAAACATATCAAGGATCATGGAGATGGCACAGGAGTGGGCAACCTTTCATTCTGGTATATGTGGTGTCACCACGAACTGGAGCCAACTCGATGACTCTTAACAACAACAATAACAACAAAAGCTTTTCACATCCAAAGTTTTCTATCCTAGGTTCATAATTCCTATCCCGCATGTTTCCAAACAACAGAAATCATTCACTCATTCTTTCACGTAACAAATCGTTATTGAAAGCTTACTATGCGATGGGCACAATCCTGGGTAAAGAAGACAAAATAACGAATAAGAGACAAGGCTCCTGCCCTCATGGAACTTATGTTCTGGTGGGAGAGACAGAAGACAAACAAAAAAAGCCAAACCAAACCCACTGCCACTGAGCCAGTTCGGACTCATAACGACCCTGTAGAACAGAGTAGAACTGCTCCACAGAGTTTCCAATTAGCGCCTGGTGGATTCGAACTGCCGACTTTTGGTTAACAGCTGTAGCTCTTAACCACCATGCCACCAAGATTTCCAAGACAAACAAGGAAGCAAATAAAAGCAAGCAAGAAATGTAGATTGCAAAAAGCAATAGGAAGGATATAAACAAGATGTAGTGTTAGAGAATAACTGATTGCCATGAAGGATGACCTCTCTGAAGAGGTGACATTTAGACTGAAATATGAGGATGAGAAGAAGCTTGTCATCCAAATTGCCTAAGAGATGGCATTCCAGATGGAGGGAACAGCATGTGCAAATGCCCTGAGGCAAGGAAGAGCTTCGCTGATTCTAGGAACTAACAGGCCATAGGATATAGGGGTAGAGGAGAGGTATGGGTGAGTTGAGCTGAATTTGGAGATGTAGGAAGGGTCCAGGGCATCAGGGCCATGTAAGCCAAGTTAAGGAGTTTGGGTTTTGTTCTAAATGGGGTTTTATGTTTTAACAAAGGAAAGACATTATCTTGTTTACAGGTTTTTTTGAATTGTTCTTTAAGTGAAAGTTTACAGTTCAAGTTAATTTCTCATACAAAAATATATACATATATTGTTAGGTGACCCTAGTTGCAATCCTTATAATGTAACTGAACACTCCCCCTTTCCACCCCAGATTTCCCATATCCATTCAACCAGCTCCTGTCCCATCCTACCTGCTCATCCTGCCTCTGGACAGCAGCCACCCATTTGGTCTCATGTATTTGCTTGAACTAAGAAGTACACTCTTCATGAGTATTATTTTATGTTTTATAGTCCAGTCTAATCTTTGTCTGAAGAGTGAGCTTCAGGAATGTTTTCAGTTCTGGGCTAACAGAGTGTCCAGGGGCCATGGCTTTGGGGGTTCCTCCAGTCTCAATAAAAACACTAAGCCTGGTCTTTGCACATGAATTTGAGTTCTGCTACACACTTTTTTCTCACTCTGTCATGGACTCTCTGTTGTGTTCCCTGTCAGGGTGGTCATTGGTGTTAGCTGGGTACCATTTAGTTCTCAGGCTGATGGATTCTCTTGTTTACATGGCCCTTTTATCTCTTGGGCTAATATTTTCCTTGTGTCTTAGGTGTTCTTCATTCTCCTTTGCTCCAAGTAGGTTGGGACCAATTGTTGCATCTTAGACGGCTACTCACAAGCTTTTAAGACCCCAGATGCCGCTCAACAAAGTGGGATGCAGATTATTTTCTTAATAAAGTTCGTTATGCCAATTGACCTAGATGTCCCCTGAAACCATGGTCCCCAGACCCTAGTCTCAGCTACACTGCCTCTCAAAGTGTTTGGTTGTATTCAGGAAACTTCTTAGCTTTTGGTTTAGTCCAGTCGTGCTGACTTCCCCTATATTGTGTGCTGTACTTCCCTTCACATAAGAGGATTCTTATCTACTATCTAGTTAGTGAATTCCCTCTCTCCCTCCTGATTTACAGTTTTAAAAGACCACTCTGGCTGTGAGGTTGTTTTGAAGAGTTGAGAGTAGAAGCCAGGAAAATCATTAGGAGGCTGTGGCTGTGGTTCTTGTGGGAGATGATGGTGACAAGACAAGGATGATGACAACGTGTTGGAGATAAGAAGGCAGCTAGAAGATGTATTTTGGAGGTGAGTGACTGCTCAGTACCAGACATAATAGACAATGAACAAATATATGTCCAATGAATGAATGGATATTTCTAGATTGCAACCCTGGACAGTGTCTCGTCCACCGTGTTTTTCCAAGTACTTACCACAGTGCCTATTTGATAAATATTTGTTGAATGAATAGATTTGACAAAAAAAAAGTTGCTATCCAGTCGATTCTGACTTTTAGCAGAGTAGAACTTTCCCATAAGGTTTCCAAGGAGTGGCTGGAGGATTTGAACTGCCAGCCTTTTGGTTAACAGCTTATGCTTAGTCACTGTGCCACCAGGGCTCTAAACTGAACAAAGGGACTGTAAAATGGATTCTGATAAGAAGAGCTCTAAGTTCTCTTCTGATAATAACCAAATCAAGTAGCAGCTTTAATTTATGGAGCATCTTTTTTTCTTTTTAATTTTGACAGACATTTAATTATGTTTTTTCCATCTTACCCATTTTCTTAATTTTATATTTTGCTATTTAGAATTGCAAAACTTTATGGGGCTTGTTTTATATGTTGGGTTATATATTCCATCAACTAATCCTCACAGCAGCCCTGTGAAGTGGATAGCATTACCATCCCTGTTTTATAGCCATGGACACTGAAATTCTGAGGGGTATATTCAATGAGTGTTTATCGAGGCCTTATGGGCAGGGTCTCATGGATCATAAGAGGCAAAGCTAGCCTTGAACTCAAAACCATCTAATTCTGAAGCCCACGCTCTTAAACCACAGAGCTATACTACCCATAGGAAAAAATTAGACAATTAAGTATCTAAAACTCCTCCGTAAACCTGCCTGTAATTCATAGGTAACAGCAAGTACGAAATGCGAGCTGGTTAGGCTGCAGTTACCATAAGCCTGTACCCTGACCTTTTATCCCCACTCAGAATATTCCTTTGCATGACACCAGGAGCTCTTGCCGTGGGTGGAGACAGAGAGCTGGCCGGCTCCATCAGTCTGCATTCCCACTTGCTGTCCCAAAGGTCCAATCGCCTGCCGCTCCCCAACGTTATGCCCTGCTTGCTAAATCTGGTCTGGCACAGGGACAGAGGGACTCCAAAGCCTAGGAGTTGAGAATTCTTGCTGGCCGCTTGGGAGGGCCAGTTACCACAAGTGAGACGCTGGCACGCTAAAAAGAGGGAGTGCTATTTTGAGAATCTGTTCAAGTAATGTTTCACAGTGGAAAAACCGATGGCAATCTGCATGTGCTCTGACTTGACATGAGTTATGGCTCAGGTGTCAATGCTAAAACTTACAGTTTGAACTCTAAAAACTCTAACCCCTAAGAAAATGGTAAAAGTTGCTGTGCAATATGGAAAACTTTCTGGAAAATGTCACAGACCAACATCGGGGAGTCAATCTGTTAAATGCATCATGGCAAATCTATATCAAAGAATACCAATGCAGCTATTAAAATAATATGAAACTCGATTTGCCAATAGGAGTCCCTGGGTGGCGCAAAAGGTTAACACACTTGGCTACTAATTTAAAGATTAGAAGTTCAAGTCCACCCAAAGGCACCTCAGAAGAACGGCCTGGTAATCTACTTCTGAAAAATCAGCCAGTCTTAGTTAACCAGTGCTGCCAGAACAGAATTACCACAAGCGGATGGCTTTAACCAAGAGAAATTTGATTCCTGACAGGAAAGTCGGCTTAAAGTCCAAATTCAGGGTGCCGGCTCCAGGGGAAGGCTTTTTCTCTCTCAGCTCTGGAGGAAGGTCCTTGTCCTCCATCTTCTGGTTGAGGAACTTCTCAGGCGCAGGGACCCTGTGTCCAAAGGCTGTGCTCTGCTCCTGGTGCTGCTTTCTTGGTGGTATGAGGTCCCCACTCTCTGCTTGCTTCCCTTGCCTTTATATCTCTCCAGAGATAAAATGTGATGCAGGCCACACCCCAGGGAAACTCCCTTTACCTTGGATCAGGGAGGTGACCTGAGTAAGGGCAGTGTTACAATCCCACCCTAATCCTCTCAATATACAATTACAAGCACAAGATGGAGGACAACCACACAATACTGGGAATCATGGCCTAACCAAGCTGATACACATGTTTTTGGGGGAACATAATTCAATCCATGACGCAGCTATCAAAAACCCTCTAGAGCACAGATCTACTCTGAACGCACAGGGTCGCGGTGCGTCAGAGTTCACTCAACGGCAACTGGTTTGGTCGGCTGGTTTTTGTCAGACAGGAAACATGGGCATGTTGCATTTTTCTGTGAAAAGAGCTGTGACAAAACAGATAGTACACTATGGTGACATTTTTGTAAAAAAAAAAACAAAATCAAACCCACTGCCATCAAGTCGATTCTGACTCATACCGAACCTATAGGACAGAGTAGAACTGCCCCACAGAGCTTCCAAGCAGTGCCTACCTTTTGGCTAGCAGCTGTAGCACTTAACCACTACGCCACCAGGGTTTCCTTGTAAAATACAGTCAGGTTGATATGTGCATAGAAAAAGTATGGAAGAATATATATATCCAAACTTCAAAAACAAAACCAAAAAAATGTCAGTGAAAGAAAAAGAAGAAAGGGCACACAAATAAAAAAATAACCAGCTATAATATCTACAAGTTTATAGTCATTGCGTAGGAGCTGGTGGTACAGTGGTTAAGCGCTGGGCTGCTAACCAGAAGGTCAGCAGTTCGAATCCACCAAGTGCTCCTTGGGAGAAAGATTGGCAGTCTGGTTCTGTAAAGATTTACACCTTTGGAAACCCTACAGGGCAGTTCTACTCTGTACTATAGGGTCGCTATGAGTCAGAATCAACTTCGTGACAATGGAATAGTCAGTGTATAGAAAGCAGTTAACATGGAAAGCTTTGACTGAGGCCAAGACAACTATTATGTAAGTAATAGAAACCTATTAAAAGCAGAGTCCTGGGAGAGGACAGAAAAGAGGATCGAGTCTATAAGGTAGGAGATTAAAGAGCTTCAGGCATCTTGACTATGACAGTGAATTTGGAGAACCCACTACAGAGAGGAAATAGCCTACCTTTCCATCTGCCATGGTCAGCTTTCCTAGCTCTTCGATTTAGAGAGTTTTCCCCTCAATTTTTTCCTCTACTAGATATTCTATCTAAACATTGATTCATTTAAACTGCAAAAGCATTTTGAGTAAATATTTAACCTGATAGAGATTGCTTTCTCATTAATACAAGGATATATATATATATTTTTTATATTAAATATTATGCAACTTGTGATACGCAACATGAAGTTTTATGTGGGTGCAATATATCATTGCAATATTTGTGTGTGTTTGCTTCTACTTATAGGCACTGAAGTGAGCCTTTGTGTTTTCCTCATTTATGGGGGATGTTACTGAGTTTATAAGTGAAGTGCTTGCCCAAGGTCGATTTGAGCCAGAAATCATCTTCATGTTCTCTTCTTGAATCTGGATTCCCACTGAAAATGTTCTCACCCCAAACCCTTGGAAGAACATCACAAATGGTAAAACCATTTATTCCGACCAAACCAACTCTGCTGCCGAAGCAGAAAGGATGCCAGATCAATTATTAAAAGTACTGTCTTAGTTATCTAGTGCTGCTATGACAGAAATGCCACAAACGGATGGCTTTAACAAACAAATGTATTCTCTCACAGTTTAGGAGGCTATAAATCTGCATTCGGGGCACCAGGTCTAGGGGGAGGCTTTCTGTTTCTGTGGGCTTTGGGGGAAGGTCCTTGTCTCTTTGAACTTCTGCTCCTGAGTGATCTTCATGTGGCTTGACCTCTCTCTTCCCCCATCTCTGCTATGTAGCTTGATTGTTTAATCTCTTTGATATCTCAGAAGGGATTAACTCAAGATATAACCTAATCCTGTCCCATTAACATAACAAACATCATAACCTAATCCTGCCTTATTGATATAACAAATATAACACACTCAAAAATGGGATTATAACCACAGGCAGAGGTTTGGATTTACAACACATCACAAAATGGAGAATAATTACATCAGATCACAAAATGGAGGACAACCACACACTACTGGAAATCACGGCCTAGCCAATTCAACACATATTTTGGGGGGACAAAATTCAATCCATAGCAAGTACCAGGAAAGGTTTAAGGAATTTGTCCTTGATCCGGTGCCTGAGTGGTGTAAGTGGTCAACACACTCAGCTGCTAACGAAAAGGCTGGAAGTTCAAGTCCACCCTGAGGTGACTAGGAAGAAAGCCCTGGTGATCTACTTCCATGAAATCGGCCCTTGAAAACACTGGGGCGCACAGTTCTGTCCTCACGCACGTGGAGTCGCCATGGGTCAGAGACAACTGGACCGCAACTGGTTGGCTGTGTTTGCTGAGTTTTCTCCAAGGAAAGAAAATCATTACCTAAAATCAAGTCTTAAGCACCAGGGAGCAGTGGCAGGTACCAGTGGATTGGTACCCAGGGGTGGCAGGAGCAGAGAAGGGAGAACAGCAGAAGGGACAAAATAACCGGTGAGGGGTACAGCTGACCGCAGCGCTGAGATCAAGTCATGTCTTAAAATCCTCCAGTGGCCTCTTATTGCCCTGAGGCTAAAATCACGCTCCTGACGTGATTTTAAAACCCTCCAAGGCCTTTTCTCCTGTCTCATCTCCTCTCGTTCTTTTTCTCACCACATCACTCACTTTTCGGTTCCTCGACACCAGCAGGCCCTTTCTCACCTCCGTGTTGCCCCAGCTTGTCACTCATGAGCGACTGGCTCATCCTTGAGGTCTCAACACAGAGCTCACCTCCTCAGACTGGCCTCCCCTAGCCTCTGATGCAAAGCAGACCTCCCTCCACCATCACTTGCTTTCATGTCCTGCAATTACTTACCTTCAGGACACTTGTGACCTTCTTGTTTAATTCTTTATGTGTTTATTATCGGCCTCTCCCTTCCAGAAAATTGAGTTCCATGACAGCGGGAACTCTGTCTACCCTGCTCCCCTCTGTATCCTCAAGGGTCTAGAACTGTGCCTGGCATGCAACAGGCCTCAATAAATGTTTATTGGATGAACACATAGACAATTTTCATTTAAATTAATAAAGACGAACTTCAGTTATTTTTCAGTTTATGGGACGATTCACTCAAATTCTGTTGGTACTCAATACCAGCATTGGGCTGGGATCCTTAATGAAATTGTGCACACCACACACTCTATGAGAGGTGGAATGATTTTTTCTTGACTCTGGCGTGATGGTTAATGTTATGTGTCAACTTGGCTAGGCTGTGCTTCTCGGTAGTTTGGCAGACACTATGTAATCACCTCTCATTTTGTGATCTGTTATGAGCGCCAGTCAGGTGGAAGGGGAGTTTTCTTGGGAGTGTAGCCTGCATCCAGTATATGAATGGATGTTTAGGCAAGGCTCTCGTTCTCTCTCTCTCTCTCTCTCTTTCAAACGTGTGTCTGACCTCCAGTTCTGGGAGGAGTTGGGTTTGTCAGCCCCTGCAACCACGTGGCCCAGCAGAGGTGGTGAACCACAGATTTGGGACTTGCCAGCCGCCACAATTGTGTGAGCCATTTTCTTGAAATAATTTTCTTTGTACGTACTTATATACGTTTCACTGGTCTTGCGCCTCTAGAGAACCCAGACCAAGGTACCTAGTGTGGGCGGGTACGAACATATGGTTGCTCATTTGTTTCTACGTACTGGGATGGTGATGCAGTTGGGGTTTGGAAACCTGGCACAGTCAATAGAAAGGACATGCTTCTACTTAAGGCTAGTAAGGTAAATTTTCAAGATCATTCCCAGGCCAACTGACTTCACCAGCTTTTCTCAATACACCATGGACGTTAAGATCAAGCTCTCTATCATCAGACTGCCTGGGTTCGAATCCCAGCTCTGCCCTTTCCTAGCTTTGTGACCTTGAGCAATTACATAGTCTTTCTGGCCTCAATTTCCTTAGCTGTGCAAGGTGGATGATAACTATTGCACTAATTGCAGAATTTCTATATACCAAGGACATACCTGTAGCAATGTGGTTGGAATGAGAGGTGCGGAGACTTGCTTAGAAGCTGTTTTTGCAGAGAAAGCACACTGTTTATTTAGATTGTTTATTTTGAAGTCCTGATGGGGATTTGATGAATGCTAAAGACCTCCCTTTTTTTTGGAAGACTAAGGCGCACGGAAACCCTGGTGGCAGAGTGGTTAAGTGCTACAGCCGCTAACCGAAAGGTCAGCAGCTCAAATCCACCAGGCGCTCCTTGGAAACTCTGTGGGGCAGTTCTACTCTGTCCTGTACGGTTGCTATGAGTCGGAATCAACTCAACGGCACTGGGTTTGGTTTGGTTTTTGGTTAAGGTGTGCCTGACCAAATTCATGGTATTTTCAATCACATCATATGCATGTGAAAGCTGGACAACGAATAAGGAAGACCGAAGAAGAATTGACACCTTTGAATTGTGGTGTTGGTGAAGAATATTGAATATGCCATGGACTGCCAAAAGAATGAACAAATCTGTCTTGGAAGAAGTACAGCCAGAATGCTCCTTAGAAGCAAGGATGGCGAGGCTGCATCTTACATACTTTGGACATGTTGTCAGGAGGAATCAGTCCCTGGAGAAGGACATCATGCTTGGCAGAGTACAGGGTCAGCGGAAAAGAGGAAAACTCTAAATGAGATGGGTTGACACAGCGGCTGCAACAATGGGCTCAAGCATAACAAGGATTGTAAGGATGGTGTGGAACCAGGCAGTGTTTCATTCTGTTGTGTATAGTGTCGCTATGAGTTAGAACTGACTAGATGGCACCTAACAACAACAACAAAGATCTCCCATGACCCAGGTGGAGCAACAGTTAAGCATTCAGCTGATAACCAAGATGTTTGTGCTTGGAACCCACCAGCAGCTCTGCTGGAGAAAAGACCTGACAATCTGTTCCTGTAAATATTATAGCCTAGGAAACCCTATGAAGCAGTTCTACTCTGTCATATACGGTCACTATGGGTTGGAATCAACTTGACAGCATACAACAACAACAAAGACCTCCCAAGATACCTGTTGGTACCACAACTGGGTTGCTATGTGCATTTAATAAAATGAAATCTAAAGCCCTTGGCAGGGTGACTGGAATATAATGAGGGCTCAACAAATGTTGTTGTTGTATCAGTGCCATGTAGATGCTGATAAGAGTAACATAAGCCCCCTTGCAAACAAATGATAAAAATGGGTGCAAGGGATGGAGGAGGGAGAGGTAAGATTCAAATAATAGATATTGAAAGATTGCAAATACAATTTCCCCCCAAATATTGTCCCTCAGAAAAGAGTTTTCTTATTTTTGAAATCTTACTGTAGTTAGCTGCCTCTTTTCTTGGCCCACCGCCTCATGGTGACCCCATGCACAACAGAGGTAACTGCTGTCTGCGTCGTTCCCGTGACTGGTTTGGGGTTGGCATGTTGTGCTCCATAGAGTTTTCCTTGGCTAATTTTTGAAAGTAGATCACCAGGTCTTTCTTCCCAGTCCATCTTAGAAAGCTCTGCTGAAACCCGCTCAACACCTCAGCAACATGCAAGTCTCCACTGAGGGATGGGTGGTGGCTGTGCTTGAGGCTCACTGACTGGGGACTGAACCCGGGTCTCCCACATGGAAGGCAAGAATTCTACCACTGAACCACCACGGCCCCCTTTTCAAACCATTAAAAAAAAAAAAAACTTCTTGCCATCAAGTCAATTCCCACTCATAGCAACACTATAGGACAGAGTAGAACTGCCCCTTAGGGTCTCCGAGTATCAGCTGGTGGAATTGAACTGCCAGCTTTTTGGTTAGCAACCAAGCTCTTAACCACTGTGCCACCTGGGCTCCTATATACCCTTATATTATGGGAAACTATCACAATTTTTTTTTTACTTTGTATAACAAAGTTCTGATTGAGGAAGAGGTATTTTGCCTGAAACCACCTCAATCAATGTTAGTCTCAGAAGCTTACAAAATCAGTAAACAAAGAGACACAGAATTTTAACACAGATTTAGTCATTATTACTGAGGATGTGACTTCACAATTAGGAGATATGGATGTTGTGTAAACAAAGGTTTTTAGTGATTCCCTTTAAAAAGCAATGTAAGTGGTTACTGGAAAACAGAAATATAAACCTCCAGGGGTTTAAAGAAAAAAAGTCTTAATATTAGCAAACGGATACTTGGCTTCAGGATAAAATTTCTTTTACTAGAATCATAACTGGTTCAAGGATGCTGTAGAGCAAATAACGTTTCGCTGCTGTTCATAAGGTTTTCACTGGCTGATTTTCTCTGTAGACTGCTAGGTCCTTCTTCCTAGTCTAAGTCCGGAAGCTTTGCTGGAACCTGTCCACCATGGGTGATCCTGCTAATGTATGAAACACTGGTGGCATAGCTTCCAGCATTACAGCAACACATAAGCCATCACGGTACCAAAAACTGACAGAGGAGTAAGACAGAAAGATGTTTACTGTGTTTTATTGACTATGCAAAGGCATTCAACCGTGTAGATCATAACAAATTAAGGATAACATTTCAAAGAATGGGAACCCTACAACACTTAATTGTGCTCATGAGGAACCTGTACATAGACCAAGAGGCAGACGTTTGAACAGAACAAGGGAATACTGCGTGGTTTAACATCAGGACAGGTGTGCATCAGAGTTGTAGCCTTTCACCACAGTTACTCAATCTGTATTCTGAGCAAATAATCAGAGAAGCTGGACTATATGAAGAAGAGCGTGACATCAGGATTGGAGGAAGACTCATTAACAACTTGTGTTATGCAGATGACACAACCTTGATTGTTGAAAGTGAAGAGGACTTAAAGCACTTACTGATGAAGATCAAAGACCATAGCCTTCAGTATGGCTTATACCTCAACATAAAGAAAACAAAAATTTTCACAACTGGACCAATGAGCAACATCATGATAAACGGAGAAAAGATTGAAGTTGTCAAGGATTTCATTTTACTTGGATCCACAATCAACACCCATGGAAGCAGCAGTCAAGAAATCAAACAACACATTATGTTGGACAGATATACTGCAAAAGACCTCTTTAAAGTGTTAAAAAGCAAAGACGTCATTTTGAGGACCAAGGTGTGCCTGACCTAAGCCATGGATTTTCAATTGCCTCATATGTATGCAAAAACTAGACAATGAATAGGGAAGACCAAAGAAGAACTGATACCTTTGAATTATGGTGTTGGCTAAGAATATTGAATATACCATGGACTGCCAGAAGAACAAACAAATGTGTCTTATTAGAAATACAGCCAGAATTCTCCTGAGAAGCGAGGATGGTGGGACTTCATCTCACATACTTTGGACATGTTATCGAAAGAACCAGTCCCTAGAGAAGGAGAATCATGCTTGGTAAAGTAGGTCAGTAAAAAAGAGGAAAACCCTCAATCAGATGGACTGACACAATGACTACAATAATGGGCTGAAACATTGCATGGTTTGAAAAGGTTTCTTAAGTGACTTATATGCACAGAAAGGTAAAATACGTACTATACACTAAGACAAACATTTGACTAACTGACGCTAAATAAGAACCGGCTCTGACTTACCGACAAATTTAACTTACAGACAGACTTAGGAACTGATCTTGTTCATAACCCAGGGACTGCCTGTATACGTATTTTTAAATATATATGAGGAAAAATCAGTATACCAAATGTAAGTAGTCATTTCATTAATCTACACCATAGAAGTTTATATTTTCAAGTGCTTAAAAATTTATTTCTTTAATTTCTCACTGAGAAGATAAGGGATTGGGCTATATTTGGGGTCACTTTTAATTGGGGCGAACGTGGTTTTTCTATGAGGAAGATATATCATTTAACCCTCAGAACAGCCTTGCAAGAGAGACAGTAATACAGGCATTCTAAAATTAGGAGGTCCCTGGGTGATGCAAGCGGTTTGTGATCGTTGCTAACCTAAGTGTTGGCAGCATGAACGTACCCAGTGATGCTGCAGAAGAAAGGCCTGGAGATTTGCTTCTGAAAAGGTAATAGCCTGGAAAACCCTATCGAGAAATTCTACTCTGTCATACGGGGTCTCTATAAGTAACAATCAACTTGAGGGCAATGTTTTTTGTTTTTTTAAAACAACCAATAAATTATGTCTCAGGGGATTTAAGTCACATGTCCAAGAGTGAAAATTCAAACTTGGGTTTTTCCTCATCAGAATGCCTAGTGTACATTCTCAGAGGAAACCTAGCACTCTTCAACCATGCACGTTTTTAAAATATGCAACACCTCCATGTTTTTTATGTCAGTAACATTTTCTATGCCATAAGCCTCATTGAAACATTCTTTCATCTCTTGTGACTTCCTTTCCCCTACAAATTACTTCCTATGTAATCACATTAACCTCATCAAAACCCTAAGCCAACTTAAAAAGAAAATTTACTTAAATGTTCCCTCTATTATTCCAATCAAAACGAGTCTTTGTACTCTACTGAAGTCAAATGAGCTGAATAAGTTATTCAGTATGGAGGTAATAAGATAGCAAAAATATTTTTTTATGAGTTTGATTGACATATCCCCTCTGCCACTCAGGGGACATGGTAGGACATTCTTGCTCTACAAAAATGTTTTTACACCATCATGCAATCATGTAGTCCCTATGTATAAATGCTTCTAAAAATATCCATAATAAATGTTGGGTTGTTTTTGCCTCTGGAAAAAAAAAATTATAAAGGAAAACCTAAAAGAAATACTAATTTCCTATGACCAAATACACAGCACTGATGGTTTTCCATGTATACTAACACGCCTTACACGTTTTAAACTACAGCAATAGAATACCTTCTTTCAAATGGTCTAAGAAACACTTAGGTCTCTTGTGTTGATTGCCTAATCTCCTTGTGTTAGATTAGGTTGATCTCATAGGGATTTTAATGCAAGTGCCACAGGGAATTAATAAATCATGCTATTGTCTTTAGAGGAAATGCAAAGTCAGTTAATACTTAGCTTACAGAAAAAAAAGGTAGATAAACAAAAGAATCAATGTGAAATATACACACAATTTATGCCTCCGAATACTTTCCAAAAGACTATAAAGCAGCTGACAACAAATATAATAAAAGGATATTTGATTAAAAAAAAAAAAAAAAACAGAAACCAATAGGCAAAAGAGGGGTAATTGCATTAGAAACTATGAGTGTGAGTGTTTAAATAAATGAAAAATGTATTTTTGTAATAATGGTAGTGGTAAATAATGAGATTGATTATTACTGAATATCTGTTGTGTGAAATTATGAGTTTCCTAGCAATCAGAGCAATAAGGAAGGAATTAGATGCAGGGAGCTGCTTCTCAAACTTTCTCCCTAAAGTGCCACTAATGTTCAAGTAGAATGATTCCTGGGGTAAATAGACTAAAATAATCCACCAAAAGTAACAAATTATTTTATGATTTAACCTAATAATAATTCATGAAAGTATTGCATTCTACTCATTAATATGTTGAAATTTTTTTGATGGAAAAAAATTATTTTTATTGACCTTAATCTGTGGGCAAAGTGTTCTCCAGAATGATGTACCATGCTAATCCTGTGGTTTAATACCATGTTTCCACAACGTGATGCATTTCCTCTTTAATTATGCCACTAAATTTAATTATACCATGAAAGTCTTAACCATGGATTCAATTTCTGATAGATTATAGGAATATACAGATTTTCTATTTGTGTGCTTGTATGTCAGTTTGGTGAATTGTGTTTTTCAAGAAATTAGTCCATTTCATTTCATTTTCAAATTTATTGGCTTAAAATTACTCATAACATCCTTACCATGTTTTCAACTTCTGTAGGATCTGTAGTGACACCCCTTTTTTACTTCTGAAATTGATAATTTTTACCTGATCTCTTTTTTTCTTGATCAGTCTTACTAGAAATTTGTCAGTTTCATTGGTATTTCCAATCAAGTCTTTTTTTTAATAATTTTTATTGTGCATTAAGTGAAAGTTTACAAATCAAGTCAGTCTGTCACATGTAAGCTTATATACACCTTACTACATACTCCCATTTACTCTCCCCCTAACGAGTCAGCCAGCTCCCTTCTTCCAGTCTCTCCTTTCGTGACCGTTTTGCCAGTTTCTAACCCTCTCTACCCTCCCGTCTCCCCTCCAGACAGGAGATGCCAGTACAGTCTCAAGTATCCACCTGATACAAGTAGCTCACTCTTCATCAGCATCTCTCTCCAGCCCATTGTCTAGTCCCTTCCATGTCTGATAAGTAGTCTTCGGGAATGGTTCCTGTCCTGGGCCAACAGAAGATTTGGGGACCATGACCGACAGGATTCTTCTAGTCTCAGTCAGACTATTAAGTCTGGTCTTTTGATGGGAATTTGGGGTCTGCATCCCACTGTTCTCCTGCTCCCTCAGGAGTTCTTTGCTGTGTTCCCTGTCAGGGCAGTCATCAGTTGTGGCCGGGCACCATCTAGTTCTTCTGGTCCCAGGATGATGTAAGTCTCTAGTTCATGTGGCCCTTTCTGTCTCGGGCTCATAGTTATCGTGTGACCTTGGTGTTCTTCATTCTCCTTTAATCCAGATGGGTTGAGATCAAGTGATGCATCTTAGATGGCCGCTTGTTAGCATTAAAGACCCCAGACGCCACACTTCTAAGTGGGATGCAGAATGTTATCATAATAGAGTTTATTATGCCAATTGACTTAGAAGTCCCCTTAAACCATAGTCCCCAAACCCCCGCCCTTGCTCCGCTGACCTTCGAAGCATTCAGTTTATCCCAGAAACTTCTTTGCTTTTGGTCCAGTCCAGTTGAGCTGACCTTCCCTGTATTGAGTATTGTCCTTCCCTTCACCTAAAGTAGTTCTTATCTACTAACTAATCAGTAAATAACCCTCTCCCACCCTCCCTCCTTCTCCCCTCTAAATCTAGTAGCCACAAAAGAATGCGTGGCTATTTCGCAAGAACTTATAATAGTGGTCTTATACAGTATTTGTCCTTTTGCATCTGACTAATTTCACTCAGCATAATGCCTTCCAGGCTCCTCCATGTTACGAAATGTTTCACAGATTCGTCACTGTTCTTTATCGATGCGTAGTATTCCATTGTGTGAATCTACCATAATTTATTTAACCATTCGTCTATTGATGGACACCTTGGTTGCTTCCAACTTTTTGCTATTGTAAACAGTGCTGCAATAAACATGGGTGTGCATGTATCTGTTCTTGTAAAGGCTCTTATTTCTCTAGGGTATATTCCAAGGAGTGAGATTTCTGGGTTGTATGGTAGTTCTATTTCTAACTGTTTAAGAAAACGCCAGACAGATTTCCACAGCGGTTGTACCATTTTACATTCCCACCAGCAGTGTATAAGAGTTCCAATCTCTCCACAGCCTCTCCAACATTTATTATTTTGTGTTTTTTGGATTAATGCCAGCCTTGTTGGAGTGAGATGGAATCTCATCCTAGTTTTAATTTGCATTTCTCTAATGGCTAATGATCCAGAGCATTTTCTCATGTGTCTGTTAGCTGCCTGAATATCTTCTTTAGTGAAGTCCGTGTTCATATCCTCTGCCCACTTTTTGATTGGGTTGTTTGTCTTTTTGTGGTTGAGTTTTGACAGAATCATATAGATTTTAGAGATCAGGCGCTGGTCAGAGACATCACAGCTGAAAATTTTTTCCCAATCTGTAGGTGGTCTTTTTACTCTTTTGGTGAAGTCTTTAGATGAGCATAGGTGTTTGATTTTTAGGAGCTCCCAGTTATCGGGTTTCTCTTCGTCATTTTTAGTAATGTTTTGTATTCTGTTTATGCCTTGTATTAGGGCTCCTAACATTGTCCCTATTTTTTCTTCCACGGTCTTTATCGTTTTAGTCTTTATGTTTAGGTCTTTGATCCACTTGGAGTTAGTTTTTGTGCATGGTGTGAGGTATGGGTCCTGTTTCATTTTTTTGCAAATGGATATCCAGGTATGCCAGCACCATTTGTTAAAAAGACTATCTTTTCCCCAATTAACTGACACTGGGCCTTTGTCAAATATCAGCTGCTCATATGTGGATGGATTTAGGTCTCAGTTCTCAATTCTATTCCGTTGGTCTATGTGCCTGTTGTTGTACCAATACCAGGATGTTTTGACTACTGTGGCTGTATAATGTGTTCTAAAATCAGGTAGAGTGAGGCCTCCCACTTTCTTCTTCTTTTTCAATAATGCTTTACTTCTCCGGGGCTTCTTTCCCTTCCATATGAAGTTGGAGATTTGTTTCTCCATCACTTTAAAAAATCTCGTTGGAATTTGGATAGGAAGTGCATTGTACATGTAGATCGCTTTTGGTAGAATAGACATTTTTACTACGTTAAGTCTTCCTATCCATGAGCAAGGTATGTTTTCCACTTAAGTAGGTCCCTTTTAGTTTCTTGCACTAGTACTTTGTAGTTTTCTTTGTATAGGTCTTTTACATCTTTGTTAAGATTTATTCCTAAGTATTTTATCTTCTTGGGGGCTACTGTGAATGGTATTGATTTGGTGATTTCCTCTTCGATGTTCTTTTGTTGATGTAGAGGAATCCAAGTGATTTTTGTATGTTTATCTTGTAACCTGAGACTCTGCCGAACTCTTCTCTTAGTTTCAGTAATTTTCTGGAGAATTCCTTAGGGTTTTCTGTGTATAAGATCATGTCGTCTGCAAATAAAGATAATTTTAATTCTTCCTTGCGGATCCGGATGCCCTTTATTTCTTTGTCTAGCCTAATTGCTCTGGCTAGGACCTCTAGCACAATGTTGAATAAGAGCGGTGATAAAGGGCATCCTTGTCTGGTTCCCGTTCTCAAGGGAAATGCTTTCAGGCTCTCTCCATTTAGAATGATGTTGGCTGTGTATAAAAGATGCCCTTTAATATGTTGAGGAATTTTCCTTCAATTCCTATTTTGCTGAGAGTTTTTATCATGAATCGGTGTTGGACTTTGTCGAATGCCTTTTCTGCATCAATTAATAAGATCATGTGGTTTTCGTTTTTTGTTTTATTTATATGGTGGATCACATTAATGATTTTTCTAATATTAAACCAACCTTGCATACCTGGTATAAATCCCACTTGGTCGTGGTGGATTATTTTTTTGATATATTGTTGAATTCTATTGGCTAGAATTTTATTGAGGATTTTTGCGTCTATGTTCATGAGGGATATAGGTCTGTAATTTTCTTTTTTTGTGGTGTCTTTATCTGGTTTTGGTATCAGGGATATGGTGGCTTCATAGAATGAGTTAGGTAGTATTCCATCATTTTCTATGCTTTGAAATACCTTTAGTAGTAGTGGTGCTAACTCTTCTCTGAAAGTTTGGTAGAACTCTGCAGTGAAGCCATCCAGGCCAGGGCTTTTTTTTGTTGGGAGTTTTTTGATTACCTTATCAGTCTCTTTTTTTTGTTGTTATGGGTCTATTTAGTTGTTAGTTTAGGTAGGTCGTGTTTTTCTCGGAATTCATCCATTTCTTCTAGTTTTGCAAATTTGTTAGAGTACAATTTTTCGTAATAATCTGATATTATTTAAAACAAACTTTAACAGAATGGAAAAATGAGATAGACACCTCCACAATTATAGTAGTTGGTTTAATTTCAGTTGGTTCTGTTCTGATATGGCCCATCTCATGTCTTATTTGGGTTATTTGTTTCCTTTCCTGTATTTCTTTAGTCAGTCTGGTCAATGGTTTATCAATTCTGTTAATTTTTTCAAAGAACCGGCTTTTGACTTTGTTAATTCTTCCAATTGTTTTTCTGTTCTCTATTTCATTTAGTTCAGCTCTAATTTTTATTTGTTTTCTTCTGGTGCCTGATGGATTCTTTTGTTGCTCGCTTTCTATTTGTTCAAGTTGTAGGGACAGTTCTCCTATTTTGGCTCTTTCTTCTTTTTGTATGTGTGCATTTATCGATAGAAATTGACCTCTGAGCACTGCTTTTGCTGTGTCCCAGAGGTTTTGATAGGAAGTGTTTTCATTCTCGTTGCATTCTATGAATTTCTTTATTCCCTCCTTGATGTCTTCTATAACCCAGTCTTTTTTGAGCAGGGTATTGTTCAGTTTCCAAGTATTTGATTTCTTTTCCGTGATTTTTCTGTTATTGATTTCCACTTTTATGGCCTTCTGGTCTGAGAAGATGCTTTGTAATATTTCGATGTTTTGGATTCTGCAAAGGTTTGTTTTATGTCCTAAAATGTGGTCTATTCTAGAGAATGTTCCATGTGCACTAGAAAAAAAAGTATACTTTGCAGCTGTTGGGTGGAGTGTTCTGTATAGGTCTGTGAGGTCAAGTTGGTTGATTGTAGCAGTTAGGTCTTCCGTGTCTCTATTGAGCTTCTTACTGGAACTCCTGTCTTCCGAAAGTGGTGTGTTGAAGTCTCCTACTATAATTGTGGAGGTGTCTATCTCACTTTTCAGTTCCGATAAAGTTTGTTTTATGTATCTTGCAGCCCTGTCATTGGATGCATAAATATTTAATATGGTTATGTCTTCCTGATCAATTGTCCCTTTAATCATTATGTAGTGTCCTTCTTTATCCTTTGTGGTGGATTTAACTTTGAAGTCTATTTTGTCAGAAATTAATATTGCTACTCCTGCTCTTTTTTGGTTGTGGTTTACTTGATATATTTTTTTCCATCCTTTGAGTTTTAGTTTCTTTGTGTCTCTAAGTCTAAGGTGTGTCTCTACGTCTAAGGTGTGTCTCTTGTAGGCAGCATATAGACGGATCATGTTTCTTTACCAGTCTGAGACTCTCTGTCTCTTTATTGGTGCATTTAGTCCATTTACATTCAGTGTAATTACAGATAAGAATTGTGTTTAGTGCTGTCATTTTGATGCCTTTTTGTGTGTGTTGTTGACAATTTCATTTTTCCACTTACTTTTTTTGTGCTGAGACGTTTTTCTTTGTAAATTGTCTGTTCCACATTTTCATAGTAGTCAAATTTATGTTTGCTGAGTTGCTATGTTTTTCTTGGTTTTTATTTTGAGTTATGGAATTGTTAGACCTCTTTGTGGTTACCTTAATATTTACCCCTATTTTTCTAAGTAAAAACCTAACTTGTATCGTCCTATATCGCCTTGTTTTCCTCTCCATATGGCAGTTCTATGCCTCCTGTATGTAGTCCCTCTTTTTGATTATTGTGATCTTTTACATAATGACTTCAATGATTCCCTGTTTTGAGCATTTTTTTCTTTTTAAAATAAATCTTAATTTGTTTTTGTGATTTCCTTATTTGAGTTGATATCAGGATGTTCTGTTCTGTGACCTCGTGTTGTGTTGTTATCTGATGTTATTGATTTTCTGACCAAACAATTTCCTTTAGTATTTCTTGTAGCTTTGGTTTGGTTTTTGCAAATTCTCTACGCTTGTGTTTATCTGTAAATGTTTTAATTTCGCCTTCATATTTGAGAGAGAGTTTTGCTGGATAAATGATCCTTGGCTGGCAGTTTTTCTCCTTTAGTGCTCTATATATGTCATCCCATTGCCTTCTTGACTGCATGGTTTCTGCTGAGTAGTCTGAACTTATTCTTATTGATTCTCCCTTGTAGGAGGCCTTTCTTTTAACCCTGGCTGCTTTTAAAATTTTCTCTTTATCTTTGGTTTTGGCAAGTTTGATGATACTATGTCTTGGTGATTTTCTTTTTGGATCATCAATCTTATATGGGGTTCGATGAGCATCTTGGATAGATATCCTTTCATCTTTCATGATGTCAGGGAAGTTTTCTGCCAACAGATCTTCAACTATTCTCTCTGTATTTTCTGTTATCCCTCTCTGTTCTGGAACACCAATCACACGCAAGTTATTCTTCTTGATAGAGCTCCACATAATTCTTAGGGTTTCTTTATTTTTTTAAATTCTTTTATCTGATTTTTCTTCAACTATATTGGTGTCAATTGCCTTATCCTCCATCTCCCCCACTCTGCATTCCAGTTCCTCGATTCTGCTCCTCTGACTTCCTACTGAGTTGTCTAATTCTGTAATTTTACTGTTAATCTTTTGGATTTCTGAATGCTGTCTCTCTATGGATTCTCGTAGCTTATTAATTTTTCCACTATGTTCTTGAATAATCTTTTTGATTTCTTCAACTGCTTGATCAGTGTGTTCCTTGGCTTTTTCTGTAGATTGCCTTATTTCATTTCTGAGGTCATCCCTGATGTCTTGAAGCATTCTGTAAATTAGTTTTTTATATCCTGCATCTGGCAATTCCAGGATTGTATCTTCATTTGGGAAAGATTTTGATTCTTTAATTTGGGGAGTTGTAGAAGGAATCATGGTCTGCTTCTTCATGTGGTTGATATCGACTTCTGTCTCCAAGCCATCTATAAGATATTGTAATGGTTTATTTTATATTTGCTCACTGAGACTTATCTTGTTTTGTTTTCTTTCGATGTATGTAGATGGGCTACTAGATTGCGCTGTCTTGATTGTTGTAGCCTTTGAATCACTTATGTCCTCTTACCAGCTGGTTTGGGCTGTTACCAGAAATATAAGCCTAAGAGTCCATTCACTATTCTTGAGTAGAATCTGATTTTGGGTCACCAAGTGTGTGGGGTAGACTGTCACCTATTCACTTAGAGGAGTAGTGGTGATAGTTGTGTGCACCAGATTCTAGTAGCAGCAGGGGGTCACATTCCAGAGGGGGCAGGATGCTGACAGGCTTCCCCCAAGTGCCAGTGAGGTAGGAGTGTCTCTATTCCTAAAGCACTTTGGTGGGTGGGCTCTGCAGCTGTAACTTAGGCACCCAATGCATGTACCTCTACAGATTGGTAGATGTCACTATCCTCAGACTCCTATGGCAGGAGGCTAGGTGGTCTGGGTGGAGCTTCAGCCCTCAGTTCCCCGTTGTGGGTCAGTGAGGGCTCTGTTTAATAGGTAGAGATATCAGACCTGGGAAACTTGTATTTCCAGTAATTCGCTAAAACAATTACAGTCAGATCACTATCAGAATTGCCTTTGCCTTATAATAGCCACCTTGTTCCCTGTAGGGATGAAAGCCCAAGACTGTGGATCTCATATGCTTGGCTGGAGCTAGTTCTGTATTTTTAGTCCACTTTTGGGAAGTCAGGGAAAGATTCTTGGTCCCTGGGTTTTTTGTAGCTGCTTCTCTCAAGCCAGGAGAATGGATTAGGAAAAGACAAAACAAACAATCAAAGAAAAAAAAAAACCGCAGAGCACTTCACTCTCTGACCCAGGAAATTCCAATGTTAATGAAGCGGCCTGGGAAGGGAGGGGAGGGATCAGATAGATAGGAGAGAGTAGCACCCCGGAATATAGACAAAGTTACTTATCTTGCTTGGGATGACTGTTTCATCTGAGATTCCTGAGGGGTGCGTCGACTGTGTGCGCTGGCTGGGTAGAGATTGCCCCCGAGGGTCAGGCCCTCATCCTGTGTTTGCACTGTTTCAGAAGCCGTGGTTAGTTCCTCCACTCCCAGTCCAAAGCCCAGCACCAAGGTTCCCTGACTGGGACGCAGCACTCCCGGCTCCAAAACCAGTCACTGCCTCCTGGTGACTTCTCCTCCTGTCAGCCGCATTGCTGCACTGCCTGCGTGCACTGGCTGAGCTTCCCCCAGGTCACTTCTGGGGGCTAGGGCTGCATCCCGTGTTTGGGCCATCTCAGTAGGCCGTGCTCAGCTCCCCTGCACCCAGTCCAAAGCCCGGTGCCAAAGTTTTCTCACTGGGATGCTGGCTCCAGGCTCCAAAAACAGTCGCTGCCTCCCCGTGGTTGTTCGTTCTCTCATTAGCCCCGTCAGTGTGCAGCCTGCCTGTGCTGGCTGAGTCTCTGTGGAGGTTACCCCAGGGGGCTAGGGTTTAGGGCTGTGTCCTGTGCCTGCCCCGCCTCAGCAAGCTGCAATTGGCCCCACCACTTGGCACCAGGGAACCGCCAGGGCTCAAGGCTGTGGGGTGGGTTGCAGGCTCCAGAAGTGATCGCTGGTTCAGGGCGCAGCTTTTCGCTCACCTGTCACTCAGGTCAACTCTTTAGATTTTTGTTTGATGGTCAGGGTTCGTAGATTTTCATGTATGTGACCGATTCACTTGTTTTTCCGAGTCTTTGTTGCAAGAGGGATCCAAGGTAGCATCTGCCTAGTCAGCCATCTTGGCCCCCTCCTCAGAATCAAGTTTTTGATTGGTTAAATTTTTGTTTTAATTTTGTTTTATATTTCTTTGATTTTAACTTAATTATTTCCTTTTTTTGGCTTTCTTTGGGTTTAATTTACTGTTGTTTTCCAACTTCTTGAGGTAGACAAATAGATTATTGATTTTCAGCGTTTCTTCTTTTAGTCTAAATGTGCTTTTGACGTATAAATTTTCCTCTAAGCACAGCTTTAATTATATACCTCAAATTTTGCTATTCATATTTTCATTCAGTTAAAACCTTTCCCTGTAATTTTTTTCTTTGACATATGTGTTATGGATGAGTGTATTTCTAAATATCCATTCATGTGTGTATTTTTAAGTTATGTCTTTGCCATTAATTTTTGGCTTAATTCAGCTGTGGTCAGAAAACATATTTTATGTGATTTTAATACTTGGAAATTGTTGTCTCCTGCCAATAAACTCTCTGAGTTTTAGTTTATCATAAAACATCCTTATTTCATCTTTAAAGAAATATTTTCCCTGGGCATAGAATGCTTCATTGGCAGTTATTTTTGTCACTTTAAAGTTGTCATTGCATTTTCTTCTAGTTTCTGTTTCTGTTGAAAAGTCTGTCCAACAGAATGTTGAACTCTTTTCTCTGAATTTTCTTTTTTTCCAAGATCTTACTTACTTAAGTCCTAGATGTCTTGACCTATAAACTCTAATATTTTCCTCCTAAGACCCATGAGATTCCCAGCTTCTTTGAGTCATCATTTTCTGTTTAGATTCCTGATTTCATATCAGTTACAGACAAATTCCTGGAAAGAGATAGCAGTGCTGGGCTCACTGCAATGCATTCCCCAGAATCTACCAGAGGTCCTGGTAAATACTTCAGGCTGTTAGTTGGGAAGTCTTAAAGGGCTATACCTTGGGAGATAGTGTAGTAAAACCTGCAAAAGCGGGAAGTTGTTTAAGGCAGAAACCTGTCAGAGAAGGAAAACTCAAATATTTTCCACGAAAATGAGCAACAGAAAAGCGATAAGACTGCGTCCTGTTAAAGGCGGAAAACTTGCAAGACCCAGAAAAACTAGGCAGTCCCACTGAGTTCTGGCTGTCACAGGTTTCACTGTATAACAAGGAGATAGACCATACCTTACCAAGACTGAAACCCAGTCCTAAATTAGCTCAGTTCCTGACTTGGATTAAGGTAATCTCCTCCTAATCTAGATAAATCCTTTCTGGAGGAAATAATATCATCCAGAGTCTCTATGATTTTTCATATGAAATGTCTGGCATTAAATAAGAAATTACCAGATATACCAAGAAACAGGACCAAGAGAAAAAATAGACAATAGAAACAGACCTACAAATGATCTAGTTTAAAATAACTGAATTTTATCATGGATTTTACATAGATAATTAGATAACGAACATTGTAAAGTTCTTGGAGAAGGTTGAGAGATTATTTGCAGATGTGGTATAAAAACATAAAATGAAGGGGGGAAGGAGGGAGGGAGAAGGGTAGGGAGGGAGAAGGGCTTTCACTAATTGGATAGTAGATAAGAATTATTTTAGGTGAAGGGAAAGACAACACAATACAGGCAAGGTCAGCACAACTAGACTAAATTAAGTGCAAAGAAGGTTCCTGAATAAACTGAATGCTTCAAAGGCCAGTGTAGCAGAGGTGAGGGTTTGGGGACCATGGTTTCAGGGGACATCTAAGTCAATTGGCATAATAAAACCTATTATGAAAATATTCTGCATCCCACTTTGGAGAGTGGCTTCTGGGGTCTTAAACGCTAACAAGTGGCCATCTAAGATGCATCAATGAGTCTCAACCCACCTGGAGCAAAGGAGAATGAAGAACACCAAAGACACAAGGTAATTATGAGCCCAAGAGACAGAAAGGACCACATAAAGCAGAGACTACATCAGCCTGAGACCAGAAGAACTAGACGGTGCTTGGCTTCAACCGATGACTGCCCTGACACGGAACACAACAGTGAACCCCTGAGGGAGCAGGAGAGCAGTGGGATGCAGACCCCAAATTCTCGTAAAAAGGCCAGACTTAATGGTCTGACTGAGACTAGAAGGACCCTGGAGGTCATGGTCCCCAGACCTTCTGTTAGCCCAAGACAGGAACCATTCTTGAAGCCAACTCTTCAGACAGGGATTTGACTGGACTATGAGATTTTTATGAGATAGAAAACGATACTGGTGAAGAGTGAGATTTTTGGATCAAGTAGACACATGAGACTATGTTGGCATCTCCTATCTGGAGGGGAGATGAGAGGGCAGAAGGGGTCAGAAGCTCGCTGAATGGACACATTAGCCGGGAGAACAATTAGGAGTACCTTAACAAGGTTTTGTATAAGAGACTGACTTGATTTGTAAACTTTCACTTAAAGCACAATAAAAATTAGAAAAAAAAATAAAATACAGTGAAAATCTCCCTCACTAAACTCTCATTTCAGCTGCCAAAAGTACCTTTATTAAGTTTCTTAAGTATAATTGCAGAAATTTCTATACATTTGATGATGTATGTAAATGTTCATGTAATGTGATTCGCTCATATTTTTACTCAAATTCTTTTTTTGCTCATTAATATATCTTGGAAATCATTTCATACCAACATTGTTTTTAACTGCTAGATAGCATTCCATTGCATAGATACACTATAAATTTTTTATTGATTTCTCATTGATAGATATATTTTATAGCAATTAAAGTTTCATGCTCCAAAGTCAAACTGTTTTTATTAGTTGCCATTGAGTTGATTTCAGCCCATGGCGACCTCATGTGTTATAGAACTGCTGTGGCGGTGCAGTGGTCAAGCGCTCGGCAGTGGTTAACCAGAAGATCGGTGGTTCAAACCACCAGCCACTCTGTAGGAGAAAGATGTAGCTGTCTGCTTCCATAAAGATTACAGCCTAGGAAACCCTATGGGGCAGTTCTATTCTGTCCTATAGGGTTGTTATGAGTTGGAGTCAACTCAGTGGCAATGGGTTTGGGTTTTGGGGTTTTTTAAATCTTAATGGAAGCATATCACTAAGGCTTTTCTTTTGCAGCACTGCTGGGTGAGTTCAAACCGCTAACCTTTAGGTTAGCAGTTGAGTGTAAACCATTTTAAGTCAAACTACCTGGGTTTAAATTCTAGATTTGCTGCTATTTAGTTATGTAACATGTCCACATATTTTAAACTCTCTCAGCCTCAACTTTCTCTTCTTTAAAATGTGTATTATTATGCCTATCTCAAAAGATTGTTGTGAGATGAAATAAGAAAACTGCTTAGCACAGTGCCTGCCACGTAGTAAGAATTCAATAAATATTTGCCATTATCCACTCTATTTTTTGGTCTTACCAACAATTGTGTCAATGAACAATCATTTACATTTATTTTTTAATACCTTTTTTTAATTGTGCTTTAGGTGAAGGTTTACAGAGCAAATTAGTTCCTCACTAAGCAATTGACACACATATTGTTTTGTGACACTGGTTGCCAACCCTCCCATGACATGTCAACACTCTCCTCTTCTCCACCTTAGGTTCCCCATTACCAGCTTTCCTGTCCCCTCCTGCCTTATAGTCCTTGCCCCTGGACTGGTGTGCCCCTTTACTCTCCTTTTTTTTAATGAACCTATCTAATCTTTGGCTGAAGGGTGAACCTCAGGAGTGACTTCAGTACTGAGTTAAAAGGGTGTCCGGGGGCCATACTCTCAGGATTTCTCCAGTCTCTGTCAGGCCAGTAAGTCTGGTCTTTTTTGTGAGTTAGAATTTTGTTCTACATCTTTTCTCCAGCTCTGTCCAGGACCATGTATTGTGATCCCTGTCAGAGCAGTTGGTGGTGGTAGCCGGGCACCATCTAGTTGTGCTGGGCTCAACCTGGTGGAAGCTGTGGCAGTTGTGGTTCATTAGTCCTTAGAACTAATCTTTCCCTTGTGTCTTTGTTTTTCTTTATTCTCCCTTGCTTCACATGGTGTGGGACCAGTAATCTTAGATGGCTGCCTACAAGCTTTTTTGGTGTGTGTGTACTTTAGATGAGGGATTACAGTGCAAATTAGTTTCTCCTTAATAATATCTTTATTTTTTAATGTGTATAACCATAGGACGTAGTGGTTAAGTGCTATGGCTGCTAACCAAAGGGTTGGCAGTTCGAAACCACCAGGTGCTCCTTGGAAACTCTATGGGGCAGTTCTACTCTGTCCTATAGAGTCACTATGAGTCGGAATTGACTCGACAGCAGTGAGTTTCAGAGTTTAGTAAGCCATAGGATAAATTCTTGGTTGAGAATTTTCTAAATCAAAAGACGTAAAGAGCTTTCAAAGCAAACAGGACATATTAGTGAAGAAACAAAAATCACCAGACATTTGAAAAAGGCCATAAACACAAAAGAGAGGGAAAAGAAAATTGGAAAAAAATAAAGATGATAGGAGGCTTGTAAAGAAAGGATATATACTGATAATGGAAGAAAACTTAAAGATTTATATCCACATGATTGACAGTATATTTTATATATATATAATATGTAGGTATATGTATATAAAATATTAATTTTTTAAATCATTTATTGCTCTATATATCTATACAATATATTTTCAATCATGTGGATTTAAAACTTTGATTAATATTGCCATGTTTTCCTCTAAAGGTTGCATTAATGTACACTCCCACCAACAGTGATAAGGAATAAGTGGCTCTTTTAATAGCACTGAATAAACATTGCAAAGGCTTTTCTGAAAATGATAATGTTCTGAAGATCTAGCATTGACCCAGTTAGAGAACTTATAGGAATACATACCTCATAGCCCTTATGTATTGGCTCTTTGGGTGGTGCAAACGGCTAAGCACTTGGCTACTAGCCTAAAGGCTGACGGCTCAAACCTACCCAGAGGCACCTCAGAAGCCAGGCCTGGCAATCTACTTCCGAAAGGTCACAGACTTGAAAACTCCATGGAGCAATTCTACTCTGCACATATGAGGTCACCATGTGTCAGAATCAACTCGAGAGCTAACAACAACAGCCCCGTATCAGCAGGCAATGTGGCGTAGTAGAAAGAATTAGATGGACCTGAGTTTTAATTGATTCCAGAACACTCATTAGCTAGATGACTTTAGAAAAGATACTTAAATTCTTCCAGCTTTAGTTTCTCCATCTACAAAATGGGGTTACCCACCCTGACTGTGTGGAGTCTGCCTGAGAGAGAGAAAGAGAGTTAGCAAACATACTAAACCAGTTAGGGTCAAATCAACTTGTCTGATGGTAACCCAATGTGTGTCAGAGTAGAACTGTGCTACACAGGGTTTTCAATGGCTGATAATGTGGAAGTAGATTGCCAGGTCTCTCTTCTGAGGCACTTCTGCATAGACTTGAACCTCCAATATTTTGGTTAGTAGATGAGCACTTCAAACATTTACACCACCCAGGGACTCATTAGAACTCCAGTAAGCTCTAACTGCCTTGTTCCTAATTGATACAACTGAGTGTTATAAATAAACTTAACTTTTGTGGTTGGAGAAGCTGATGCTGGGAGAATTTACGTGTCTTTTCAATTAATGGCTTGAGTTGCCCTACGTACACCCCGCCCCCTTCCCAAGGAGATTTTGAGGCAAGAATGTGAATATAAGTAGTTTATTTGGGAGGCCATCCCAGGAAGCACAATTAGGACAGTAGGAAAGTAAGACAGGAAGGAAAGAAAACAGATTGAAGGCAAGTTATCTGGCAGGTTACTGGGACTCAGTCCTGCTGGGGAACTCTGGGAGAGAGTATAGAGCATGCCTCAGCTATCCTAATTTAGGAATGAAGAAACAGAGAAATGTATCTACCAACTCCATCTGACACTGACTGAGAGCTGCTCCGAGGGGCATCTCAATCCCCAGCACTTCCAACACACCCCTCAAATACTCAGAGTGAGTTTTGACAACTAGAAAATGCCCTTGGGCAAAAAGTTAGCATAAGGTACATTTTGTAATTGGAACTGGAGTTAAATTTCGTCAATTATCTTATTGTAAGCTCCTCAAACTTAATTCCAGTGAAATTAAACCATGAAACTGGAAAATTACAATAGCTTCCTGAAAGGAAGAAAACAGATATGAATAAAGTTTTCATACTGTGGAAATTAGAAACTGTAGACTTTAATTTCTTAGATTAGCTACAGTTATAGAAATAGAAATTAAAGTTTGACTTGATATTTGAATAACTCAAACACTGTGTCGAAATTGCCTTCTCAGAAAGATAAGGATAAGTTGTTTCGGGACTATTTAAATTCCTGTGACCACAGAAGTACTAGGAACAAAGAGCATTTTTGGAGATTAGCCAGGTGAGGGGCAAAAGGTTTTTTTAAAATGAAGCTATACATGCTCTGATCCTTGTTATCATGGTTAAAAATAATAATGAAATTTGTCATTCTTTTGGCTGCCCAGTATCTGAACCTCTGTATGTTTGGGGGAATTCTCGACCTTAAGAGTCTTGGTATGAAGCAGACACAGTCTCCCATTATAAGAGTTGAAAATTTCAAATAATCACTTTTCTAGCTTTCTTTGTAGCCTAACACAAGCACGTGAGCTAAACTTAGACAATCAGAAGCTGCCTTCCCAAAATTTGAATGGTGAGCTAGCAATGTGCAGAAGCCATGATAGTAAAGACTCCTGTTTGAATATAGTGGCAGTTGCAGCAAAATAGTTTCTGGGGGAAGCAGTGATGTTGTACTAGCTCTGTTCAGTAACAGGTGAGGGGACAAACTGAGGCCTCGAGTGACTGGTAACAACAGTGATGTCCACACTCAGTCAGATCTTTGGTGTCATCTGGGGCTTTGTGTCTGGCTGCGCATTCTCCAGCATTCTCAGGAATCCTGTAAGACATCTAATACCTTTTAGCAAGTTCCTTTTCTAATTAAATTAGTCACAGCTGATTTCAATTATCTACAATCAAGAAAGTTTGCTGCTTCAAAATTTGGTACCAGGAAGTGGGGTGCTGCAGAAGCAAAAGCTAAAAATATGGAATTGGCAATCCCAGATCACTAAACTCATGTTAGTAAGCTTCTATAGTGCTGTGCAATGCTAAGAAAATACATCTTTATAATGTCCATCTTAGATATGACCACTGGAAAAAACCAACAGAAAAATTATCACAGAAGGTAGAACCAAGAACCATGAAGACATGATAAAGGACATTCCTCAAAGAGAGCGAAAATAGGGCCTTTCTGATTGGCTAACCAAACAACTTACTCCTCTTCCTAGCTGGATCCTCACCATTCTTGTGCAATAACATGGTATGTGTAATGGGATAAGTGAGTAGGGTTTGTTTTCTGCTCTTGCCTTTTCTAAATCAGATGTTATATTGTAGTCCATTGCTGAACCATGAAGAGTAAATACAGTCATGAATTAGAGGAGAATATTGAAAACACTCAGCAATCCTGGCTTAGTAACCTACATCTTGGATGTAGTAATGCCTTGGTGAGACTTAGGGTTGCCTCCTTGTTATGGATTGAATTGTGTCCTCCAAAAAGATATGCTGAAGTTCTAAACCCTGGACCTATGAATGTGACCTTATTTGGAAATGGAGTTTCTCTTTTATCAGTTAAATTAAACAAGGTCATGCCAGAGTAGCATTGGCCTAGTCCTAATCTCTTATGAGTGGTATCTCATAAGAGGGGAAGACACATGTGAAGATACATCTTCAAGTCAAGGAACACCAAGAAACTCCTGGGGCTGCCAGAAGCTGAAAGAGATAAGGAAGAATTTTCTTCTACAGCTGACAGAGAGAGCGCATAGCAATGCCAATGCCCTGAATTCAGATTTCTAGCCTCCAGAACTGTGAGAAAACAAATTTCTGTTCTTCAAAGCCACTCACTTTGTGGTATTTTGTAATGGAAACTAAGACACTCCTTTAAGGGAGTGTGTGAATAATTTCCAGAAAGGCATGAACATTTTTTTTAAGTGTCTATACAGATATTTGGCTGCAAAAAAACGTCTTTAAAGTGTTCAAAAGCAAAGATTTCACCTTGACGGCTAAGGTGCACCTGACCATGGTATTTTCAGTCACCTTGTATATATGCAAAAGCTGGACAATGAATAAGGAAGACCAAAGAAGAATTGAAAAAAAGAAGAAGATCCTGAACTAGAAGGATTGACGAACTGGCTGTAACAATGGATTTAAACATAACAAGGATTGTGAGAATGGCCCAGGACCAAGCAGTGTTTCGTTCCACTGTACATAAGGTTGGTATCAGTCAGAACCAACTCAACAGCACCTAACAACAACATGTGGTGGAAGATCACATTTACAAGTTTTGGAGTCAAAGTGATATCTCTTGGAACACTATGTTTCTTATCATTAACTGTTAATAAAAATAGGAAGATCAGTTAGGATATCTTGGACTTCAAGTGCCAGAGAGCCCTGACTCAAAGTGGTTAAAATGATTGGAAAATTCATTATCTCACTGATCACAAAGTTCGAAGAAGCAGTGGGCTACAATCATGATACATCATTGTTCTGGCTTCATTTTTTGGTAAGTCTTTTGTTTCCCCTTCTTGCCTTTGGCCTTATCCTCAGACAGGGAGTAAATGCCTGTAGAAGTTCCAGGCTATCTCTCAACACAGCAATGTCCAGGGACAGAAAGGGTATCTCTTCTAGTGTCTATTCTGTAGGCATGAGGAAGCCACCCAGAGTCCCCAGAACATCTCTTATCATGTCTCATTGACCAGAACTGGACCCTACGCACAACCCTAATCACTGAAAAGGGGAATGAGCAGCTGTCATTGGCTCAGACTTAATAGGATTTAACCACTGAGGGGATTACGTTCACTATTCCTTGAGTCACAGGCTAGAGAACAGGCACTTAAATAAAAGTGAAGTGTTACCTTAAAGGAGAAAAAGGGTAATGGATGTAGCAAAAATGTTTGCTACAGTCCACCCCTTTGACTGCCCAATATCTCTCTACCCCATTGCCACCAAGTTTTGGAGTCAGGGCTCTCTGGTACTTGAAGTCCAACAACAGCATTGCCATCGAGTCGATTGTGACTCATAGTGACCCTAGAGGACAAATTAGAACTGCCCAAAAGGGTTTCCAAGAAGTGGCTGGTGGGTTCAAACTGCTGACCTTTTGGTTAGCACCAAGCTCTTAACCACTGTGACACCAAGGTTCCAAATAGCTCTTATTGCTGTTGTTTTCAGATGCCGTCGAGTCACTTCCGACTCATAGTGACCCTATGCACAAAAGAACACTGCCTGGTCCTGTCCTGTCCTCAAAATTGTTGCTATGCTTGAGCCCATTGTTACAGCCACTGTGTCAATCCATCTCATTGACGGCCTTCCTCTTTTTTGCTGACCCTGTACCAAGCATGATTCCTTCTCCAGGGACTGATCCCTCCTGATAACATGTCCAAAGTATGCGAGACATAGTTTTGCCACCCTTGCTTCTAAGGAGCATTCTGGTTATACTTCTTCCAAGACAGATTGTTCATTCTTTTAGCAGTCCATGGTATATTTAATATTCTTTCTCAACACCACAATTCAAAGGCATCAATTCTTCTTTGGTCTTCCTTATTCATTGTCCAGCTTTTGCATGCATATGAGGTGATTGAAAATACCATGGTCAGGTGCACCTTAGTCCTCAAAGTGACATCTTTCCTTTTTTAACACTTTAGAGAGGTCTTTTGCAGCAGATCTGCCCAATGCAATGCGTGTTTGATTTCTTGAGTGCTGCTTCCATGGGCATTGATTTTGGATCCTCCACCACACAACTTGCTATAATTAAATTGCTTATGTAAGACATTGGTCCAACTGGACCAATAAACAACATCATGATAAACGGAGAAAATACTGAAGTTTTCAAGGATTTCGTTTTACTTGGAGGAGAATAGGTATTTATGGTGTTTGATAATGAAATGACACTATCCATGTGAGCATGTGAACATTCAGGGGCTATTTTATATTTATTAAATGCAGAGATTAAAGGAGAGATTTCAGCTTTATTACAAAATTGGAACAGTCCTTCAAAAATCAGGAGCCAAAAAACAAAGAAAAAGTATAAGCTTCTGGTACATAAAGCAACACGGATAAACTTCATAGATATTCTATGGAGGGAAATAAAACCAGACACAAAAGAGTTCATACCACGATGATTCCATTTATATGATGTTCAAGAACAGGCAAAATGATAGTAATGATAGAAGTCAAAATAACAGCTATCCCTGGGAATGAATATAAACTGAGAGGAGGCATTAGGGAACATTATGCATTGCTGGAATGCTCTATAAAGGAGCCCTCGTGGCACAGCAGTTAAGCACTTGGCTGCTAACCAAAAGGTTGGCAGTTGGAAACCACCAGCGGCTCCACAGAAGAAAGATGTGGCAGTCTTCTTCTGCAAAGATTTATAGCCTTGAAAACCCTATGGGGAAGCTCTCTTTGTCCTATAGGGTTGCAGTGGGTGGTGGTGGAGGTGATAGGTGGAATGCTCTGTATCTTGATCCAGATGGTGGTTATATGGCTGTACACATCATACCACACAGTTAAGATTAGTGCACTAGACACACCTTACTGTATATGTGTATGGTACAACTAAAAAAAAAAAAACCCAGAAGCTGAATCTAAACAATGCTGTTGTCCACCACGTGCCAACCAACAGAAATTTTAGAACAATTTCAAACTAGATATATCTCTGAACACCTAAGATTATGGACTTGAATATTGGAAAATCAGAGGAAATTGAATCCTTTTGGTTAACAGCCGTAGCACTTAACCACTACACCACCAGGGTTTCCATATTATTGGCACATAACAGTGTCCAATAATTGTGAGCCACTGTAATCAGTAAGCAAATGGCTGGAAAATGAACTCACCTGTCTGCCTTCTTCCTCATGGGCCAGCTTCATCCCTCTTATAGCTCATCTGTGTTGGTTCTGGCAGAAGAAGATGACAGGACCCAGAATAGAGAGGGGAATGGTGAGAGAAGGCAACAGAGAAGACTAGAAGAACCAAGCTGACCTTACCAGAAAGGAAGGACATGGCACCCAACCACAAGAAAAGCAAATCCTCTGAGTGGAGCAGTAAGATGCAGGTGAGCATGTAAGTATAGGAATTCTGGAAACAACAATCATTGAAAGGGTCCTCTTCTCTTTTATCTGTTTTATATGCCAAAAATATGGTGACTTTATAGGCATGCCACATTTATTGCAACGCTAAACTTCAAATTTGTGTTGATTTTTTGCTTTGGGAAATACCACCATTTTATGTGGAGTCACTTTAAAAAAAAAAAGGCGGGGGCTGTAAAGGAAGGGAGCCAAGTTCTATCATTTCAAGTGAAGGGTGCTGATGGAAATGCCTGCTAATTTCAGGACAAGCCACCAGAGGTCACATTTAAAAGGGAAGCCAGGAAGCATCTGAAAAGTAACGGGAGTTGTTCGTTTCCAAAAACTGATCCTGGGTCCTTTAAAAGAGGCTTTCATTTGCTCTCATAAGATTTTCAGGTTAGCACTTTTTTTGTTTATCAATTATGTCACATAAGCTATTGTTGTTGTTAGGTGCCATTTGTTCTCACTCATAGTGACCCTATGTACGACAGAACGAAACACTGCCCAGTCGTGTGCCATCTTCACGAATTGTTTGAGCCTGTTGTTGCAGCCATTATGTCTATCCATCTCATGAGGGTCTTCGTCTTTTCTCTGACCCCCTACTTTACCAAGCATGATGTCTTCTGCAGGGACTGGCAACATGCCTAAAGTATATGAGATGAAGTCTAGACATCCTCACTTCTAATGAGCATTCTTGCTGTACTTCTTCCAGACAGATTTGTATTAAGACAATATAATAACATAATAAAAAAGGAGAACGGGAAAAAAATCCCTCATAATCTCAACATCCCAACCCGTTACTTATTTTGCTGTGAAATAATTTACTCAACTATCAACAAATTTCTCATCAGTAAACTGTTAAGTTCTTGTTAAATATTAATGGAATTTATAAATATATATTGATAGAATTGAAGCTTTATGGCATAAGAAGCCATGTCTGTTTAACTTAATACTGGATACCCAGAGCGTGATATATTCCATTCAACACCCCGTAACCCATTGCCATTGAGTTGATTCCGACTCATAGCGACCCTATAAGACAGAACAGAGCTACCCCATGGAGTTTCCAAGGCTGTAAATCTTTATGGAGGCAGACTGCCATGTCTTTCTCCCACAGAGCAGCTGGCGGGTTTGAACCACTGACCTTTCAGTTAGCAGCAGAGCGCTTAACCACTGTGCCCCCAGGGCTCCTTTTCCACCCAACACAGGGGCAGTGGAAGGAAGAAAGGATGTATTTAAGCTGCTTTTCAGTTTTTTGTCTATTATAGTTAATTTTGCCTTCCACTTGATGCATTGACTTTCCCTGAATTTGGTAAAGAAATATGCCTTTGAGCAGAGATGCCCCACAGAATATTTCCTACATAGAATGGCTGGGATGAGGAAAAGAAAAATGTTCTAAGCACTTAGGCCGTATGAAGAAGGAGTCCCTGAGTGGTAAAAAAAACAGTTACTGTGCTTGGCTGCTAACCGAAAGGTTGGAGGTTCAAGTTCACCCAGAGGCACCTCGAAAGAAAGACCAGGTGATCTACTTCCAAAAAATCAGCCATTGAAAACGCTATGGAGCACAGTTCTACTCTGACACACATGGGGTCACTATGAGTCAGAATCAACTTGAGGGCAACTGGCTTATGAAGGGGAAGGCCCGAAGAGAGAAAAAAAAAAAAAAGGATGAACCAACCCGAAGGACCCAGAGAAGGATCCAGGGTCCAGAGAAGTATCCTGTGATTTAGAGGACACGCTGGCAGGAAGTACCTAGAAGGAAAGGTTTAATTCTTAATGCCCGGACCAAGAGACCAAAGTTGCCCTTGGGACACAAGTAACTGGATGAAATTTGCTTCTCAGAAATTCCATGGCTGTATTAGGGTTTAATAGAACTCTTCAGCTAGATGAAAGTGACAAGATGGAGGGTGAGATACTGTATACCAGGGACAAGGGGCCATGAAGAAAGGCTGGTATCAGGGAAGAGTGACCCCATTTGAAATGAAATATTTCTCATGGTGTATGGAGAGGGTTTTAGTCTCTGAACAGCTGGTAAGAGTACTTCTTTACAAAGGACCTCCTTGTGGAAAATGGGCTTTGGTCAGCTCACTTCGGGTAGAAGGCAAAGCCCAAGTTTCTGCCTGAGAAGAAGCAACTCTGTAACAGTAGAAAGAGAGCTGGAGCTGAGTGAAGGCTCTTGGGTAATTGTCAAGTGGACCCTCCCCTGACTCAAGCTGGCGCTGGGTATAGGAGGAACTATGGGGAAAACTAAAATGCGGATGAAATTTTAAGTTTACGGCTGAATGATCTGTGTGGTAAACTCTCTTCACAATTTTCGTCTGAAATATTTGATAAAACTTATCTTACTCATTAATGCTTTATAAAGAATATTTTCTTTGTGCGGATGGGCATGAATGCTGACTCCTGCTTTGTGGTTAGGGTGGATTGAAAACCGGACTACACTTGGAGATGGCTATTATCAAGTTACTCTCTATTTAGTCAGCGTCTACTACTATTTTTTTTAAAGGGTCTTTGGCAAAAGGCATCAGGACACAAATGAAAAAAACGCAGACTCAAGACGCTGCTGGCCCCAGACAGCTAAGGTGGCTCAACCTTCATCTTGGCTCCCCTGCTCCCAGGAAATAAGGTTTCCTTCCCAGAGTCCCTGGTGGAATGTGGAGAGTAAGCCATTAGCTTTCAAGCCAGACCACCTAATTCCTGGTTCCTCTTTGGGTTTTTAATTGCTAGACTTGTCTTTTTCAAAGAGCCCTGGTGGCACAATTGTTACACGCTCAGCTGCTAACCAAATTTTGGCTACTCAAACCCGCAGTTCGAAATCAATTCAATGGCACATAACAACAATAGTGTTTTCCAAGGAGTCCCTGGATGGTGCAAATGGTTAATGGACTTGGCTGCTAACTGAAAGGTTAGAGGTTTGAGTCCACCCACAGGATCCTTGGAAGAAATATTTGAAGATCTAGTTTCAAAAAATCAGCCATTGAAAACTATGCGGAGCGCAGTTCTACTGACACACTATAGAGTTGTCTTGAGTCAGAGTCAACTTGATGGCAACCGGGGTGGGGGGAGCCTTTATCAAAGTCTCCTCCCCACCTCTTAACTATTTCACTTTAACACATGAGGTCACCATGAGTTGGAATCGGCATCAGGTTTGGTTTTTGGTTTCAACTGTTCCAGCCAGAGTAGGTAAAGGGAAGAAGAAACCTTGTTCCAAGACTGAGCCAGAAAGAAAACGAGGCAACAGCACCTCCTTGTGGTAAATAGCAAGAAATGTTAGCGCTGGAGCTGCTCAAGGGAAGAGTGAACTGCAAAGATGATTTCACAGAGATGTCAGGTTTTGAGTTTTATCACGAAGCATTTTCCTTAGACTATCACTTCTTTGGAAACCCTGGTGGCGTAGTGGTTAAGAGTTGGACTGCTTACCAAAAGGTCGGCAGTTTGAATCCCCCAGGTGCTCCTTGGAAACCCTCTGGAGCAGTTCTGTGTCCTACAGTGTCACTGAGTGGGAATCGACTCGTCGGCAACGCGTTTTTCCGTTATCACTTCTTTAGCCCCCTACAGACTTTGAGTGGAAGTGCAGAGAAAATAGGGTTCAGGATATCCAAAGAAGTTTGTATTTATTTATTTTAATGTGCTCATTACTTGTTTTAATTGCCTTAATTATATTATATTTTTAATAGTAAAAAAATATATAGCAAAACATTTGCCAATTCAGCATTTTTTACATCTGCAATTAAGTGACACTGATGATGTTCATGAGCAGGCATCACAACTATCTTCCCTGGAAGTTGTTAAAGCCATGAACATAGGCTGGCATGAAAACTGTATCATGAATGATGCAAATGTGTACATAATACGCAATCATTTTTTGTTTTGTTATTAAAGCTATCAGATAGAGAAATTTTTAACCTGAGTGAATGACAGAAAAATGTTAAAATCAATCTATAAATCAAATCATCTCTATTGGCATTGTTAATCTAAAAGAAAGTAGTTGCATAGAGAATAGTCATAGCAAGGACGGATAGTCTATACTTCCAAATGGGAGGTGCTCATTTTAAAGTTGTTCACTGGCAGAATTTTCCACCAATGTTTGTATAGATTGTACGCTATTTTAGAAAAGATAGCAACAAGTTAACTGATTTTTTTTTTTTTCTTTTCGGTGTTTGCTTTAAGAGAAAAATCCTGAAGCTAGTGGAGGTTTCTGATGCCAGGAAGCCATTAAATGTGAAGGTGTATTTAGCAATCTGGGTGATTTAGCTCATGGTAATTGGCATACATAGGATTATAACTTGCATTCCAGTTATTGAGACTGAGATATTCTTGATCAGGCTGGATGTACTGTGAGTAGAAGATCTCTTTCCCCAAGAAATACGATGGAGAAAGTCTTTGGAGAATGGCCTCACTGAACTGGTAAGTTAGCTTTCTCCGGATTTTGGTGATTTCTCCAGTTCTTCCATAATTCCTCAGCGCTCTGGCCATTTTCTGGTAAGTCATGGTCTTCCGGTTGCCTTTTCTTTTTCCCCAAAGTTCTGCAAGTCTTTCTTTGTTTTTTGATACAAACTGAAAGATGCCTTTGGTTTTATCTACCCACTGAATACAAGATGCCATCTCGGGGTTACAAAGAGATTCATGAAGGTATTCAAACAGTCGGAGTTTCTTCCTGCCTAAAATGGAGGAAAGCAATGTCAAACTCCATCTTGGTTGAACAGAGCACATCCTCAGGGTTGTTGAGTAACTACAGAATTAAAAGCTGCATTGGGACTAGCTTTCCCTCCTACTCACCCTCTTAGGAATGCATTTATGGCATCATTTTCCGGGACTTAAATGTCAAGAGTCTACTTGGCCAAATGAAGTTTCGACTGGACCTTTACTTGTTGGGGAAGATGTCAAAAATTTTATATTGTCCTTAATTGGAAAGGAGTCCCTGGGTGGTGCAAACAGTTAATGCTTTTAGCTACTAACCAACAGTTTGGAAAGGTTGAAGGTTTGAGTCCACCCAGAGACACCTTGGAAGAAAGGCCTGGTGATCTTATTCAAATGAGCCAAGTCAAATGAGGTAAAGAATGTGAATGCATTTTGTAGATGCAAAACAGCATGCAAATATAAGGTAATTAGTGGAATTAATAATGACTTAGGCAAAAAAAAAAAAAAAAAAAGGCTAACTCTTTGACTGCATCATAATTACTTGAAAAACAAAGAATAGAAAAAATTGGAGTAGAAAATGCCAAAAAGATTTTCATGCCATTTTCACATGACTTTTATGAGCATTGAAAATTGGCATTGTGGTATTTTTCATTGCCATGAAATGAAATGGTATTATCAGAGTTTTTATCTCTTTAGGAGCACCGTACAGCCCTTTAGATTTCAAAATAACTAGACAGGAAACACAGGATTTCATTGTGGTGTGTTTTGTTTGGTTTGTTGATTGGATTTCTTTAGCCTAAAAGACAGCCCATTTTGTGACTTCCGAACTGGCCTGTAAACATGATGCCCCATCAGATCTGTCAGTAGCTAAAAAATCCACAGCCAAACTCCACCTTCCCATTGAGAAAGTAGGATAGTGGATTCTCAAATGACTGCTTTAAACAGTCTCTGGGGAGCAATACGCTTGCATCAGTCATCCTTCATCCCAAACCCTCAAAGGATTTTTGCCTTTTATTATCTTGAGTTTATGACTTGAGAAATGTGAGGGACTTACCAAAATATACAAGAACTAAAGTCACAGCCTTAAACAAAACCCTTCTGCCTCACATCCGGTGGGCAAGTCAATCTTAAGGGATCGCCATCTTTTCAAATTTGTTTTTAATTTGTAAAAAGCACTTAAATTTTTGTGTTTTTTAAAAATAAAAATATTACAAGCTCATGGTAAGGCATTCAAATGGAGACAGAAGGTAAAAGTCCCAGTCTATCCTACATATTTCTGGGAAAATATTTCTTATTTTTTACATACACAAACATACATGTTTATCCTTTAAATATTACAAAAATGGAATCATGTGCTTTTTAAGTAAATAACATGTTAGATAAATAAAAGCAATATACAGATTAGACATGCTGTTAGTTGCCATCGAGTCGATTCCAACTCAATGGCATCACACGTGTTACAAAGTAGAAATGCTCCATAGGGTTTCCTTGGCCATAATCTTAACAGAAGCAGATCACCAGGCCTTTCCACCCGTGGTACCACTGGGTGGGTTAGAACTGCCAGCCTTTAAGTTAGCAGTTGAGCACAAACTGTGCTACCTAGGGACCTTGAGATTAGATATAGCTAGAATACTGAACTGTTGACACAGTTACTTCTGGGGACTTGCATGGGAAGAAGAAAGGTACACTTTGATTTATTCTCTACATACTGTTATTGCCTGACTTACACCCCCCCAAAATATGTGTTATAAATCCTAACCTCTAATGAACAAATCTGTCTTGGAAGAAGTACAACCAGAATGCTCCTTAGAAGCAAGGGTGGTGAGACTTTGTGTCATATACTTTGGACTGATCAGTCCCCGGAGAAAGACATCATGCTTGGTAAAGTAGAGGGTCAAAGATAAAGGGGAAGACCCTCAATGAGATGGATTAACACAGTGGCTGCAACAATGGGCTCATGAGGGTGGCACAGGGCCCGGCAATGTTTCATCTTGCTGTAAGTAGGGTCGCTATGAGTCAGAGCCAACTTGACAGTACCTAACAACAAGAACATGCCCATGGTATACTGAAAACACGATGGACTGCCAGAAGAACGAACAAGTCTGTCTTGGAAGAAGTACAGCCAGAGTACTCCCTGGAAGCAAGGATGGTGAGACTTCATGTCACATACTTTGGATATGTTATCAAGAGGGACTAACCCCTGAAGGACATTATACTTGTTAAAGGTAGAAGGTGATCAAAAAAGAGGAAGACCCTGTAAAAGCCTGTGAGGAGCCATCAGAGATAATCCATAGTTCACCCCTTCAGGAGCAAGGGAGAATGAAGAAAACTAAAGATACAAGGGAAAGATTAGTCCAAAGGACTAATGGACCACAACTACCATGGCCTCCACCGGACTGAGTCCAGCACAACTAGATGGTGCCCAACTACCATCACTGACTGCTCTGACAGGGATCACAACAGAGGGTCCCAGACAGAGCTGGAGAAAAATGTAGAACAAAATTCTAACTCACAAAAAAAATCAGACTTACTGGCCTGACAGAGACTTCAGAAACCCTGAGAGTATGGCCTCCAGTAATAAGTCACTCCTGAGGTTCACCCTTCAGCCAAAGATTAGACATGCCCATAAAACTAAATGAGACTAAAGGGGCACACCAGCCCAGGGGCAAGGACTACAAGACAGAATGGGACAAGAAAGCTGGTAATAGGGAACCCAAGATCGAGGAGGGAGAATGTTGACATGTTGTGGGGTTGTTAACCAATATCATAAAACAATATATGTACTATTTAATGAGAAGCTAATTTGTTCCGTAAACCTTTATCTAAAGTACAATAAAATAAAGAAAGAAAAAGAGGAAGACCCTCGACAAGATGGATTGACATAACTGCTGCATCAATGGGCTCAAACATGGCAATGATTGTGAGGATGGTGCAGAACCAGGCAGCGTTTCCTTCTGTTTTACACAGGGTCACTATGAGTCGGAACCGACTCGATGGCACCTAACAACAACAACGTTTTTCTGCCAATAATGAATGCCCAGAATATTTTGAAATTTTGTCCTGTTTCAAATGCATTCCTATTTCAGGTGGAAAGCTAAGATCTAAAAACATAAAATGCTGGTTGCTGTGTTCCCTCATGGCATAGGGCCACACACAAAACATCAGTGGGAAAGATACAGACTTCACACCCTGGAGTTTGTTTGAAGAAAAACAGATGATAAACTAAACAGCTAGACAGAAGGGGAAAGTGTTATTCCCCATACGTTACTACCATAGTTCAGTATTCAATAGCAAAGTACAGGGATATATTTATTTAATCTCTGTGATTTTATACATTTTTTTCCTGGCTGGGTTAGATTATTGCATATTCAGAATTTTATGATTCTAGAATACAGTGTACTGTTTTATATAGGAATAAAAAGTTATCCTTAAAAATGTTCATGTAAAATCATTTTAAATATTTTACAATACAAAGTATCACTTTGAAAATTGCATTGTAAACTTGAGATCTGTCTTGGGTACATCTTATATACCCTTATACACCAGCAAATACGGTGAGTTCGTTTTGTACTATCCCAACATTGCAAGGAACATCCTAATACACACATGTATATACACACATATACATACATAAATACACTCACACCCTAATGGCATTTTGAGAAATTATCTAGAGTGCCAGGCTATGAACTTAACGTTTTACATGTGTTTTCTCATTTTCTTTACAGCTATCTTACAATGTAGGTGGCAATTATATCTGTTATTTGAATGAGAAAACTGTGGTAGAGGGGTTAATTGATTTGCCCACCTTGCACAGTTAATCCAGAGCCCACTGGCTTATACAGTCTCTAAGAATCCAAAGGAATGAACTTTTAAAATAGTGATAGATAATGCCCAATTGACATTTGTACCAGTTTACACTCCCTCCAACAGTGCATAGCTGTGTACAGCCCACGTCTTCACCAATAGAGGGTATAACTGAGCTTTAACACTTTTGCCAGTATGATAAATGAGACCATTGTCTTAAATTTAGAATGTCATGGTTTCAAATTTATGAAATATTAAATTATGAAACTATTTTTGCAAAAAAAAACAAAACAAAAACAGGATTTCTATCCTTAGGCCCCCATAATCAGAAAAGCATTGTAAAATGGAAAAGCTCCCCTCTAAACCTAAAATATAGACACAGTATTCTTGAATACAGATTTATTTGAACTAAACGATAATTTGCAGCTTCCTAAAATCTCCGGGAAGCAGCAGGAAGGTTCACTGAGGGTGAATGGCTTACAGTGGTATAAAGTGGCTCAGTCAGCCAGAGTTAAATTATTCTCAAATGTGACAACATTCTCTAATACGATCCCAAACTCAGATAAGAAATCGCTGTAAAGCTGGTACTTCTGCCTATCCAAGGCGTGAGGGATCCACATACCTTTTCCTCCCTTTTGCTGGAGAACAGCAGGTTGTACTAGCTGGCTTTCAGCGATATTCTGCAGAGATTGATGAATATTTCCTTCAAAATAGTAGTCCGCAGCACTGTTCTGTATAAATAAGGCAGCAGAATGTTAAGTGGGACTTTCTCTGTGGTCCCCAATCGGCTGAAAGCAAAAAGAGTGCTAAGCATACTGATATTATAAAAGGTGCTACCCCCAACTGCAGCCAGATAGCTCCCCAGGGCAAAACAGGCTGCAAAGATCAACCCGCTTCCTCTCCCCTCTCCCAAGTCTATACAATGAGAGGAACGAGGGTCCCAGGGCCCTCCCACAGAATCAGAGGTGTTCTGTGTCCTCTCCCTGTGAGAAGAGAGGGGCTTGCTTCACATTTACCCCCTAAAAAAGCTCAGTAAGAGAGAAGACTCCAAAAGAATCATTACTAGAGATTGAGATGCCAAGCAAGAAGGAAAGCCAGGCTTACCCATCTGGGCAGGAGGATATAAGAGGAGAAAGATGACTGCTAAGGGAGGGCAGAGCTGATAGAAAGGACAGAAGGACACTGCCTGTGTTCCATGTGGCAAGGATATGTAGGTCCCTGTGGGTTGATTGGAGCCCTGGTGGCACAGTGGTTAAGAGCTTGGCTGCTAACCAAAAGGCTGGCAGTTTGAATTCACCAGTGGCTTCCAGGAAACCCTACTTTGTGTTATAGGGTCACTATGAGTTGCAATTGACTCAAAGGCAGCAGATTTGGTTGGTTGCCTTTTTTTTTTTTTTTTGGTGAATTGATTGGAACCCTGTTGCGCAGTGGTTAAGAGTTTGGCTGTTAACCGAAAGGTGGGCAGTTCAAATCCACCAGCCGCTCCTTGAAAACCCTGTGGGGCAGTTCTATTCTGTCTTATAGGGTTGCTATGAGTTGGAATCGACTTGATGGCAATGGGTTTTTTTTTTTTTTTATTGGTGGGTTGGTTGGAAGCCCTGGTGGCACAGTGGTTAAAGCACTCAGTTCAAACTCATCAGCAGCTCTGTGGGAAAAAAGACCTGGTGATCTGCTCCCGTAAAGATTACACAATAGGAAGCCCTATGAGGCAGTTCTGCTCTATCCTGTAGGGTTGCTATGAGTCGGAATAGACTCATAGCAATGGGTTTGGTTTTTTGGTGGGTTGATTAGACACTGTGGAGGATGCTGGGCTTGAACCATCTTACCACAAGCCCTCATCAGAGGGCTGCCCAGCAGGCAAAGAGTCTTCAACCACAAGAGTCTCTGCAGTGCGTGCTGGGGGGTAGGAGTTAAAGTGCAGGTAGGGCTGCCAGATTTAGCAAATAAAAATATTGGGCGTCCTAGGTTTTACCTGGCAATCCTAAGTGAATGTGGAAGAGGCTAAACTGGAACCAAAACTGTCCCTTCAGAGAAATGTCTTGTGGAGAGGTCCTGAGAGAGCGCTATTTACATGTCTATCTCACACCAGAAACCTGTTGCTTTCAAGACAATTCTCACTCATGGTGGCGACCCCATGTTGCACAGTAGAACTGCTCCATAGGGGTTTTTTTGGCTGTAATCTTTACAGGGGCCCAGGGTGGCACAAATGGTTTGCACTCAACTACTAACTGAAAGGTTGGCAATTCAAACCCACCCACCAGTGCTGTAGAAGTTCTGGTGATCTGCTTTCGTAATGATTACAGCCAAGAAAACCCTACAGAACTCAGTTCTCTGTAACACATGGGGTTGCCATGAGTCAGAATCAATTTGGAGGAAATGAGTTTGTTTTTTTGTTTTTTTAATCTTTACAGAGGCATATTGCTAGGCCTATCTTCCATGGCACCACTGGGTGGGTTCCAGCCACCAACCTTTAGATTAGTAGCCAAGTGCAAACCATTTGTGCCACCCAGGGACTTGCCTATCTCACAGAGGGCCATTAAAGACTGTCAAGGTACTCAGGGAACCTGATTCAAACAGAAGCTCCTTCAAAGAGGGGGTTAGGGGTAGGGCTAGGGCTAGAATTAGGGTAAGTGTTAGGTTTAGGGCTAGGCCTAGGGTTTGGGTAGGGTTAGGGTTAGGTCTAGCATTAGATTTAGGGGTAGAATTACAGCTAGAGGAAAGACTAGTTTTAGGGTTAGCATTTGGGTTAGGGCTAGGACTAGAGCTAGAGTTAGGGCTAAGGCTAGGGCTAGTCTATGGTTAGGGTTAGAGTTCAGGTGTTCAGGTTAGGTTAAGGGTGGAATAATTAGGGCTGTGACTAGAGCTAGGTTTAGGGCTAGGCTTAGGTTTAGGACTAGAGTTAAGACATGAGACATTTACCCTTTTCCCCTCACCCTTCATTCCTCCCCAGAGGAGCCAGATCCAGAATAGGGATATGTAGGATGAAGGGAAGAAGAGGGACCTACTTTAGGTCCCTTTTAACAGGTCAAGCCTGTGCCAGAGATGGCAAAGAGACTAGATTGAAGTTGGGTTTGAGACTGAAGTTTTAAACTGGAAAATTTAATAACCGAACATGAATAGCAAGTTATAGAATCTGCCCAAGATGTCATTAAGGGACAGAAAAGGGACATTTGACCTAGTATGGTTGAAGGTGACCACAGCATGATTGAAGAAAAATAAAATCATTTTATATTATACTCCACCACATTAATACTGCTTGACTAACTGGATAGATTAAGAAATGATGTGCAAGAAAAATAATGGAGAGATGGTGGGGACATTTCCCTTTGCAGAGGGCTTCTAAAATATAAATGAATTGACCCAATACATGTAGTGGAATAAGTCGAAACTGACCGGACTACACCTAACAACACCAATACATATAGCTAGCTCTGAGCTTGGGAAGGGATCAAAGGTAAAGTCAATGTGGGTTTGCTTGGATCTTTGCCCCATGGCTTTTAGGGGAGCCCTAACTTTTTATAGCTTTCTAGATGGACCGGACCCAGAAGTGCCTCAGAAGAAAGGTCTGGCAATCTACTTCCAAAAATTCAGCCATTGAAAACCCTATGAAGCAGTTCTACTCTGTCATATAAGGGGTCGCCATGAGTCAGAATCGATTCCTCTGCAACTGTTTGCTTGTTTGTTTCTGGGTGGACGAAGGAAAAGCAGTAACCTGGGAACCCAAATCCTGCTGCCTCTTTCTGGAGGTAATTGAAACCAGTCTGAGGCTGGATGGAGCCCAGTGCTGAAGGACAGTTTCCATCTTGACACCATGACTGACAATCATCTACCTTGACTATTGAGTTTACATTACCGTTGATGGCTGTTACTAAGCATTTTCAGCCAGTGCTGCCCTTAAGTGAGGTTTCAGCTATGGCACCCCACATGCAAGGCTGGTGCCAATGCGACATTCACTGTTTGTTACTCAGGGGTGGTCTCCTGGCAAATATACTCACGATTACGGTTCTCCAGTTATAGACAGGTTCCTCTGTAGGCAACATTCCGTAGCAATTGGGGTTTCCTCTGACATGAGGGCAATGGTTGATGAAAGCCAGGTAATTTTTGTAATCTAATTTAAAAACAGAGAAAGAAACTGAAATAGCCAAAGTGTATAGCATTTAGTTTATGTTGTTTTTGTTTACATAATTGTTCCCTCTTCCTCCTCCTCCTATGTTCCCTTACCACTTTGTACCTCTCTCATGGTGTATATCGCATTATGCTGCTGTTGGAATGCGTTGCCCTTATGTGCTCCTTGCAGATTGAGACCCCAAGATTTCTTTTATTGTGGTATCCCTGAAGCTAAAACAACCAAAAACCTTTTGCCGTCCAGTCAATTCCAACCCGTGGCAACCCCATGTGTGACAGAGTGGAACTGCTCCATAGAGTAGATCTCCAGGATTTTCTTCTGCAGCACTGCCGGGTAAGTTCTAACTGCCAATGTTTAGGTTAGGAGACAATCACAAACCATTTGCACCACACCCAGGGACCTATTCCTGCAATACCCTGTTTAAACTCAATAGGCAATATATTTGCATCTTGTCTAAGCTATATTCCTGTAGTCTATAAGATAATAGGTCTCTTGTTCACCAGATAGAATGTATCTATTGGTAAGATAAATTAGAACAATTGAGAAGCCTTTTCTGAAAAGTTGAAATAACATGTCTATAAATGGAGTCCTGGTGGTGCAGTGGTTAAGAGCTTGGCTGCTAACCAAAAGGTCGGCAGTTTGTAAAAACTTGTGAATGACCACCTAAGATACTCCACTGTTCTCACCCCATCTGGAGCAAGGGAGAAAGAAGAAAACCAAGACACATGGGAAAGATTAGTCCAAAGGACTATTGGACCACAACTACCACAGCCTCAACCAGACTGAGTCCAGCACAACTAAGATGGTGCCCGGCTACCACCACTGACTGCTCTGACAAGGATCACCATGGACAGTCCTGGATAGAGATGGAGAAAAATGTAAAAACAAAATTCTAACTCACACACACAAAAAAAGACCAGACTTACTGACCTGACAGAGACTGGAGAAACCCGGGGAGTATGGCCCCTGGACACCCTTTTAGCTCAGTAATGAAGTCACCCTGAGGTTCATCCTTCGGCCAAAGATTAGACAGGCCCATAAAACAAAACAAGACTAAAGGGGCACACCAGCCCAGGGGCAAGGACTAGAAGGGAGGAGGGAACAGGAAAGATGGCAATAGGAAACCCAAAGTTGAGAAGGGGAAAGTGTTGACGTGTCATGGGATTGGTAACCAATGTCACAAAACAGCATGTGTACTAATTGTTCAATGAGAAGCTAGTTTGTTCTGTAAACTTTCATCTAAAGTACAATAGTAATAATAATAAAATTGTCATTAAGGATCATCAGTTTGAATCCAACAGCCTCTCTGTCCTCTAGGGTTGCTATGAGTCGGAAGTGACGCGACGGCAGTGGGGTTTTTCCATTAAATGAATACATGCCAACCAGATAGTTATAACAGCAGTTGATTGTAAATCTTTGTATTTCTGTGTGGAATGTCATTCACTACACTCTGCATTTTTACATAGAGACTTTACTCTTAATTAGGCTGAGTAACCATGGATAATTTTTGCCTTGGTTAGAAATAATCCTGGATACCTTAGATAAAAATGGACTTCTCTGTTCCGGTGGCTATTCTTACATGCGTATGTGACCAACAAGCCATTTGACGTAGCAATGGAGAGGGAGGAATGGCTTATTTTTACCTGGGGAGTACTGAAGGTCGCCAGCTGAGTGTTGCCTCAATACTTCAAAGGCATCTTCAAATGCTTGACCCAGTTTGTCTTGTTCAATACAAGTCTGTTAGAAGGATGGCAGAACTCTGGAGTTATTAAATTATCAACTAATTTTCATAATATAAAATAGTATTTGGTCCATATGAGGATTTCTCAATTTTGTCGTTATTGACAAGTTGGGTCAGATTAGTCTTTCTTGTGCGACTGTCCTGTGCATTGTAGGGTGTTTAGCAGCATCCCTGGCCTCTACCCACTAGATGCCAGTAGCAGCTCCACAGTCATGACAATCAAAATGTCTCAGGCATCATCAAATGTCCCCTGGGGGCAAAATCGGCTCCAGTTGAGAACCACTCTCTGTAATTAAGTATTCAGAAAACAGTATTGATTCTATAATATAATAATATTTAACAGCCTTATAAGAGTTTTAGCAAGGGATTGTAGAAGAGGGGAGCTGGACTTGGAAATAGGGGTCAAGGAAATATCTTCCATTGAACAGAACATGTGAATTGTTACTTAAAAATGAAATGTGCTCTTAAATTTCAAAAGTATGTCTCTAAGACCTATAATTGAACTGTTTCCCAACCCATTTCATGCCCTTATTAGGATGACCCAGCTATTTTAACTTTAAAATGGAGGAAGAGTGAAGAGATTTTAAATGCCAGCTTACCATGCTTCATTAACAAATTGATGATTCTGAAAAAAAAAAGTGTAATATTTAAAAAGGAATTAAATACGATCTTTAATTTGCCACTGAATTAAAAGATCTTGCTTAAAAATATTTTCTGAAAATATGTCAACCAAAAACACTATAGGGATTTTCTTTGATGAGTATAAATTTTCTACAAAATTTCCTACAAATATTTCTTTTTGCTTTTCTCCTGTTTAAAAAAAAAAAAATTCAATGTTAAAGTAGCTAAAATAAAGTTAAGAGCTTTAATTTACATTAAATTTGATTGCCAAAATTGCTTACTTATAAGAGAATATGGAGATAGCTCAGAGTATATATCAAAACATTAAGTATTTCAAAATTCTTGAAGCATCATAATTCTTTCTACATTAGCATAACCCAGAGCCAAACCCATTGCTGTGGAGTTGAATTCCGACTCATAGCAACCCTATAGGACAGTGTAGTACCATCCCATAGAGTTTTCAAGGCTATAAATCTTCTCCTTTGGAGTGGCTGGTGGGTTCCAACCACCAAACTTTTGGTTATTAGGCGAGCACTTAACCACTGCTCCATCCCCAGGGCTCCTTGTTGTACTTTAGCATAGCTCTCCATTTATTATTTTTCAGTTTTTGGTTTTTTTTTTTAATAATTTTAGATGTCGTGGAGTTCTCTGAGGGGCTCTACTATTGCTTATCATTTCAAATATCATATCCAGCAACTCCTTTTACAAAAGTTCTTCACATTTATCCTCCAAACGGAAACCCTGGTGGCGTAGTGGTTAAGTGCTACGGCTGCTAACCAAAGGGTCGGCAGTTTGAATCCTCCAGGCCCTCCTTGGAAACTCTATGGGGCAGTTCTACTCCGTCCTATAGGGTCGCTATGAGTCGGAATCGACTCGACGGCACTGGGTCTGGGGATCCTCCAAATACAGTGAGTTTACTCTTTAACATTTAACACTGCACAATATAATGATGTAATAGAAACAAATGTGAACATTATAAATATTCATATCAATATAATAAATATGTCAAACATAAAAATTCTACCCTGCTCAGTTAAAAAGAGTAATATGAGAAGAAAATCTATAAAATTACTGCTTAGGTTATGGTCCCTAAAGAAGTGTCATCAGAAGTAAATAGTTTTAAAAGGCCATGTCAGTGTTTTTCAATTAATTGTGCCTCCATCCATGTGCATGAAGCAAATGTGTACTTTGAACAAAGTACTTAAAATGAAGCTGCTGGCCTTGACTAAAATACCCCAAGCTCACTACAACTACACCAAATCTTAAAAGTGGTAAACCCAGAGGGAAGAAAAAGCTTGAAAACATTATTGATGACTTCAATAATTTAATATTTCCTGTAACAGAACAAGCAATCAATGAGAAACACTTATTAAGCCAAAGGAGAAAATTAACAATTATTACAATGTGTTTTGAAAAACAGAAGCTGAACACTTACCAGGAAGAACGCTTCAACCCTTTAGGAAGATGCTTCATTAATATCAGACTTGTTAAAGACGGGATTGTTCAAGAACTCACTGGCAGAATGGCATTAAGTAGCTGTTTTTAAGGAAGTGCTACAAGAGGGGATTTTTTTTAAAAGATACAGTGCCTTCAAAATTTCTATTTCACGATACAGCCAGCAAATATGAGGAGCTATTATTTTGAAAGGGCACATAGTTTCTTGCATTCTATGGGTCAAAAGCAACGTAACAAGCCCTGTAAAACCCCTGCCCAGCATAGGTCGCAGCTCATCTAGCCTGTACACCCTCACTGGAAATCTCTGACCTATACAGCTCTTAAGGAGCCCTGGTGGCACAGTTGTTAAGTGCTTGGCTGCTACTGAGAGTTCAGTGGTTCAAGCCCACAAGCATGCTCCATGAGAGGATAGACCCAGCGATCTGCTCCTGTAAAGATTACAGCCTAGGAAGCCCTATAAGGCTGTTCTACTCTGTTACGTAGGGTCGCTATGAGTCGGAACTGACTCTGTAGCACACGAAACATACAACTCTCAGGGTCCTGGGTGGTGTAATCGGTTTGCTCTCCGCTACAAACCGAAAATTGGCAGTTTGAACGCACCCAGTGGTGCCACAGAAGAAAGGCCTGGCACTCTGCTTCTATAAAAACTAAACAAACCAGATCCTATCAAGTCAATTTTGACTCCTGGCATCCCCATGTGTTACAGAGTAGAACTGCTCCGTAAGGTTTTCTTGGCTGTAATCCTTATGGAAGCAGATCGCCAGGCCTTTCTTCCATGGTGCTGCTGGGTGGGTTTGAACCGCCAGCCTTTAGGTTAGCAGTGGAGTACAAACCATTTGCACCACCCAACCAAGAAAAGCCTGTGCAGCAGTTCTGTTCTGTAACACACAGGGTCACCATGAGTCAGAATCTTTTTTGCCTGGACTATTAACAGCCCTCATTCTGACCTCCCCAAATCTGTTCTTTCCTCCTAAAGCACTTTACTCAATGTAGTTCACTGATCATCTTACTTAAGTGATCTCAAGGCTTAGAGCCCTTGCCCTGGCATTCGAGGCTCTTTGTTCATGTCAGAGAAAGGAAGTGGGTCCATGCTACTGTCTTCCCTCTATACTGGATTCAGCAAAGGCTCTAAAATGGTTTAAAAAAAAAAAAAAAAAAACCTTTGTCATGGAGTGGATTCCAACTCATGGTGGCCCCATGTGTTACAGAGTAGAACTGCTCCATAGGATTTTCTTGGCTGTAATCTTTATGGTAACAGATTGCCAGGCCTTGCTTCTGCAGTGCTGCTGGGTGGGTTTGAACCGCCAACCATTAGGTTAGCAGTGGAGTGCAAACCGTTTGCACCACCCAGCACATAGTGTCAGCAAGAGTCAGAATCTACTTGAGGGCAACAGGATTGGTTTGGTTTATACAACTCTCATCCAGCCTTTATTTCTAGAACTTCTCCCCCAGTTCTGGACCCTACATTGCCTTTCTTGCCTAGACTATTAGCAGCCTTCATCCTGACCTCCCCAAATTTTTTCTTTCCTCCTAAAGCACTGTACTCAATGTAGTTCACTGATCCCCTCACTTAGATATCTCAAAGGCTTAGAGCCCTTGCCCTGGCATTCGAGGCTCTTCATTCATGTCCTGCCTTGGCCACTCATGTCAGAGAAGGGAAGTGGGTCCATGCTACTGTCTTCCCTCTATACTGGATTCAGCAGAGGCTCTAAAATGTTTTTTTTTTTTTTTAAAAAAAAGAAAACCTGGGCCGTGGAGTGGGTTCTGACTCATGGTGACCCTATGTGTTACAGAGTAGAACTGCTCCGTAGGGTTTTCTTGGCTGTAATCTTTGCCAGGTCTTTCTTCTGTGGTGCTGCTGGGTAGGTTTGAACCTCCAACCTTTCAGTTAGAAGTTGAGTGCAAACCCTTTGTGCCACCTGGGAACACAAAATGGTTAGCAGAGGCTTATGGGTGGTGATCTGGTTGAATGTGCCCTGAAGCTACAGCATTTGCAGAGCAAACCCAGTTCTCCAGTTGAGCATGAGAACCCTTAACCTTACTTGGGATGGCTTTTGGTGGCTTTGATGGAAATTTGGGGGAGAGGCCTCAAGCTTCCCACCAAGCTACCTCCTGGCACTGCTCCAGTAAACTCCTGACTTGCACCAGCCTTGACACTGCTTCCTCCATTTATAATGCCTCTTTCCCATTACACCCACCTGCCCATTCACCCACTCCATCTTACCTGTCCATCAGAGTCCCGCCTAGCATCCACATGTGCAGGTAGAAGTAATCTTCCCCTCTCTGAAACGCACATCTGCATCTCCTTTACCTAATTTGTAACGCGCCATTTTAATAGTTGTCCCGTTTGGCCAGGGGGAAAACCGCCCAAGAATTTTTTGTAAATCTTGTGGGTGGGGAGAGTGAGGTGGGGGCGCTATTTAAAAACTGCCTGTGATTTTCCTGTTTTGCATTCTTGGAAAGTTAGCTTATCTTTGATACCGGACTATTGTTCTAAACCAACTACTTTTTTTTAAATCTAATTTGTTATGCAAATGTAAGTGCACAGCCCACTTCTGAAATGTAGATGTTATAACAAGTATAAAACCACAATTGCTAATGGCGATTGGCTTTTCATCTGTACCAGCCCTTTACACCCATCACATGCTGCCTATTTCCTTTGTTTCAACCAACCAAGTATGTATCACTGGGCACTTCACTCTGCTGGGCACTGTTCTTCTACACCCAGGAGCTACAGCACTAAACAAGTTCTATTATAAACAAACGGATAAGCAAACTAGAGAATTATCAGGAAACAAAACAAACAAACAAAAAAACCCATTGCCTTCAAATCAATTCTGACTCATAGTGATCCTATAGGACAAAGGAGAACTGCCCCACAGGGTTTCCAAGGAGTGGCTAGTGGATTCAAACTGCCGACCTTTTGGTTAGCAGCTGAGCTCTTAACCACTGCACCACCAGGACTCCCCTAGATAGTGGTAAGTATTGAGAAAACAATAAAAGAGGGAAAGGTGATAGAGTGCGTGTGATGGTGGTGAATGGCTAGGAAAAATCTCTGAAGAGGGGACCAACCTGTGAGCTGAAACCAAAGGCTGAGGAGTGAGCAAAAGAAAAGCAGAGATGCAAAGACCCAGGAGAAGGGTAAGGAAATAGATGGCGATGATGATTGAACAACATTGTGAATGTAATTAATGCTACCGAATCCTATTTAAAAATGGTTAGAATGACAAATTTTATGTTATACATATTTTATCATAATTAAAAAAAGATCCAAATCTCTGGCAGAGGAAATTGCTCGTGTAAAGAAACTGGGCTGGAAATGAGTTTCCCTTTATTCAAAGCACAGAAAGAAAGCCAGTGGGGCTGGGGCAAAAAAAGCCTGGGAGACAGAGAGGCAAAATTGGACATACAACCCAAGCATCAAACCTAAAAGAATCAAAACACATAGATGAAAGTGGTTACTTGTATAGCAGCATTTCACAGATGAGGAATCTAAAACTGAGGTTCAAAGATATGCTGTGATTTTCTAAGTTCCAACTGCTAGTGAGAGGTGGGCTGGATGGGATCCAGGCCTGGGTCTATCTGCCTTCCATGCTGTCCACCACCGTGCTGGGGTCCTCTGTCTGTACTATAGGTTCCTTCAGGGCAGGTTCTCAGTCCCCAAGGCAGGCTCTACAGCACCCAGTAAGTGCTTGTCACATAGTACAGGCTAGATAAACATTTGAAATGAATGAAAAAGAACAAAACACAAGTGACTTTCTAAACCAGCATTGTCTCTAGAATTTTCTTCTACAGGATGTTAATAAACAGATCCTGAAAAAGTATTTAGTGGAAGCCAGGGTTGCTGCTTTTGTTTGTGAAGTGCCTTTATTAGCTTTGTTGGTGAAACCAAAGAGTAAGTTAAATAAGTTTTGATATAACCCTCTATCAGAGATGAGAACAAAGAAAACCAGCCTTGGGAGCCTTTGCAGGGCTAAGGTGTGAAGATGCTTTAGGCAACTTGAAAGGTAGAGGCAATAGCTCTTTTAGGATTTTTAGAGGTCATGGCTTCTCCTTTCTTGATAATCTGAAGAAAGCCGGTAGTTCTCTCCCCTAGAAAAAGCCATTAGCACATGTTTCAGGCAAACCCTTCTGTTAAGGCCCATGGACCCAGGTTTAGGAGCCCTGGCTACATTTTCACACACACACACACACACACACACACACACACACACACACCATCTTTTTTTGGAGGGGCGGGGACACCACCGTTTCGCTCAACTCCAGAAGCGTGCTGAGTAACAGGCTAAGGGCTAAAGGCAGAAAGGATCCCTGATTGACAGCTTCCCTTTTGCAGAAGTTCATTGTCCTCAGTGGCAACTAAGATTATTTTAAGAAATCTTAAGCAACAATGTGCCAGTCTCAAAATCATATGGTGCCAAGCTTCAGGTGAGAGATTGCATTTTTTTTTTTTTCTGAGAATAGGGAACTGCAGAACCCTGGAAAAGAGATTCCAAGTCTAGCTCTTACCATTCCTTGCAATTTCCATTTAAATAACTCCATTGTTTGAGGGATTGAAGAACTGGATAGTAATATTGGTTAAGTCTCTGGAAACCTAAGTAACAAATAAGAGAATTGTTAGGAAACTGGGGAGAAGGTGCTAAAAAATTTCCTATGTTAGAGTAAAAAAAAAAAAAATTTTTTTTTTGTTAGAGTAGAACTCATAAAATCATAAATGACAAGACATAGTTAACCCTTACCTTCATTTTATTTGCAGTTTACTTGCAATAGATTATTTTTTGAAGTTCATTGAGGCCTGTTTTGTGCACTTCATAGGGTCTAAACTTGATGAATGTTCCATTTGCACTTGAAAGAATGTATATTTTGCAGTTATTGTATGTAGTGTCTTATAAACATCAACTAGGTCTAGCTGATAATTGTTCAAATTTTCCACATTGTTACTGCTTTTTTTTGGCCTGCTTGTTCTATCAATTACTGAGAAAGGGATATTAAAACCTTCAGCTATAATTGTGGATTTGTCTGTTCTTCCCTTTTTTGCTTCATGTATTTTGAAGCTCTGTTATTAGATGCATTCTCATTTAGAATTGTTATGTGTTCCTTATGAATTAAGCCTTTTATCATTATAAAATTTCTGTCTGGTAATCCTCCATGTGTTGAGGACTACTTTGATATTAACCCTACCAACTTTCTTATCATTAGTGTTTGCATGACATATATTTTTACTCTCAACCTGTCTAATTTGTCTGTGTCTTTAGATTTAAAGTATGTCTCCTGAAGTAGCATATAATTCGATATTGCCTTTTTATCCAATTTGAAAATATCTCCCTTTTTAGCATTTAGCCCAATTTAGTAATTACTGATATGATTGGATTAAGTCTCCCACCTTGCTATTTGTTTTCTATTTGTCCCATTTATTTTTGTTCCTTTGTTCTTCCTTTCCTGACTTCTCTTGGATTAAATTAGTGTTTTTATTATTCTACTTTATCCCCTCTGTTAGCTTTTTATAATGTGATCTGATATATATTTCTGTACTTTTTTTAGTGAACTCTCCAGGGATCGCAATATACGTCCTTAATTTATCAGAGTCTACCACTTCGCGTATAATGTAAGAACCTGATTATAGTATAATTCTATTTATATCCCCTCCCATCCTTTGTACTATTCCTGATATAGATTTACTTCCACATATGTTATCACGATAGATTAGGTAAACCTCAGGATAATGCTGTGAGGTGGTACTGTTATCCCTAAATTCAAATTGTGGGTCCACACCTCCTAGTTGTGTAAAAGTAACCTCTTAGTTTCTTCTTCTGTAAAATGTAAATATAATTTTACTTACCACATAGGGTAACTGTGAAATTTATCTGAGTAAATCCATCTTATGTGGTTGGGATGGTCCTAAACCAAAAAAAAAAAAAAAAACCAAACCCAGTTCCGTCGAGTCAATTCCGACTCATAGCGACCCTATAGGACAGAGTAGAACTGCCCCATAGAGTTTCCAAGGAGTGCCTGGTGGATTCGAACTGCCGACCCTTTGGTTAGCAGCTGTAGCACTTAACCACTACGCCACCAGTGTTTCCTGGCCACGGTTCTGGCATGTAATAAATGCTCAACAAGTGTTTTCTCCTGCTTTATAATTATCCCTGTTTTACAGATGAGGAAACAGAGGCTCAGAGAAGCTAAGTACCTACCCAAGGTCACACAGCTAGTGAGTGATAGAGGTGAAGGTTTTCAAACCAGTTCTACCTGACTCCATCCAGAGGCTCTCCACCCTTCAACCTGACTTTGCTTCCTTATCTATGGAGCAAGAATGTGATAATGGCCTTATGCCATAGGATTCTCTATAGGCTTGATAGTGAATGAGAAGAGTAGTAAGGTACTATGATGGTTGTTATTGTCATCAAAACGGCTCCTATTTCACCAGTTCTGGGGCCTACTATCTACCTGGTAACTAAGTGGCGGAGCCAGGACTCAAACCCAGGTCTTCTCTTGCCATGTCTGGAGCCTCTTCCCAATAACCAGGTTGTCCACATATTCTCCATAGGCTCTATGCATTTGCTTTAATAGCTCCTACCAATGCAGACACCCTGGTGGCGCAGTGGTTCAGCGCTCAGCTGCTAACCAAAAGGTCAGTGGTTGGAATCCACAGCAACTCCACAGATGACAGATGTGGCGGTCTGCTTCCATAAAGATTTTCGTAAAGATATGGAAACCCTATGGGGCAATTCTACTATGTCCTGTAGGGTTGCCATGAGTCATAATTGACTCAACAGCACACAGAACGACCAGTGTTTGTACCATCAGGGGAGTCGTCACTGACACAAGGACTAGTAGAAAACCACCCAGCTCTGTAGAAAAGGGTGAGACAATAGAACTACTCTCATCTCCCCATGGAGGCACCAAATGGATGATGATTTATTAGTCTTTGGGTTCTGAACCATGACTAATCCTGTGCAAGGACACAGCTAAGTTCTAAGGACCTACTGGTATACCTGACTGCATTGTAGGCAGGAATTTTTTTTTTTTTTTACCAGTTGCCGTGAAGTTGACTCTGACTCATGGTGAGTCCACGTGTGTCAGAGTAGAACTGTGTTCTACACGGTTTTTAATGGCTGATTTTTTGGAAATAGATCAGCAGGCCTTTCTTCCAATATGCCTCTGGTAGGCTCAAACTGCCAACCTTTCAGTTAAAAGAGTTAACCATTTGCATCACCCAGGGACTCTCTACACAGGGAGAGGGGAGATAGACCACAGATAAATTCTTTTTATTCTGGACCTGAAGAGTAAGCACGTTTCTCCACTTCAGCCCTTCTGGCTTCAGAAGCTTCTAAATCTAAACCGTTCCTTAGCCTGGCAAAGGGAAGGAGGGAATCACTCTTCCCTCCTTCTCTTAATGGACCCAAAAACCCTACTTTCATTTTGGAAATCACTGAGAGGAAACCCTGGTGCATAGTGGTTAAGTGCTACAGCTGCTAACCAGTCAGCAGTTTGAATCCACCAGGTGCTCCTTCGAAATTCTATGGGGCAGTTCTATTCTGCCCTATAGGACTTGACTCGACAATAACGGGTCTGTTGTTTGTTTTACTTCACTAAGAAGACAGGCTAACAATTGATTCAGCTTCATCTCTAGGTCCTTTCAGTTAGGAATAGTTTGTTCCAGCAGTTTGTGAATGACAGCTGTCAATGTTTTAATGGAACCTACTAGCAGGGCAATAATGCAGCATCTAATTCTTCCAGAAGTTAGCTGGATAACTGTAAGGTAAGGATGGGTCTTCTGAGCTCAAAAAGTTTGGAGAACTGGCACATTACTGAGATCCCAAATTATAGCTATGAGCATATAACCAGCTGTAAGTTTCTGGCACCAGTTGGCACTCAATATGAAATACATGGTCTCTTTACATTCAACATCTATCATCTAACTGCAGTTAACAATGAAAAAAAAATCTATAAAGTGCCTTTGGTAAGCTTCGAAAAGAGAGAAACCTTTCAAAGAGCTTCTTCAAGGAATTTTCGGTACTGCTTTGCTCCAGATTTTCACTTTGATAAATTTTATAACTTTCAAAATAATCGTGGTAACCACCACTGTCATAATCACAGAACCTTATGTTTTTGTAGGACTGGGTCATTTTCAGCATCATCTTTGCTGTATTACTTTGACAACTCCAGAGGGGAATAGACCACTTCTTGAGTGTCTATACTCCAGCATCAGACCTCAATGAAGGATGAACAAATAAATGAGTACACTGTATCATTTAACTCTCCAATAGCCGTATCAGGCCAGCAGGGCAAGTCTTAACCCCATTTTGCTGGTGAGAAAATTGACAGAGAGGTCAGAGGACACAGAGTGAGATAGTGTTAGATTTAGGGGTTAGAATCCCCTCGTCCTCAATTCAGCTTTTCAGATATGATCTCTAGGACATGTTGACAGATAACAGCACTGGCTTTCAAAGTTGTATCTTTCAGAAAACACAAACGCTAAAGGGAGGACTGGCTTAGTTTTCATTTTACTTTTATAAAGAAAAAAACTTTTTTTATGCAAAAAAATCATTCTTACAATGGTTTTTACACATTGATTATTCAAATTTTTGTTAGTTTATTTTTTAAGATTTATTTGGAAAGTATGTTGTTATTGTTAGGTGCCATTGAGTCGGTTCCGACTCACAGCAACCCTATGGATAGCAGAAGGAAACACTGCCCGGTCCTGTGCCATCCTCACAATTGTCGTTATGCTTCAGCCCATTGTTGCAGCCACTGGATCAATCCATCTTGTTGAGGGTCTTCCTCTTTTTCCCTGACCCTCTACTTTACCAAGCATGATGTCCTTCTCCAGGAACTGATCCCTTCTGATAACATGTCCAAAACACGTGAGACAAAGTCTCGCCAAGCTTGCTTCTAAGGAGCATTCTGGTTGTACTTTTCTAAGACAGATTTGTTCGTTCTTTTGGCAGTCCATGCTGTATTCAATATTCTTCGCCAACAGTACAATTCAAAGGTGTCAATTCTTCTTTGGTCTTCCTTATTCAGAGTCCAGCTTTCACATGCGTATGAGGCTATTGAAGACATCATGGCCTGTTCAGGCTCACCTTAGTCTTCAAGGTGACATCTTTGCTTTTCAACACTTAAGAGGTCTTTTGCAGCAGATTTCCCCAATGCAATGCGTCTTTTGATTTCTAGACTCCTGTTTTCACAGGTATTGATTGTGGATCCAAGTAAAATGAAATCCTTAACAACTTCAATCTTTTCTCCATTTATCATGATATTGCTTATTGGTCCAGTTGCGAGGATTTTTGTTTTGTTTTCTTTTTTTTTATGTTGAGGCGTAATCCATACTGAAGGCTGTAGTCCTTGATCTTCATCAGTGCTTCAAGTCCTCTTCACTTTCAACAAGCAAGGTTGTGTCATCTGCATAACGCAGGTTGTTAATGAGTCTTCCTCCAATCCTGATGCCCCATTCTTCTTCATATAGTCCAGCTTCTCGTGTTATTTGTTCAGCATACAGATTAAATAGGTATGGTGAAAGAATTGAACCCTGATGCACACCTTTCCCGACTTTAAACCAATCAGTATCCTCTTGTTCTGTCCGAACAACTGCCTCTTGATCTATGTAAAGGTTCCTCACGAGCACAAATAAGTATTCTGGAATTCCCATTCTTCAAAATGTTATCCATAATTCGTTATGATCCACACAGTTGAATGCCTTTGCATAGTCAATAAAACACAGGTAAACATCCTTTTGGTATTCTGTGCTTTCAGCCAGGATCCATCTGACATCAGCAATGATATCCCTTGTTTCACTTTCTGTTCTGAATAAAGCTTAAATTTCTGGCAGTTTCCTGTCAATGTACTGCTGCAACTGCTTTTGAATGATCTTCAGCAAAATTTTACTTCTGTGTGATATTAATGATATTGTTTGATAATTTCCAAATTCTGTTGAATCACCTTTCTTTGGGAATAGGCATAAATATGGATCTCTTCCAGTAGGTTGGCCAGGTAGCTGTCTTCCAAATTCCTTGGCATAGATGAGTGAGCACTTCTAGTGCTGAATCTGTTTGTTGAAACATCTCAATTGGTATTCCATCAATTCCTGGAGCCTTGTTTTTTCTCCAGTGCCTTCAGTGTGCTTGGACTTTTTCCTTCAGTACCATCAGTTCCTGATCATATGCTACCTCCTAAAATGGTCGAATGTCGACCAATTCTTTTTGGTATAGTGACTCTGTGTATTTCTTCCATCTTCTCTTGATGTGTTTCCTTCATCATTTAATATTTTCCCTGCAGAATCTTTCAGTATTGCAACTCAAGGCTTGAAGTTTTTCTTCAATTCTTTCAGCTTGAGAAATGCCCAGCATGTCCTTCCCTTTTGATTTTCTATCTCCAGGTCTTTGAACATTTCATTACAATACTTTGTCTTCTCAAACTGCCCTTTGAAATCTTCTGTTCAGCTATTTTACTTCATTATTTCTTCCTTTCACTTTAGCTACTTGACATTTAAGAGCAAATTTCAGAGTCTCTTTTGACATCCATTTTGGTCTTTTCTTTCTTTCCTGTCTTTTTAATTACCTCTTCCTTTCTTCATGTATGATGTCCTTGATGTCACCCACAGCTCGCCTGGTCTTTGGTCATTAGCGTTCAACGTGTCAAATCTATTCTTGAGATGTTCTGTAAATTCAGGTGAGATATACTCAAAGTCGTACTTTGACTCTCATGGACTTGTTCAAATTTTCTTCAGTTTCAACTTGAACTTGCATATGAGCAATTGATGGTCTGTTTTGCAGTTGGTCCCCAGCCTTGTTCTGACTGATGATATTGAGCTTTTCCATCAACTCTTTCCACAGATGTAGTTGATTTGATTCCTGTGTATTCTATCTGGCGAAGTCCACGTGTATCATCGCCATTTATGTTGGTGAAAACAGGTATTTGCAAAGAAGCTGTTGGTCTTGCAAAATTCTATCATGCAGTCTCCACCATTGTTTCTATTACCAAGGCCATATTTTCCAACTACCAATCTTTCTTTTTTGTTTCCAGTTTTCACATGCCAATCATTGCCTGCCCACACAATAGGACAAAATGACAGATGCATGGGGGATTTGAAAGAATAGGAAAGAAAAAAAAAAAAAGCATATATTTCAAACTATCATCAGAGTCTAATACCCAGAATGGGTTCGCTGAGTTCAGTTTGAAGTGTTAATTAGTTTCCATGACGTTGTATACCACATAAGATGATTACCAATAAGATTGATCTAAGGATGCTCCACAGGAAGAACTTGGCTATTTCAGGGGTTAGGAAGTGTTACATTGAATCTCACTGATGAACTAGGAATATAATCAGCAGCTGCAGCGTGGACGATAAACTCTTCCTGACCTGATGTTGCATGACTTTCTGTTTGAAAACAAATTCATCAACTTTACCAGGAGGTGTTGCTTTGTTTTAATTTGAGATTAGGAAAAATTAAGAAGTCTTACAATACCAGTTAATGAGAGAAGATGTGGATCAGTTGGAGCTCTTATTATTGGTGAGAGTCTAGATTAGTAGAGCTGTCTAGGAAAATAGTCATAAGTAAACTTTAGCCTCACAAATACACTTTCAGGCATATACCCAAGACAAGCTCTTCTACATGAGCACCAAGAAACACAAACAACTTAGATTTATATATACATATATATATGTATGTATGTATGTGTGTTGTTAGTTACCATGGAGTTAATTCTGACTCATGGCGGCCCCATGTGTACAGAGTAGAACTGCTCTATAGAGTTTTCAAGGTTGTGACCTTTCCAAAGTAGAACGCCAGGACTGTCTTCTGAATCAACTCTGGGTGGGTTTGAACCACCAACCTTTAGGCTAGTAGTCAAGTGCTTAACCGTTTGCACCATACATTTATGTATATGGGCAAATATATCTATACATACAAATATATGTATATCTAGATAGATAGATATGCACATACATACACATTCTCACAGGGGAATAAATTGTTTTATATTCATGTGATAATATAGAAGAGTGAAAATTAATAAAATCCAGCCAAATGCAATGATACAAAAGAATCCTGAGCACATAGTGTTCAGTGAAAAAAGCAAGACCCAGAAGACTACTTACAACATAAGATTTTTACAGAGCTCAAAAGTAAGCAATATATTTTAATCATATGTATATGAATGGGAAGATGGGAAGGCAGTGAGATGACATAGGGAATAGAGCATAATTCATTAAAAATGTATTATTTATGAGACCTGGATGTGGGTTCATGGGCATTAATTTTATTAAAATGTTATATATATGCTTTTGTGTGTTTCAAATAACATACTAAAAATAATAAACATCAACAAAGGATAAAAGAGAGTCAACTAACAAAGCAAGTGAATTTTCAAAAAAGAAAATTCTAACAGGAACAATTTTGCTCTGAACAACAAAAGCTCTCTTAGTGCTATAAAATTACACCTTTCATTCTATTAAAACTCCTGCTTGATTTAAATATAATTTGTGCAAATTTATGACAGAAATAAGTTATGAAAGTTTGGAGTATTGATTTCTCCCCCTGCTCCCCAGTCTCCATCCAATTCCAAGTGATATTTCACATCTGAGGGCCTATACTCAAACGAGAATGTTTTTGTCATCCAATAACACTGTACTTAATATAAGGATTCTTTAGATTTGTGTTTTTTGGCATGCCGCAATGGAAAAATATAAATGACGCACCTACAGATGTCAAACATACTTGGTAAGACCTCTATGCTGTACTTTATTTTGTTTAAAGAGAAGCCAAAGAGTTTAGTTAATTTTCTTCTGCATGCATGGTGTCAATTTTCAAAGTTTCAGTGAAAATCAGCTACCAGTTGCCTGAACCAGTTGCCCAACCCTAACTCATGGAGACCCCGTGTGCATCAGGGTAGAACTCTGCTCCATGGGGTTTTCAATGGCTGATTTTTCAGAAGTAAATCACCAGTCCTCTAAGAGTACTTGAACCTCCAACCTTTCAGTTAGCAGCCAGTGTCTTAGCTGTTGACACCACCCAGGGACGCCTTGCATGGCAAAGAGAAAGTTTGTGGTAATGAATGCTAATGTTCCCGTCTGTAAGGACTGCCAGCAGTTGAAGTATAGAACGGGGATCTCTCAGGAACTTGGAAAAGGAAAAGATAAGATCTTCTGGATTAGATTCAGCAGGCAAGGAGAACAAAACAGATTTGCAAAGACTCCTGAAAGACACTGGCCTGAAGGAACATCCAAAAAGAAAGTCATTCAGAAGGGAGGGCTGGTAATCTGGAACTGGAGAAGATGATTTTTCCTGAACTGTGTAAGAACCATCCAGCAGGAGGAGGTCATCCCTTTCTGAGCAGAATCACCATTATTGTGGAGATGGTTGCAGGATGCGTAGCTAATGGATTTCATATTGCAGGAATCCCTGAGGAGATCACCCTGATTGTGAAATGCAGAGCCAGATTAATGGCCAGGCGGGCAGTGTACGAGAGCAGCAATCTACAAAGATCTCTAAAATATTACCACAAATGTAGGGAGATGGGGGAACATCAGCATTCTTTTTCAAAGACAGTATTACATGTAGTTGGAAAAAAATATTTGATAAGTCTCTGTATGGGTGTAGAGTGAAACTCTTGAGGGACATGCTTCTATATCCAGGAAGGCCTGTGAGCTACCTTCTTTTATTCGTTCAACAAACATCCATTGGGCACAACACAGATGCTATACTAGACGTTTGGGATACATCAATCCCCACAGGATTTCAAAGGCTGAAATCTTTACAGAAGTAGACTGCCACATCTTTCTCCCGTGGAGTGGTTGGTGGGTTTGAACTGCCAACCTTATGGTTAGCGACAAAGCACCTTAACCACTACTCCATCAGGGCACCTTAGACAAAGCACAGATCCGTGCATTTGTGGCATTACATCTTTGCAGGGGGATACAGACAAGAAGCATGGGCATGACAAGTAAGTAAATTATATAGCAGAGTAGAAGGTGATGAGTAGTTTTACAGACAAAAAAAAAAAAAGTCAAAAGCTGAGCAGGGTAAGAGGAATCAGCAGTAGAGGGGATCCTCATTTTATATAGGGGGATCAGGCCATGCCATATTATGAAAGTGGCATCTTGGTAAAGAGTCAAAGGAGGTGAGGGAGTGAACTGCATGGATTTATGTGGGAAATAATCCAGACCGAGGCAGCAGCAGTGAGATGGCAGGTCAGGAGTTGAAAGGGAGCACAGGTGAGGTGGGCTTCTTAGGAGGCAGCGTCCAGTTAATTGCAAAATTTTATGGTTGCTTTGGGAAACCCTGGTGGTGTAGTGGTTAAGGGCTACGGCTGCTAACCAAAAGGTCAGCAGTTCAAATCCAACAGATGCTGTTTAGAAATTCTATGGGGCAGTTCTACCCTGCCCTATAAGGTCACTATGAGTCGGAATCAACTTGACGGCAATGGGTTTGGTTTTGGGTTTTGGGGAACTGAAGAAAGTGATCTTTATTTCATCCTCTCTGTAGGCAGAACTCACTTCTAAATACTTTAAAGTTGATATTTAAAGGATGTCATCTGAGAGCGCACCAGATTAGGAACCTGCTCAGAATGTTCATTTGTTCCATATCTGCTGATGTCACCAAACATTCAGTGTGACTTGCTCTGATTCCAGAATGAGACATAGCTTCCCTTCCAAAGTCAGAGCATAATGCACTGGCTACACGGATCACAAGTACTTCAGTTCCTGTGACCATGAAGGCACATCGTAAATCACTACCTGGATTTAGATTATGATTCAGCTTCCCTTGAAGGCAGGAAGAGACAGCAGTGCATGTGAGAGCATGTGTAGCAGGTGGAGATCAGAAACCAACATTCTGAATTTCACATTATGCTGTTTCAGCTATGCCCAGTGCCTTGTGGGGTGCCTGTCTTCTACCTAAAGGATCCTCTCCATGCCACTTTGGTCAAACCAACAATTTGACATTAATTTCACACTCTCTTTTTTTTTTTTTAGTCTGCGTAACTGGTCAATTTGTTGATTTCTACACGAATGCCTCAGTGACATCATTACTTTAGTTTCATAATGTCCTGGAATTTGATAGGGTAGATCCCCTTTTATTCTGCTTCACTCTTGGCACTTTGAGAATTTGAGCATCAACTCCCCAAGTTTCGTGAACAAACCCTTTGGTTTGGGGTTGATAGCTATGATATTGTCTTTCTACAGATGAACACAGGCTAACATTTCATCTATTTAACATTCTTTCATGCTTTTCAGTAACATTTTATAACTTTTGGCACAGAGATGTTGCAAATCCTTTGTTGGAGCGATAAAAAAGTACTTCATAGTTTTGTCGCTATTGTAGTGTGTGTATGTTTTGATTATTCTTTCTAGCTGTTTGCCACTGGTATATAGAAATATAACTGGTCTTCAGTAATGGCACAACAAATTAATTTCAACCACCTTTTCCACTGAAGACAACTAAAAATGCTACAGAAAAAAAAAATCTACTTGAAGGTTTCAGAGAACTAACAAAGAAAGAATTCTTCCACCATGATCCAGGAGAAGAAGGAAATCCAAAGATGAGTCTTCTTGGGAGCATTTGCAGACTCTGGAAAAGGTGGCTAAGAGCCTGAGCAGGGCTTTTGACAGTCTCACAGCAATAGAGAGACAAAAGTTCCAGAGCCTGCCAAGGGTTAAAAACTGAACCAGGTGTCATGGCGTCAATTCCAACTCGTGGCCACCTCAGGGATGTCGGAATAGAACTGTTCTTCATAGGGTTTTCCATGACAGATTTTTTGGAAGTAGACCCCCAGGCTTTTCTTTCAAGATGCCTCCAGGTGGACTTGAACCACTTACCTAGTCTGGAGTTTTAACCTTTGTTCCACCCAACTGCCAAGTGTTGGGAGTGCTAAATTCCCCAGAGCTAAATTCTCCCTTTCTCACATTGGGTTGGGAGCTTAAGGGCCTTTACTCTGGCATTGAGACTGAATGGGTAGACCTGCCCCGTCAGGGTCAAAAACCAGATTTGTATCTATTATCCCTTTAATTGGATTAAGACTCTCCCTGTTGCCAGTACCTTTAGGCACTCTCAAGCAGAAGATAACATCTTAGCCTCAAATTACTTCTACTATGTTTCAAATACAATGTCCACAGTACATTAAAAAACAACCAATTGAAATTGAAGCTATTTCTGTAGGTCATCTTTCAGTCAAATGATAGATTGGCTTATAAAATAAACAACACCATCCATGAGCAATGTGCGCCTGTAAATAAGTAACTATATAAGACCAAAGGGTCAACAGTTACCCAAAAGCAATGAGAAAATGAGAGAAAGGGAAGCTAGATCAATGGAAACGGAACAAACAGAATGGAAATAAATGAGAATGCTGACACATTGCAAAAATTGTAACCAATAGCTCGGAAAATTCGTATAAAAATTACAAACGGGGAACCTAATTTGCTGTGTAAACTTTCAACTATAACACCATAAAATATTTAAGAAGGCAGGGAGGGGCGAATTGTATTAGTTTCCTTGGACTGCCATAACAAATTTCCACAAATTGGGTGGTTCATAAGAACAGAAATTTATTGTTTCACAGTTCTGGAAACTAGTAGTCAGTAGGGCTATGCTCTTTTGAAAAACTAAAATAACCAGACAAAAAAGGCAATCAGACCGCTTGAATGAAAACAGCAGTAACTACAGACAATACAAACAGGTTTACGAGGACTCCTGATACTAAGGTTGTCAGCCACAGACATTAAAATAAATATGTTTATAGTGTTCAAAGGCACCAATTTTCTTCAGTCTTCCTTACTCATTCTCTGACTTTCACATGCATATGAGGCAATTGAAAACACTGTGGCTTGGGTTGGGCACACCGTAGTCTTCCAAGTGACAGGAATAAGGAAGAATGAAGAAGAATTGATGCCTTTGAATTACGGTGTTGGTGAAGGATATCAAATATGCCCTGGACTTCCAGAAGAACGAACACATCTATCTTCGAAGAACAGCCAGAATGCTCCTTAGAATTGAGGATGGGGAGACTTGTTCACGTACTTTGGACACGTTATCAGGAGGGACCAGTCCCTGGAGAAGGACATCATGCTTGGTAAAGTAGTCGGAAGAGAGGAAGACCCTCAATGACATGGATTGACACAGTGGGCTGCAACAATGTGCTCAAACATAGTAACGATTGTGAGAATGGTGCAGTACTGGGCAGTATTTCATTCTGTTGTTCTAGGGTCGGTATGAGTTGGAGCCCACTCTGGCACCTAATAACATCAACAATAGTGTTCAAAGAGGAAAGCACAAAACTGAGAATTTCAGAAGAGACCTTTAAGTGAGAACAAGCAGTAACTACACACAATAGAAATGATATAAAACCAAAAACCAAACCAAACCCATTGTCATCAAGTCCATTCAGACCCATAGCGATGATACCATCAAGACCCTTGATGTTAGGATGGTCAATCAAGACTTTGAAATAACCGTATTTATAGTCCCCCATGTGTCTGTCAGTTTGTCCTACCATGGAGGCTTGCGTGTTGCTGTGATGCTGGAAGATATACTGCCGGTATTCAAATACCAGCAGGGCCGCCCATGGTGGACAGGTTTCAAGCGAGCTTCCAGACTAAGACAGACCAGGAAGAAGGACCTGGCGGTCTACTTCTGAAAACAATTAGCCAGTGAAAACCTTATAAATAGCACCCAAACACTGTCTGATATAGTGCCGGAAGATGCGCCCCCCAAGGTTGGAAGGCACTCAAAGTACAACTGGGGAAGAGCTGCCTCCTCAAGTGGAGTCAATCTTAATGATGTGGGTGGAGTCGAGCTTTTGGGACCTTCATTTGCTGATGTGGCACAACTCAAAATGGGAAGAAACAGCTACAAACATCCATTAATAATCGGAAACTGAAAATTGGAAATCATCAAAAATGAAATGGAACACATAAGCATCGATATCCTGGGCATTAATGAGCTGAAATGGACTGGTATTGGCCATTTTGAATCAGATAATCATATGATCTACTATGCCAGAATGACAACTTCAAGAGGAAAGGCATTGCATTCATCGTTGAAAAGAACATTTTAAGATCTATCCTGAAGTACAATGCTGTCAGTGGTAGGATAATACCCATACTTCTACAAGGACGACCAATTAATATGACCATTATTCAAATTTATGCACCAACCACTAAGCCCAAAGATGAAGAAACTGAAGATTTTTTTACCAACTTCTGAAGATTGAAATTGATCAAACATGCAATCAGGATGCATTGATAATTACTGGTGATTGGAATATGAGAGTTGGAAACAAGGATCAGAAGTTGGAAAATATGGCTTTGGTGATAGAAATGATGGCAGAGTAGGCATGACAGAATATTGCAAGACCAACAACTTCTTCATTGCAGATACCTTTTCTCAACAACATAAACAGTGACTATACACATGCACTTCACCAGATGGAATACATAGGAATCAAATCAACTACATCTGTGGAAATAGTTGATGGAAAAGCTCAATATCATCAAGGCCAGGTGCCGACTGCAGAACAGGCCATCAATTGCTCATATACAAGTTCAAGTGGAAGCTGCAGAAAATTAGAACAAGTCCACGAGAGCCAAAGTACAGCCTTGAGTATATCCCATATGAATTTAGAGACCATCTCAAGAATAGATTTGATGCATTGAACACTAATGACCAAAGACCAGGTGAGTTGTGGAATGACATCAAGAACATCGTACATGAAGAAAGCAAGAGGTCATTAAAAAGACAAAAAAGAAAGAAAAGACCAAAATGGATGTCAGAAGAGACTCTGAAACTTGCTCTTGAATATCGAGTAGCTAAAGCAAATGGAAGAAATAATGAAATAAAAGAGCTAAACAGGAGATTTCAAAGGCAGTTAGAGAAAACAAGGTAAAGTGTTATGATGACATGCGCAAAGACCTGGATTTAGAAAACTAAAAGGGAAGACCACACTCGGCATTTCTCAAGCTGAAAGAACTGAAGGAAAAAATTCAAGCCTCCAGCTGCAATATTGAAGAATTCTGCAGAGAAAACATTAAATGACACAGGAAGCATCAAAAGAAGATGGAAAGAATACACAGAGTCACTATGCCATAAAGAATTGGTCAAAGTTCAACCATTTCAGGAGGCAGCATATAATCAGGAACCGATGATACTGAAGAAAGTGGTCTAAGCTGCACTGAAGGCATTGTCGAAAAGCAGGGCTCCAGGAACTGAAGGAATACCAATTGAGATGTTTCAACAAATGGATGCAGCACTGGAAGTACTCACTCATCTATGCCAAGAAATTTGGAAGACAGCTACCTGGCTAACCAACTGGAAGAGATCCATATTTCAGACTATTCTAAAGAAAGGTGATACAATAGAATGTAGAAATTATCGAACAATATCATTAATATCACATAGAAGTAAAATTTTGCTTAAGATAAGTCAAAAGCAGTTGCAGCAGTACATTGACAGGGAACTGTCAGAAATTCAAGCTAGATTCACAAGAGTATGTGGAACTAGGGATATCATTGTTGATATCAGATGGATCCTGGCTGAAAGCAGAGAATACCAGAAAGATGTTTACCTGTGTTATTGGCTATGCAAAGGTATTCAACTGTGTATCATAACAAATTATGGATAACATTTTGAAGAATGGGAATTCCAGAACACTTAATTGTGCTCATGAGGAACCTGTACATAGATCAAGAGGCAGTCTTTGGAACAGAACAAGGGGCTACTGTGTGGTTTAAAGTCAGGAAAGGTGTGTGTCAGGGTTGTATCCTTTCACCATATCTATTTAATCTGTATGCTGAGCAAAGAATCCAAGAAGCTGGACTGTATGAAGAAGAATGGGGCATCAGGATCGGAGTAAGACTCGCTAACAACCTGTGTTATGCAGATGACACAACCTTGCTTGCTGAAAGTGAAGAGGACTTAAAACACTGATGAAGATCAAAGACCACAGCCTTCAACAACAAAAAAAATCCTCACAACTGGACCAATAAGCAACATCATGACAAATGGAGAAAAGGTTGAAGTTGTCTAGGATTTTATTTTACTTGGATCCACAATCAACACCCATGGAAGCATCAGTCAAGAAATCAAACGATGCATTGCATTGTGCAAATCTGCTACAAAAAAAAATTCTTTAAAGTGTTAAGAAGCAGAGATGTCACCTTAAAGACTAAGGTGTGCCTGACCCAAGCCATGGTGTTTTCAATTGCCTCACATGCACAAGAAAACTGGGCAATGAATAAGGAAGACTGAAGAAGAACTGATGCCTTTAAATTATGGTGTTGGCAAAGAATATTGAACATATCATGGACTGCCAAAAAAACAAACAAATCTGCCTTAGAAGAAGTACAACCAGAACGCTCATTAGAAGCAAAGAAGGCTAGACTACATCTCACATACTTGGGACTTGTTATCAGGAGGAATCAGTCACTGGAGGAGGACATCATGCTTGGTAAAATAGAGGGTCAGCGAAAAAGAGGAAGACCCTCAAAGAGATGGAGTGACAGCGGCTGCAACAATGAGTTCAAACACAACAATGATTGTGAGGATGGCACGGGACTGGGCAATGTTTCGTTCTTTTGTTCATAGGGTTGCTATGAGTCAGAATCAACTGGACAGCACTTAACAACATATTTTTAGTGAGTGCAGCAGTAGTCAAGAAATCAAACGAAGCATTGCATTGGGCAGATTTGCTACAAAAGACCTCTTTCAAGTGTTGAAAAGCAAAGATATCACTTTGAGGACTAGGGTGTGCCTGACCCAAGTCATGATATTTCAACGGTCTCATATGCATGCAAACGAAAGTTGGACTATGAATAATGAAGACCGAAGAATTGATGTCTTTGAATTATGGTGTTGGCGAAGAATATCAAACATACTATGGACTGCCAGAAGAACAAATAAGTCTGTCTTGGAGGAAGTACAGCCAGCATGCTCCTTAGAAGTGAGGATGGGTCAACTTCGTTTCACATACTTTGGACATGTTATCAGGAGGGACCAGTCCCTGGAGAAGGATATTATGCTTGGTAAAGTAGAGGGTCATCAAAAGAGAGGAAAATCCTCACCAAGATGAATTGACACTATGGCTTCAACAATGGTCTCAAACACGGCAATGATTGTGCTGGACCGGGCAGTGTTTAGTTCTGTTGTACATAGGGTCACTATGAGTCAGAATGGACCCCATAACCCTTAACAACAAAATAACAACATAGTGTTCAAAGAGGTGAAATACAATATTGAGAATTTCTGCAGAGACCTAGAAACGATTTTTTTTTTAATGATGGTGTGGGAGGCATAGTAAACCCAGTGCTGTCGAGTCGATTCCGACTCATAGCGACCCTATAGAACAGAGTAGAACTGCACCATAGAGTTTCCAAGGAGTGCCTGGGGGACTCAAACTGCCAACCTTTTGGTTAGCAGCTGTAGCATAGTAGATTTGAAAAAAAAAAATGTAGAAATTCTGGAACTAAAAAATGCAATAACAAATAATGACTCAATAATCTATTCTTCTCTGTTTTATATTTTTAAAAAAACTATTTTATTGATCTTCTGATGCTGACTGTTGTTTGTTTTATTCTGCTCATTCTCACATTTGTTCCATTTTCATTTTCTAATTTGTTTTTTGGATACATATCGTTAATTCCAGCCTTTTTTTCTGTTTTTACTAATATAGCATTTAAAGCTATATATTTCCTCCAAAGCACCATTTTTGCTGCATTCCACCAGTTTTGATATGGAGTGTTTTCATTACATTAATTCTAATGATTTATTAACTTTCCATTAAGATTTTGGCTTTGATCCAGCAGTTATCTGTAAGTATATTTTTATTTCTAAATATAGTATATCATCAGGTTTTAATATATTTTTGCTATTAATTTTTAACTAATAGTGACTAGAAAGCTCATAGTGATTATACCAAACCAGGCTTGTTGCCATTGGTCGATTCCAACTCATAGCGACCCTATAGGACAGAGTAGAACTGCCCCATAGCGTTTCTAAAGAACCGCTGGTGGATTCGAACTGCTGACCTTTTGGTTAGCCGCTGAGCTCTTAACTACTGGGCTACCAGGGCTCCATAGTGATTATAAACCAAAAAAAAAAAAAAAAAAAAAAAACCCAAACCTGTTGCCCTCAAGTCAATTCTGACTCATAGCGACCCTATAAGATAGAGTAGAATTGCCCCATTTGTTTTCCAAGGTGCGCCTGGTGGATTTGAACTGCCGACCTTTTGGTTAGCAGCCATAGCTCTTAACCACTATGCCATCAGGGTTTCATAGTGATTATAGCAGCGGTCAAAATGTTTCTTATAAAGCACCAAATAGTAAATATTTTAGGTTTTGTGGACCATATATAATCTCTGTTACATATTCTCCTTGTGTGTTTTTTACAATTTTTTTTTTTTTTTAAATGGAAAAACTGTTCTTAGGTCTCAGGCTGTAGATAATCAGGCTATGGAACAGATTTGGCCTATTGGCCATAATTTGCCAACCCCTAGTTAAAATCACTTGCAACTTAGAGAACCTACACATGACCACTTTTTGTGTGCTTGAGGATTGTTGGGTGCAGAATTCTATAAATGTCTATTAGGTAAAGTTTATTAACTGTGTTGTTAAAACCTTTATCTTTGCTAATTTTTTGTGTACTTGAACTATGAATAATTGAGAGAGGTGTATTAAAATCTCCCACTATGATGGAATCTTCTTCTGATTTTCCCTATGTTGTCAGGTGCCACGGAGTGGTCTCTGACCCATAGCAACCCTACATATAACAGAACAAAATATTGCCCAGGCCTGTGCCATCATCACAATTGTGGGTAAGTTTGAGCCCATTGTTACATCCACTGTGTCAGTTCATCTTGTTGAGGGTCTTCCTTTTTGTTACTGACCCTCTACTTTACCAAGCATGATGTCCTTCTCTAGGGATTGGTCCCTCTTGATAACATGTTCTTCTGTGCTTTTAAGGAATATTCTTAGACTTGTTCGTTCGTTCTTCTGGCGGTCCATTATATAGTCAATATAGTTATACCAATTTTTGCTCTATTTAAGAGTATTTTATTAGGTACACCCATACCCATTAAACTCATTGCCCTCGAGTCAATTTCAACTCATAGCAACCCTATAGGACAGACCCCATAGAATTTCCAAGGAGCACCTGGTAGATTTGAACTGCCGACCTTTTGGTTAGCAGTCATACCACTTACCCACTACACCACCAGGGTTTCCACTAGGTACACACATGTTTAAAATCGTCGTATTTTCCTAATGCGTTAAAACTTGGTGCCATTATGCATAGTATCATATGATATCCCTAATGATACTTTTTTCGTCTTGAAGGTCTACTTTGTTATTACTGTAACTCCATCAATGTCATTTTGGCTATTATTGGACTGGTACTTTAAAATTTGAAAGCCGTGGAAAAACAAGTCATTGAGGAAAAGAGGGATTATTCAATAAATGGAGCTGGAAAAAGTGATGATTCTAATGGAAAAAATGAAATTAGTTCCTTGCCTTACACCAAATATAAGAATCACATTCAGATGGATTAAGAACTTAAATATAAAAACAAAACATTTTAACTTATAGCAGAAAGTATAGTAAATAATCTTAAAACCTCAGGATAGGAATGAATTTCTTTAAGGAAGACACAAATACTTATTCAAATAAAAATTCATGCTTATTACCCACACAGAGGTGTCTCGAAAGACAGGCTTGGAGATCTGCTTCCAAAAGGTCACAGACTTGAAAACCCTATGGAGCACAGTTCTACTGTGACACATATATGGTCCCCATGAATAGAAATTGACTCAAGGGCAACTAACCACAACGTTAATACAAAGAACTTCTGTATCAGTCAGTCCTAACAGGAAATAGAAGGCAAACTCAAATTAAGATGATTCAAAGATAGTTTATTTACAAAGGGTTTAATTACATAAATATGGGCAATGTGTTGGAGAAACCATAAAATGTAATGCAAGAAGCCTGGGGCTAGCAGTGAAAGAGCTATCATCATCTCAGGCCCAAAGAACAATCCAGAGGGAGGGAGGAGATTCCTCTAGAATGTTTCTCCTTTTGAAGGGACACAGCGCCTCAAGGCAACTTCAAGGGGGAAGAGCCAGGAAGATAAAAACCATGACCTCTCCCTGTTCCCTCCCTCTAGTTTCCTGCTGGGGCTCCTCTTATTAGACAAACCCAACTAGAAAACAGGGAGTATGGAGCCCATCCATGAGGTCCATACAGGTACAGGTCAGCCTCTTGGGGCAGAAAGCAGGCGAAGGTGGATCTAGAGGGGCAAACACAACTTCTATTAATTAAAACTTACTTTGTTGTTTTTACTATTGTTGTTGTGTGCCATCTAGTCGATTCCGACTTACAGAACAGAGTAGAACTCCCCCTTACTTTAAAGAAATTGAAAAGACAAGCAACTAGGAGAAGACAACCAAATGGGACTCAGACATTTATGGTAAAAACCCAACCCAGTGCCGTGGAGTCGATTCCAACTCATAGCAACCCTATAGGACAGAGTAGAACTGCCACTGCCTTGTAGAGTCTCCAAGGAGCAGCTGGCGGGTTCAAACTGCCGACCCTTTGGTTAGCAGCCATAGCACTTAACTACTACACCACCAGGGTTTCCACATTTATGGTAGAAATGTAAATTGGTATAATTACTTTGGAGCACAGTTTGGTATTATTTGGTGAATCTGAACATTGACAAATGTTCACATACTGATCTTAGGCATATACTCAAGACAAATCCTTGCTAGTGTCTATCAGGAAACATGTGCAAGAATGTGTGAAACAACATTGTCCATTATAGCAAAAAGCAGGAGATAAACTCAAATGCCCACTGACAGAATAATGGGTCATTATGATGTATTTATGTAATGGAATATTACACAGCAGTGAAAATACCAACAACAATATGGATTAATCTCAGTAACACAATATTGAGTAAAAATCAAGTCTCAGAAGGTTACAAATAGCATGTTATACATCCAGGAATTTATTCTGCAGATACTCTCACACAAATGTACAAAGTTATATGAATACAAATATTCATTTTAGCAAATCATTGGAAACAAACCGAATGTTGACCAACAGGGAATTATGCAACAGACCATGGTCATTTAAAATTGGCCAAACCCCATGCAATGGCAGGTAGCCATTAAAATGAAGCATTTTATTTATATCAGTAAGGAACTCTAATATATGTTATGAAATAAAAATGCAAAATGCTATGAAGTGTGTGTAAGATCATTTGATTTATATTTAACAGGATATATTAAAAATTATGCCAGAATGTGCCTTAGAAGCAAGGACGGCAAGACTCCGTCTCACATACTTTGGGCATGTTATCAGAAGGGACCAGTCCCTGGAGAAGGACATCGTGCTTGGTAAAGTACAGCATCAACAAAAAAGAGAAAGACCCTCAATGAGATGGATTGACTTAGTGGCTACAAAAATGGGCTCAAGCATAACAATGACTATGAGGATGGTACAGGACCAGGCAGTGTTTCATTCTGTTGTATACAGGGTCGCTATGAGTCAGAACCAACTTGACTGCACCTAACAACAACAACAACATTAAAAAATTATATGTCTTATATGTAATAATTAAATTATTATGTTGGCTCAGCTGCCAACAAAAAGGTTGGCAGTTCAAACCCATGCAGCGGCTCCACGGAGAAAAGACCTGACGATCTGCTTCTGTAAAGATTTCAGCCTAGAAAACCTTATGGGACAGTTCTACTCTGTCACATGGGATCGACTTGATGACACTCAACAACAACAACATATATGCATAGCACAGCTTGAAGGACATATATAAAATTGCTGAAAATGTGCATCTGGGGAAGACTGGGGACTGAGTACTAGGACTGGGGACTAACTTTTCCTGTATACTTTTTGGTACGCTGAAATATTTTTTATCATATGCATTACCGAGTTTAAAAATATAAAATCTTTTAAAAATATATAGGCTAGTATCTTATCACTTAAAGCGTGATAAATACGTACTTTCTTTCTTGATCCAGAAGAAAAATTTCACAACCAGGAATAAACAGTACTGAGGAAGACTATTTCATTCAGATATAACCACCAGTTGTGGGGTCAGTTCTGACTCATGGCAACCCCACGTGTGTCAGAGCAGAACTGTGTTCCATGTGATTTTCAGTGGCTGATTTTTTGGACATAGATCACAAGGTCTTTCATCGAAGGCACCTCTGGGTGGGCTTGAACTACCAACCTTTGGTTAAGTGTTGTTCTAGTAAAGTTCCCAGATTTTGATATTAAAAACAAATAAAATTTATTGAAGGAATGAAGCAAGGGAAAGCATGCATTCGATTTGGCTGAAAGGGTGTGCTCTGTCTTACAGCCAAAACAAAGATATTTGACAAGTCCAGTGAGTACAGATAACAATTTCACATCAAAGCAATGGCAGGAAAGGAGGTGAGATTTACAAGGGTGGCAATTAACTATAAAACTTTTTTTTACATGGTTTCTAGTCTAACGCATATCTCTCATTTTTGATACAATTTGACTAAGGCAATATTTCTAAAAGGAAAAGTATAAACAATTGCTTCATCAAAGTTTAGTGATATGGAAGTTTAGTGATATATTTGCAGCTGGGCAAATTTAATTGGAATCTTTGAATACAGAACTGACCATTAGTTAACCCAGAACCCAGTTAGTTTACCCAGAACCCAGTGCCGTGGAGTCGATTCTGACTCATAGAGACCCTATAGGACAGAGTAGAACTGCCCCATAGGGTTTCCAAGGAGTGCCTGGTGGATTTGAACTGCCAAGCCTTTGGTTAGCAGCCGTAGCACTTAACCACTGTGCCACCAGGGTTTCCACCATTAGTTAAGAAAGTGTAAATAAACTCTGCTTATTTAGCAGCACAGTGGTTAAGCGCTACAGCTGCTAACCAAAAAAAAAAAAAGGTTGGCAGTTCGAATCCACCGGGTGCTCCTTGGAAACTCTATAGGGCAGTTCTACCCTGTCCTATAGGGGGTTGCTATGAGTTGGAATCTACCTGATGGCAATGGGTTTTTTTTTTTTTTTTTTGGTTATTTAGCTGAGAGAAAAAGAGATAGTGCCTAGGTGCTTGCTGGGGAACCTCTTTAAGGTAGTTAAAACAACATGTTTATCAATAGGCTCTAATTTATTTTAACAACTCAGTGAATCTTTTTCTAAGGTCAGATGAGAGAACACTCTTAACATAACAAGCGTGACTGACCTTTGTTTTTCAAATGGCAACTTTAACAGAAGCTAAAATCTTATCAATTTCAGAATGGAGTGCTTAATTTTAGATCTGAAATTCCCCGCAATCAGACCTACTAGTACCTCAAAATTTAAGAGCTTCTCACACAGGGTTGAGTGCATGTTAGCCATTTGCACCACCCAGGGACTCCTGACACATAAAACCCAAACCAAAAACCAGTTGCCATTGAGTCAATTTCAACTCAGGGAGATCCCATGTGTTGCAGAGTGGAACTGCACTTCATAAGGTTTTCGTGGTTGTGACCTTTCGGGACAACACCACTAACCTTTTGGGTAGTAGTCAGGTGAACATTTTTGCACTACCCCCCCCCTCGCAAAAATGCCACACAGAGTTTCCAAGGCTGTAATCCTTTGGAAGCAGACTGCCACATCTTTCTCCCTTGGAGCAGCTGGTGGGTTCAAATTGCTGACCTTTCAGTTAGCAGCCACGTGCTTAATCACTGTGCCACTAGGACTCCTTCCTTCAAAATATACTGGGAAGAAAGTTAAAATTCAAGCTATAAACAGGGAGAATATATTTGCAAAACATATTTCTGATAAAGGACCTGTATCCAAAATATGTAAAAATCTCTAAAATTCAACAATAAGACAAAAACCCAAGTTTTAAAAAGGGGTAAATTATTTGGACACTTTACAAAAGAAAATACATGAATGACAAATAAACACATAAAAAGATGCTCAGCATCATTTGACACTAGGGAAATGCAAATTAAAATCACAATTGAACTGAGCTTCTGTTAAGAGTGGTGGAAACATTTGGAAATAAGTATTAGCAAAGGTTGAACAGCATGAACGTAATTACGACACTGAATTGTACATGCAAAGAATGTTGAAATGGCAAATATTTTGTCACATATATATTTACCACAACAATAATAATAATAAAAACCACAATGAGATACCTCTATAAAAACTTTAGAAGAGCTGTAATATTAAATGTTAACCAGGTCAAGTGTTAGCAAAGATGTGAAGCAATATTTGCTCCTGGGAGTGTAAAATAGTACACCTACTTTGGAAAACAGTTTTGTCAGTTTCCTGTAAAGTTGAACATGCACCTATCATACGACCCAGCCATTCCACTCCTAGGTATTTACCTATGAGAAACTAAAACATATGTCCACACAAAGACTTGTATGAAAATGATCATAGCAGCTTTATTCATAATAGACAAAAACTGGAAACAACCTAAATTTCCATCAACTCATGAGGCTGTAAACAAATGTGGTATTCCATACAATGAATTTTACTCAGCAAAAAAAGGAACAAGTTATTGATACACACCCATTCAACATGGATGAGTCTCAAAAACATTATTCTATGTGAAAGAAGCCAGGCACAAAAGACAATATACTGTAAGACTCAATTTACATGAAATTCCAGAACAGACAAGACTATAAGTGTCAGAAAAGAGACCTGTCCTTGCCTAGGGTCAGGGGTGTGTAGAAAGGACTGGCTGGAAAGGAGCGCTAGGGAACTTTTTTGAGATATCGGAAATCGTGATTGTGGTAGTGGTTATATACCTGTATACCAAAAACAAACAAACAGATTGCTGTCACATTGATTCTGACTCATAGCAACCCTACAGGACAGAGTGGAATTGCCCACAGAGTTTCTAAGGAGCATCTAATGGATTTGAACTGCTGACCTTTTGGTTAGCAGCTGTAGCTCTTAACTACTATACCACCGGGCTTTCCACATAACTGCATTGTTTCATTTCCCTTGTCAAGACTCATAACGTTGTACACTTAAAATTGGTGAATTTTATTATATGAAAATTATACCTCATTAATGCTGATGTTTTTAAAAAGCAGCAATATTCAGAAGATACAATGAACAACTTTATATCCATAATTAAAATTTTAGATGAAATGGAAAAATTCCTTGAAAAATACATGTGTAGTGAAGAATTTACCCTCTCCCAAAGACAGGTCTAGCCTTTGTTCTCGGAATCTTGATCTATAAGCCCTTGGAAGGTCATGCCTGATAGAAGTGCCTGTGTTGGGCTGAGGGCCTTAGGTGACGCTGGACAGTCTAGCAATGTGATTTATAGTAGGGGCTTTGGGTCACATGGTATCAGCTTGATATCCTCAGGGGCCTGAAACTGAGATTACCCATGTGGCAGTCGACTATGCCTATATGATGGAGACCCAGTAAAGACTGGACACCAAGGTTTGGGCGAGCTTCCATGGTTGGCAATACTCCGTACTTATTGTCACACATCATTGATTCCACGGGAAGAGGACAACTGGAATCTCCATGTTTGGTACCCTCCTGGGCTCTGCCTTATGACAGATTTTAATCTGTATCCTTTACTGGTACTAAAACGTTGTTGTTAGGTGCCATTGAGTTGGTTCTGACTCATAGCAATCCTGTGTACAACAGAAACACTGCCCAATCTTGTACCATCCTCACAGTGGTTGCTATGTTTGAGCTCATTGTTGCATCCATGATGTCAATCCATCTCACTGAGAGTCTTCAGTGACCACCTACTTTACCAAGCATGATGTCCTTCTCCAGGAACAGGTCCCTCCTGATAACATGTCCAAAATACGTGAGACAAACTCTCACCATTGTCCCTTCTAAGGAGCATTCTGGCTATACTTCTTCCAAGACAGATAGGTTCATTCTTCTGGCAGTCCATGGTATATACATTATTCTTTGCCAAAACCACAATTCAAAGGCATCAGTTCTTTGGTTTTCCTTATTCATTATCCACCTTTTGCATATATATGAGGCATTTGAAAATACCATGACTTGGATCAGGTACATCTTAGTCCTCAAAGTGACATGTTTTCTTTTTAACACTTCCAAGAGGTCTTTGCAGATTTGCCCAATGCAATACCTAGTTTGATTTCTTGACTGTTGCTTTCACAGGCATCGATTGTGGATCCAAGTAAAATGAAATTCTTGACAACTTCAATCTTTTCTCCATTTATCATTGTCTTAGTCATCTAGTGCTGCTATAACAGAAATACAAGTGGATGGTTTAAAAAAGAGAAATTTATTTCCTCACAGTAAAGTAGGCTAAAAGTCCAAATTCAGGGCAAAGCTTTCTCTCTCTGTTGGCCTTCTCATCAATCTTCCCCCAGACTAGGAGCTTCTCCGTGCAGGGACCCCAGGTCTGAAGGATGTGCTCTGCTCCCAGCACTGCTTTCTTGGTGGCATGAGGTCCCTCCTTTCTGTTCGCTTCCCTTTCCTTTTTATCTCTTGAGAGATAAAAGGTGGTGCAGGCCACACTCCAGGGAAACTCCCTTTACATTGGATCAGGGATGTGACTTGGGGAAGAGTGTTTCAATCCCACCCTAATCCTCTTTAACATAAAATTACAATTACAAAATTGAGGACAACCACACAACACTGGGAATCATGGACTAACCAAGTTGACACATAGGGCAAGCCATGACAATCCCGATATTGCTTATTGGTCCCGTTGTGAGGATTTTTGTTTTCTTTATGTTAAGGTGTAATTTATACTGAAGGCTGTAGTCTTTGACCTTCACCAGGCAACCAATTGTAAGGGAAGTTTCTTCAGGGGTGTGGCCTGCATACTATATAAAACCAAAAAAAACCAAACCCAGTGCTGTCAAGTCGATTCTGACTCATAGCGACCCTATAGGACAGAGTAGAACTGCCCTATAGAGTTTCCAAGGAGTGCCTGGCGGATTCGAACTGCTGACCCTCTGATTAGCAGCCATAGCATTTAACCATTACGCCACCAGGGTTTCCCCATTATATATATATATATATACCTTCTTTTGCTCATTCTGGGTCCTGCATCTGGCTTATCATCATCTGACCTCCAGTTCTTGGGACTTGAGCCAGCAGCCTGCTGTCTTACCTGTCGATCTTCAATTCATCAGCCCCTGCAGCTACATGAGTCAGGAGAAGCCTCCAGTCTGATGCCTGACCCATGGATTTGGGACTTGCCAGCCTCTACAACCACATGAGACATTTCCTTGAGCTAAATCTCTCTTTGTGTGTGTGTGTGTGTATGTGTGTATGCATCATTAGTTTTGCTTCTTTAGAGAACCCAGCCTAAGACATTTGGTGCCTGGAGTGGTTCTAAAGAAACAAAATTGGGGAGGATTAGTTTTCTAAATTATTTCTCAAGTCTGGTTAGTCTTAAAGATGTTGATGACTCTGCTTCCAGGACTAAAGAGGGCACTGCTAATCCATGGCGTTTGGTGGCAATAGAAATACACAAAACATCACCACCAATAGATCAAGTAATGATGAAGCTCTGGGTGATCATGTTTGATACTTTTCTACGATTTTGGGAGAATGTGAAGTATAAGGAAGCTTGTTGGTTGGTCTTATTTTTGCTAGACAAAGCAGTGAAAGAAAGAGATGAGCTCAGGGCTTCAGAGTCACAGCTCAAGCGCCACATAAACGACCTCAAAGATGCCACTTGTGCCCTGAGTAACCAAGCTGATGTTACTGAAAACCAAAGTCAGTCTTATCATAAGAGTAGCTGAATTACAATGCCAATTGAATTCCCAACTTCAAATGGTGTTGGAAGTTAAAGTGAGGGCATTGATTGGGAAGAAATGGGATCCTGAAACTTGGAATAGGGACAAATGTGCAGATAATCAGAAAGGTGGGGTCACTGAGCCCCTAAATTCTGTTGAATCACCCCTGCCAACAGAACCATCCTTCTCACTCCCATCTGAAGAGAGTACTCCATCTTCATATGCTAAGCCACCCTCCCCAGTGAAACCATTAGCCCCTCCCCCTCATCTGCTGAGATTAACCCAGTTGTGTCTGAAGAACCTTTGTCTGAGATATTGCCTTGAGCAGCATCTGAGTCATCAGTTGGGGAGGCACCTGGGTCATTGCCTGGGGTATTGCCTGAAGCAGATGCCCTACAAGACAATGCTGAGTGTCCTCAAAATGCATCCCCACTACCCATTTTGGCTTCTAGACCTATAACTAGACTTAAGTCCCAGCAAGCCCCAAAAGGTGAAGTACAAAGTGTGACCCAGGAGCGGGTACGCTACACTTCACAAGAACTGCTTGACTTTCCTAATATGTACAAACAGAAGCCTTGGGAATATGTTTGGGAGTGGCTTTTAAGGGTGTGGGTTAATGGTGCAAGGAATATAAGGTTTGGTCAGTCTGAGTTTATTGATATAGGCTCACTAAGCCCAGAAATTTCATTCAATGTTTCAGCTCGAGAGGTTAGGAAAGGATCTAATGGTTTATTCGACTGGTTCACTGAAGCATGGATTAAGTGGTGGCCTACACTAAATCAAGTTCAAGTGTCTGACCTGCCTTGGTATACTGTAGAAGAAGGGAAATCGGCATGTTAGAGTGGATTTATCAAGTTAGACCCACAGATCCATGCACGGAGTGCCCAGATGACACACCTTTTACCACAATGGTGGGGAACTAATTTGTGAAGGTAGTCCTAGAATCCCTGAAGACAGCTGTGCTTGCGATTTTATATAAGTGAGATTTAACAGTGGAAACTACCATAACTGGATTAAGACACCTAACTACAATAGGTTGACTGTACCCCATGGTGGTAGTGGCCAAGTGATGGCACTCAATCAATAAAATAAGGTGGATGTGGTTACCATAACGGACAGCAGGGTCAAAGCAGTAATCAGAATAGTCTGACTCATACGGACTTATGGCGTTGGCTAATTAGTCACGGTGGCCCTAGGAGTGAGATAGGAAATCTACTAAATATTTTCTTGATCTGTACAAGTGGAAGAATTCTAGGTCAAGTGAACAGCAGTCTAACTTGAATTGCCAGCACAGAGAGTCACAGCCCCTCAATCAATTCCCAGACTTGAGCCAGACCCACAACTCCTTAAATGAAGGTGAGGCCAGGTCCACTTGATGAAGGACCCCACTACACTGCCAAAAATGTATACTGTTAGTCTTTCTCCCAGCCTTCCCTAAAGGGGTCTAGGGCCTTTTAGGAGAGTGACTGCTCACTGGGGAAAAGAAAATAATCAGAATTTTGAGGGTTACTGGATACTGGAAACCTTGGTAGCATAGTGGTTAAGAGCTACAGCTGCTAACCAAAAGGTTGGCAGTTTCAATCCACCAGTCACTTCTTGGAAACTCTATGGAGCAGTTCTACTCTGTCCTATAGGGTCGCTATGAGTCAGAATCAACTCGACAGCAATGGGTTTGGTTTGGTTACTGGATACTGGTTCTGAATTTACACTAATTCTGGGAGACATAAAATGTCATTGTGGCTCACCAGTCAGAGTGGAGGGGTATGGAAGTCAGGTTATTAACGGAGTCTTAGCTCAGATTTCTCTCACAGTGGCTCTGGTGAGTCCCCAAACCCATCCTATAGTGATTTCCCCAGTTCCAGAATGCATAAATGGAATAGATACACTGAGCAACTGGTAGAACCCCCACTTTGGATCCCTGACAAGTGGAATAAAGGCTCTTAAGGTAGGAAAATCCAAGTGGAAGCCATTACTACTGTCCCTACTTAGGAAAGTAGTAAACTAAAAGCAATACTCTGTTCCTGAAGGGAATGCAGAGATTACTGCCACCTTCAACGACTTGAAGGATGCAGGGGTGGTGATTCCCACCACATCTCCATTCAACTCGCCTATTTTGCCTGTGCATAAAACAGACGAATCTTGGAGAATGAGGGTGGATTACTGTAAACTTAATCAGGTGATGACTCCAATTGCAGCTGCTGTACCAGATGTGGTTTCATTGCTTGTACCTGATATACATCTGTTGATCTGACCAATGCCTTTTCCTCAATTCCTGTTTCAAAGGAACACCAGAAGCAGTTTTCATTCAGCAGGCAAAGATAGCAATACACCATCACCGTCCTGTCTTGAGTATATCAACTTTCCATCCCTATGTCATAATTTAGTCCTCAGGGACCTTGATCACCTTTCCCTTCCACAAGGCATCACACTGGTTCATTTCATTGATGATATTTTGCTAATTGGACCTAGTAAGAAGGAGTGGCAACGACTTTGGACTTAGTGGTAAAACACTTGCATGATACAGAGCGGGAAATTAATCTGACCAAAATTCAAGAACCTTCCACCTCAGTGAAATTTCTAGAAGTCCAGTAGTGTGAAGCAAGTTGAGATATTCCTTATGAAGTAAAAGATAAGTTATTGCATCTGGCCCCTCCTACAACTAAAGAGGAGGCACAATGCCTAGTGGGCCTCTTTGGATTTTGGAAGCAACATATCCCTCATTTGAGTGTGCAACTCTGACCTATTTATCAAGTGACTCAAAAACTTGCTGGTTTTGAGTGGGGCCCAGAACAACAGAAGGCTCTGCAACTGGATCAGGCTGCCTTGCAAGCTGACCTGTCACTTGGGCCATATGATCTGGCTGATCCAATGGTGCTTGAAATGTCAGTGGAGATAGAGATATTATTTGGAGTCTTCCACAGGCACCTACTGGTGAATCAAGGTGCAGACCCTTAGGATTTTGGAGAAAAATCTGCCATCCTCTGCAGACAACTACTCTCCTTTTCAGAAACACCTTTTGGCTAGTAACTGGGCTTTAGTAGAGATTGAACACTTAACCATGGGACAACAAGTCACCATGAGCCTGAGCTGCCTATCATGAACTGGGTGTTGTCTGACCCACAGAGCCATAAAGTCAGAGTACACAGCAGCACTCCATCATTAAATGGAAGTGGCATATACAAAATCGGGCCCAAGCAGGACCTGAAGGCACAAGTAAGTTGCATGAGGAAGTGGCCAAATGCCCATGGTCTCCACTCCTGTCACATTACCTTCTGTCTGCCAGTCTGCACTTATGGCTTCATGGGGAGTTCATTTTGATTACTTGACTGAGAAAGAGAAAACCCGTGTCTGGTTTACAGTTGGTTCTGTGCAGTATGCAGGCATCACTTGAAATTAGGCAGTGGGAGCACTACGGGGACTTCCTTGAAGGACAGTGGTGAAGGGAAATCCTCCCAATGGGCAGAACTTTGAGCAGTGCACCCGATTGTTCACTTTGCTTGGAAAGAGAATGACCAAATGTGCGATTGTATACTGATTCATGGGCTGTAGCCAATGGTTTGGCTGGATGGTCCGGGACTTGGAAGGAACATGATTGGAAAACTGGAGACAAGGAGGTATGGGGAAGAGGTGTGTGGATGGACCTCTCTGAATGAGACAAGGAAGTGAAGATATTTGTTTCATGTGAATGCTCGCCGAAGGGTGACCTCAGCAGAGGGGGATTTTAACAATGAAGTGAATACGATGATGCATTCTGGGGAAACCAGTCATCATCATCTTTCCCCAAGCACTCGCATCTTTGTCTAATGGGTTCATGAACAAAGTGGTCATGGTGGCAGGGGTGGAGGTTCTTCACGGGCTCAGCAACATGGACTTTTGCTCATCAAGGCTGATTTGGCTACAGCCACTGCTGAGTACCCAATCTAACAGCAGCAGAGACCAACACTGTGTCGCCAGTATGGCACCATTCCTTGAGGTGATCAGCCAGTAACCTGGTGGCAGTTGATTACATTAGACCATTTTTATTATGGAAAAGGTAGCATTTTGCTCTTACTGGAATAGATACACTGTGGATATGGATTTGCTTTCCCTGCACACAATGTTTCTGCCAAAACTACCACCCGTGGACTTACAGAATGCCTTATCCACCATCACGGTGTTCTACACAATGTAGCATCAGATCAAGGGACCCACTTCACAGAAAATGAAGTGTGGCAATGGGCCCATGCTCATGGAATTCACTGGTCTTACCATGTTTCCCATCATCTTGAACCAGCTGGCTTGATAGAATGACGGGATGGCCTTCTAAAGACACAATAATGGCACCAGCTAGGTGGCAATACCATGTAGGATTAGGGTAATGTTCTCCAGGGGTTTGTATATGCTATAAACCAGCATCTAATATAGGGTACTGTTTCTCCCATAATAAGGACTCAGGATCCAGGAATCAAGGGATGGAAATTAGAGCACCAACACTCACTATTACCCCTAGTGAACCACTCACAAAATTTTTACTTCCTGCCCCTGACTCTATGCTCTGCAGGTCTAGAGGTCTTAGATCCAAAGGGAGGAATGCTCTTACCAGCAGACACTACAATGACTGAATTGAACTGTAAGTTATGAACGTTACCTGTCCACTTTGGGCTCCTCATGCCTCTGGATCAACAAGCAAAGAAGGGAGTTACTGTATTGGCTGGTGTGATCAATCCTGATTATCAAGGGGAAATCAGATTGACATCACATAATGGAGGTAAAGAAAAGTATGTCTGGAATGCAGGAGATCCCTTAGGGCATCTCTTAGTACTACCATGCCCTGTGATTAAAGTCAATGGAAAACTACAGCAACCCAATTCCAACATGACACTAATGGCTCAGACCCTTCAGGAATAAAGGTTTGGGTCACCTCACCAGGCAGAGAACCATGACTAGCTGAACTGCTTGCTGAGAGCAAAGGAAATACGGAAAGGGTGGTGAAGAAAGTAGATCTAAATACCAGTTATAACCACATGACCGGTTACAGAAATGAGGACTGTAATTGTTATGAGTATTTCTTCCCTGTATGTGTACATCAAATGTTTTTGTTTTCTCCACTTATAAAATGTAAAATGTATTTTCAGTTATATATGCCTGTTAGTTGTATCATTTTAGGTGCAAGTATGACTTTGTAATTATCTTTGTTTAGAGATTGGATATGGTTTAAGGAAATGTGTACAGGTGACAAGTGGACAAGGGGTGGGCTGTGATGGTTAAGGTTGTGTCAGCTTGGCTGGGCCATGATTTTCAGTGGTTTTGCAGTTATGTAACAATACAATTTGGCAGACCTTGAACTGATTGCTCTTCCATAATGTAATCACCTCCATGATGAGATCTGCAATGAGAAGGCAATCAGTTTTACACAGGGGGTTTCTTTAAGGGTGTAACCAGCATCCAATATATATGGAACTTCTGGCAAAACTCACTGTCTTTTGTTCACTCTGTATCCTGCATCTGGTTCATTATCATGTGACCCCTGGTTCTTGGGACTTGAGCCAGCAGTCTGCCATAATGTCTGCCGATTTTACGATTCGTCAGCCTACACAGCCTGTCAGCCAGCAGCCTACCATCTTACCTGCTGATCTTGGATACATCAGCCCCGGCAGCTACTTGAGTCAGGAGAAGACTTCACTCTGATGCCTGACCCATTGACTTGTGACTTTCCAACCTCTACAACCATGTGAGCCAATTCCTTGAGATGAAATCTGTCTCTCTCTCTCTCTATATGTATATATATGTTGTTGATGTTAGGTGCCTTTGAGTCAATTCCGACTCATAGCAACCATATATACAACAGAACAAAACACTGCCCCGTCCTGTACTGTCCTCATAATCCTTGTTATGCTTGAGCCCATTTTTGCAGCCACTGAGTCAATCCATCTCATTGAGGGTCTTCTTCTCTTTCATTGACCCTCTACTTTACCAAACATGATGTCCCTCCTGATAACATGTCCAAAGTATGTGAGACTAAGTCTTGACATCCTTGCCTCTAGTGAGCATTCTGGCTGTACTTCAGGACTGTTATCAGGACTGTACCCTCCTGATAACATGTCCAAAGTATGTGAGACTATAAGTCTTGACATCCTTGCCTCTAGTGAGCATTCTGGCTGTACTTCCTCCAAGACAGATTTGCTCATTCTTTTGGTAGTCCATGGTATTCGATACTCTTCACCAATACCATAATTCAAGGTATCAATTCTTCATCAGTCTTCCTTATTCACTACCCACCTTTTGCATGCATATGAGGTCATTCAAAACACCCCAGCTTGGGTCAGGTGCACCTTAGTCCTTAAAGTGACATCTTCGCTTTCAAAGACTTTAAAGAGGTCCTTTGCAGCAGATTTGCCCAATGCAATACACCATTTGATTTCTTAACTGCTGCTTCCACGGGTGTTGATTGTGGATCCAAGTAAAATGAAATCCTTGACAACTTCAATCTTTTCTCCGTTTATCATGATATTGCTTATTGGTCCAGTGGTGAGGATTTTTGTTTTCTTTATGTTGAGGTGTAATCCACACTGAAGGCTGTAGTCCTTCATCTTTATCGTACGTGCTTCAAGTCCTCTTCACTTTCAGCAAGCAAAGTTGTGACATCTGCATAATGCAGGTTGTTAACAAGTCTTCCTCCAATCCTGATGCCCGTTCTTCTTCATATAGTCCAGCGCCTCAGATTATTTGCTCAGCATATAGATTGAATAGGCACAGTGAAAGGATACAACCCTGAAACACACCTTTCCTGTTTTTAAACCACACAGTATCCCCTTGTTCTGTTTGAACGACTGCCTCTTGGTCTATGTACAGGTTCCTCGTGAGAACAATTGAGTGTTCTTGAATTCTCATTCTTTGCAATGTTCTCATATATATATATATATATATATATGCTTCACTGGTTTCACTTCTCTAGAAAATCCAGACCAAGATTGGTTTTCTGGGTTTGAAGGCTTAGGACAATAGTCTCATGGGACAACTCAGTTAATTGGCATAACATAATTCACAAAAGTCATGATCTGCATCCTAGTGAAGTGAGTAGCATCTGGGATCTTAAAAGCTTGCAAGCAGCCATCTAAGACACAACACCATGTCTTTACTCACCAGAGTGAAGCAGTAAGAAGCTAATCAAAAGCTCAGAGAAGAAACAAGTATACAGGAACCACAACCTCATCTACTCTGAGACCGGAAGAACTAGATGGTGCCCGGTTACCACCACTGACTCTTCTGACTGGGGTCACGATAGTTGGTCCCAGATAGAATGGGAGAAAAATATGAAGCAGAACTCAAATTCTTAGAAAAAAAAAAAAAAAGCCAGAAAAACTGGAACAGGAGAGATCTATAGAATCCCTGAGAGTATCGCCCTGAGACATTCTTTAAACCTAGAACCGAGCCTATTCCCTGAGATTCCCTCAAGATTAGCAGAGAGGCACACAAAATAAAGGATATTACCCATAAGATCGGTTCTGTACTTAAAAATCATCAGTATGAGACCAAAAAGTCAGCAATTACTCAAAAGCAAAGATGAGAAGATAAGGAGGCAGGGACGCTAGAGTGCTGGAAAGGGAGCAAACAGAATACAATTGAAGAGAATGTTGACACACTGTGATAAATGTAACAAATGTCACTGAACAATTTGTGTGGGAATTGTCAAACAGGAACCTAACTTACTGTGTAAACTTTTACCAAAATCTCAATAAAATATTATTAAAAGTAATACTAAAGCAGAGTCTGATAAATAACAGGTTCTCAAAAAAGAATTAAGTATGAGTGTAACAGCTTACAGTGAGTTCTGTGAGTCTTTCTAGCTAACTATCAAGCCTAGGGTGGTTCTGGAGAACCTCCCAAATTTGCAGTTGGTGTCCGAAGTGAGGGAGGTCTTGTGGACTGTGCTTCCTCTAACTTCACAGTTGACTAGCTCTATAACTCAATTTAGCAAGGTGACACAGGGAAAAAACAGTTTCTTGCCCAAATAAGAGGGCCATCTGAAGTAAGTACACTTATAAAAAGAAGCTGATATTGGCAAACAAACTTGTGTCCCATCTATCAGAAAAGCACAGAGGGTGCAGACTTGGGGTTGTTGTTGTTGTTGATTTCTTTCTTTAAAAAAAAGAGTTTTTATTGCAGTGAAAATATACAAAACACAACTGTCTTAGTTATCTAGTGCTGCTATAACAGAAGTAAAGTGGACGGCTTTAACAAACAGAAGTTTATTCTTTCATAGTTTAGGGGGCTAGAAGTCCAAAATCAGGGTGCCAGCTCCAGGGGAAGGCTTTCTCCCTCTGTTGGCTCTGAGGGAAGGTCTCTGTCGTCAATCTTCTCCAGGTCTAGAAGCTTCCCAGTGCAGGGAACTCATGTCCAAAGGACACACTCCACTCCCGGCTCTTCTTGTTTGGTGATAATGAGGTCCCTCTCCTCTCTACTTCTCTCCTTTATATCTCAAAAGAGATTGACTCAAGATACAACCTAATCCTGTAGAGTGTGTCCTGCCTCATTAACATCACAGAGGGGCAGATTTACAACAAGTAGGATAATCACATCAGATCACAAAATGGAGGACAACCACACGATATTGGGAATCATGGCCTAGCCAAGTTAGCACACATTTTGGGGGGACACAATTCAATCCATAACAACCTTCACCAATTCAACCATTTTCACATATACAATCCAGTGACATTGATTACATCCTTAATGTTGTGCAACTTTTGTTGCTATGGAAGGAGGCTTAAAAATTTTTTTTATTGTAGTAAATATATATATAACAAAAAAATTGCCATTAAATGATTTTTAAGTGTGTAATTCAGTGACATTAACTACATTTTTACAAATGGATTGAAACCGTTTTTATCCTTCCATCTTCTCAGAAACCTTATTGGTGAGTACTTTGTGGGTCTCAGTAAGATATTTGTTCATTAGAAACTTGGAGAAGCATATTGTTAAAATTAATTATAAAAGCCACAAGAGGAAAACAAATGAATAATCGTATAAAAGCATATATAAACCAGCATGAAAATAGCATATATCCAGGATATAAAGAAATTAGGATAGAAAGAGCAGCCTTAACAATTTTTTTCCCTTTAACTTTGTTCTTGCAATTCCCAATTTGTTTTTTGTAGAAAATCAAGTCTTACTTAATATGTCTCTATGAATATTTGGTAGTGGGTATGTGGTAGTGGGTAGGAGAGGAAGGCAGGCCTCTGATTTCCATTTTTGTTTCCCTTATACAGAAAACTATGAAAGAAATGATGCCTTCATGTTTCTTACACTTAAAAAAAAAGGTAAGGATTTTCATAAGATGGATACAGTATAAACTAGAACAACAATTGAATTTGTAAGTTATTGACCTTGCTTTTTGATGCCTGTACTCATAGTCTGAAGCAAAACTCATTTACATGTCATATGTAAATGATTCTGTATTTCCTCTCATAATTTTTTCCCTTCTCTCAATTTTAAAAAATTAAGAAAAATGGTTAATAGTTCAGACTTTGGAGTCAGCCTTCCTGGGTTGAAATCTCAGCTCTATCACTTACCAAATTCAAGTCTTCCTATGTTGTTGTTGTTAAATGATACCAAGTCAGTTCCAACTCATAGTGGTCCTATGTACAACAAAGTGAAACCCTGCCCAGGCCTGCACCATCCTCACAATTATTGCTATGTTTGAGTCCATTGTTGCAGCAACTATGTCCGTCCATCTTGTTGAGGGCCTTCTTTTACCTAATATTAATAACAACAACAATGACATTATTGATAGAATATATAATATGGCACAGAGTGGTTAAGTAATTTGCCCACCTGAGGAGAAGTCTCAACTCTACAGAAATACTATGCACAAGACAATTCACAATCAGTAAAGCAATATTCAGCTCAGCCTCAGAAGCATTGATTAAGCACCATCAAAAAAAAAAAAAATAGTTCAAATAATTCTGCACAAGAAATAAACATGAACAAGAGCTTTGAGAGCTCAGTTATACATAGACGTGTAGTGGAGGACTGGAATAAATCAAGGAAAATTACACAGACGAGGGACACTAGAAAGGCAGGTTCATAAAATACCGTCTTCAAAATACAGGTTGGCCCTCCATGATCTGGGCCTTCTGAACCTATGTATTTAACCAATCTCTGATTGAAAATATTCAGAGGGGGAAAAAAAAAACAAACAAACTTGAATTTGCCTCCCGAGCCAAGCACGACACTGAATCCTTGAGAATGAAATGATGTGTACGCATACCCTGCTGTAGTCTCCCACCATTTCAGACATCCTCAGTTTCTCTCCCCACCATGCCTCTGTCAGTTTTTCATACTGTGGTGACTTGCCTATTGCTGTGATGCTGGAAGCTATGCCACTGGTATTTTTTTCAAATACCAGCAGGGTCACCTGTGGTGGACAGGTTTCAGGGGAGCTACCAGATTAAGACAATCTAGGAAGAAGGACCTGGTGGCCTATTTCTGAAAAAAAATTGACCAGTGAAAACCTTATCAATAGCAGAAGAACTTTGATATAGTGCTAGAAGATGAACCCCTCAGGTTGGAAGGCACTCAAAATACGACTGGGGAAGAGCTGCCTCCTCAAAATAGAGTTGACCTTAATGACGTGGATGGAGTCAAGCTTTTGGGACCTTCATTTCCTGATGTGGCACAACTCAATGTGAGAAGAAACAGCTGAAAACATCCATTAATAATCAGAATGTGGAATGTATGAAGTATGAGTATAGAAAAATTGGAAGTTGTAAAAAATGAAATGGAACACAAAAAGATCAATATTCTAGGGATTAGTGAGCTGAAATAGACTGGTATTGGCCATTTTGAATCAGATAATCATAAGGTCTACTAAGCCAGCAATGAAAAATTGAAGAGGAATGGTATGCGTTCATCCTTAACAAGAACATTTCAAGATCTATCTTGAACTACAATGCTGTCAGTGATAGGATAATACCCATACCCCTACAAAGACGACTAGTAAATACGACTATTTAAATTTATGCACCAAACCCTAATGCCAAAGATGAGGAAATTGAAGATTTTTACTAACTTCTGCAGTCTGAAATTGACCAAACATACAATCAAGATGCATTGATATTAGTGGCGATTGGAATGTGAAAATTGGAGACAAAGCAGAAGGATTGGTAGTTGGAAAATATGGCCTTGCTGAGAGAAATAATGCTGGAGATCACATGATAGAATTTTGCAAGGCCAATGATTTCTTCATTGCAAATACCTTTTTTCAACAACATAAATGGCAACTGTACACCTGGACCTTACCACATGGAATACGCAAGAATCAAATTGAGTACATCTGTGGAAAGTGATGATGGAGAAGCTCAGAACAAGGCTGGGGCTGACTGGGAAACAGACCGTCAAATCCTCATATGGAAATTCAAGCTGAAGCTGAAGAAAATTAAAACATGTCCTCAAGGACCAAAATACGACCTTGAGTATATTCTACCTGAATTTGGAGACCATCTCAAGAATAAATTTGATGCACTGAACCCTAATGACTGAAAACCAGACAAGTTGTAGAATGACATCATACATAAAGAAAGTAAAATGTCATTAAAAAGGCAGGAAAGAAAGAAAAGACCAAAGTTGACATCAGGAGAGACTCTGAAACTTCCTCCTGAATGTAGAATAGCTAAAGCAAAAGGAAGAAACGATCAAGTAAAAGAGCTGAACAGAAGATTTCAAAGGACAGCTTGAGAAGACAAGTGAAGTATTATAATAAAATATGCAAACACCTGGAGTTAGAAAACCAAAGGAGAAGAACATACTCAACATTTCTCAAATTGAAAGAGCTAAAGAAAAATTTCAAGTCTCAAGTTGCAACAGTGAAGGATTCTCTGGGCAAAATATTCAATGACGCAGGAAGCGTCAAAAGATGGAAGGAATACATAGAATCACTGTACCAAAAAGGATTAGTCGATGTTCAGCCATTTCAGGAGATAGCATATGATCAAGAACTGATGGTATTGAAGGAAGAAGTCCACGTTGTACGGAAGGCACTGGCGAAAAACAAGGCTCCAGGAATTGAAGGAATACCAATTGAGATGTTTCAACAAATGATGCAGCACTGGAGGTGATTACTCGTCTAAGAAATTTGGAAGACAGCTACCTGGCCAATCAACTGGAAAAGATCCATATTTGTGCCAATTCCAAAGAGAGGTGATCCAACAGAAATCAGAAATTATCAAACAATATCATTAATATCCCATGTAAGTGTAATTCCACTGAAGATCATTCAAAAGTGGTTGCAGCAATACATCAACAGGGAACTGCCAGAAATTCAAGCCGGATTCGGAAGAGGACATGGAACAAAGGATATCATTGTTGATGTCAGATGGATCCTGACTGAAAGCAGAGAATACCAGAAAGATGTTTACCTGTGTCTTATCGACTATGCAAAGGCATTCAACTGTGTGGATCATAACGAATTATGGATAACATTTTGAAGAATGGGAATTCCAGAACACTTGATTGTGCTAATAAGGAAACTGTACATAGATCAAGGGGCAGTCATTTGAACAGAACAAGGGGATACTGCATGATTTAAAATCAGGAAAATTGTACTTCAGGGTTGTATTCTTTCACCATACCTACTCACTCTGTATGCTGAAATAATAGAAGAGCTGAACTATACAAAGAAGAATATGGCATCAGGATTGGAGGAAGACTCATTAACAACCTAGGATAGGTAGATGACACAATCTTGTTTGCTGGAACCAAAAAGGACTTGAAGTACTTACTGATGAAGATCAAAAATTACAGCCTTCAATCAATAACAGAAAAACCAGGGAAAAGAAATCAAATACTGGGAAACTGAACAACACCCTGCTCAAAAAAGACTGGGCTATAGAAGACATTAAGGAGGGAATAAAGAAATTCATAGAATTCAACGAGACTGAAGACACTTCCTATCAAAACCTTTGGGACACAGTGAAAGCAGTGCTCGGAGGTCAATTTATATCAATGAATGCATACATATATAAAGAAGAAAGAGCCAAAATCAAAGAACTGTCCCTACAACTTGAACAAATAGAAAGAGAGCAACAAACGAAACTGTCAGGCACCAGAAAAAAGCAAACAATAAAAATTAGAGCAGAATTAAATGAATTAGAGAACAGAAAAACAATTGAAAGATTTAACAAGGCCAAAAGCTGGTTCTTTGAAAAAAATAACAAAATTGATAAGCCACTGGCCAGACTGATTGAAGCAATACAGGAAAAGAAACAAATAACCTGAATAAGAAATGAGATGGGCCATATCACAACAGATCTAACTGAAATTAAAAGAATCATATCAGATTACTACAAAAAATTGTACTCTAACAAATTTGAAAACCTAGAAGAAATGGATGAATTCCTAGAAACACATTACCTACCTAAACTAACACAAACAGAAGTAGAATGACTAAATAGACCCATAACAAAAAAAAGAGATTGAAAACGTAATAAAAAAAACTCCCAACATAAAAAAGCCCTGGCCCTGAAGGCTTCACTGCAGAGCTCTACCAAACTTTCAGAGAAGAATTAACACCACTACTACTGAAGGTATTTCAAAGCATAGAAAAGGACAGAATACTACCTAACTCATTCTATGAAGCCAGCATAACCTTGATACCAAAACCAGCTAAAGACAACACAAAAAAAGAAAATTACAGGCCTATATCCCTCATGAACATGGATGCAAAAATCCTCAACAAAATTCTAGCCAATAGAATTCAACAACATACCAAAAAAAAAAAAAAAAATCCACCATGACCAAGTGGATTTATACCAGGTATGCAAGGATGCACTGGGTTTTTTTTATGCAAGGATGGTTGAACATTAGAAAAACAATTAATGTAACCCACTATATAAATAAAACAAAAGACAAGAACCACATGATTTTATCAATTGATGCAGAAAAGGCATTTGACAAAGTCCAACACCCATTCATGATAAAAACTCTTAGCAAAGTAGGAATAGAAGGAAAATTCCTCAACATAATAAACGGCATTTATACAAAGCCAACAGCCAACATCATCCTAAATGGAGAAAGCCTGAAAGCATTTCCCTTGGGAATGGGAACCAGACAAGGATGCCCTTTGTCACCACTCTTATTCAACATTGTGCTGGAGGTCCTAGCCAGTGCAATTAGGCTAGACAAAGAAATAAAGGGCATCCAGATTGGCAAGGAAGAAGTAAAATTATCTCTATTTGCAGACGACATGATCTTATACACAGAAAACCCTAAGGAACCCTCAAGAAAACTACTGAAACTAATAGAAGAGTTCAGCAGAGTTTCAAGTTACAAGATAAACATACAAAAATCAGTTGGATTCCTCTACATCAACAAAAAAAAATCAAAGAAGAAATCACCAAGTCCATACCATTCACAGTAGCCCCCAAGAAGATAAAATACTTAGGAATAAATCTTACCGAAGATGTAAAATACCTATATAAAGAAAATTACAAGGTACTACTGCAAGAAACCAAAAGGGACTTACGTAAGTGGAAAAACATACCTAGCTCATGGATAGGAAGACTTAACATTGTAAAAATGTCTATTCTACCAAAAGCCGTCTATATATACAATGCACTTCCAATCCAAATTCCAGTGGCATTTTTTATGAGATGGAGAAACAAATCACCAACTTCATATGGAAGGGAAAGAAGCCCCAGATAAGTAAAAAAAAGAAAGCATTACTAAAAAAGAAGAACAAAGTGGGAGGACTCACTCTACCTGATTTTAGAACCTATTATACCACCACAGTAGTCAAAACAGCCTGGTACTGGTACAACAACAGACAGACCAATGGAACAGAATTGAGAATCCAGCTATAAATCCATCCACATATGAGCAGCTGATATTTGACAAAGGCCCAGTGTCAGTTAACTGGAGAAAAGATAGTCTTTTTAACAAATGGTGCTGGCATAGCTGGATATCCATCTGCAAAAAAATGAAACAGGGCCCATACCTCACACCATGCACAAAAACTAACTCCAAATGGATCAAAGACCTAAACATAAAAATCTAAAATGATAAAGATCATGGAAGAAAAAATAGGGACAATGTTAGGAGCCCTAATACATGGCATAAACAGTATACAAAACATTACTAAAAATGCCAAAGAGAAACCAGATAACTGGGAGCTCCTAAAAATCAAACACCTATGCTCATCTAAAGACTTCACCAAAAAAGTAATAAGATCACCTACAGACTGGGAAAAAATTTTCAGCTAAAAAAAAATTTTTTTTTAATGGCTAATGATCGAGAGCATTTCCTCATGTATCTGTTAGCCACCTGAATGTCTTCTTTAGTGAGGTGCCTGTTCCTATCCTTTGTCCATTGAGAAATGCAAATCAAAACTACAATGAGATTCCATCTCACTCCAACAAGGCTGGCATTAATCCAAAAAACACAAAATAATAAATGTTGGAGAGGCTGTGGAGAGCTTGGAACACTTATACACTGCTGGTAGGAATATAAAATGATACAACCACTTTGGAAATCGATTTGGCGCTTCCTTAAAAAGCTAGAAATAGAACTACCATACGATCCAGCAAGCTCACTCCTCAGAATATATCCTAGAGAAATAAGAGGCTTTACATGAACAGATACATGCACACCCACGTTTATTGCAGCACTGTTTACAATAGCAAAAAGATGGGATCAACCAAGGTGCCCATCAACGGATGAATGGATAAATAAATTATGGTATATTCACACAATGGAATACTGTGCATCAATAAAGAGCAGTGATGAATCTGTGAAACATTTCATAACATGGAGAAACCTGGAAGGCATTATGCTGAGTTGAAATTAGTCAGTTGCAAAAGGACAAATATTGTATAAGACCACTATTATAAGATCTTGAGAAATAGTTTAAACTGAGAAGAAAACACTCTTTTGTGGTTACAAGAGTGGGGAGGGAGGGAGAGTGAGAGAGGGGTATTTACTAAATAGATAGTAGACAAGAACTACTTTGGGTGAAGGGAAGGACAACATTCAACACAGTGGAGGTCAGCACAACTGGATTAAACCAAAGCAAAGAAGTTTCCTGAATAAACTGAATGCTTCAAAGGTCAGTGAAGCGGGGTCAGGGGTTTGGGGACCATGGTTTCAGGGAACATCTAAGTCAATTGGCATAATAAAATCTGTTAAGAAAACATTCTGCATTCCCCTTTGAAGAGTGGTGCCTGGGGTCTTAAATGCTAGCAAGCAGCCATCTAAGATGCATCGATGAGTCTCAACCCACCTGGATCAAAGGAGAATGAAGAACACAAAGAACACAAGATAATAATGAGCCCAAGAGACAGGAAGGGTTACATGAACCAGAGACTACATCATTCTGAGACCAGAAGAACTAGATGGTGCCTGGCCACAACCTATGACTGCCCTGATAGGGAACACAACAGAGAACCACTGAGGGAGCAGAACACTGGGATGCAGACCCCAAATTCTCATAAAAAGACCAGACTTAATGGTCTGACTGAGACCGGAAGGACCCTGGTGACCATGGCCCCCAGACCTTCTGTTGGCCCACTACAGGAACCAACCCCGAAGCCAGCTCTTCAAACACGGATTGGACTGGACAATGGATTGGAGAGGGATGCTGGTGAGGTGTGAGCTGCTTGGTTCAGGTGGACACTTGAGACAATGTTGGCATCTCCTGCCTGGAGGGGAGATGTGAGGGCAGAGCGGCTTAGAAGCTGGCAAAATGGTCACAAAAAGAGAGTGGAAGGAGGGAGCGGGCTTTCTTATGGGGGGGAAAGTAATTGGGAATATGTAGCAAGTTGTGTATAAGTTATTATGTGAGAGACTGACTTGAATTGTAAACTTTCACTTAAAGCACAGTAAAAAGCATTAAAAAAAAAAAAAACTACAGCCTTCATTATGGATTATACCTTAACACAAAGAAAACAAAAATCCTCACAACTGGACTAATAAGCAACATCGTGATAAACGGAGAAATCACTGAAGTTGTCAAGGATTTCATTTTGCTTGGATCCACAATCAACGCCTATGAAGCAGCAGTCAAGAAATCAAATGATGTATTGCACTGGGCAAATCTGCTGCAAAAAACCTCTTTAAAGTGTTTAAAAGCAAAGATATCACTGTGAGGACTAAGGAGTGCCTGATCTAAGCCATGGTATTTTCAATTGCTTCATATGCATGTGAAAGCTGGACAATGAATAAGGAAGACCGAGGAAGAATTGACACTTTTGTATTATGGTGTTGGTGAAGCATATTGAATATACCATGGACTGCCAGAAGATCAAACAAGTCTGTCTTGTAAAAGGTATGGTTAAAGTGCTCCTCGGAAGCTAGGATGGTGAGTCCCTGAAGACGAACATCATGCTTGGTAAGGCAGAGAGTCAGCAAAAAAAGAGGAAGACCCTTGAGGAGATGGATTGACAGAGTGGTTGCAACAATGGGCTCAAACATAGCAATGATTGTGAGGATTACTGAGGACTGGGCAGTGTTTAGTTCTGTTGTCGCTATGAGTCAGAACCGACTTGAAGGTACCTAAGTAACTAAGTGTCTCTAGCACTTGTTTGAGCATTGTTCGCCTTGTGAACAGTAGTATCTAACAACTGTTTACATAGCATTTACACTGTGTTAGGTATTATAAGTAGTCCAGAGATGATTTAAAGTTTATGGGAGGATTGCATAGATTATGTGCAACGCTCTGCCATTTTATATAAGGGACTTGAGCATCCAAGGATTTTGGTATCCAATGGGGTCCTGGAACCAATCCCCTGAAGATACCGAGGGATGACTGTTTTCTCAAACCAATGGACTCTGGAAACATGAAACACAGTTTTTGTAATACTCCTATTACAAGTAGGGTGACTGAATGTCCCTATTTGCCTGGGACTGTGGAGGTTCCCAGAATGCAGGACTTTCTGTTTTAAAACTAGAACAGTCCCAGACAAACTGGGATGGGTTGGTCACCCTGGGTGTATGTATTATACCTATAACAATGCTAGCTAGCATTTCTGGATTACTTACAATGTGCCAGCCTCTGTTCTAAGAACTTTCCATATATTAGCTTTTTTAATTCTCTCAACAATCTCCTGAGGTTAGTACTATCATTAGCCCCATCACGAAGGAAACTGAGGCACATAGTTTCTCAAGGTCCTATAGCTCGGAAGTGGTGGGACCTAACACACACAGTGTTGTTCTGGGGCTTACACTCTTCGCCACTGTGCCTATCCATCTGGGAAACATTAAAGTGGACAGCTGTGCTTGGTCTCTGTGAGTTTTGGAACCCCCAAGAACATCAGGATAGCGTCAGACTTGAGAACCAAATTATCCAAAAGGTCTCTAATAAAATAAGTCAGGTTGGTTTGTGCCCAGGACTGCCTGATGCCCAAGTCCATGCTCGGTCAGGTTGCCTCTCTAGCGTAATGTTCCTTCTGCTTTTGATGAAGTTCTAGGTACTGAGAAAACTTTGCAGTACCCAATCCCGTTGCCATCGAGTCGATTCTGACTCATAGCAACCCTATAGGACAGAGTAGAACTGCCCCACAGAGTTTCCAAGGAGCACCTGTTAGATTTGAATTGCTGACCTTTCGGTTAGCAGCCGTAGCACTTAACCACTATGCCACCAGGGTTTCCAGCTTTGCAGTAGACCCTTCTTTATTCCCAGATAACTATGGTTTAAGTGGGAGTCAATTTCAACTCTGTCCAGCCAATATTTTTATCTTTTTTTTTTTAATAAACTATCATTAATTAAAAACATACTATGCATAAGGTATTGTGCTAAGCACTTGCATGCATGGATTAAACCATTCATTTTGTATTTCCTATATCCCTGCTTGCACAACAGTTAAGCGCTGGGCTGCTAACTGGAAGGTTGGAGATTGGAACTCACCCAATGGCTCTGCTGGACAAAGACCTAGCAATTTGCTCCCACAAAGAAAACCCTCTGAGGCAGTTCTACTCTGTCACATGGGTCACTATGCATCGGAACTGACACGGCAACCCCTAAGAACAACAACAGTGTACTGGTCATAAGCATGCCTGCAAAAGAAGAGAAATTTGAAAGTTAGCTTTCCATCCTCTTTCAGATAGTATGACTGGCTGACAAATGTACTAAACAAATACAAGGGAAATGGAAAATATGTCTGTGCTTCAATTAGTATTTCTCCTGATACAAAATTTTTTCTCATAGCTCATCTCTGCTTTTGCAATGTTCTGATTTATAAGCTATTTATGTCTCATTTAAACACAGTTTCACTTTCCCAATGAAAACTGTCCTATATAATTGTTATTGGTGATTCAGAAACTCTTCTGACCTTGATGAAGAGGGTCTCTGGAAATGTTGATGTTTGTTTTTATAGGTTTTATGTGCCCAGTGAAACTATGCCTTAGTGGAGGATGGGAAGCCACCAACATCTGTGGTCTTTGTTGCATGTCTACCTTAGAAGAGAGAGTGGTTCTGAAGGGAAGGGACTCTTTTTTTTTTTTTCTTTCTTTTTTTTTTAATTCTCAACCACTCCACCAGAGCCTTGGACTTCTGCTGCCAGAGCGCCTTTGCTTTCAAAGGGGATTTCCATTTCTCCTCAATTTTTATATTACCATAGGACTAATGATCATAAAAACACATTGTCCTGCCTAACCAGTTCCACTCAGAAACATCACTTTTTCCCCCTTCAAAACCTCCAGGGAGGGAGAAACCATATCTTCCTGTGGAAACCAAGCCTAGTGAATTAACAATAAAGAACTTTCAATTTTCCTTGATTCATACTTCATACATTCCACGTTCCAATTACTAATGGATGTTTGCAGCTGTTTCTTCTCATTTTGAGTCGTGCCGCATCAGCAAATGAAGGTCCCAAAAGCTTGACTCCATCCACGTCATTAAGGTCAACTCTACTTTGAGGAGACAGCTCTTCCCCAGTTGAATTTTGAGTGACTCCCAAACTGAAGGGCTCATTTTCCAGCACTGTATCAGACAAAGGTTTTCACTGGCTAGTTTTTTTCAGAAGTAGCTCCCAGGTCCTTCCTCCTAGCTTGTCTTAGTCTAGAAGCTCTGCTGAAATCTTCCCACCATGGGTGGCCCTGCTGATATTTGAAATACCAGTGGTATAGCTTCCAACATCACAGCAACATGCAGCTACCACAGTAGGACAAACTGACAGACAAGTGATGGGAAAAAACAGTTGCTGTCAAGTCATTCCTACTCATACCAAGGATGATAAGACTTCATCTCACTTCGGACATGTCATCAGGAGAGACCAGTCCCTGGGGAAGGACATCATGCTTGGTAAAGTAGAGGGGTAACGAAAAAGAGACAGACTTGTAACAAGAGAGGTTAACACAGTGGCTGCAACAATGGGCTCAAACATAGCGATGATTGTGAGGATGGCGCAGGACCCAGGACTGTTTTGTTCTGTTACACATAGGATCACTATAAGTCAGAACCAACTCGATGGCACCTAATAAGAACAACAAAAAAGAAAGACAATTGCAGCTTGGGTTCTTCCAGTCAGTTCCATCAACAACAGTGAATTATGTTTAGAGCATTCTGTACAGACCCTTGCTAAATGACTTGCTTTCCCCATGTCCACAGCTGTGCCTGGCACCAGCTAGGCCCCAATAAATGCCTCTTTTTTAAAAATTTTAGAATAATTTCAAACTTTAAAGGGTTTCAAGAATAATACATATTTAACAATTGTTAACATTTTACCTTATTTATTTGTCTTATCCTCTTTCTGTACATATTTTTTATTCATACTTATAATTTTTATCATCTATTTGGAAGTACATTTCAGACATTACGACCCTTTATATTTAAATATTTCGGTATCTATTTCCTAAGAACAAGAACATTCTCTTATATAAGCACAATATAATTATCAAATTTGGGGACTTTACTATTGTTACAATACTACTACTATTTTGTTCATATTCAAAGTTCACCAATTGCCCCAAAATGCTCTTTGTAGAAATATTGTCCTCCAACTTTGTGGTTGTTCTCTTTAGTCCCCTTAAATCTGGACAAGTTACTTAATCTTGCTTTGTTCTTCATAACTATAGGGTAAAGAATTTAACTTTACCCAAAGACTGCATTTTTTTCCCCCTTAGTTCCTGAGAGATAACCTGTCTAAAACCTTGGACTTTCCCCATTGATTCAAGTGTCTTTGATGAGGACTTCAGACCATACATAAGAGTTTATGACTCATGTTGGGTGGGGGTTGACAATGCCAGAAAGATCCACCACATGATATCAACCTCATGATGTTGACCTTGTGATATGAATGGACCTTGGGGAGAGGGATTAGGGTTTGAATTACATAATGAGACCTCTAATAAAGGTTCTGGACACAGAAACTTGAGTGACTTCCTAGTTGATGAAAGACATTGATGCATGTGGGAGGATAGTGTATCCTTTGGTTGATGCAAGCTCTGAGGGTTGACAACCCTCTCAGACCTCACCCTATGCATTTCTTCATTTGCATCCTTTTTACTATAATAAATCTGTAAATATAGCACTTTTCTGAGTTCTGTGAGTTGTTCCAGCAAATCATCAACCCTGAGGGAGAGTGGGAGCCAACAGGTCAGAAGTGAGGGGGTTGGGGCCCCTGAACTTAAAGCTGGAATCCTGAAGTGGTAGAGGGAACCTCTGAATTTTTAGCTAGTCACAAGAAAACCTGGGAGACCCCCAAGCATATGGCTGGCATCCTGAGAGGGTTGTGGGAAAACCCCAAGTTTGTACCCAGCAGGTCAGAAGTGATGGTATCATGGGGACATCCAAGCTTGCATCTGATGTCTGAAGTCTTGGGCAGAGTTGGCAGTCTGGAGGACTGTGCCCTTTAACTTGTGAGGTCTGACCTAGCTCTGAGTGGTTAGGGTCAGAGGAAGAAGTGCTGTATGTGCAGCTGGTGTCAGAACAGAAGTGGAACAGGGGAACAGAATTGATAATAAATTTGTGTGGGTTGATCAACATCTTTGGTGTCAGAGAAGTGGGATTTGATTTTTCTCAGCAATAACATCGGCATTTTTGAAGAGTGCCGATCAGTCATTTCGTAGACTGTCCCTATTGATTAGATTCAGATTCTACATTCTGGGGAGAATGGCTACACGCATGTTGCATCCTCAGTATCTTACATCAGGAGGCAGCGCACAGTCTCAGTTTTCTCCACTCTTGGAGATGTTAATGATAGATGTTCTTTAACTGAGTGAGCTAAATGGAGGTGATTTATAATCACACAAATGAATCTTATCATTCGTTTCTATCCTCTGTTTGTGTTGTTAAAAACCAACCTGGTGTTCTTCACAACTTTACACAGTGAAAAGACCAGATTAAGGCAGGTTGACTAAGCATAAGCTTTGGTGCCTGGCATGCATTGGTTCAAATCCCTGATCCTGCTTATTAATTATGTTGTTATTAGGTGGCATGGAGTCGATTTCAACTCATAGCAAGTGACAGAGTAGAACTTCCCTATAGGATTTTCTAGGTTGTCATCTATACGGGCTCAGATCACCAGGTCTTTCTCCCTCGAAGCTACTGAGTGGGTTCAAACTGCCAGCCTTTTGGTTAGCAGTGGAGTGCTTATCAATTGTGACCTTGAGCAAATCAACTAATGCCTTAGCTTTCTCATTTGGAAAGTGATTGTAACGAGAGTACCTTGCAACTCATTTGGCTGTAATGAGGATTAAATGAAGGAATGAATATGTAATAAAACACTTGGCCAAACACAAAGCAAGTGGTCAATAAATATTTGTGATTATTATTATTATAAATAACCCATACAAAGGAAGCAGAGACATCTAGTTCTCACTAAGTAAACAAGTGCTTCTCTATCTTTCTCGGTCTTTTTTGCCATTACGATGGGACTAAATGATTAATTCTGGACAAAGGACTATAGGTGGAGGTACCATGTGTCACTTCTAGGCTAAGGCCCTTAAAAGCTGTTGTTCTGCCTTCATCTTACTCTTCGTGTAACAGGTTGAATTGAATCCCCAAAAAGATATGTTAAAGTCCTAACCCCAGTATCTGTGAATGTGAAATTACATGGAAATAGGGTCTTTGCAGATACAATTAGTTAACAGGAGCTCATACTAAAGTAAATGGTAACCAGTTGCTGTTAAGACAACTCGAACTCATGCAGACCTCATACGTGTCAAAGTAGAATTGTGCTCCACAGGGTCTTCAATGGCTGATTTTTCAGAAATAAATTGTCAGTCCTTTCTTTTGAGGCACCTGCAACCTTTGGTTGGACTCGAACCTCCAGCCTTTCGGTTAGCTAAATATGACTGGTGTCCTTATAAGAAGAGAAACAGAGACACACAGATACAGAGGGAAAATGGCCATGTGAAGACAGAGGTGAGATTGGAGTTATACTGCCCCAAGCCAAGGAATATCTGGGGCTATCAGAAGCTGGAAGAGACAAAGGAGGATCTTTCCCTTGAGCCTTCAGAGAGAACATGCCAACACCTGAATTCAGACTTCTAGCCTCTAGAACTGTGATAGAATAAATTCTGTTGTCTTAACCTACCCAGTTTGTGGTACTTTGTTAAGGCAGCCCTAGGAAAATAATGCACCCTGACACTGTGACCACAGTGACCTTGGAAACTACATGTCCCAGGTGGGGTAGCTAAAACATGGGGAGGGGCTGCCCATTCCATACAGAATTGAAATTAACAAGAAGTAAACTTTTCTGTGTTAAGCCACTGAGATTTCAAAGTTCATATTTTACTGTAGCAAAGCCTTATATTTTCTTGACTAATTTAAGTAGCATGTGTACATAATGTGTGAATGATAGTTGACAATTATTCAAAAGACTAGATGTACTGCTGACTTTATGTTTACTGATATTCATTCATTCAACAAATATTTATTGAGCACTAACCACTTGCCCAACACTGTTCTGACAAACAGTGAGCAAAACCAGACCAGTTTCCTATCATCATGAAGGTAATAGTCTAGTGGGGGAGACAGACATTAATCAAATAATGACATGAGCAGAGGCAAAGTTGTAACTGGTGGTGTGCTATGAAGAAGCAATGGAGAGGAGAGGAGATCATGGCACTATAAGAGAGTGTAATGAGAGATGAGATCTGCCACTAGCTGGGTGATCTTGGGTACTGTATTTAACTTCACTAAATCTCAGTTTCTCTCTCTGTAAAATGCAGGCATTGGCTTGGATGATCTCGAAGGTCTTTTCCAGCTGTAACGTTGTGTATTTCTTTATGAATTTCTCTTTTTTCTCCCACTTCCGTGTAAATTCTTTTAGCAACGACAAAAGCATCTAATTTATCAGAAACTTTGGCTTCCACATTGTGAAATGAAGCTTTTTTTTTATACTGGTCATTTAAATCCAACAGTCTTAGGTGGCCTCTCTCAGCGTTTTTGCTGAAACTTTGGAATAATGCTTACTAATCATTTTCAGGGTAACTTTGAGTAAGCAAATTTCGTTGAGTAAGAAAGGCAGGCAGTTACATCCATTTAGCAAATATAGCCCCCTCTCGATCATGGTCTTAGGGAACATCTAGTTCAATTGGCATAACATAGTTTGTAAAGAAAATGTTCTACATTCTACTTTGATGAGATGCGTCTGGGGTCTTAAAAGCCTGTGAGTGGCCATCTAAGATATTCCACTGGTCTCACCCCTTCAAGAGCCAGGGAGAATGAAGAAAACTAAAGACACAAGGGAAAGGTTAGTCCAAAGGACTAACAGACCACAACTACCACGGCCTCCACCAGACTGAGTCCAGTACAACTAGATGGTGCCTGGCTACCACAACTGACAGCTGTGACACGGATCACAATAGAGGGTCCTGGACAGAGCTGGAGAAAAATGTAGAACAAAATTCCAACTCAAGAAAAAGAGCAGACTTGTTGGTCTGACAGAGACTGGAGAAACCCTGAGAGTATGGCCCTCAGACAACCTTTTAGCTCAGTTATGAAGTCACTCCAGAGGTTCACCTTTTAACCTAAGATTAGACAGGTCCATAAAACAAAACAAGACTAAAGGGGCACAACAACCCAAGCGCAAGGACTAGAAGGCAGGCGGGGACAGGAAAGCTGGTAATAGGGAACCCAAGGTTGAGAAGGGAGAATACTGACATATCGTGGGATTGTTAACCAATGTCATAAAACAATATATGTACTAACTGTTTAACAAGAAGCTAGTTTGTTCTATAAACCTTCATCTAAAGTACAAAAAAAGAAAAAAAAGATAGGTCCCTCTGACGAAGAATTTGAAAAGCACCTTGAAGAAAGCTGGGGCTGAGTGAAACAGATCCACTTCCAGCTACCTGAAGAAAACAGTTGCCATCGAGTCAGTTCTAACTGATGGCAACCCCATGTCTCAGAGTAGGACTGTGCTCTATAGGATTTTCAAAGACTGCTTTTTCAGAAATACATCACCAGGCTTTTTTTCCAAGGCACCTCTGGGTGGACTCGAACCTCCAACCTTTCGGTTAACAGTCAGTCATGGTAACTGTTTGCACCATCTAGGGACTTCCCTACTACCTGAAATCCCATATTTATAACTCTTCAGAAAGTCTTTGAATGACAATGAACTTGAGAACAAAACCATTTTTTCTATTATGTGGGTATGAATGTGTTAGTTACATTTGCTGGAAGTCACTGAAAGATGGGCAAGGAAACGAGCTCAGAAAGATCTGGAGCTTGAGGGCCTTGGCCAGACCATGTAGACTTCGGTCAGGGTGTAGAGGCAAGGATGCCCTAGGAAGGCCCGGGCTGCCAAGCCAAGAGGAGCACCCTAAATGAAGGATCAAGGAAAAATAACTTCAAATGTTGCCAGGGGCCAACAGTGAGTACTTGGGTTGTTTTTAACCAAGTAAGTTCACTACCTCATACCAAGTACAATAAAAGCACAGGATACTGATCTTGCATAGTCTAAAGAAAGAAATATCATCTAAATACTTTAAGCAAGGGAAGAAAAAAGTGTGAAGAAGACCTTAGGGGCCATTTTTGGTTTAAGGTTTAAAGATGATCTCAGGGCAATAGTTTCAGGAGTTCATCCAGCCTCAATGGCTCCAGAAAGCCTGGATTCCATGAGGATTTGAAATTCTTTTCTGCATTTTCTCCCTTTTGAGCAGGATTCTTCTACAGAATCTTTCATAAAAAGGTTCAGTAATGGTAGCTGGGCGCCATTCAGTTCTTCTGGTCTCATGGTAAAGGAGGCAATTGTTCATGGAGGCAGTTAGCCTCGCATTTCATTTCCTCCTCCTATTCCTGACTCTCCTTCTTCCTCTGTTACTCCAGGCAAATACAGACAAATTGTTGTACCTTGGATAGCTGCTTGTAAGCTTTTAAGACCCTGGGCACTCACTACACAGTGAACTAGGAGGCAGAAGAGAAATACTAAACCTGATATTAGGCCAATTAACTGGGAAGTCCCTTATGCCCTTAAACCTCCAAACCAAGAAGCCAAATTCCATGAGGTGTAGCTACTTTTTTTTGGTGGTGGCGGTTGTAAATATATCTATCACACAACATTTGCCAATTCAACTTTTAACAGGTGTACAACTTATTGACATCAATTACATTAATCAGCTATGCAATCCTTACGTTTAATCAATATGAGTTTTCTATCACTGTGGACCAAAACTCAGTGCTCCATAAGGAATAAGGAGTGTGATTTTTTAATGCAAAGACTGAAGGTCTTTGCTACCAGTTTCATAACATCTGTATGCCCTAGATAGGTGTCAAAGAGGAAAAGGACAGGAAAAAATTAGCGCAAACTTGAATTCATGTGACTTGGATTCCCATGTTGATGCCAGCGAAAAAGCCAATACATAACTGCAAATAACTTTTTATAAATTACATGACTAAGCAAAACTGATATTAACAAGCCAGTTCTTCTTTTTTGAAAGGACTTGAAACTTGCTAACATCATAGGAGCAGTTTTCTCATGCCCATAGTACCATTTTCACATCCCACATTTTGCCAGTTTGGTATTTCCTTCCTTATTGCTTAAAGATTGTCAGATATTATGAAAGGAGAAAATAAATAAATAAATAAATAAATAAATAAAGTACTTGTGGACTGCTCTTCAAAAATTCTGTCAGACAAGGAAAATTTAAAATATCAGAAATTATCAAATGTGAGTTTTTTGAGAAGACAAGGAACTTTGGTTAATGTTCTGTTAATCAATGTCTGTTAATATTTGCTAACATTGGGGGAAAATGTTATATTTGTATTAAAAATAAATATGGTGTTTGCACTCATTCAAATAGAGTAATTCATTTCAATTCATATTACTCTTGAGTTGTCTCAAATGTTTTGTCTACATTTAGCTTGTAAGGAATTTTATGAAAAAAGAAATAAAATTCTCCACAATAATACGCACATTTTTTTTAGTATTACAGAAGGAACTTTGAGGATCTGATGATTTTCAAATACTATTTTTTTTAACCAGTGGAATTTGTTCTTTTCTTTTTTAACAATTTTATTGAGATGTAATTTACATGCCATACAAGTCATACATTTAAATTGTACAATTCAATGGTTTCTAGTATTTTCTCAGATGTGTGCAACCATCACCACAGTCAATTTTAGAATATTTTTATCATCTCAGCAACCCTATCTCCTTTAGCTCTTATGATTGATTCTCATATGGAATGTCAGCATAGAAAACACATAAACCCCAAGAGTATAGCCCCTGGACACCCTTTTAACTCAGTACGGAAGTCACTCCCGAGGTTCACCCTGCAGCCAAAGATTAGACAGGCCTTTAAAACGAACAATAACACATGTAGTTCAACCATGAATATGAGACTATTGGGTACACCAGCCCAGGGGCAAGGATGAGAAAGCAGGAGAGGACAGGAAAGCTGGACAAATGGAAATGGAGAACCAGAGGTGGAGAAGGGGAGAGTGTTGACATGTTGCAGGGTTGGCAACTAATGTCACGAAATAATACGTGTATTGTTTAATGAGAAACTAATTTGCTCTGTAAACTTTCACCTAAAGCACACACAAAAATACATACATATGCAAAAAAAGTAAACACATAAAAGCTGCTCTGGTGGGAGAAGGGACTGAGGACCTGTAGCCCCATCCAGCCCTCCAAGGGTGCATAAAGCTGTTTGGAAAACAACTGATCCCTCCCAACCCATTAATACATATAAATGGGAAATCTGAGTTAAAGAAGATTAACTGGCTTACCCAAAGACATACAGCTGGTTAGGAAAAGAATCTGGGGCTAGAACATTGGTCTTTGATTCCCAGTCCAATATTCATTTCAAATAAACTTTGCTTCACTGCTTTATCACCAGAGTCTAGCACAGGGTCAGGCACAGAGCAGGGACTCGATAAATATTTGCTGAAGGAACATATTATACTGTGTCTATCAATATCAAATAGAGATCATCACGTATAATGCATATTAGTAAATTTATAAAAAAATTTAAAAATGCTTTTAGTGTACTCTTCATAAAATTTCAAATAAAATAATAGTTTACTTGGCAAGGCAATGTAAATTCATTTTCATCTGAGCAGTATGGTTAGAGCTCAACATTGTGCTATGCTGAAGTGAATTGAAAAGATCAAGGATCTGCAGTTTACTTTGCTTGGACACTGTTCCCCTGCCTTTGCATAACTGACGGCTTCTAGTCTTTCACCCTTCAGGCTTTAGCTGAAGAATCACCATCTTTGAGGCCTTCTCAGAACCTTCCAGCGAAAATAGCCCCTTCTCCCTAATCAGTTACATTTTTACCACATCCCTTTACTCATTTCCTTCACAGTACTTATTGCAACCTGCAAGTATCTTGTTTAATAATTTGTTTACCTGTTTAAGTTACATGTTCTGCCTCCTTTGGGGCAAGGCCCCAGTACTAGAACTCAAGAAATATTTGTTGAACGAGTGGATGAATAAATAATCAAACCTGTAGTGTCTAAGGTCACTCAAATGCCTGTGATGAGCTTAGAACTCAATAGGAGTTCGAATACAGGCTGTGCTTGGAATGATTATGGATAGAAGGGTTCCCCAGGCCTGGGAGAGCAGTATGGAATAACAGAAGGCTTTAATATCAGTCAGCTGAATACCCCAGCCTCGCTCCTTTCCACTTATGGTACTTAACCCCTCAAACTTCAATTTCCTCAGCTGTAAATGAGAACAATAATACCCATTTTGATGTCCATAAATAAAAGTCCCTTTTCTCCATTCATGCCAGTAAGGCTTACATAAGGTCAGCTGATCTTATAAGAGGGCCTCACTGTGTGTGTTTGGAGGTGGAGGGGTGCGATTATTCATCTTGAGCCAACAAATACATTTGTATTAAAAGGATTGAGACCCAAATGGGAATGTTTGAACATCAGTTGCAGAGGGTCTACCAGATGTCTATTTATATGAAGACCCAGGAGCCTCCTAAGAAAGATCTAATTTCAAGGGAAAAGAGACACATTAGTTACCCAAACCCACTGCCATCAGGTTGATTCCGAATAGTAGCAATCCTAAAGGACAGAGCAGAACTGCTCCATAGGGTTTCCAGGGCTGTAACCTTTATAGAAGCAGACTGCCACATCTTTCTCCCATATAGCAGCTGGTGGATTTGAACCACCGACCTTTTGGTTAGCAGCCTAGCACTTAACCACTGCAACACCAGGGCTCCTTACACCTTAGTTATTGGTGGAGAAAGCCATTTCAGGTGTTACATGTTGCTTATCACTCAGATTTGAAGAGTTTGTCAAAGCCAAAAATTGAACAAGTTGTTTTGACACAAAGGTTTCAGTGCGTCATGGTGGGGAAAGGGATGCCTTGATGTCCTGTGCAGTGCAGCGGTAGCACAGTGCGAACCTTCCTAACTGAGGGCATTGGAGGGTAGAACAAACGTACCTGTATAGACTCTCCCCATTACTTGGCATTTGAGAGGACATGTCTATGGGCTTTGCAGTAGGGCTAAGAATCTTCCAGTTGGATGTAGAAGACAGAGCCCAAGAAATACTGTTACTATTGTTACTGAATTTCCACGTTTTATCACTTTCATTAGGCTCATACCTCCCCAATGGACTATTCTGTGGCTGTTAAAAAGAATTAAGTAAATCTATATGCATTAATGCAAAATGTTTCCCAAAATATATTATTGTTAAGTATGAAAAGATACAGAACAGTGTAAATGATATACTATCATTTATACCAAAGGAGATATACATATGTATGTATCTATGCATAAAATCCACCACCCCGCTGTCAGTTTGTCATGCTGTGGTGGCTTGTGTGTTGCTATGATGCTGGAAGCTATGCCACTGGTATTTCAAATACCAGCAAAGTCACCCATGATGGACAGGCTTCGGCAGAGCTTCCAGACTAAGACAGACTAGGAAGACAGGGCTGGCAATCTACTTCTGAAAATTAGCCAATACCACCACCATGCATCACAGAATATTGATGGAAACTTCAACCTGCTTGCTTTGGACATGTCACCAAGAAGGACCAATTGCTGCAGAAGGGCATCATGTTTAGTAAAATGGAGGGCCAGCAAAGGCAAGGGAAATCCTCAATGAGATGGACTGATAACAATGGCCATAACAATGGACTCAGACACACAAAGATCATGAAGATGGCGCAGGATCGGGCAATGTTTTGTTCTGTTATATGTGGGGTCACTATGAGTCAGAGGCATACTATGGAAAACAGCACCTATGGCAAGCACTGAAACTGTACCCCGTCCAACCATTTGACACCCATCTTTTAGATAACTTTATCATAACATCAGCTCAAAAATACAAGTCAAGCTTGTTAATCTTTTACTTAATACATCATGGTACTACATGAAAATTACAACTGCACCTTTGTTGCTTTCAAAGTCTATGATATACTCAAAGTCATTTTTTCCCCCAGTTTCTTCTCCTTCTACACTCAGCAGACCAAGATCACATAGAGTGCCTTGACCCATGGAGGCTCTCAAACATGAAGCTATTAGTTTTAACCTACTGAATGATCTCTCACAGTTGGCAATGGTAACTGCGACGATTAATAGAAACTGCTTGGTGGTGCCCCTTCAAGTGGCGCCAAGGGCACATGCTATACCTGCCATAGCTGAGATATGCCTCTGAAGTCTCAGAGCTGACTTGACAGAACTAACAACAGCACCATAGAGTTGTTTGTGAGGACTGAATAAAGTAGTGCCCTTGAAGCAATTAGCACACTGACCCAAGGTATGCGCTGGATAAATGTTGGTGGTTATTATTAGAAAGTACATAGACGAAAATATAGTGCACATAACAGTCAAGAGGATTTGTGAGATAAGATCAACATTCGTCTTCCCTTCTGAAGAATGTGGACATCCAGTGACAAATACAGACAATAAGATGCATTTAAAACAAGTTCCGTTTGTGTAATTAACAATCTAGGAATTTTCAGTCACTGATTGCGTTTAAATCTCCAAATGATGGCAGATTTAGGTGGCAGACTTCTAAAAAGATGTCTTGGCTTTTCAATCCAATACATTGGGGGTAGGGGAGAAAAAGGGGTGCATAGGCAGCCACAAAATGGCAGTAGAGAATTGACTTTGTTACCTCCTTCATCTACTTCAGTTTCTTGATGCTCTAACTATTCTTAGTTTTTCCATGTCTCACTTAACAAAATGCAAAGAACCAGGAACTGAAGAGAAGGAGAAAAGTTCAAGTTTGACTGTGTAATTAAGGAGATGGGTGACCTCAGGGCCACAGTGTCCTCATCTGTAAAAGAAGGAGACTAGGCCAAAGACCACCAAGGTCCTTCCAGCTCAAACAATTCTATAAACATGTCATACCTGCTTCACCCCTTCTGGTCTCTACCAATTCTATATCCTGTATTGCTCCATTCTGATGAACTCGGGTTAGGAGGTGACACAGAGCTTTGCAAAACAGACCTAAAAATAACCTCCTCCCATAAATATTTTATCAGAAGCTCAAACCAAAAACCTATTGGTGTCGAGTCCATTTCAACTTATAGCGACCCTATAGGTCAGAGTAGAACTGCCCCATAGGGTTTCCAAGGCTGTAATCTTTACAGAAGCAGATTGCCACATCTTTCTCCTGCAGAGCAGCTGGTAGGGTTTAAACCACCGACCTTTTGGTTGGCAGCCAAGCGCTTAACCACGGTGCCACCAGGGCTCCTTTATCAGAAGCTAGAAAACTAAATAAAAGATCATTAAAAATCAGTATTAACGTCTGTTTTCAAAGAATTTTCGTTTTATTTATTTTGTGAACAGAAGTTTTCATCAGAATGGGCTACACTGAATGAAAAGTAGAAATCTTTTGAAGTTCAAATAAAACGAACTATTTTAAATGACTAAAACGTACTAAGATTCATGATACTTCGTATCTCCTATTCGAATGCTACACAACTTTTACTAGATGCACTGTTTAGCACGTGTTTTCCAGAAATGTTATGTCTTACAGAACAAGTGCTAATGACAATTAAAACGCTTTACATTTGTGGAGCTAGTGCTTTTATAATAAATTTCATTGTCAATAGACACAACCAAATCATCTATCTGGTCACAAATTTGATAATATACTGTATAGCTCTTTTCTCTTGTCAAAAATGATAAATTGATATTTGGGTGAAAGCTCACTTCATAAAATAAATATTGCAAGTTGGCTAAAAAAACAAAACAAAACAAAAAACCTTGTTCAATGGAAAAGCAAAACAGAGTGGCATGGTCTGAAGTGCTTCTAACTTTTTCCCACAATAGTTAGTTAGGCAATATTCAAAGAACTTCCTTATTTTAACTTTAAAATTTAAAACAACTTCTCTACATTAACCATAAAGATTCTTTGTTTTTTCACCAGGCAGAGCTCACTTCTTTATTTGATACATGACATGGTATAGCTGCAAAGCAGGTTGTTTAACCAGTCATACTCAATAGGCTCAATCTTTTATTCTATATAATGCCAAGTTCTCATGCACAATATATTATGTATTTGGGATGAAAAAGTAGGAGAGAAACAGCAGTAACAAACTTCATGTGTCAGAAACTGAAGAGAGGAATTTGGATTTTAATATAAGCTCATTTTAAAGATTTTTAATGCCAATAACTTTTTTTGTTGGATGTAAAACTGGTTTGGTTTTATTATTTTAAATAGATTTAATAACTTTCAGAATAAAATATTTCATCCATAAATACTTCCATAATATAAAATTGTAAAAATCAAGACAGCATCACCAAAAAATGTAGGTGAGAGTTAGTTGTCCTGAGAAGATATGGCATTATGGGAGTTCATCCAACGGGCTCTGCACAAATGATTCAAACTCACTCAAGAATTTGATTTTCTGCAAAGCTACAACAAAGGGTATCTGTTAAGCTTTACCCATTTTACAAATAAGATGAAAGGATTTTACTTACTAAAACATGAATATTTACTGTGACATAGGTAAATATCCTATCTGGAAATCATTTTTTGTCCTGCGCTTTTCAAAACAAAAAACTTGGCACTCTCATTTCAGGCCTATGCTGTTCTGCTCCTCTATATCTTCTGCTTAAATGGTAACAGCTACGATCCAAATCCTTTAAATATGTCAACACATATCAATACTTCATGTATAACATACCTACTGCTAACATATTACTTATCCAAAAACATTTTCATTCCTAGTATTTTCCAATATAAAAAAAAATTGATTTTGGAGATTAATATTATTTTGGAGAATATGTTTAGAGAGCAATATTATTACTATCACACGCAAATAAAATTTTGCTGAAGGTCATTCAAAAGCGGTTACAGCAGTACATGGACAGGGAATTGCCAGAAATTCAAGCTGGATTCAGAAGTGGACGTGAAATGAGGGCTATCACTGCTCATATCAGATGGATCATGGCTGAAAGCAGAGAATACCAGAAAGATGTTTACCTGTGTTTTATTGCGTATGCAAAGGCATTTGACTGTGTGGACCATACCAAATGATGGATAACATGGCGAAGAATGGGAATTCCAGAACACTTAATTGTGCTCATGAGGAACCTATACATAGACCAAGAGGTTGTGGTTGGAAAAGAACAAGGTGATACTGCGTGGTTTAAGTCAAGAAAGATGTCCATCAGGGTTGTATCCTTTCACCACACTTATTCAATCTGTATGCTGAGCAAATAATCTGAGAAGCTGGACTATATGAAGAAGAACGGGGCATCAGGATTTGAGGAAGACTTATTAGCAACCTGTGATATTCAGATGACAGAATTTTGCTTGCAGAAAGTCAAGAAGATTTGAAGGACTTAGTGATAAAGATCAAAGACTACAGCATCCAGTATGGATTACACCTCAACATGAAGAAAACAAAAATCCTCCTCACAACTGCACCAATAAGCAGAGCCCTGGTGGTACAATGGTTAAGAGCTACGGCTGCTAACCAAAAGATTGGCAGTTTGAATCCACCGGCTACTCCTTGGAAATGCTACGGGGCAGTTTTACTCTGTCCTATAGGATTTCTATGAATTGGAATCAGCTCCATGGCAAACGGTTTTTTTTTTTTTTTTTTTTGGACCAATAAGCAACATCATGATAAACGGACAAAAGATTGATGTTGTCAAGGATTTCATTTTACTTGGATCCACAATCAACACCCATGGAAGCAGCAGTCAAGAAATCAAATGATGCATTGTGTTGGGCAAATCTGCTGCAAATGACTCCTTTAAAGCATTAAAAGTAAAGATGTCACTTTAAAGACTAAGGTGCACCTGACCCAAGCCATGTTTTTAATCGCCTCATTTGCATGTGAAATTTGGATGATGAATAAGGAAGACTGAAGAATTGATGCCTTTGAGTCATGGTGGTGCAGAAGGATACTGAATATACTGTGGACTGCCAGAAGAACTAACAAATCCATCTTGGAAGAAGTAAAACCTGAATGCTCCTTAGAAGCAAGGATGGCGAGGCTTCCCAAATTCTTTAGGCATGCTATCAGGAGGGACCAGTCCCTGGAGAAGGACGTCATGCTTGGTAAAGTAGAGGGTCAGTGAAAAAGAAGATCCTTAACAATATGGACTAACACAGTGGCTGCAAAAATGGGCTCAAGCGTAACAATGATTATGATGGTGGCACAGGACTGGGCAGTGTTTCGTTCTGTTGTACATAGGGTTGCTATGATCACACCTAACAACAACAACATATTTGATTTTGGAGTTTACATACACACACATATATAAATCTCCTATTTCCTCATATTTAGTTATACACCAAATTTACTAGACTTCCCTGGGACTTTAAGATTATTTCAAACTTCTAGCCTCCAGAATTTTAAGAGAACAAATTTCTGTTATTTTAAGTCACACAGTTTGTGGTACTTTGTATGGTATATACCAGTTGCCGTCAAGTCGATTCCAACTATGGTGACCCCATGAAGTCCTAGGAAACTACTACAGGAACATACAACTTTATCATTACTCAAAGGGTGGTCCGGGCACAAGGAGTATCTACGTCCCCTGGAATCTTGTAGAAATGCAGCATAGAATCTGAATCCTCATGTTCAAGATCTTTGGATGCTTTATATATACAATAAAGTCTGAGAAGCTCTAATCTAGACCAGCCCTTCATTCTTCACGGGAATGTGAACTCCAGAGAGGTTGGTTGGCTTGCTTGATAATGACAGATCTCACTTTAGGAAAGAACTCTAGAGAGTCCTAGAAACAGTAAGATTTTCCACCAATTCTACCAGGTTTGCTTGAACTAGACAGAGTTAGTAACTTAGATGTGATTGTAGAAGCTTTTGAATGCCAAGTTAAGAAGTTCAGGCCTCATCCATTCATTAATTAAACAAATATTTATTGAACTCCAATGTAGCAGCATCGGGGATAGAGAGAAAAGGCAAAGGCCCTGCCCTTAAGGGGTGGAAATTCTTCTTCAACAATTATAAACATCTTTATGCAGTGGGTTTTTTTTTTTTTTTTTTTGTCATTGTTAAGAATATACACAGCAAAACATATACCACTTCAACAGTTTTTACAGGTACCATTTAGTGATATGGATTATATTCTTTGAATTGTGCAACCATTCTTACCCTCACTTTTTGAGTTGTTCCTCCCTCATTAACATAAACTCATTGCCCCCTAAGTTGCCCATCCAATCTTGAGTTGCTGTTGTCAATTTAACCCCTTACAGATAGTTCTTAAAAGAGTATAATACTCAAGGCAGACCTTTTTTTACTAGTTAAGCTAAACTATTTTGGGGTTTTAAGAAGACTTCAGGAGATATTTTTGGTTCAATATTCAAAGATTATCTCAGGGCAATAGTTTCAGGGATTCATCTACCTTCCATGGCTCCAGAAAGTCCATGAGAGTTTTAAATTTTGTTCTACATTTTCCCCCCTTTGATCAGGATTATTCTATGGAATTTTTAATCCAAATGGTCAGTAATGGTAGCTGGGCACCATCCAGTTCTTCTAATCTCATGGCAAAAGGCAGTTGTTCATGGAGGTAATTAGCCACACATTCCATATTCTCGTATTCCTGACTCTCCTTCTTCCTTTGTTGTTCCAGGTGAATAAAGACCAATTGTTGTGCCTTGGATGGTCGTTTGCTAGTTTATAAGACTCCAGGCACTACACAATGAACTAGGAGGTAAAACATAAGCACTAAACAAGTGATTAGGCCAATTAACTGGGATGTCCCATGAAACCATGACCTAAACCTCCAAAGAAGCCAAATTGCATGAGGTGTTTGGTTGTACATAAGCAGCATCAGCAGCTATTTTTCTTCTTCTTTTTTTTTTTTGTCACTTGTAAATATGTCTATCACACAACCTTTACCAATTCAACATTTTATAGGTATACAACTTATTGGCAGCAATTACAATAATTGGCTATCCAACCCAATTCTTAATCAATGTGATATTTCCATCACCCTTAACCTCCTCTTCTCTCCCTCCCACCCCTGGTAACCATTAATAAACTTTGGTCTCCACACATTTGCCTTTCTTGTCTTTTTATGGAAACCCTGATGGTGTACTGGTTAAGTGCTACGGCTGCTAAACAAGAGGTCGGCAGTTTGAATCTGCCAAGTGAGGTCATACAATATTCGTCCTTTTGTGACTTATTTCACTCAGCATAATGTCTTTCAGCTCCATCCATATTGTAGCACGTATCAAAACTTCATTTCTCCTACTGGCTGAGTAGTATTCCGTTGTATGTATGTACCACACTTTGTTTATCCATTCATCTGCTGATGAGCATTTAGGTTGTTTCCACCTTTTGGCTATTGTGAATAGTGTTGCAATGTACACTGGTGTACAAGTCTCTTTTTTCAAATCTTTTGGTATATACCTAGAAGCAGAATTGTTGGATCATATGGCAATTTTAGTTTTTGAGGAAACACTACGCTGTTGTCCACAATGGCTGTACCACTGCACTCCCACCAATGGGTAAGGATTCCAATTTCCCCACATCCTAGCCAACATTTGTTACTTTGCTTTTTTTTTTTTTTTTAATCTTCATCATCCTAGTGGGAGTGAATTGGTATCTCATTGTGGTTTATCATGGTTTTAACTTGCATCATTCTGTTGGCTAATGATGATACCATCTTGTTATATGTTTGGTGGCCATTTGAATATCCTTTTTGGTGAAATGTCTGTTCAAGTCCTTTGCCCGTTTCATGATTGGGTTATTTGCCCTTTTGTTGTTAAGCTGTCGAAGTTTTATACATATTTTGGAGATTAGATTCTTGTCGGATATATGGTTTTGAAGATACTCTCCCAGTCAGAAGCTTGTCTTTTCTTTCTTTTTTTTTTTTTGGTAAAGTCTTTTGATGAACAAAAATTTTTAATTTTTACAAGGTCCCATTTATTTATTTTGTCTTTTGCTCTTTTGTTATTATATTAGATAATCCATTGTTGAAAGTTAGGCCTGACAGCTTTGCACCTTCTTGTTTTTCTAAGAATTTTATGGTTTTAGTTTATGCAATGGAGTTTAAAGGTTTTTAATAGAGAAATTAACATGATTTGGGTTTTTAGCTGGGATTCAGCATACATTAATTCAGTACCTAGTACTGCCAGATTTTTATTGTATCACTGAGTGTAGAAGCAGGGTAAACCAGATTTTGGGTGGCTTGTTTATTTTACTTTTTAGTTACAGGAGAAATAAGTTGGATTTTAAATATGTAGAGCTGGAGTGGAATAAAGAACTCTCTAGAAAGGAGTCAAAGTACAGAAGTGGAGCTTGAGTGAATAATAGTGCTGAAGAAATAACTGATCACATGTTTTGTCTAACAATCCATTTTCAAAACCAAACCAAACCCATTGCTGCCGAGTCAATTTCAACTCATAGCAACCCTAAAGTTAAGAGTATACCTGTCCCATAGGGTTTTCAAGGAGCACCTGGTAGATTTGAACTGATGACCTTTTGGTTAGGAGCCGTAGCTCTTAACCACTACACTATCAGGATTTAACAACCCGTTTTAACCACTGGGAAATCAACAGAATTGTCGGTTGGTTTGGTTGTTTTTTTTTTTTTTTTTTGCTTGTTGTTGTTGTCTTGTTCTGTTTTTTTCCTTTGTTCGAGAAAATTTATTTTGAAGTCACAAGCAAAGAATTCAGACACTGTAGGAAAGCTGAGACATTACGGTGAGCTCAATAAGGGCCAGAAGCTTGACTTAACCCCAAACCAAACCCACTGCAGTCAAATCGATTCCAACTCACAGCAACCTTAGAGGACAGAGTAGAACTGCCCCATAGAGTTTCCAAGGAGTAGGTGGTGGATTCAAACTGCCAACCTTTTGGTTAGCAGTCAAATGCTTAACCACTGTGCCACCAGGGCTCCGAAGCCTGACTTAGTCGATGTAATAACCCAGTGTATAGCAAATAACAAGCACTGAATGAATGAAGTTTTCTTCTTCTCCTGGAATGTGGCTAATGAAAAAGACCTCATTCGACCAGGATGGTAGTTAAATATATTACGAGAACAATCGCAGCAACAGCCAGGGGCAGAATTCTCTGTCATCTGCATGACCTCTGCAGAAGACAAATGAGTAAAATCCCTTTGTAATGACCATGTGAGGGATTTCAATCGCATGGTTGTAATGGAATATTCTACTTGATATCCTTTTACTTGTTTCAAGGAGCTATATATATGAAACCAAGCAGCCAGCCAAATTCATCTTAGAAATCAAAAAAATAAAAATAAAAAAAAGAAGTTTTGAGAGCAGCAAGATAAAGCTGGAAGAATAAGGTACACATCACTTCACCCCTTTCTTCCTCCTGAATTTCTGTCTTTCTTGTTGTGCAGGTGATTTCAGAGTTCAGTGGGGTGTGTTTGTTTATTTTCTGAGTGAGGTCTTTAATAGCAAACCAAGGTTCAGTTACACAGCTCCCATAAAAAATGAGCATATGGCAATTAGGCTAGACAAAGAAATAAACGGCATCCGGATTGGCAAGGAGGAACTAAAATTATCTCTATTTGCAGATGACATGATCTTATACACAGAAAACCCTAAGGAATCCTCCAGAAAACTACTGAAACTAATAGAAGAGTTTGGCAGAGTCTCAGGGTAAAAGATAAACATACAAAAATCACTTGGATTCCTCTACATCAACAAAAAGAACATCGAAGAGGAAATCACCAAATCAATACCATTCACAGTAGCCCCCAAGAAGATAAAATACTTAGGAATAAATCTTACCAAAGATGTAAAAGACCTATACAAAGAAAACTACAAAGTACTAGTGCAAGAAACTAAAAAGGACCTACTTAAGTGGAAAAACATACCTTGCTCATGGATAGGAAGACTTAACATAGTAAACATGTCTATTCTACCAAAAGCCATCTATACATACAATGCACTTCCGATCCAAATTCCAATGTCATTTTTTAATGTGATGGAGAAACAAATCACCAACTTCATATGGAAGGGAAAGAAGCCTCGGATAAGCAAAGCATTACTGAAAAAGAAGAAGAAAGTGGGAGGCCTCATTCTACCTGATTTCAGAACCTATTATACAGCCACAGTAGTCAAAACAGCCTGGTTCTGGTATAACAACAGGCACATAGACCAATGGAACAGAATTGAGAACCCAGATATAAATCCATCCACATATGAGCAGCTGATATTTGACAAAGGCCCAGTGTCAGTTAATTGGGGAAAAGATAGTCTTTTTAACAAATGGTGCTGGCATAACTGGATATCCATCTGCAAAAAATGAAACAGGACCCATACCTCACACCATGCACAAAAACTAACTCCAAGTGGATCAAAGACCTAAACATACAGACTAAAATGATAAAGATCATGGAAGAAAAAATAGGGACAACATTAGGAGCCCTAATACAAGGCATAAACAGAATACAAAACATTACCAAAAATGACGAAGAGAAACCCGATAACTGGGAGCTCCTAAAAATCAAACACATATGCTCATTTAAAGACTTCACCAAAAGAGTAAAAAGACCACCTACAGACTGGGAAAGAATTTTCAGCTATGACATCTCCGACCAGCACCTGATCTCTAAAATCTATATGATTCTATCAAAACTCAACCACAAAAAGACAAACAACCCAATCAAGAAGTGGGCAAAGGATATGAACACGCACTTCACTAAAGAAGATATTCAGGCAGCTAACAGATACATGAGAAAATGCTCTCGATCATTAGCCATTAGAGAAATGCAAATTAAAACTATGATGAGATTCCATCTCACTCCAACAAGGCTGGCATTAATCCAAAAAACACAAAATAATAAATGTTGGAGAGGCTGCGGAGAGATTGGAACTCTTATACACTGCTGGTGGGTATGTAAAATGGTACAACCACTTTGGAAATCTATCTGGCATTATCTTAAACAGTTAGAAATAGAACTACCATACAACCCAGAAATCCCACTCCTCAGAATATACCCTAGAGAAATAAGAGCCTTCACACGAACAGATATATGCACACCCATGTTTATTGCAGCTCTGTTTACAATAGCAAAAAGTTGGAAGCAACCAAGGTGTCCATCAACGGACGGATGGTTAAATAAATTGTGGTATATTCACACAATGGAATACTACGCATCGATAAAGAACAGTGACGAATCTGGGAAACATTTCATAACATGGAGGAACCTGGAAGGCATTATGCTGAGCGAAATTAGTCAGAGGCAAAAGGACAAATATTGTATAAGACCACTATTATAAGTTCTTGAGAAATAGTATAAACTGAGAAGAACACATACTTTTGTGGTTACGGGGTGGGGGAGGGAGGGAGGGTGGGAGAGGATTATTTACTGATTAGTTAGTAGATAAGAACTACTTTAGGTGAAGGGAAGGACAATACTCAATACATGGAAGGTCAGCTCAATTGGACTGGACCAAAAGCAAAGAAGTTTCTGGGATAAACTGAATGCTTCAAAGGTCAGCGGAGCAAGGGCGGGGGTTTGGGGACTATGGTTTAAGGGGACTTCTAAGTCAATTGGCAAAATAATTCTATTATGAAAACATTCTGCATCCCACTTTGAAATGTGGCGTCTGGGGTCTTAAATGCTAACAAGCGGCCATCTAAGATGCATCAATTGGTCTCAACCCACCTGGAGCAAAGGAGAATGAAGAACACCAAGGTCACACGATAACTATGAGCCCAAGAGACAGAAAGGGCCACATGAACCAGAGACTTACATCATCCTGAGAGCAGAAGAACTAGTTGGTGCCCGGCCACAACCGATGACTGCCCTGATAGGGAGCACAACAGAGAACCCCTGAGGGAGCAGGAGATCAGTGGGATGCAGACCCCAAACTCTCACAAAAAGACCATATTTAATGGTCTGACTGAGACTAGAGGAATCCCGGCGGTCATGGTCCCCAAACCTTCTGTTGGCCCAGGGCAGGAACCATTCCCGAAGACAACTCATCAGACATGGAAGGGACTGGACAGTGGGTAGGAGAGAGATGCTGATGAAGAGTGAGCTATTTATATCAGGTGGACACTTGAGACTGTGTCAGCATCTCCTGTCTGGAGGGGGGATGGGAGGGTAGAGAGGGTTGGAAGCTGGCAAAATTGTCACGAAAGGAGAGACTGGAAGGGCTGACTCATTAGGGGGAGAGCAAGTGGGAATATGGAGTAAGGTGTATATAAACTTATATGTGACAGACCGACTTGATTTGTAAATGTTCACTTGAAGCTCAATAAAAATTAAAAAAAAAAATGAGCATATGGTGAGCATTTGACAGAGGGAAACACACCCTGCAAAGCAGCTCTTACATTCTTGGGAACTCAGAAAGAATGGGTGAAGAATGCCTTGAAAATATAAAGAAATTAGAAAATTAGGGAACTCTCAGTGGCTAATTCTTTGTTCAAATTTGCAATATACAGGCTTATGCCTGCACTTAGATCTCTGAGCTAAGATGCATTCCTCTGCACTGCAACATGGAGAAACGGATCGGGGTGCCCTTTAATCCATGACCACTGTAGATCAAGTTTCCTCTTTAAAAGAACTTTTCCTTTCTCTGGACAACTAAAGGAATTGAAATTGATGTACTTAATTTTTATCTAAATTGTAATTTTTCTCCCACAGATTTTTTAAAAATTTTATTGTGCTTTAGGTGAAAGTTTACAGCAAAAATTAGTTCCTCATCAAAAGTTTATACACAAATTATTTCTGAAATTGGTTGCAATTCGTGCAATGTGTCAGCACTCTTCCCCTTTCCCTTTACACCCCAGTTCCCCGTGTCCATTTGTCCAGTTTTCCTGGTCCTTCCTGCCTTTTTGTCTTTGTTTTTGAGCAGGTGTTGCCCATTTGGCTTCGTATGCTTGATTGAACTAAGAACATTCCTCACATGTGTTGTTTCATAGGCCTGTGTACTCTTTGGCTGAAAGGTGGACTTCAGGAGTGGCTTCAGTTCTAAGTTAAAACGGTGACCAGGAGCCATAGTCTCGGGGTTTCTCCAGTCTCTGTCAGACCAATATGTCTGGTCTTTCTTTTGGTGAATTTGAAATTTGTTCTACATTTTTCTCCCGCTCTGTCCAGGACCCTGTATTGTGATCCCTGTCAGACCAGTCAGTGGTGGTAGCTGTGTACCATCTAATTCTGGGCTCACACAGGTGGATGCTGTGGTTCATGTGGTTCATTAGTCCTTTGGACTAATATTTGCCTTGGGTCTTTGGTTTTCTTCATTCTCTTTTGCTCCAGATGGGATGGGACTAATAGATGTATCTTAGATGGCCTCTCGGAAGCTTTTCAGACACCAGATGCTACTCGTTGAAGTTGGATGTAGAACATTTTCTTTATGAACTGTTTGCCAACTGACCTAGATGTCCCCCCAAGACCATGGTCCCCAGCCCTCAGCCACAGTAACTCAGTCCCTCAAGGTATTTCAATGTGTCTAGAAAGCATCTATGACTTTGCCTTGGTCAAGTTGTGCTGACTTTCCTATACTGTATGTTGTCTTTCCCTTCATCAAAGTTAACACTTGTCTGCTATCTAGTTAATGATTTCCCCCCTCCAGTTCTTCCCTCCCTCATAACCATCAAATATTGTTTTTTTCTGTGCATAAACCTTTTCTTGATTTTCTACACTAGTGGTCTCATACAATGTTTGTCCTTTTGTGATTTTCTCACTCAGCATAATGTCCTCCAGTTCATCCATGCTGTGAGATGTTTCATTATTGTTATTTATTCTTGGGTAGTATTCCATTGTGTGTATGTACCATAATTTATCTGTTCATCAGTCGATGGGCAGTTAGGTCATTTCCATGTTTTTACTATTGTGAATAATGCTGCAATGAACATGGGTGTACATATATCTATTTGCATGATGGCTCATATTTCCGTAGAATATATTTCTAGGAGTGGGATTGCAGGATCGTATGGTATTTCTATTTCTAGCATTTTAAGGAGGTGCCACATCATTTTCCATAGTGGCTGTACCATTTTACATTCCCATCAGCAGTACATAAAGAGTTCCAATCTCCCTGCAACCTCCCCAACATTTGTTATGTTGAGTGTGTGTGTGTGCTTTTTTTTTTTCTTTTTTGATTAATGCCAGTAATGTCATGGTGAGATAGTATGTCATTGTAGTTTTGATTTGCATTTCTTTAGGGTCATTAGTTAATGCATGTGTCTATCAGTTTGTCATACTGTGGTGGCTTGTGTGCTGCTGTGACGCTGGAAGCTATTATGCAACCGGTATTTCAAATACAATTAGGGTCACCCATGGTGGGCAGGTTTAAGGGGAGCTTCCAGACGAAGACAAACTAGGAAGAAAGACCTGACAGTCTACTTCTGGAAAAACTTGCCAGGGAAAACCTTAGGAATAGCAGTGGAATACTGTCTGATATAGTGCCAGAAGATGAACCCCTCAGGTTGGAAGGCACCCAAGATACAACTGGGGAAGAGCTGCCTCTTCAAAGGAAAGCAGCCCTTAATGATGTGGATACAGTCAAGCTTTTCGGACCTTCATTTGCTGATGTGGCACGACTCAAAATGAGGAGAAACAGCTGCAAACATCCATTAGTAATAGGAATGTGGAATGTATGAAGTATGAATCTAGGAAAATTACAAGTTGCTGAAAATGAAATGGAATGCATAAAGATCAATATCCTATTCTCCACTAGTCTCAAGTAAGAATGAAGAAAACTAAAGATACAAGGGAAAGATTAGTCCAAAGGACTAATGGGCCACATCTACCACTACACTGCCTCCACCAGACTGAGTCCAGTACAATCAGATGGTACCTGGCTATCACCACTGAGTGTTCTGACAGGGATCACAATAAAGGGTCCTGGACAAAGCCGGAGAAAAATGTAGGACAAAATTCGAACTCAAAAAGAAAGACCAGGCTTGCTGGCCTGATAGAGACTGGAGAAACCCTGAGAGTATGGCCCCCGGACACCCTTTCAACTCAGTAATGAAGTCACTCCTGAGGTTCAACCTTCAGCCAAAGATTGGACAGGCCCATAAAACAAAACAAGACTAAAGGGGCACACCAGCCCAGAGGCAAGGACTAGAAGGCAGGAAGGAACAGGAAAGCTGGTAATAAGGCACCTCACTGTATCTCATTGTAGTTTTGATTTGCATTTCTTTAGGGTCATTAGTTAATGCATGTGTCTATCAGTTTGTCATACTGTGCTGGCTTGTGTGCTGCTGTGACGCTGGAAGCTATTATGCAACCAGTATTTCAAATACAATTAGGGTCACCCATGGGTTGAGAAGAGAGAGTGTTGGCATGTTGTGGGGTTGTTAACTAATGTCATAAAACAATATGTGTATTAATTGCTTACTGAGAAATTAATTTCTTCTGTAAACCTTCATCTAAAGTACAATTAAGAAAAAAAGTTCAATATCCGAGGCATTAGTAAGCTGAAATGGACTGGTATTGGCCATTTTGAATCAGATAATCATATGGCCTACTATGCTGGGAATGACAAATTGAACAGAAATGGTGTTGCGTTCACCATCAAAAAGAACATTTCAAGGTCTGTCCTGAAGTACAATGCTGTCAGTGATAGGATAATATTCATATCTCTATAAGGAAGACCAGTTACACTATTCAAATTTGTACACCAACCACCCACTAATGCCAAAGATGAGGAAACTGAAGATTTTCACCAACTTCTGCAGTCTGAAACTGATCTTACATGCAATCAAGATGCACTGGTAATAATGGACTACAACTACCACAACCTCCACCAGACTGAGCCCAGAACAACTAGATGGGGTCCAGTAACTACTACCAACTGCTCTGGCAGGGATTACAATAGAGGATCCCAGAAAGAGTGGGTGAAAAATGTAGAACAAAATTCAAATTCACGAAATACAAAAAAACAGGCTTGCTGGTGTGACAGAGACTGGAGAAACCCTGAGAGTAAGGCCTCCGGACACCCTTGTAACTCAGTACCAAAGTCAATCCTGAGGTTTACCCTTCAGCCAAAGATTAGACAGGTCCATAGGGCCAGTCCCCCACATATCATTTTGTCGTACTTTGGGGGCTTGTGAGTTGCTGTGATGCTCGATGCTATGTCACTGGTATTCAGATACCAGCAGGGTCACCAATGGAGGATAGGATTCAACTAATCTTCCAGACTAAGACAGACCAGGAAGAAGGACCTGGCAGTCTACTCCTGAAAAGAATTAGCCAGTGAAAACCTTATAAGTAGCAGCAGAACACTGTCTGATATAGTGCCGGGAGATGAACCCCCTAGGTTGGGGGACACTCAAAAGACGAATGCAGAAGAGCTGCCTCCTAAAAGTAGAATCGACCTTAATAACGTGGATGGAGTAAAGCTTTTGGGACCTTCATCTGCTGATGTGGTACGACTCAAAATGAGAAGAAACAGCTGCAAACATCCCTTAATAATTGGAACCTGGAACATATGAGGTATGAATCTAGGAAAATTGGAAGTCATCAAAAATCAAATGGAACACATAAACATTGATGTCCTACACATTAGTAAGTTTAAAGGGACTGGTATCGGCCATTTTGACTCAGACAATCATATGTTCTACTCTGCCTGCAATGACAACTTGAAGAGAAATGGTGTTGCATTCATTGTCAAAAAGAACATTTCAAGATCTATCCTCAAGTACTATGCTGCCAGTGATAGGATAACATCCAAACTCCTACAAGGAAGACCAGTGAATACCACTATTATTCAAATTAATGTACCAACCACTAAGGCTGAAGATGAAGAAATTTTTACCAACTTCTGCAGTCTGAAATTGATTGAACATGCAATCAGGATACACTCATAATTACTGATGACTGGAATGTGAAAGTTGGAAACAAAGAAGAAGGATCATTAGAAGGAATATATGGCCTTGGTGATAGAAATGATGCCAGTGATTGCATGATAGAATTTTGCAAGACCAACGACTTCTCCATGGCAAATACCTTTTTCACCAACATAAACGTCAATTATACACGTGGACCTCGCCAGATGGAATATATGGGAATCAAATCGACTACATCTGTGGAAAGAGACGATGGAAAAGCTCAATATCATCAGTCAGAACAAGGCCAGGGGCTGACCACAAAACAGACCATCAATTGCTCATATGCAAGTTCAAGTTGAAATTGAAGAAAATTAGAACAAGTCCACAAGAGCCAAAGTATGACCGTGAGTATATCCCACCTGAATTTAGAGACCATCTCAAGAATAGATTTGACACGTAGAACACTAATGACCGAAGACCAGACAAGTTGTGGAATGACATCAAGGACATCATACATGAAGAAAGCAAGAGGTCATTAAAAAGACAGGAAACAAAGAAAAGACCAAGATGGATGACAGAGGAGACTCTGAAACTTGCTCACGAATGTTGAGCCGCTAAAGCAAAAGGAAGAAATGCTGAAGTAAAAGAACTGAACGGAAGATTTCAGAAGGTGGTTCAAGACGACAAAGTAAAGTATTATAATGACATGTGCAAAGAGCTGGAGATAGAAAACCAAAAGGGAAGAACATGCTTGGCATTTCTCAAGCTGAAAGAACTGAAGAAAAAATTCAAGCCTCAAGTTGCAATGGTGAAGAATTCTATGGGGAAAATATTAAATGACACAGGAAGCATCAAAAGAAGGTGGAAGGAATACACACAGTCATTACACCAAAAAGAATTAGTTGATGTTCAACCACTTCAAGAGGTAGCATATGATCAGGAACCAATGGTACTGAAAGAAGAAGTCCAAGCTGCTCTGAAAGCATTGGCAAAAAACAAGGTTCCAGGAATTGATGGAATATTAATTGAGATGTTTCAGCAAATCTATGCCAAGAAATTTGGGAGACAGCTACCTGGCCAGCTGACTGGAAAAAAGAGACCCATATTTATGCCTATCCCCAAGAAAGGTGATCCAACCGAATGCAGAAATTACAGAACAATGTCATTAGTATCACATGCAAACAGAATTTTGCTGAAGATCATTCAGAAGCAACTGCAGCAGTATATCAACAGGGAACTGCCGGAAATTCAAGCCAGATTCAGAAGAGGACGTGGAACCCAGGATTTCATTGCTGATGTCAGATGGATCCCGGCTGAAAGCACAGAATACCAGAGGGATGTTTACCTGTGTTTTATTGACTATGCAAAGGCATTTGACTATGTGGATCATAACAAATTATGGATAACATTACAAAAAATGAGAATTCCAGAGCACTTAATTGTGCTTATGAGGAACCTGTACACAGACCAAGAGGCAGTTGTTCCAACAGAACGAGGGGATACTGCATGGTTTAAAGTCAGGAAAGGTGTGCGTCAGGGTTGTATCCTTTCATCATAGTTATTTGATCTGCATGCTGAGCAAATAATCCCAGAAGTTGGACTATAAGAAGAACAGGCTATCAGCATTTGGAGGAAGACTTGTTAACAACCTGCGTTATGCAGATGACACAACCTTGCTTGCTGAAAGTGAAGAGGACTTGAAGCACTTACTAATGAAGATCAAAGACCACAGCCTTCAGTATGGATTGCACCTCAACATAAAGAAAATAAAAATCCTCACAACCGGACCATAAGCGACATCATGATAAATGGAGAAAAGACTGAAATTATCAAGGGTTCCATTTTACTTGGATCCACAATAAACGCCCTTGGAAGCAGCAGTCAAGAAATCAAAAGACACATTGCATTGGGCAAATCTGCTGCAAAGGACCTCTTTAAGGTGTTGAAAACCAAAGATGTCACCTTGAAGACTAAAGTGCACCTGTCCCAAGCCACGGCGTTTTCAATCACATCACATGTGAAAGCTGGACAATGAATAAGGAAGACCAAAGAAGAATTGATGCCTTTGAATTGTGGTGTTGGTGAAGAATATTGAATATACCCATGGACTGCCAAAAGAACGTACAAATCTGTCTTGGAAGAAGTAAAACCAGAATGCTCCTTAGAAGCAAGGATGGCAAAACTGCATCTTACATACTTTGGACATGTTGTCAGGAGGATCAGTCACTGGAGAAGGACATTATGCTTGGTAAAGTTCAGGGTCAGCAGAAAAAAGGAAGATTCTCAATGAGATAGACTGACACAGTGGCTGCAACAATGGGCTCAAGCATAACAATCATGAGTATGGTACAGGACAGGACAGTGTTTCATTCTGTGGTAGATAGGGTCGCTATGAGTCGGAACCGACTCTACAGCACCTAATAACAACATAGGGCCAGCAATAACGCACTTGCTTCATAGTTCAATCATGTATATTAAACTAATGGACACACTAGCCCAAAAGCAAAGACAAGAAGGCAGGAAGGGACAGGAAAACTGGATGAACGGAAACAAGGAACCTGGGGAGAAGGGGAGAAAGTTGACAAATCACGGCTGGCAACCAATGTCACAAAACAATTTGTGTATTAACCGTTTAATGAGAAACAAATTTCCTCTGTAAGCCTTCACCTAAATCACAATATTAAAAAAAGGAGAGTTCAAATGAAGCATTACATTGGGTGAATCTGCTGCAAAAAACCTCCAAAAAAAAAAAAAAAGGATACATTGATAACCATTGGTGATTCGATTGCCAATAGGTGGAAGCAAAGAAGAAGGATCAGTAGTTGGAAAATATGGCCTTGGTGATAGACACTATGCCAGAGATCGCATGACAGAATTTTGCAAGACCAACAACTTCTTCATTGTAAATACCTTTTTCACCAACATAAACGGTGACTACACACATGGACCTCACCAGATGGAATACACAAGAATCAAATTACATCTGTGGAAAGAGACGATAGAAAAGTTCAATATCGTAACAAGGCCAGGGGCCAACAGCAGAACAGACCATAAATTGCTCGTAACAAGTGTAAGCTAAAACTAAAAAAAATTAAAACAAGTCCTCAAGAACCAAACCCATTGTCATTGAGTCAATTCTGACACATAGCAACCTTATACGACAGAGTAGAAATGCCTCACAGGGTTTCCAAGGAGTGACTGGTGGATTGAAACTGCCAACCTTTTGGTTATCAGCTGAGCTCTTAACCACTGCATCATGAGGACTCCACCTTGAGAACATTCCACCTAAATTTGGAGATCATCTCAAGAATAGATTTTAAGGCATTGAACACTAATGACCGAAGACCAGACGAACCATGGAATGATATCAGGGACATCACACATGAGGAAAGGAAAAGGTAATTAAAAAGATAGGAAAGAAAGAAAAGACCAAAATGGATGTCAGGAGACATTCTGAAACTTGCTCCTGAACGTAGAGTAACTAAAGCAAATGGAAGAAATAATGAAGTGAAAAGTTGAACAGAAGATTTCAAGGGGCGCCTTGAGAAGACAAAATAAAGTATTATAATGAAATGTGCAAACACCTGGGGTTAGAAAATCAAAAGGGAAGAACATGCTCAGCATTTCCCAAGCTGAAAGAAGTAAGGAAAAAATTCAAGCCTCGAGTTGCAATACTGAATGATCTTATGGGCAAAATTCTGAACGATGCAGGAAGCATCAATAGAAGATGGAAGTAATACACAGAATCACTGTACCAAAAAGAACTGGTCAACCTTCAACCATCTCAGGAGGTAGCATATGATCAAGAACTGATGGTATCATGGATTGAATTATGTCCCCCCAAAAATGTGTGTATCAACTTGGTTAGGCCATGATTCCCAGTATTCTGTTGTTGTCCTCCATTTTGTGATTGTAATTTTATGTTGAGAGGATTATGGTGGATTGTAACACCACCCTTACTTAGGTCACCTCCCTGATCCAAGGTAAAGAGAGTTTCCGTGGGGTGTGGTCTGCACCACCTTTTATCTCTCAAGAGATAAAAGGAAAGAGTCTCAAGAGATAAAAGGAAAGAGAAGCAGAGTTGGGGACCTCATACCACTAAGAAAGCCATGCCAGGAGCAGAGCGTGTCCTTTGGACCTGGGGTCCCTGCACCTGAGAAGATCCTTGGCCATGGGAAGATTGAGGACAAGGACCTTCTTCCAGAGGCAATGGAGAGAGAAAGCCTTCTCCTGGAGCCAAAGCCTTGAATTTGGACTTTAAGCCTACTTCACTGTGAGGAAATAAATTTCTCTTTGTTAAAGCCATCCACTTGTGGTATTTCTGTTATGGCAGCACTAGATGACTAAGACAGATGGTACTGAAGAAAGAAGTCCAAACTGTGCTGAAGGCATTTGTGGAAAACATGGTTCCAGGAATTGACGGAATACCAATTGAGATGTTTCAACAAACGGATGCAGCACTGGAGGCACTCAATAGTCTATGACAAGAAATTTGAAAGACAGCTAGCTACCTAGCCAATCAACTGGAAGAGATCCATAACTGCACCCATTTGAAAGAAAGGTTATTTAACTGAATGCAGGAATTAACAATGTCATTGATATCGCACCCAAGTAAAATTTTGCTGAAGATAATTCAAAAGTGGTTGCAGCAGTACATCAACACTGAACTGCCATAAATTCAAGCTGGATTCAGAAGAGGATGTGGAATGAGGGATATCATTACTGAAGTCAGATGGATCTTATCTGAAAGCAGAGAATACCAGGAAGATGTTTATCTGTGTTTTATTGATTCTGAGAAGGCATTCAACTTTGTGGATCGTAACAAATTATGGATAATATTGCAGAGAATGGGAATTCCAGAACACTTAATTGTGCTCATGAGGAAGCTGTGCACAGACCAAGATTGAGTCATTTGAATGGAATAAGAGCATACTGTGTGGTTTAGAATCTGGAACAATGTGCTTCAGGTTTGTCTCCTTTCACCATACTTATTCAATCTGTATGCTGTGCAAATACTCCAAGAAGCTGGACTATATGAAGAAGAATGGGGCATCAGGATTGGAGGAAGACTCATTAATTGCCTGCAATATGCAGATGACACAACCTTGTGTGCTGAAAGCAAAGAAGACTTGAAGCACTTACTGATGAAGATCAAAGCTTTGTTTGGATTACACCTGAACATAAAGAAAACAAAAATCCTCACAACTGGGCCAATAAGCAACATCATGATTAATGGAGGAAAATACCGAATTTGTCAAGGATTTCATTTTACTTGGATCCACAATCAACACCCATGGAAGCAGCAGTCAAGAAATCAAATGCATTGGGCTAATCTACTTCAAAAGACCTCTTTACAGCATTGAAAAGCAAAGATGTCACTTTGAGGACTAAGGTGTGCCTGACCCAAGCCATGGTGTTTTTAATCACCTCATATGTATGTGAAAGCTGGACAATGAATAAGGAAGACTGAAGAAGAATTGATGCCTTTGACTTAAGGTGCTGGTGAAGAATACTGAATACACCATGGACTACCAGAGGAACGAACAAGTCTGTTTTGAAGAAGTACAGCCAGAGTGCTCCTTGGACGCTAGGACGGCAAGACTTCATTTCTCATACTTTGGACATGTTACAAGAGGGACCAGTACCTGGAGAAGGATATCATGCTCAGTAAAGTAGAGAGGTCATCGAAAAAGAGGAAGACCATCAACAAGATGGACTGACACAGTGGCTGTAACAAAGCACTCAAGCATAGCAATGCTTGTGAGGATGGCACGAGATGGGGCAGTGTTTCATTCTGTTGTACGTAGGGTCGCTATGAATCAGAACCAACGTGATGGCACCTAACAACAACAACAATGGCTAATGATCGCAAGCATTTCCTCCTGTGATTTCTAGCCACTTGAGTATCTTCTTTGGTGATGTATCTGCTCATATCCTTTGCCCATTTTTAGTTGGATTGTCTTTTTATTGTTGAAGTGTTGGAAGTATTTTATAGATTAGACCCTTGCTGGAAATGTCACAGCCCCAAATTTTTTCCCAGTCTGTAGGTTCTCTTTTTACTCTTTTGGTGAAATCTTTAATGAGTATAAGTGTTTAATTTTTAGGAGCTGCCAGTTATCCAGTTTATCTTCTGGTGATTGTACATTCTATTTATGCCGTATATTAGGGCCCTTAGCCTTGTCCCTATTTTTGTTTGTTTTTAAATGAGCTCCAAAGCCTTTGTTTTCTCAGATCCAAGTAACATAAGCTGGTTTAGTGATCTGAATCACAAACCACCATGTGCAAAAGTGCCACTTAGTTTCTTTTTCCTGAAAATCTACCAGTGACAGCAAAAATGCCAACAACCAAGTTTGTTTTTTTAACTGCATTTTCAAAGTCTTGCTGTAGTACATTTTGTCATGTGAGTGTTCACTTTTTTTTTTAATGTATTGGCTAACTTCAGAGACAAGAGCTATCCTATTTCCTACATCATTTGACCAACACTATAAATGGTTACTTGTGGTTTACGCATAGCCAGGTAGTTTAAATTCCTCTACAATTAATTAACAATTTAATTTTGGCATTCAGGTTTAGGAGCTGTTATACATACCTTTTTTTTTTTTTTTTTTTAGGTAGTTTAAATTCCTCTAAAATTAATTAACAATTTAATTTTGGCATTCAGGTTTAGGAGCTGTTATACATACTTGTTTTACTTTTTTTTTTCCCCTTCAATATTGACTATTCAAACAGCTAGCATCTGCAGGTGCCTTTGTCCTGCGCACACATCAATGGCATTAGCTTGCCATTTAGTAGGAACTGAATGAGTTTTGCTGCCATGGGCCTGGTCAGTGGAGTACCTGGGGGTGATGCGTGGGCTCTGATGTGAATACTTCATGGTAATCTTCCCTACATATCTGCCATACTCCCTCAGTTCATATAACAGAGCTTTCATACTGGTCTCGAAAGAAACTGTTGGGATCTACACTAACACCTTTACTTTACAGTGAGAAAACTGAGGCTCAGCAGGGAAAAATTGAGAGAATTATAGTTGATGGGATGGGCTTTGGTGTTAAATAGACTTGGGCTCATTTTCAGGCTCTGTCACTTTTTAATTAACGATCTTGGGCAAGTAACTTCTGAAAAAAAACCAAACAACTAGTGTAATGTCATTGAAAGAGTAATCCACACACATGGCATAAAATTCAAACACTGCAAAGGGAATACAGTAAAAATAAATCTCCCTGCAGTTCAGATCTGCAAACTCCTTTGGAGGGCAACCACTCTTACAACATTCTTTTATAAACTTTCAGAATTTTCATGCATGTGTAAGCATGGAATAATACAAATGCAACTGTGTCAGAGGCATGCATATCAATAAGACGAATTTATAGACGTAGAATTGCAGAACCAGGGGTATGTGCATTTTAAATTTTGTATATACAGACTGTCAAATAGCCATCCAAAAGACTACACAGTGGATGAGAGTGACAGTTTTCCCACACATCACTTTTCTAGGAGTTGCCAATTAGGTATACAAAAATGACACTGTGAATTCTTTAAACTTTGTTTTTTTGAATATAACACATATACAGAAAAATGCACAAAACATAAATGTACAGATCAATGAATTATCAATAAGCAAAAAAGCCAGGTTAAGAAATAGAATATCAGCTTTCCCTAATGCTAACTCTTAATAACCATGATTGCTGCCGTTGTTGTTAGGTGCTGTCGAGTTGGTTCTGACTTATATCAACACTATGTGTGACAGAATGAAACATTGCCCAGTCCTGCACCACCCTCACAATCGTTATTATGCTTGGGCCCAACGCTGCAGCCACTGTGTCAGTCCATCTCATTGAGGTTCTTCCTCTTTTTTGCTGACCCTCTACTTTACCAAACATGATGTCCTTCTCCAGGGAGTGGTCCCTCCTGATAATATGTCCAAAGTACAGGAGACGAAGTCTCGCCATCCTCACTTCTAAGCAGCATTCTGGTTGTACTTCTTTACATGGAACATATGTCAACATTAAGAAATTTACACTGGTAAAATACTATTAACTGAAGTATAGACCGTATTCAAATTCTACAATTTTTCCCCTACTAATGTCCTTTTTTTCTGTTCCAGGATTAAATTTCCAGAATGATGTTGTTGTTGTTGTAGTTAGGTGCTATTGAGTCAATTTTCAACTCACAGTGACCCCATGTGACAGAGCAGAACCGTCCCATAGCATTTCCTAGGCTGTAACCTTTATGGGAGCAGATCACCAGGTGTCTTAGTTATCTAGAGCTGTTATAACAGAAATACCACAAATGGATGGCTTTAAAAAATGGAAACTTATTCTCTCACAGTTTAGGAGGCTAGAAGTCTGAATTCAGGGCACCAGCTCTAGTGGAAGGCTTCCTCCCTCTGTTGGCTCTGCAGGAAGGTCCTTGTCTCCTTCCAACATCTGTGAGCCCAGTGTTCCTTGGAAACCTCCATGTCTTGGCATCAATCTTCTCTAGGTCTAGGAGGTTCTCAGCACAGGGACCCAGATCCAAAGGACTTGCTCCTCTTCCAGCTCTTCTTTCCTAGTGATAGGAGGTCCCTCTCTCTGTTCACTTCTCTCTCCTTTCATCTCTTGTAAGATAAAAGGTGATGCAAGCCATATCCCTGGGAAACTCCTCTTTACATCCCATCAGGGCTGTGACCTGATTAAGAGTGTTGCATCCCACTCTCATCTGCTTTAACATAACCTAATCTTGCCCCATTACTCACAGACAGAGATTAGGATTTACAACACATACATACATCATTTTACAATACATTAGACTGAAAAATGGAGGACGACCACACAATACTGGCAATTGTGGCCTAGACAAGTTGACACATATTTTGGGGGGACATTATTTACTCCATGACACAGGTCTTTTTACTGCAGAGTTGCTGGATGGGTTTGAACTACCAGCCTTTCCCGTTAGTGACTGAATGCCTAAATACTGTACCACCTGGGCTCTGAAGTCCAGAATACCACATCGTTTTCAGTTGTTATGTCTCCTTAGCATCCTCCAATTTGTGACAGTTTCTCAGGCACTTCTTGTTTTTCGTGACTTTTACATTTTAAAGAATACTTTTTTTTATTTTAAAGTATTTCATCATGGAAAATTTGAAGCACACAAAATAATACAATAAATTCCATGCATTCATCTCCAGCTGCAATAATCACCCACCAACTTTTCCCATTCTAATTTTATCTACCCTTCCAAAATTGAGCTGGATTTTTTGTTTTTAAACAAATCTCATTTCACCTGTAAATACTTCCTTATGGATCTCTAGCAGATAAGAGAACCTACCACAACACCACTAATAAGTATGTATTAAAGATAAACGGAGTAAATGCACTGATTATAATGTAGCGTCAGATCGGATTCTCAAAACTTAACAATATGCTGCTTACAAGAGACACATCGAAAATGTAAGGATAAAGAAAAGTGAAAAAGAGAAGGATAAAATCATGAAAACGATAACCAAAAGAGGAGGGCGGGGCCAAGATGGCTGACTAGGTAGACGCTAACTCAGATCCCTCTTGCAACAAAGACTCCGAAAAACAAGTAAATCGATCACATACATGACAAGCTACAAACCCTGACCATCAAACACAGATCTAAAGAGTTGAACTGAGTGACAGGTGACCAAAAAGCTGTGCCCTGAACCAGCGACCACTTCTGGAACCCGTGACCTACTCCACAGCCTCGAGCCCTTGCGGTTCCCTGGTGCCGAGTGGTGGGGCTGATAGCGGCTTGCTGAGGTGGGGCAGGCATGGGACACAGCCCTAACCCCTACCCCCTGGGGTAACCTCCATAGAGACTCAGCCAGCGCAAACAGACTGCACACTGACGTGGCTAAGGAGAGAACAAATGAGCAACCACGGGGAAGCAGTGACTGTTTTCGGAGCCTGGAGCCAGTGTCCCAGGCAGAAAACCTTGGTGCCGGGTTTTGGAGTGGATGCAGGGGAGCTGAGCATGGCATCCTGTGATGGTGCAAACACGGGACGCAGCCCTAGCCCCCAGAATTGACCTTGGGGGAAGCCCAGCCAGTGCCCGCAGACAGCGCAGCAAGGCGGCTGACAGGAGGAGAAGTCACCGGGAGGCAGCAACTGATTTTGGACCTGAGGGTGCGGCGTCCCAGCCGGGGAACCTTGGCGCGGGGCTTTGGACTAGGAGCGGAGGAACTGACCACGGCTTCTGAGACAGCACATGCACAGGACGCGGGCCTGACCCCTGGGGGCAATCTCTACCCAGCCAACGCACACAGGCTACACACCCCTCGGGAATCTCAGATAAAACAGTCCTCACCAAGCAAGATAAGCAACTTTGTCTATATTCCTGGGTGCTACTCTCTCTATCTATCTGATCCCTCCCCTCCCCTTCCCAGGCGGCTTCATTAACATTGGAATTTCTTGGGCCAGAGGGTGAAGTGCTCGGCGGTTTTTTGTTTGTTTGTTTGTTTTGTCTTTTCCTAATCCATTCTCCTGGCCTGAGAGAAGCAACTACAAAAAACCAAGGGACCAAAAATCCTTCCCTGACTTCCCGAAATTGGACTAAAAATACAGAACCAGCTCCAGCCAAGCATATGAGATCCACAGTCTTGGGCTTTCATCCCTACAGGGAACAAGGTGGCTATTATAACACAAAGGCAATTCTGATAGTGATCTGACTGTAATTGTTTTAGCAGATTACTAGATAGACAAGTTTCCCAGGTCCGATATCTCTACCTATTAAACAGAGCCCTCACTGACCCACAACGGGGAACTGAGGGCTGAAGCTCCACCCAGACCACCTAACCTCCTGCCATAGGGTCTGAGGATAGTGACATCTACCAATCTGTAGAGGTAAATGCATTAGGTGCCTCAGGTACAGCTGCAGAGCCCACTCACCAAAGTGCTTTAGGAATAGAGACACTCCTACCTCACTGGCACTTGGGGGAAGCCTGTCAGCATCCTGCCCCCGCCCCGGAATGTGACTCCCTGCTCCTACTAGAATCTGGTGCACACAACTATCACCACTATTTCTCTAAGCAAATAGGTGACAGCCTACCCCACACACTTGGTGACCCAAAATCAGATTCTACTCAAGAATAGTGAATGGACTCTTAGGCTTATATTTCTGGTAATGGCCCAAACCAGCTGGTAAGAGGACATAAGTGATTCAAAGGCTACAACAATCAAGACAGCGCAATCTAGTAGCCCATCTACATATACTGAAAGAAAACAAAACAAGATAAGACTCAGTGACCAAATATAAAATAAATCATTACAATATCTTATAGATGGCTTGGAGACAGAAGTCAATATCAAACCACATAAAGAAGCAGACCATGATTCCTTCTACAACTCCCCAAATTAAAGAATCAAAATCTTTCCCAAATGAAGATACAATCCTGGAACTGCCAGATACAGAATACAAAAAACTAACTTACAGAATGCTTCAAGACATCAGGGGTGACCTCAAAAATGAAACAAAGCAATCTATAGAAAAAGCCAAGGAACACACTGATCAAGCAGTTGAAGAAATCAAAAAGATTATTCAAGAACATAGTGGAAAAATTAGTATGTTACAAGAATCCAAAGAGAGACAGCATTCAGAAATCCAAAAGATTAACAGTAAAATTACAGAATTAGACGGAGGAGCAGAATCGAGGAACTGGAATGCAGAGTGCGGGAGCTGGAGGATAAAGCAATTGACACCAATATAGCTGAAGAAAAATCAGATAAAAGAATTAAAAAAAATGAAGAAACCCTAAGAATTATGTGGGGCTCTATCAAGAAGAATAACTTGTGTGTGACTGGAGTTCCAGAACAGGGAGGGATAACAGAAAATACAGAGAGAATAGTTGAAGATCTGTTGGCAGAAAACTTCCCTGACATCATGAAAGATGAAAGGATATCTATCCAAGATGCTCATTGAACCCCATATAAGACTGATCCAAAAAGAAAATCACCAAGACATAGTATCATCAAACTTGCCAAAACCAAAGAGAAAATTTCAAAAGCAGCCAGGGATAAAAGAAAGGTCTCCTACAAGGGAGAATCAATAAGAATAAGTTCAGACTACTCAGCAGAAACCATGCAGTCAAGAAGGCAATGGGATGACATATATAGAGCACTGAAGGAGAAAAACTGCCAGCCAAGGATCATTTATCCAGCAAAAGTCTCTCTCAAATATGAAGGTGAAATTAAAACATTTACAGATAAACACAAGCGTAGAGAATTTGCAAAAACCAAACCAAAGCTACAAGAAATACTAAAGGAAATTGTTTGGTCAGAAAATCAATAACATCAGATAACAACACAATACGAGGTCTCAGAACATCCTGATATCAACTCAAATAAGGAAATCACAAAAACAAGTTAAGATTAATTTTAAAAAGAAAAAAATGCTCAAAACAGGGAATCACTGAAGTCATTCTGTAAAAGATCACAATAATCAAAAAGAGGGACTACATACAGGAGGCATAGAACTGCCATATGGAGAGGAAAACAAGGCGATATAGGACAATACAAGTTAGGTTTTTACTTAGAAAAATAGGAGTAAATATTAAGGTAACCACAAAGAGGTCTAACAATTCCATAACTCAAAATAAAAACCAAGAAAAACATAATGACTTAGCAAACATAAATTCAACTACTATGAAAATGAGGAACACACAATTTACAAAGAAAAACGTCTCAGCACAAAAAAGTAAGTGGAAAAATGAAATTGTCAACAACACACACAAAAAGGCATCAAAATGACAGCACTAAACAGATTCTCATCTATAATTACACTGAATGTAAATGGACTAAATGCACCAATAAAGAGAGAGTCTCAGACTGGTAAAGAAACACGATCTGTCTATATGCTGCCTACAAGAGACACACCTTAGACGTAGAGACACACCTTAGATGTAGAGACACACCTTAGACTTAGAGACACAAAGAAACTAAAACTCAAAGGATGGAAAAAAATATATTAAACAACAATCAAAAAAGAGCAGGAGTAGCAATATTAATTTCTGACAAAATAGACTTCAAAGTTAAATCCACCACAAAGGATAAAGAAGGACACTACATAATGATTAAAGGGACAATTGATCAGGAAGACATAACCATATTAAATATTTATGCACCCAATGACAGGGCTGCAAGATACATAAAACAAACTTTAACAGAACTGAAAAGTGAGATAGACACCTCCACAATTATAGTAGGAGACCTCAACACACCACTTTCAGAGAAGGATAGGACTTCCAGTAAGAAGCTCAATAGAAACACGGAAGACCTAACTGCTACAATCAACCAACTTGACCTCACAGACCTATACAGAACACTCCACCCAACAGCTGCAAAGGATACTTTTTGTTCTGGCGCACATGGAACATTCTCTAGAATAGATCACATATTAGGTCATAAAACAAACCTTTGCAGAATCCAAAACATCGAAATATTACAAAGCATCTTCTCAGACCAGAAGGCCATAAAAGTGGAAATCAATAACAGAAAAATCAGGGAAAAGAAATCAAATACTTGGAAACTGAACAATACCCTGCTCAAAAAAGACTGGGTTATTAAAAAAAAAAAAAAAAAGGTTATAGAAGACATAAAACAAACAACAACAAGGAGGGAATAAAGAAATTCATAGAATGCAATGAGAATGAAAACACTTCCTATCAAAACCTCTGGGACACAGCAAAAGCAGCGCTCAGAGGTCAATTTCTATCGATAAATGCACACATACAAAAAGAAGAAAGAGCCAAAATCAGAGAACTGTCCCTACAACTTGAACAAATAGAAAGAGAGCAACAAAAGAATCCATCAGGCACCAGAAGAAAACAAATAATAAAAATTAGAGCTGAACTAAATGAATTAGAGAACAGAAAAACAACTGAAAGAATTAACAAAGTCAAAAGTAGTTCTTTGAAAAAATTAACAAAATTGATAAACCATTGGCCAGACTGACTAAAGAAATACAGGAAAGGAAACAAGTAACCAGAATAAGAGACGAGATGGGCCATATCACAACAGACCCAACTGAAATTAAAAGAACCATATCAGATTATTACGAAAAACTGTACTCTAACAAATTTGCAAACCTAGAAAAAATGGATGAATTCCTGGAAAAACACTACCTACCTAAACTAACACGATCAGAAGTAGAACAACTAAATACACCCATAACAAAAAAAGAGATTGAAAAGGTAATCAAAAAACTCCCAACAAAAAAAAAAGCCCTGGCCCGGATGGCTTCACTGCAGAGTTCCACCAAACTTTCAGAGAAGAGTTAACACCACTACTACTAACGGTATTTCAAAGCACAGAAAATGATGCAATACTACCTAACTCATTCTACGAAGCCACCATATTCCTGATACCAAAACCAGGTAAAGACATCACGAAAAAAGAAAATTACAGACCTATATTCCTCATGAACATAGATGCAAAAATCCTCAACAAAATTCTAGCCAATAGAATTCAACAACATGTCAAAAAAATAATCTACCAGGACCAAGTGGGATTTATACCAGGTATGCAAGGTTGGTTTAATATTAGAAAAACACCATATAAATAAAACAAAACACAAAAACCATATGATCTTATCAATTGATGCAGTAAAGGCATTCGACAAAGTCCAACACCCATTTATGATAAAAACTCTCAGCAAAATAGGAACTGAAGGAAAATTCCTCAACATAATAAAGGGCATCTATACAAAGCCAACAGCCAACATCATTCTAAATGGAGAAAGCCTGAAAGCATTTCCCTTGAGAACGGGAACCAGACAAGGATGCCTTTTATCACCACTCTTGTTCAACATTGTGCTAGAGGTCCTAGCTAGAGCAATTAGGCTAGACAAAGAAATAAAGGGCATCCGGATCGGCAAGGAAGAAATAAAATTATCTCTATTTGCAGATGACATGATCTTATACACAGAAAACCCTAAGGGATCCTCCAGAAAACTACTGAAACTAATAGAAGAGTTCAGCAGAGTCTCAGGTTATAAGATAAACATACAAAAATCACTTGGATTCCTCTACATCAACAAAAGAGCATCGAAGAGGAAATCACCAAATCAATACCATTCACAGTAGCCCCCAAGAAAATAAAATACTTAGGAATAAATCTTACCAAAGATGTAAAAGACCTATACAAAGAAAACTACAAAGTATGTGCAAGAAACTAAAAGGGACCTACATAAGTGGAAAAACATACCTTGCTCATGGATAGGAAGACTTAACATAGTAAAAATGTCTATTCTACCAAAAGCCATCTATACATACAATGCATTTTCGATCCAAATTCCAATGACATTTTTGAAAGTGATGGAGAAACAAATCACCAACTTCATATGGAAGAGAAAGAAGCCTCGGATAAGTAAAGCATTACTGAAAAAGAAGAAGAAAGTGGGAGGACTCACTCTACCTGATTTAAGAACATATACAGCCACAGTAGTCAAAACAGCCTGGTACTGGTACAACAGGCACATAGACCAATGGAACAGAATTGAGAACCCAGATTTAAATCCATCCACATATGAGCAGCTGATATTTGACAAAGGCCCGGTGCCAGTTAATTGGGGAAAAGATTGTCTTTTTAACAAATGGTGCTGGCATAACTGGATATCCATTTGCAAAATAATGAAACAGGACCCATACCTCACACCATGCACAAAAACTAACTCCAAATGGATCAAAGACCTAAACATAAAGACTAAAACGATAAAGATCATGGAAGAAAAAATAGGGACAACGTTAGGAGCCCTAATACAAGGCATAAACAGAATACAAAACATTACCAAAAATGATGAAGAGAAACCAGATAACTGGGAACTCCTAAAAATCAAACACATATGCTCATCTAAAGACTTCACCAAAAGAGTAAAAAGACCACCTACAGATTGGGAAAAAATTTTCAGCTATGACATCTCCGACCAGCACCTGATCTCTAAAATCTACATGATTCTGTTAAAACTCAATCACAAAAGGACAAAAAACCCAATCAGAAAGTGGGCAAAGAATATGAACACACACTTCACTAAAGAAGATCTTCAGGCAGCTAAAAGACATATGAGAAAATGCTCTCGATCATTAGCCATTAGCCATTAGAGAAATGCAAATTAAAACTACGATGAGATTCCATTTCACTCCAACAAGGCTGGCATTAATCCAAAAAACAGAAAATAATAAATGTTGGAGGGGCTGCGGAGAGATTGGAACTCTTATACACTGCTGGTGGGAATGTAAAATGGTACAACTACTTTGGAAATCTATCTGGCGTTTTCTTAAAAAGTCAGAAATAGAACTACCATACAACCCAGAAATCCCACTCCTCAGAATACACCCTAGAGAAATAAGAGCCTTTACACGAACAGATATATGCACACCCATGTTTACTGCAGCACTGTTTACAACAGCAAAAAGCTGGAAGCAACCAAGGTGTCCATCAGTAGATGAACGGTTAAATAAATTACGGTACCTTCACACAATGGAATACTACACATTGATAAAGAACAGTGACAAATCTGTGAAACATTTCATAACATGGAGGAACCTAGAAGGCATTATGCTGAGTGAAATTAGTCAGATGCAAAAGGACAAATACTGTATAAGACCACTATTATAAGTTCTTGAGAAATAGTATAAACTGAGAAGAACACATTCTTCTGTGGTTACAAAAAGGGGGAGGGAGGGAGGGTGGGAGTGGGTTACTTACTGATTAGCTAGTAGACAAGAACTACTTTAGGTGAAGGGAAGGACAATACTCAATACAGGGAAGGTCAGCTCAACTGGACTGGACAAAAGCAAAGAAGTTTCTGGGATAAACTGAATGCTTCGAAGGTCAGCGGAGCAAGGGTGGGGGTTTGGGGACTATGGTTTAAGGGGACTTCTAAGTCAATTGGCATAATAAACTCTATTATGAAAACATTCTGCATCCCACTTTGAAGTGTGGCATCTGGGGTCTTAAATGCTAACAAGCGGTCATCTAAGATGCATCAACTGGTCTCAACCCACCTGGATCAAATGAAAATGAAGAACACCAAGGTCACACGATAACTATGAGCCCAAGAGACAGAAAGGGCCACATGAACTAGAGACTTACATCATTCTGAGACCAGAAGAACTAGATGGTGCCTGGCCACAACTGATGACTGCCCTGACAGGGAACACAACAGAGAACCCCTGAGGGAGCAGGAGATCAGTGGGATGCAGACCCCAAATTTTCATAAAAAGACCAGACTTAATGGTCTGACTGAGACTAAAAGAATCCTGGCAGTCATGGTCCCCAAACCTTCTGTTGGCCCAGGACAGGAACCATTCCCGAAGACTACTCATCAGACATGGAAGGGACTAGACAATGGGTTGGAGAGAGATGCTGATGAAGAGTGAGCTACTTGTATCAGGTGGATACTTGAGACTGTACTGGCATCTCCTGTCTGGAGGGGAGATGGGAGGTAGAGAAGGTTAGAAACTGGCAAAACGGTCACGAAAGGACAGACTGGAAGAAAGGAGCGGGCTGACTCATTAGGGGGAGAGTAAATGGGAGTATGTAGTAAGGTGTATATAAGCATATATGTGACAGACTGATTTGATTCGTAACTTTCACTTAAAGCACAATAAAAATGATTTTAAAAAATAACCAAAAGAAAGATGGTATTGGCATATTAGTATTAGAAAAGGTAGCTTTTCAGGCAAAAGAAAAAAAAAAAAGCATTATTAGAGATAGGGGAAGAAGTGATGCATTCGAACTGTGGTGTTGAATATAACGCGGACTGCCAGAAGAATGGACAAATCTGTCTTGGAGGCAGTGCAGCCAGAATGCTCCTTAGAAGCAAGGATGGCAAGATGTTGTCTCCCTTTGGACATGTCATCAGGAGGGACCAATCACTGTGGGCCAATGCTTGGTAGAGACCCTCAGTGAGAGGGACTGACACAATGGCTGCAAACGATGGGCTCAAGCATAGCAACGATTGTGAGGATGGTGCAGGACTGGGCAGTGTTTTGTTCTGTTGTACATGGGGTCACTATGGGTGGGAACTGACTCAACAGCAGTTAACATGCTTGGCTGCTAAATGAAAGGCTGGAGTTTGAGTCCACCCAGAAGGTGCATGAAAGAAAGCAATGAAATTCCCACTTGTGTCTAACATTGATATAAAAACCAGCCTTGCCCTCAGAAAAGGAAGGTGAAAGGGGATGTCAGGTTGATAAAGAGGGAAGTCCCTATAAAAGATCTAAGACCACAGACCTTGGGCTACTGTGGCTTGTGTTATTTCCTCCCTATTGAACAAGAACCTGAAATCCAGTACTTTTTCAGCTCTCAGGAACAAAGAGGGCCATATAACAAGCAATAGTTTAGGAGAAGCCATTAGTACTGTACCTATTGCCAGTACATTCACTCCAAGGGGACTAATATTAGCATTAGAAACTTTCACTAGGCAATGGAGCACACAGAAATGTTAAGTTCCTAACTTTGGAAGCTATATAGCAAATTATTGAGACATAGTCACGTATTTGAAAATCAATTTACCCAATAACTAAATCATGGCTGAGTTACAGAAAGTATCGTAATCTAGTTACTCCAGGTCTGGAAGTCAAATGATAAGAGTTGTCCTGGCTCTATTGCTTAGCTTGTTTCTGCGTCTTTACCTGCAAAGAGGGGGTTGGAATTGTGTCTGAGGTCCCTAGCTTTAAAATTCTCAATGTATTTGCTACTATTGAGACTTTATAGTCAAAGAAGTTTTAGAATTGCTTTATTTCCTGGAACTGCATTAAAACATACACATCTTAAAATTTAACAAATTATTATTGGACCATAAGAACTGAAAAGGATCAAATTGTCCACTTACCTTTTACTAAATTGGACCCACTGATCTAAGGCTATTGAGAATTATGGCTTGAAACAACAGCACCATCTGGTGGTGTGTCTTCAAACATGATACCTTCCTTCAAGACGAAGCCCTGGTGGCACAAGTGGTTAAAATGCCCAGCTGCTAACCCAGAGATTGGTGGTTCTAACCCACCAGCCGCTCCGTGGAAGAAAAACATGGCAGTCTGTTTCTGTAAAGATTTCCAACAGCCTTGGACGTCCTCGGAGGCGGTTCTACTCTGTCGTATAGGGTCCCTGTCAGCCGAAATTGACTTGACAGCAGTGGGTTTGGTTATTTTGATTTTCCTTGAAGATGACAGTTTGGCCTCGCACTGGGTTGCTAACCAAAAAGTTGGAATCCAGCAAAAAAAAAAAAAAAAAGCTTAAGGCTCTACTTTCAAAAAGTCAGCCATTGAAAATCCTATGGAGCATAGTTCTACTCTGACAGACATGAAGTCACTATGATTCAAAAGTGACTCAATGGCAACTGGTTTAAGTGCATTGTACTCAAAACATAAATCTAACATGCACATAAGTTTGAAGTAACAATGGCCGAGATTTACCAAATGCAGTAGCTGATCTTGGCCAAGGGAGGGATTGGGGGTGGATGAAGAATACGTGAGAAAGGTCAGTGCGATCATAAGCATCCTGAGGTCCGACAGTTGGACAACACAAAAAGCAAAACAAAACAAACAAAAAAGCACCGAACAGTCTTCATCAGCCTGAGCACATACGAACCAGATGGTATATCCGGCTACCACCACCGACAGCCCTGACAGGAATTATAATAGAGGGTCCTGGATAGAGCAGGAGAAAAATGGAGAACAAAATTCAAATTTATATAAAGGACCAGACTTACTGGTCTGACAAAGACCGGAAGAACCCCCAAGACTATGGGCCCCTGACTCCCTGCTAACTCAGAACTGAAGCCACGCCCAAAGTCCACCTGTCAGCCAAAGAATAGACGAGCCGATAAAATAAACAATAACACACCTGAGGAACATGCTTCTTATTTCAATCAAGTGTCTGAGACCAAATGGGCAACACTTGCCCAAAATCAAAGATGGGAAGACAGGAAGGGAAAGGACAACTGACGAATGGACATGGGAAACCTGGGGTGGAAAGACGGAGAGTGCTGACACATTGTGGGGATTGCAACAAATATCACAAAACAATTCATGTGTAAATTTTTAAACGAGAAACTAATTTGCACTGTAAACTTTCACCTGAACCACAATAAAAGTGGGGATTGCAACAAATATCACAATTCATGTGTAAATTTTTAAATGAGAAACTAATTTGCACTGTAAACTTTCACCTAAACCACAATAAAAGTAAAAAAGAAAAAACAAGCCTTGCCATAGATGAGTCAATTCTGACTCATAGAACCACCCGCCCTTAGGTTAGCAGCCAAGTGCTTAAACACTGTACCACCAGGGTTCCTTCAAGCTTACATAGGGTATGCTTAAAAGAGCCAGAGCCGTTAGAGGTCCAGGTGTTTAGGTAGTGTCATTCTACCCTTCTGAAATAACAAAACAAAAACAACAACAAAAAACAAACCTTTCCTTGCAAGGAAACTATCTGTGAACCTATCTGACTTGAGTGGAGGGTAGAGGGCTAGATGTGCAAAGGTTCAGCGCCTATGCACCTAAGTTTGCAAATTTTGGTCAAAAACAAATAGGCAGTCCATACTCTTTTGAATGAAGATCTCTATTAAAAATAAAAACAAAATATGCAAAGATTATATGTGGAATATCTAAAGGATCCAAGAAAGTGGTGACAGTGGTTACTTCTGGGGAGAACTGGGGGATTGGGACTTCGGGACAGAAAGTTTACTTTTCTGTGTACCGTTTTCCGTTTTTAAGACATGCATCCTCTATAATAATAAAAACCAAATCACTTCTTCCCACCCTTCAGGTATACCTTTCTTCCCCCTCCCAACACACCCTGCTGACAAGACCTCGCTATCCCAACCGAGCCCCTCGAGGGAACATGTCCCCAGCTCTCAGGATCGAGACCAGTCCGTCCGCACTGCTGCTTATCCGAGAAAGGTGGTCAGGCGGCCAGAGATTTTTGGGAGAAAGAAGGGTGGGGATCTACGCTGGCCTTCCAGGCCAGGGTGATAGTAAAAACCTTCAGTTAGCAGGTGTAAGGCTGCTCTGCATTGGTTGCGCGGGGACCTTTCTATTATTTATTATTATTACGTAGGTTTCCTGCTCTGAGAAAGCACTTGGGGAAAGCCAGGCAGCCACTGCAGGTCGCTCCAGGACCCACATCCTCTCAACGCCGCACACTGCGCCAGCGACCTGTCGGACCGCCTCATCGAGGCCAGGCTCGCATTCTAGGTTGGCAGATTCGCCAGAAGTTGGCAGATTCGCCAGAATTTAAAGTTAAAATTTCCCGGTTTAGGAACCCCATTCTATCAGAAAAACAGAAGCAGGAGGTACTCTCAGTCCTTGATTTTTTTTTTCTCTCCAATGTTCACAGTCTCTACCCCTACCCCTCAGGAGACTCGCGTCGAAAGTGACCAAGCTGACGCTCAGGTTACCGTTCCCAGCACGCAGTCGCGACGCCCCACGCTCCCGCCCCCGCCAGGAGTCAGACGTGGAAGTTGCTGGCTGACCAGACTTCAAAGGAAACCGCCTAGGGTCCTGAATCCGAGGCCGAGGGAGCAGCTGTGGCGGCGCTGAGGCTCGGATAGGTGTCGCTCCCGAGGCTGGGGCCCGTTTCTGAGGATTGGCGAGGGCAGGCAGGCGGTTCATCATGGGTGAGGAGTCCAAGAAGAGGGTCCCGGGAGCGCTGGAGGGATCTGGGCCAGGGCTGGGATCGGGAGGAGGCGAGGGGCCGCCCTGGGAAGCTAAAGAGTAGCAGCCACCTTCTCAGGGGGCGGGTGGACCCGGCCTCGGGTGTCCCCCTCCGTTCTCGTTAATTTCCTAGCTTCATCCAGGTGGGGGTGATGACTGCAGAGCGCTGCGGCCTGGGAGACCGGCCCCGAGTCCTTGCTCCTGACCGTGAACTCCCCTCGCTCCCTCATACCCAACCCACTCAACTTGCTGTGCAGAGTTGGTCTTGTGAAGACTGGAAATGGTCGGTCGCAGGTTCGCTGCGGTTTCTTGGGTGAACGATGAGAACGGATCTGACAGTGGAAGCTTGATTCTTTCCCAGGGCGCTGGGACTGCTGTCAGTTTTAAGAATATAAATGGAAGGTGTAGCTTGTAATGTTGTCCTATAGCAGTTTTTCTGCTTATCTGTAGCTTTAGAGTAAGGTGAAGTAAGAAGTGGGGAAGGCATTACTGTCAGTGCATGAAATTTTAATGTCAATATTTAGTCTCATAATTGGGGAAGTATATCAGATAACTCTGCTCCAAGCCCTCCAGAAGCCAAATGAAGGTGCAAAGTCTTTGCTTGTTTAAATCCCTCCACAATTTCCTGGGGCGTTTACTTCCTGTCCGGAACAACACAAACACTTTCCTGTCTTCCGCAGCCCCCTTCCGTGTTTTTTCCTCTCTTTTCTACTTGTAAAAGGTAGAAAGGGCTTTGTCAAGTCACTCCACTGCTATTAAGCTTGCCCAGAGTTCTCTAGCCCTTGGTATATTCACTTTCCCGGATTCAGAGCTTAATTGTGTCGTTTGTCAAATAATCATGTATTGTGTGGCATCTCTTCTATTGTCTTTTTTTTAAATATATTATTATTGTACTTTCCGCAATATCACGCATATGTCAGGAAATGTTTTATGATGCATTGGTTACAGCTTTAGGTTTTTGTTGTTTTTTTTAAAAATTGGCTTTCCATGAAAAATAATTGTTGGCATTTTGGGCTTCTGTGTCTTAATATCTTGTACTAGTTATATCGCTTAATGGAGAAACCTCAGCAATTGGAGATAGTAACCGTGACACTGAAAAAGAGACTCTGAAGCTTCATCAAAATTCTGTCATGTGGTCTCTGGCATCATTTCTATCACAAGGCCATATTTTCCAACTACCGATCCTTTTTCTTGGTATTCAACTTTCACATTTCAGTCACCAGAAGTTATCAATACATCCTTGCCAGATGGAATATACAGTAATCAAATTGACTACATCTGTGGAAGGAGACAATGGAGAAGCTAAATATCATTCAGAGCAAGGCCAGGGGCCGACTGCAAAACAGATCATCACCTGCTCGTATGCAAGTCCAAGTTGAAGCTGAAGAAAATTAAAGTAAATCCACAAGAGCCAAAACACTGTCTTGAGTATATCCCACCTGAATTTAGAGACCATCTTGAGAATAGATTTGATGCATCGAACATTAATGACTGAAGACCAGACGGATTGTAGAATGACATCAAGGATATCATACATGAAGAAAGCAGAAGGTCTTTAAAAAGACAGGAAAGAAAGAAAAGACCAAAATGGATGTCAGAAGAGACTCTAAAACTTCTTGAATGTAGAGAAGCTAAAGCGAAAGGAAGAAATGATGAACTAGAAGAGCTGAACAGAAGATTTCAAAGGACAGCTTGAGAAAACAAAGTATTGATAATGACATGCGCAGAGACCTGGAGTTAGAAAACCAAAAGGGAAGAACACGCTTTGCATTTCTCAAGCTGAAAGAAATTAAGAAAAAAATTCAAGCCTCTAGTTGCAATATCGAAGGAGTCTGTGGGCAAAATATTGAACGATGCAAGAAGCATCAAAACAAGATGGAAGGAATGCACAGGTCGCTACAGCTGAAAGAATTGGTCGATGTTCAACCATATCAGGAGGTAGCATATGGTCAAGAACCAATGGTATTAAAGGAAGAAGTCCAAGCTGCGCTGAAGGCATTGACAAAAAACAAGGCTCCAGGAATTGACAGAATACCAGTTGAAATAAATGTTTCAACAAACCGATGCATGCTGGAAGTGCTCACTCTTCTATGCTAAGAAATTTGGAAGACAGCCAACTGACTGGCAGAGATCTATATTTGTGCCCATTCCAAAGAAAGTTGATCCAACAGAATGCAGAAATTATCAAACAATATCATGCACAAATAAAATTTTGCTGAAGATAAGTCAAAAGTGGTTGTAGCATTGCATCAACAGGGAACTGCCAGAAGTTCAAGTTAGGTTCAGAAGAGGATGTGGAACGGGGGATATCACTGCTGATGTCAGATGAATCTTGGCTGAAAGCAGAGAATACCAGAAAGATGTTTATGTGCGTTTTATTGACTTTGCAAAGGCCTTCAGCTGTGTGGATGATAACAAATTGTGGATACTAATTTGAAGAATGAGAATGCCAGAACATGTACTCATGAGGAACCTGTACATAGACCAAGAGGCAGTCATTCCAACAAAAACAAGGAGATACTACATGGTTTAAAATCAGGAAGGGTGTGCTTCAGGGCTGTACCTTTTCACCATATTTATTCAGTCCATATGCTAAGCAAATAATCTGAGAAGCTGGACCAAAGAAAAATGTGGCATCAGGATTGGAGGAAGACTCATTAACAACCTACATTATGTAGATGGCACAACCTTGCTTGCTGAAAGCAAAGAGGGCTTGAAGCACTTACTGATGAAGATCAAAGACCACAGCCTTCAGTATGTATTACACCTCAACATAAAACAAAAATCTTCACAGCAGGACCAATAAGCAACATCATGATAAATGGAGAAGAGATTGAAGTTGTCAAGGATGTCATTTTACTTGGAACCACAATCAGCACCCATGGAAGCAGCAGTCAAGAGATCAGAAGATGTATTTCATTGGGCAAATCTGCAGAAGACGTCTTTAAAGTATTAAAAAGCAAAGATGTCATTTTGAGGACTAAAGTGTGTCTGAACCAAGCCATGGTATTTTCAATCGCTGTATATGCTTGCGAAGCTGGACAATGAATAAGGAAAACTGAAGAACTGATGCCTTTGAGTTATGGTGTTGGTGAAGGAGATTGAATAGATCATGGACTGCCAAAAAATGAACACATCTGTTTTGGAAGTACAGCCAGAATGCTCCTTAGAAGTGAGGGTGGTAAGACTTCTGCTCATGTACTTTGGACATGTTATCAGGAAGAACCAGTCCCTGGAGAAGGACATCATGCTTGGTAAAGTAGAGGGTCAGCAAAGAGAGGAGGACCCTCAATGAGATAGATTGACACAGTGGCTGCAATGATGGGCTCAAGCATAGCAATGATCGTGAGAATGGCACAGGACCCAGCAGTACTTCATTCTGTTGTGCTTAGAGTTGGAACCAACTCGATGGCACCTAACAACAGCAACATGGTGACACTACTGTTGTATCGTGATAATAATTGCTTCACATATTCAGGGATCTCATTGCCTCACTGTCATTCTGAGAAGCCCTTGGATTTTTAGAGGTAGTAATGAGATCATGCTAGATATCTATAATCACTTGACTGGAAATTGAGCACCAGCAGGGCAGGGGCCCTGTTCTCTTATTCTTTAGTGTATCCTCTTGCCCTCCCTGGCACAGTATTTGGGATATGGTAGTAATCAATAGATACTTATTTGATGTTGAATAGTCTATTTCACTGTGAACAAAAATAAGCACCTATGAACTTTTTTTTTTTTTTATGAACTGAGGAAAGAGTTTTTAATTCGGTATAGCTTCCGAAGAGCAAGATTTAATGTTTTGAGTATCTGTTTTCACAAAATGATACTGAATACACTTGTTTTTATTTTATTTTAGGTGGCTTTTTCTCAAGTATTTTTTCCAGTCTGTTTGGAACCCGGGAAATGAGGATTTTAATTTTGGGATTAGATGGAGCAGGGAAAACCACAATTTTGTACAGATTACAGGTTGGAGAAGTCGTTACTACTATTCCTAGTAAGTGCTGGTATGATAAACTAATTGTAGGAGTTTCCTGGTTTCCATCTAATTTATTTTTGAAGTCCAGACTTGGAATTGATAAATCATTTATATAATAATTATTAAGGTTTGCAAACTTCTAGTAGGAACATAATATTGGTAACATTTTTTCCAAAAACTGAGATGCAGTTTTGTATAATTTAAGGCCACTGTCCTACAGGAAACCCTCGTGGCATAGTGGTTAAGTGATATGGCTGCTAACCAAAAGGTCAGCAGTTCAAATCCACCAGGTGCTCCTTGGAAACTCTATGGGGCTGTTCTACTCTGCCCTATAGGGTCACTATGAGTCAGAATCAACTCCATGGCAGTGGGTTTTGGTGGTGGGTCCTACTACACGGAGCTCTGGTGACACAGTGGTTAAGAGCTCGGCTATTAACCAAAAGGTTGGCAGTTTCAATTCACCAGCTGCTCCTTGGAAACCCCGTGGGACAGTTCTACTCTGTCCTATAGGATGGCTGTGAATTGGAATGGACCTGACGGCAATGAGTTTGGTTTGGTTGGTCCTCCTATGTGGCAGGGTTTTGCTCTTTATAAATTGGCTTTGGTTAAGTCTCTTAATCTCCTTGAGAACTAGTGTCTTTACTGGTAAAATGAATATCCCCTTGCTTTGAGGGGAAATAAAAGTACCTCGTAAACCTGTATAAAGTATTATAGTAATGCTAAGTGATGTTATTACACGTGAAGTGGGTTTTTCTGTATTACTATTTTAATTCAGTTTAATTTCTCTGAAGTAATTCTGTTGATTACTTTTAAAAAGGTCTGACTTGTGGAGATGAGTGGTGAAGTAATCTGGGACCTAAATCAAGAGAAGCAACACCGCAGCTTTAACTCAGTTGTTGATATCTTAGAATAATATTCTCAGTCTAGTTTGACTAAAAGTACTGTTATTTTTACATTTTTTACTTGTTGACCTAAATTTCCTTGAAGATAATACAGTAAAACCTGTGAAAGCCAAAACCTGTATAAGGCAGAAACCTGTCAGAGAAGGAAAACTCAAATATTTTCCACTAAATAGAGAGCGGTAGAAAAATGGTGTGTGTGCCTGTCAAAGGTGGAAAACTTGTGAGACCTAGAAAAACAAGGCAGTCCAACTGAGTTCCAGCTCTCACAGATTTCACTGTACATTTAAACTAAGTTTAAAAATTCATACAGTTTGCTGGAGTGTCTTTAGATTATGTTTCCAAAGTTTTGCTGTCACTCAAGGTATTTCTACATTATTAATATTTAAACTTGCAGATTTAAAAAAAAAAAGGTTTCGGACCCATACCAACCAAACCAAACCTGTTGCCGTCAAGTCAATTCTGGCTCATAGCAACCCTAAAGGGCAGAGTAGAACTATTTATAGGGTTTCCAAGGAAGACCTGGTGGATTTGAACTGCTGACCTTTTGGTTAGCAGCCGTAGCTCTTAACCACTATGCCACCAGGGTTTCCTTTGGACCCATAACATCTATTATTTCTTTTTGCTACCTTCAGCAAATTTCAGTCCTTTGGTTTTTCTCAGAGTTGTCCATTTATATGCTGTGGTGTCCTTTGGTGGCACCTTCAGTGCACACAGCACAGTGGATTACTTTTCAGTTAATGCTGCTTTATGCCCCACTCTTGTCCTTTGCGTGTACACAATGGTTCTTGTTCATGGTGAAGGTAAGGTGATTACATTGCTCCCTAATCCTAGGGGAGACATCACTAACTTGCTCTTTAGTTTGTCACTCAGGTTTTTCATAATATGGTTATTTTTTAGTTGTAATAGACATACTTGCCAAATACTCATAAGCATGATTTACCAGAATACACTTAAATCTAAAACAAAAATTAACTGTCCTGGTACAGGCAAGTCATTTTCACTTCGATTTTTTTTAAGCTTGTAAAATACTAGTTAGCATTTGTATATATAACTGTGTCTGTATATAAAACTCCTAATTTTTTCCAGCATCCTCTCCACATTCGTTTAGTTTCATTTCAGTGAAAATGGAAGTATCCTGCCTTACCCATGTGGTAGCACAGAGAATGGATGGGACACCTCTTTGACCATCCAGCTTTGACATTATTCCAAGTCAGATCTTGAGGATGTTTGCAGAGGGTAGGTGAGATTGCCATCCTTAGACAACCCAGCTTCCAAAAAGCAGTATGCCACTGTAGTTATGTCCTTACCCAGTGAAGTTTAGAGTCTCGTCTTTCTTGGTTTTGAACGCTGTTTATTTGTTAGCTACCAAAATTCCAGGTTTTTCTAGTTCATCTACAGCTATACTTTCTCTAAATAATAACTTTCTGAGTACTTTTTGTATGCTAGTACAGTATTTTGAGGGGAGCTTAACATAATAGGATTTTCATTGAGGTGGTTCAGTGGTATAATTCTCGCCTCCCATTTGGGATACCCAGGTTTGATTCTCAGCCAGTGCACCTTGTGTGCAGCCACCTCCTGTCTGTCAGCGATGGCTTGCCTGTTGCTATGATGCTGAACAGGTTTCAGCAGAACTTCCGGACTAACATGGTCTAGGAAGAAAGACCTGGCAATCTACTTCCAAAAACCAGCCAAAGAAAATTCTATAGATCACAACAGAACATTGTCCAGCCCGCACCTGATCATCGGATGGCACAGGACTGGGCAGCGTTTTGTTCCGTCGTGCATGGGGTCACTGTGAGTTGGGGCAAACTCGACCACAGCTAACAACAACAAAGAATTGTATGTTTCCTGAGCTGGCTGGGAATTTGCGTACAACCTAAAGATCATGCTGATCTTGCTACTTGGTGGTGGTATGTATATGTGTATATTGCACAGTTTACTATCTTGTCTTTAAAATGTAATAATATCTCAACCAATAATGCGATTCAACAGTTCTACCATTGTTTACATGCACAGGACAAGGATGGTGTGTAAAGCAGCCATTTAATTGGAGCAGATACTTTGAAGGTAGACTGTGTTAGTCTTGCACATATGACTGGTTTGATTTCTCTTTCAGCCATTGGATTTAACGTTGAGACAGTAACATACAAAAACCTCAAATTCCAAGTCTGGGATTTAGGAGGGCAGACAAGCATCAGGTACGGTACAAAGCCCAGGTTATTTATTTTGTGGTATTTAATGTTTATTGGCTCTTTTAAGGGTTAATAGTTAACCCAAAATATATCTTCCTTTGTATCTTAAATGGGAGTCACCTAGTTTAAAATGAGGTGCAATTTGAAATTTCTCTTCTTTAAGAGCATCGACTAAATTAAAACCTGTTTAAGGAAGCCAGTTTTTCAGGTATCATTTAAATGAAAAACATTTTCACAGAAATTTCAAGACCCAGTGACTTCAGTAGTTTTTAACTAAAAATGCCCTTTTGTTTAGTTCTTGTCAGCCCCTTCCTCAGGGAGACGGACTGTTTTGGAATTTATAAAAATTCCTTACAGGCAAAAGGACAAATATTATATGAGACCACTATGATAAGAACTCAAGAAATAGTTTAAACAGAGAAGAAAATATTCTTTGATGGTTACGAGAGTGGGGAGGGAGAGAAGGAGAGGGGTATTCATTAATTAGATAGTAGACAAGAACTATTTCAGGCAAAGGGAAAGACAACACACAGTACAGGAGAGGTCAGCATGACTGGACTAAACCAAAAGCAGTGAAGTTTCCTAAATAAACCAAATGCTTTGAAGGCCAGTGTAGCAGGGGTAGGGGTTTGAGGACCATGGTTTCAGGGGACATCTAGGTCAATTGGCATAATAAAATCTATTAAGAAAACATTCTGAATCCCACTTTGGTGAGTGGCATCTGGGGTCTTAAATGCTAGTAAGCAGCCATCTGAGACGCATCAATTGGTCTCAACCCACCTGGAGCAAAGGAGAATGAAGAACACTAAAGACACAAGGTAATTATGAGCCCAAGAGATAGAAAGGGCCACGTAAAGCAGAGACTACATCAGCCTGAGACCAGAAGAACTAGATGGCGCCCGGCTACAATCAATGACTTCCCTGACAGGGAACACAACAGAGAATCCCTGAGGGAGCAGGAGAGCAGTGGGATGCAGACCTCAAATTCTTGTAAAAAGACCAGACTTAATGGTCTGACTGAGACGAGAAGGACCCTGGAGGTCATGGTCCCTAGACCTTCTGTAAGCCCAAGACTGGAACTATTGCCAAAGCCAACTCTTTCGAGAGGGATTGGACTGGACTATAAGATAGAAAATGATACTGATGAGGAGTGAGCTTCTTGGATCAAGTAGACACAGGAGACTACGTGGGCAGCTCCTGTCTGGAGGGGAGACGAGAAAGCAGTTGGGGCTAATTATGTGAACGTAGATGTGCTCCAGAATTCAGGTCTCCTCTACCAGCTTTCTATACTTGGCATGGCAACTGTGAATGCTTGACTGCTAGTTGAAAGGTTGACAGTTTGAACCCACTCAGATGCTCCTTGAAAGACAGGCCTGGCGATCTGCTGCTGAAAGGTCGCAGCCTTGAAAACCCTATGGAGCAGTTTTACTCTGCATACATGGGGTCGCCATGAGTGGGAATCAACTTGATGGCAACAAGATGATTGCTCACTATGGTACCATCTTACAAGGTTAGCAGTACATTCCCCAAACATCCTGGCTCCTTTTGACTTGTTACATTTCTTGAAACTGGTTTTGAGCCCATTCCAAATTTTAGCCATTGCTACTTCTTGGTGTCTTCAGTGATCAATTTAACACCTAACCTCAGTGATCAATTTAGAGTAACTATAAAATCACATTAAAAAAATTTAAAAGCTATCTTAAAGGGTTCCTGGTTAGACTTATAAACTGTAATGAACAGGTCTGTGTGTAACCTTTTCAAGCTGTACATTTAGTGATTTTATAGATTATAAATACATTCTCTCGCCGTGAAGTCTGAACCCATCCTGAAACTCCTTGGTCCTGTGATTCAGTGTTAATCAACATTCTTTCGATCCCTTATCTGAGAGAGATGCTATATGTCCAACAGCCACGGTGAATCATTCCGTGATCGTAACGTGTGGTGGGGCAGGATTGGGCATGTAACTCTTTCAAATAATCATTCTTCCTTTTTTTTTTTTTTAACTTTCTCTAGGCCATACTGGCGATGTTATTATTCAAACACAGATGCAGTCATTTATGTAGTAGACAGTTGTGACCGAGACCGAATTGGCATTTCCAAATCAGAGTTAGTTGCCATGTTGGAGGTAAGAAAACTTCATTAATATATGGAGAAATAATTTACATTTGCTCTTGTTGTTTCCAGTGTAGATTGTCATTTGCAGGAATAATTTAAAAGAATCCAGGGTTTTGTTTTTTTTTTTTTTAATGCCTTTGGTATCTTTTTCTTTTATGCAAATTACTTCTTATTCCTCTTGCAGACAAAAAAAGAAAATCCAAGCAGGGAATACAGCTATTCTGCAAATATGAAATTAAATTGTAAATATGTTTACTGAATAAGCTATAACTGTCTACAGAACAAAGCACTAGTAGAAAATACCCGAAATGTTAATGTTGATAATGTTTGGGCAGTGGGATTATGGACGATGCTTCCTTTCTTTATACTTTTCTATAATTTCAGCTAATTTATAATAAACATTGAGTTCATTAATAATTAGAAAATATATACTTTAAAAATAACATTTTTTTGAAATTTCTTTTTGAACTCAATTGGAGCAAATTGGTTGGGAAAATGAAATATCTTCCATTTTCTTTAGGAAGAAGAGCTGAGAAAAGCCATTTTAGTGGTGTTTGCAAATAAGCAGGACATGGAACAGGCCATGACTCCCTCAGAAATGGCAAATTCACTTGGATTACCTGCCTTGAAGGACCGAAAATGGCAAATATTCAAAACTTCAGCAACCAAAGGCACTGGACTTGATGAGGCAATGGAATGGCAAGTGTCATGTTTTCAGAAGCCCTCTATCCATTTGTGTGTGTGTGCAAGGATACGTACACACATGTGTAATTGCCCTTTAGTCTTGAGGATAAAATTCAGATTATGTAGCAGCTTTTTCACCCACGGATCTTTATGTGCGTCTGCCTTTATTTCAACCACATCAGCGTAATTAAAACCCCATTGCCACCAGGTTGGTTCCGACTCATAGTAACCCTGTAGGACAGAGAACTGCCCCACAGGGTTTCCAAGGCTGTAATCTCTACAGAAGCAGGCTCCCATATCTTTCTCCCATGGAGTGCCTGGTGGGTTTGAACGACTGACCTTTAGGTTACCAGCTGAGCGCTTTAGCCACTGTGCCACCAGGGCTCCTTACCAACCTAACTATAGATATTTAAATAGGTCAGCACTCTGCCACTTTCTAGCTTTTTCTCTGCCTCACCTCACCTGTTCTCAAGAACCTTCCCTGACGTACCCCCATTGCCTCACCACACACACACAGTTAAATGCCCTTGTCATAGATCTGCTGCGTAGTGCTTGTTACATTGTCTTGTAATTGTTAGTTTGATTTGTGCATTTACTTAGTAGGTGATCAGCTCCTTGAGGACTAAAACTGGTATTAATCCCTGAATCACCCCCAGCTGGCCTGGCAGTAGCAGTGGCCTGGAAGATAGTAGACATATGGTCTTTTCTGATTATTCATATAAAGAATAGACAAATTCAAAGCTAGAACGTTGTTGTTGTTAGTTGCCATTGGGTCATTTCCGATTCATGGTGACCCTGTGTTTGCAGAGTAGAATCGCTCCATAGGGTTTCCAAGGCTGTGACAACCTCTCAGAAGTAGATAGCCAGGGCTTTTTTCTGAGGCACCTCTCGGTAGGTTCAGACTGCCAACCTTTTGGCTAGTAGTCAAACACTTAACAATTTGCACCACCCAGGGATCCTAAATACCCTCAGCTAAATACTCAGCTAAACACAGCTAAAAGGCCCTCATGGAAATTGAGTCCATAAACTTATTCTGATCTTATTACCCTTCATCATTTTAAATGATAATATAAAATTTATATTATAAATGATCATCCTCTATACCTAAAAAGTGAACTATTTGAAGTTGATTTTACGAAACGATTCCTTTTCCTTCCACAGGTTAGTTGAAACATTAAAGAGCAGACAGTAAGTGGACCGCTTCTGCTCCTCTGAAATGAAAGCTACGTCACAAGTCCCCTTGGAAACAGTCAAGTGTGCGTCACACTACTAAATGTTAAAACCACGTAATTGTTGGCATATACTGGACTGACTGCAGCGTTTGCAGTAAAGATGAAAAATGAGTATTGGTTCAAGGGGTAACTCATCTTGATTAAACCAACTGAATGTCTCCTCTGTATAATAGAAAATACTTCCTTTCTTAAGACACCTGTTTGTATGGAATTCTGATTTAAATATAGTCCTATTGAAGAATGCATTCTCGTTGGGGGAAAAACTCTTATTTTTGAATTAGTGGTTGAAGCTTGTTTGTGTAAACACTAATAAATAACAGATTTTTTTTTCCCTAAAATTAATTTACTCTTCCCAAAGATTAGACTCAATACAGTACTCTAGAAACATGTTGTTTGTGTAATATCGCCTTTATTTGCTTAACTGACTGACTATATTAAGTTGTTAGTTTAAAAGTTTTGGGTTATAGGCATGAATTTGAAATTATTATTTTAGTGGTTAACTGCAGTGACTTATCTGTAACGGTCATTTTATAGTACTTTATAGTTTTCAAATGATTTTTTATGTATATTGACCTAGTTGATCTGCATAGGAACCCTGTGAGATAGGTGGAACAGGCTGTCATTCATTTTATGGATGTGACCCAAGGCTCCGATAGCTAGGCTTGCACAAGGTTGCATGCTAGTGAAGGGAACAGCTCAAAGCAGGATTTCTGGATCAGAAGCTTGTCCTTTGTGCTACATCATATATTCCTGAAAATGCCCAGATTGGTGACAAAGACGGCCATTAAGCGCAATTATGCTAATTGAGTAGTTGCAGTACATTCACGATCAGTTCTATCTAGTAGAGGCGATCAATGGCGGAGGTAGTGAAAACAACTCTATGAGGTTGTAAAAAATGGAATTTGCAGCATGTTAAACAAAAAAAATTCACTTTAAAGTAAAAAAAGACCTACCTTAAGAGGCATTATATTCCTTTTTATCTACCTGTAATTGGATGTGTAAATGGACAAAAAGTCAAAATCTGGTTCTAGGATAAACTTAAATATTTCTGATCTGAAAAATTAGGCTTACTGTTAGGCTATCAGATAGTTTGTTTTAAAAAACAAACTGAATTCATGTAAAAAAAAACTTTTCAAACTACCCATTCCAACACAGAATTAGCTACAGTGTGGCAGAAGTGAATATAAAAAACCAAACCAAACCTGTTGCCATCAAGTCGATTCTGACCTGTAGGGCAGAGTAGAACTGCCCCGTAGGGTTTCCGAAGCTGAAATCTTTAGGGAAGCAGACTGCTGCATCATTTCCCACAGAGCAGCTGGTAGGTTCTAACCGCTGACCTTTTGGTTAGCAGCCAAGTGCATAACCACTGGTGGTATGAAGTGAATATAAACCCAAAAAACCAAACCCATTGAAGTAAATATAAAAAACCAAAAACCAAACCTGTTACCATTGAGTCGATTCTGACTCATAGCGACTGTAGAGGACAGGGTAGAACTGCCCCATAGGGTTTCCAAGGAGCGCCAGGTGGATTTGAACTGCCGAACTTTATGGATCGCAGCAGTAGCTCTTAATCACTATGCCACCAGGGTTTCCAAAGTGAATATAGTTGTTAGTAATTACTAAATTTGGGGGGAATATTATTATTTAAGTTGAGCAGCCAACAACATTTAAAGATTCGTGCTGGTGAAGAGAGCTACTAGTGTAGTGTCCTTCAGGTATCAGGCCACTAGTGCTTCATTTCTTGTCTGTGCCACTGTCGTTTCTGATGTTGGGCTCTAGCTCACTAGATTGGCCTCTCCTCAGCTGAAACAAATGCCACTGTCTCTCCGCATGGGGGATCTTACTCTTCTTAACTCATTTCCCAAGACCCATTTCTAATTTGGTCTCTTTGAAATCTTTTTGGGACGCCTTCCTCCAAGCACAAGTAGGTGTTCCCAATGCACCTAATATTAACTGGACATAGCACATTGTTTCATAGTCTCCAAGTCACTCTTGAGGCAGAAAGACTGCCTTTTTCATACTTACATCCCTAGTTTTATTTTTTTTTAGTATGGTAATGTACGTTATGGGTCCTGTGAATATGTTCATGGTTGAAATAGTTGGGTATGTATTTGTCAGCTAGGAAAATGGTACCTGTGATTTTACTTGGTTTCCCTTCTGATCAGTGGCACATGGCTGGGAGAAAGGTAGGATTAAGGATGTAGCCAATGGCATACAACAAACCAGGCTCACTTATATACACGCTGAGGTGCAGGGCTTGTACCCAAGTTGCTTACTACTCCCCAGCAGCTCAGGAACACTGAGGAATAGAAGCGATGGGGGTGTAGAGTCGGCAGGCAGATGCTGGTTGGCACCTAACCCTTGCTGCCTTCAACACTGAGGGCATGACACTGATCCAAAGGGCAGTTTTATCTGGTTTACCACAAAGAAGAGAGGATGGCCTAAATAGGGTGTACATTATTTTTAATAAGTTTATTAGGCAGAATAAATTATAAGGCAGCTTCTCTAACTAGAAACAACTGCACAGGTATGTTACAGGATTTTGAATGTTGATATTTACAAAATAAATGTCTACCGAATATTGTTTTGTGAGAAGATGATGGGAAAAGCACCAAAGTTGAAATCAGAACACGTGAGTTCTGGGTGCAAACTACCATTCCTTCATTTTCTTTTCTATAAACAAGGGGCTAGACAAATGATACCAAAGGTTTCTTTGAGCTCTAAAATCCTGTTTTACGATTCTGGTTGGTGGTTGTGCTGTGTCATGTGATCATACTGGTTATAATCAAAAAATACAAAACTGGTGAAATTTTGTCATCTGAATACCAGAGATGCACTTTAAATTGTGGAAATGTGAGCTCCTTGTGGGCGGGGACCCTACCTTATTTACTGTTAGTATCCCTTGCATCTAGTGAAGTGCACTTGGCACACAGTAGGTACTCAATAAATATTAATTAAAAACAAATTTGTGCTCTATGTCCCTGAGGTATTTGCTCGCTCTGATCTTTGCCTTAGCGTTCACATTTGCTTTTTGTTTTTTTTTTTTAATCAAAGCAATAAGTACATGCACTTAATTCAGAAGGTTTGTATGGGATAAAAAACAAAAACAAAAACACCACAGGGGCAGCCACTTTCAACTCCTAAGTATGTTCTCTGGTCTTTACCTCCATATTTTTATTTAATTTGCTTATACCTTCAAGTCTTGGTTTTACGATATGCTGTTGACTTCTGCTATGGTAGCTGAAGAAGCTCTTCCCTCCTTTCCTCACCCCCTTCTCATATACGGACTTTCCCCTTTCACCTTCCCAACATAGTCATACACCATCTGTCAGTTCGGCAGGTCAGTGTCTACATTATTATGACCCTATAAACAGTTGTTCACTACAGCACCAAATAGTGTTGTTGTTAGGTGCCATCGACTGTCTCCAACTCATAACCACCCCATGTACAACAGTATGAAACACTGCCCAGTCCTGCACCATCCTCATCGTCGTTTTTATGCTTGAGCCGCTTGTTGCAGCCACTGTGTCAGTCCATCTCGTTGCGGGTCTTCCTCTTTTTTTGCTGCCTCTCTATGTCCTCCAGCAACTGGTCTTGCGTGATAACATGTCCAAACTATGTGAGATGAAGTCTTGCTTCTAATGAGCTTTCTGGCTATACTTCTTCCAAGACAGATTTGTTTGTACTTCTGACAATCCATGGTACACAATATTTGCCAGTACCGTAACTCAAAGGCGTCAATTCATTCTTCCTTACCGTCCAGCTTTTGCATGCATATGAGGCAATTGAAAACACCATGCTTGGGTGCGGCACACCTTAGTCGTTAAAGTGACATCTTTGCTTTTTAACACCTTAAAGAGATCTTTTGCAGCAGATTTTCCCAAAGCAATGCATTGTTTGATTTCTTGACTGCTGCTTCCATGGGCCTTGTTTGTGAATCCAAGTAAATTGGAATTCTTGACAACTTCATTTTTTTCTCTGTTTCCAAGTAGTATACTCTGATTATACATAGCATAACTTTATTTTCCTTGGAGTTTAAAATTAGTTATTTTTTAAAAATTGCTTAGATTGCTACTTTTATGGATTCAATTGTGTTCCCCAAAAGATATGTTGAAGTCCTAAGCCCTGTACCTGGGAACATGACTATTTGGAAATAGGGTATTTGCAGTATTACCAGTTGGGTTAACGTGAGGTCATACCGGAGAAGACTGTGCTAATCCCATCTGAGTGGTGTCTTAGAGGAGAACAGACAGAACAGCCTTGTGATGACAGAGTCATGCGTCCCTCCAATCTCTGCTTCCATTGTCACATGGCATTCTCTCTTTCCTCCCTTATAAAGATACCAGTCATCGGATGAGGGCCAGTCTAATGACCTTATCTTAACTTGATTACTGCATTTGCAAAGACTTTCCAAATAAGGTCACATTCACAGGTACCAGGGATCAAGGCTTCAACTGTCTTTTGGGGGGTCACAATTCAACCCATAACACTTCCTTTTTTTGTTTTGCTGAAGAAAGAAATGTCATGTAGAAGGTAACTTTTTTTTTTTTGAGTTTGTGTATACCTGAGAATGTTCTTTTCCTAACCTCATGCTTAACTAATTGATAGTTTGCTAGGTATAGATTGCTAGGCTGAAAATAACCTTTCCCTCAAACCTTGACATTTCTCAACTATCCACTAGAAACTAGTGTTGCTATAAGAATTTTAATGTCTTTCTTTTCATGTGGCTTGCCTATGACTTGTTTTCTTTCTGCAAACTTCTAGGATTGTCTCTTTACCCATGCCATTTAATTTCATGAAGATTTATGTCTTGGTTTTCCAATGTGCTAAGCACTTGGTACCCACTAATTTGTGCATGTTAGAAGAGGGATTCTCCCATGGACCCTGAACATCCCTGCACATTTTTGCTGAGTGTGTCAAATTGCAAGGCTCACTTGTCCTTTGAGTCATTTTATAGCTAGTCACAGGCAATGGAGTAGGTCAAAATGAGTGCAACCAAACTACCATGCTACTGTTTACTTCCCAGGGAAGGGGAACTGGCTTTTGTTTACTATTCGCTGAGCTTTATTTTGCCCTGGGTTCTTCAGCTATGTTACAAACCCACTTCATGCATAGCTGTCATCTGGGTGCACTGAGTCACTGTTGGACCTGGGGGCAAGGGAATTGGTGTTACCATGCTCAGGCCCTTGCTCTTAGCTGTGCTGTGAGCAATAAACTGCTTTGCTCTGATGCACTGAGTCTTGTCTACTGTCGGCCCTAATGGAGATTGGGATTCTTCCCTGATAAAAGTACCACAGTGGGCATGGGGTTGTGATATATAATGACTTAAAAAAAAAAAAAAGGCAAGAACCCTTTGGATTAGTGGGTATGAAGAAGTTTCCTAGGAGCTCTTGCCCAAGGGTGGGGCCAGGGGTGGGGGGGTGGTGATGGTGGTGGAATAAGTGATTCCTCACTGTCCTACCTGTTAGTTAACATGAATTGAGTCAATGGAGAGAGGCTAAGCAGTGAGAGGTAGAATTGAAACAAGCTGCCTAAACGGTGCCATGTTAGCTGCTTGCTGTCCTACAGAATGAGGGGACTAGGAAAGCACTCCAGGCCCCCATCAGAGAAAAGCACAACCACGCCCTGTTTTGACAACTAGGACCATCCCTGGAGGGGAATATGCCCTGGACAGTACCATGATGTAGACATATAATGAGAGGGAGAGGAGGGAAATAGGGGACTGCTTTGACAAAAATGCTGGGAAGCTGTTAGAGACTTCACTAGTGTGTCTGTGTGAGAAGCAGACAAGAGAGGTTATGCTTTTACCATTCCTGAAGCCAACTCTTCAAAGATTAGACTGGACTATAAGACATAAATTGATACTCATGAATGTGCTTCTTAGTTCAAGTAGATACATGAGACTAATTGGGTAGCTCCTGTCCGGAGGTGAGATGAGAAGGCAGAAAGGGACAAGAGCTGGTTGAATGGATGTGGGAAATCTGGGGTGGGAATGTGGAGTGTGCTGCCACATTATAGAGAGAGCAACTAGGATCACGTAACGATATGTGTAATTTTTGTATGAGAAACTAACTTGAGCTATAAACTTTAACCTAAAGCACAATTAAAAAAAAAATAATATATATATATATATGCTTTTAGAGGATGAACGGCAGCAATGAGGTAGCCTCACGCTAAACCCATGGTTTCAAGCCACTATGCATACTATTCATTTGGAACAGAATCATGCCCAACAAAGCATGCTACTTTGGTTGCTTTATTTATTTTTAATGTGCTTTAGATGAAGGTTTACAGAGCAAATTAGCTTCTCATATTGTTTTGTGACATTGATTGCCAATCCCACGATGTGCCAATACTCTTCCCTTCTCAACCTTGGGTTCCCTATTACCAGCTTTTCTGTCCACTCCTGACTTCTTGTCTTTACCCCTGGGCTGGTGTGCCCATTTAGTCTCATTTTGTTTTATGGGCCTGTCTAATCTTTGGCTGAAGAGTGAATCTCAGGAGTGACTTTAGTACTGAGTTAAAAATGTGTTCAGGGGCCATACTCTCGGGGTTTCTGCAGTCAGACCAGTAAGTCAGGTCTTTTTTTGTGTGTGTGAGTTAGAATTTTGTTTTACGCTTTTCTCCATTTCTGTCTGGGACCCTTTATTGTGATCCCTATCAAAGCAGTCCGTGGTAGTAACTGGGCACCATCTCATCGTGATTGACTCAGTGTGGTGGAGGGTGTGGTAGTTGTGGTCTGTTAGTCCTTTGGACTTATCTCTCCCTTCTGTCTTTGGTTTTCTTCCTTCTCCCTTGCTCCAGACAGGGTGACATCAGTGGAGTATCTTAGATGGCCACCCACAAGCTTTTAAGACCCTAGACGCTACTCACCAAAGTAGGATGTAGAACGTTTTCTTTATAAACTATGTTAAAAGGTGCTAGTTTGGATTGTTATTTCAATGACTACATTATGGCCAACTTCCAGTGACTTCCCAGAGGTGGACAATATCTTATGGAATACCATGGAGGAAGCCTGAGGGCTGTAACTGCTCCAGAATGGTTATATAATGGACAGAATGACGAACACAATGGTGAACCCCTCCCTCAGAAGGTGATGTTTTTGAAATCTACTTCCCCATTGTGGAGGACTCCACTAAATTTATTGTTAGTACCTAGAGGCTGTGTGTAGGAGGCAGTGACGGTTTTGGAAAGCCCAACTGGTTTCATTTTAGTGTGGCAGTTAGATGACAGGGGGAAGGTGACTTTAACTTGTTGCTTCTACTACCATCTGATTTCAGTGGTTGGATATGACAGATCACAGACCATGAGGATAATGATCAATTGGCAGAATTTGTGAACTCTAGGTCACCCCTATGATGGCCCCCTTGGGCAGCGGTAAGAGATGTCAGACTGTTATAAGTTCTACCTTTGTGCTTTAGCTCCAGTGACCCCTGACCCATCCAGACAAAAGGTCTGGGTGCAGGTGGGGATGGGTGGGTGAAGGGAGAAATAGTGGCTACTGAATTAGGATAAACAGAGTATGTGGCCATGGAGAGAGAGCAGCAACTCTGGCACCCAAACCTTAGACCCTGGGACGTCTGGGATAGAGGGAATGAGTGATACTTTTTTGTACCCTAAATTCAGCACTTCAGTCTGCCAGAACAATCACAGGGACTGCCTGTGTTGGGCAGAAGGTTTCACTGGCAATCTGACCTGTGGCTTTGAAAACAAAAACTCATGTGTGCTGACTCATCCTGAACTATTCTCTTGTGCATGACGTCATCAATGGCATATCCTGAACATGTATTCCCCTCGTACGTGAATAAACACACAGAGTACAAATTGGTTTCAGTCTGATATAGATTGTTGCTTCTGAGGCCTGAGTGGCCTTGGGTTATGCCATGTATGGCTATCAAAGCTGTAACTACTTGATGACAGTGCCCAAATCAATTTGTTGATTTGTTAACAACAAATCCTGACATGGAGTCACCTGGCTACTTTGGGTTATATAGTATGTGGGGGATAATGGGGTACAGAATGTTGTTCTACTGGGGATGGAGCTTGCTTTTTGGCCCATGTATTACCCTTGGTAGGAGCCCTGGTAGTGTAACGGATAAGTGCTTGGGTGCTAACCAAAACGTCAGCTGTTCAAACCCCCCAGTGACTTGGCAGGAGAAAAGATCTCGTGATCTGCTCCCATTAAGATTTACAGCCTAGGAAACCCTATGGAGCAGTTCTACCCTGTCCTATAGGGTCCCTGAGTCGGAATCAACTCAAGGGCACACAGCAACATTGCCTTCTTGTAATTATTGGCAGTGACCATGGACCGTGTTCCCTTGTTGGAACCCAGGTCAAGAGGGTACCTGGGGATACCACTGACTTCCAGTTCTATACAGTAGTATGAGTCCTGTGCTCTGGCAACAGAGCCTACACCTTAGAGACAGAAACCTGTCCTTAACTTTAGATAATGTAGTCCTAGAAGATCAGCAGATCAATCTAAACTCCTTTGGTTGTAATAAATAATACCCTGGCCTTAGATTACATCCTGAGAGGAGTATGTATGGTCATCAACATCTGTAGTGTTTGGAGTAATACCACTGGTCAGATGGAGCAATCCATACATGCCTTAAGAAAGGAAGCTAAATGGCTCTCTGAAATATGAATTTGGCTTCTACCTTTGTGCATCTAATTCAAGTTGCCAGTAGGGTGGCATATTCATGAGCAAGTTTGAGTTTGGCCAAGAGCCTATAGGGCCAAGAGGTGGACTACAGGGCAAGGCAGTCTACTGTGATCTCTGAGTGTCCCCAGGGCTTGTTGAGTGTGCCAAACTGCAGCATCATTCTCTGACCCTAAGCAATTTTTGTAGTTACTTAGGCAATTAAGTAGGCCAAGGTGAGCTCACTTCGACTGTGTTGGAGCTGCTTACTCCCTGGCGGAGGGATAGTGGTTTGTTTACTGCTTGCTACATTACAGGTGTTGAGACTCAGGCGTTCTGCAGGCACTGAAGTTGCTAAGTCCGTCACCACTATTCCAACTGTCCATTTTTTTATTTGCCAAATCTCATGTCCACTGTCTCTCCCTTGTTCAACTTCATTTAAGAGGACTTTGGAAAGTGGTGGCCATGAAAATGTGCCACCCTGATCTGCTGCAAAATTGTCTGAAAGTCCTAGCTACCGGCCTTCTGGATTCACACTGGAGGCCATGCTTCCCACAGCTGCTCCCAACCGATGATACAGACCTATTCCTGTGGGAAACAGGATTTCTCCAATTGGTGACTTTGAAGACTACCCTTTGGCCTGGCCAAAACTTTCTTGGAATTGTGCTGCATGCAGTCCAAGAGTCTCCCTGCCCAATTTTCCTTCCTTCCTTCTTTCTCACTCTTATGGTTCTCCTTTCCTTCTTTGGCTCCCTCTTTTATCCTTCACAGGCATCTCCTCCAATAAATCTCCTGCATGCTGACTTCATCTTGGTGTTTACTTGTCAGAAGATCTGAACTCACACAGGGAGGAACAGGAGATAAAAACAAGTGTTGTCTTCCACGTTCAACAAGACATTTTCTCCATGATCATTTATTCTTGGCCTGGTATTAAGGTTTGTGACCATGTCTGTATTCTCTTCCATCATAATTCTGTTGACAGTAAGACTCATTGACTCATTTGGTTGCCCCAGAGAACTGTAGGCTTTAGTGTCTTAAGCTCAGCAATTAAGTCGAACATTCTTGTTCCTTGAAAATTAACCAAACTACCAATACATGGTAGGTTAGATCATGAGGAAGAACTTGGTCATAAGGATAGTTTACCTGGAAGGTACTACACTGTATGTGGGTATCTCTATTGTAATGTTTCTCAAAACTTTTGATCAAGGATCCCTAAAATGGAGGGAAATAAACACTTCATGCAGGAAGTATAGCCCAAAGTGGCCTGCAAAATTTTATTTTTTTTTAAATACCATGCAAATTTTGCATGCTACTTCTTGGTGTATTTAGTATCATCACTTAGAATTAATTAAAATTGGCCTTCCAAGATGTCCCATGTTTATTGTTGTTATGGATTGAATTGTGGAGAGGGGAGAGAGAGAGAGAGAGAGCTTTGCCACACATCCATTTATATATTGGATGTAGGCCACACCCCCAAGGAAACTCCCCTTCCAACTGACTGGCTGCTCACAACAGATCACAAAATGGAGGATGATATATAGTGTCTGCCAAACCACTGAGGATCATGGTCTAGCCAAGTTGACACACAACCTTAACCATCCAATCGTGGCACATTATAAATGTTTTGGAGTATGAGTACTCCATTTCGAGAGACAAGCTACATCAAAACATACTGAAGTAAATGTGTGAACATTTGATTCCTATGCCAAATGTCATAATATTCTAACATCATAACTACAAATTAAAAAGAACATGGGCTTTGAATCCTGATTCTACCACCTACAGCCTATGTCACCTTGGAAAGGTCATTAATCTGAGCCTTAGCTTCTTCATTTGTAAAATAGGAACCAATTTTAGAACTCTCTCAGGAATACAGAGAATTAAATAAAATGTATGCAAACACCTGGCTCATAGGATGGGTGCTTCCTCTCCTCTCTCCCTCTCAAATATTTTGGGGACTAAAGAATATTGCTTCCACATCTAGTGTGGAGTGAGGTAAAAGACACCATAAGCAACAAAAACTGGTTTAACCATCTCTAAATAAGTGTGATCTTATAATTGTAAAATTAAATCTTAAATGTAATAACTAAAGCTTCAAAGAAACCACTTGTTTTCTTTGTATTAATAATAGTTTTGGCCACACATTTCAAAAATATATTTTTATTATGAAATATCTGATATGCATAAATATGTACTATAGATAGAAGTAATGAAGCATAATAAGAAAACTTAGGATGCCAACACCAAGTCTGAGACATTGAACATTACTATAATAATTAAAGTCATCCCCATGCTTTTCCTTCAATCCTGTTCCTTCCCAGAGGTACCTACTCTCCTAAAAGCTTTTAAATCACCCCCTTGCTTTCCTCTACAGAATTATCATATAGGTACATGTCCAGATTGCCATGTTTTCCCAAGCTTATTACAGTGGCATTAAGCTATATTTTTTTCTCCTATGACTTTTCAATCAACATTGTTTCTAGAATTCATCCATATTGATGTATGCAACTAGCTGATCTTCACTACTGCATTGTATTTCAGCGTATGAATATATCATTTTATTTATCCACGCTTTTGTAGATGGACATTCAGATTGTTTTTAGTTTACTTTTTATCAACCAACCGTCCATGAACATTTTTGTATGTGCCTTCAGATTCATGGTTCTAGGTTTCTAGGTCTCTCTAGGAGTGGAATTGCTGAATCAGAGGATGCAGCCACCTTCACATTTACAAGATAATGCTAAATTGTTTTCCATTGCTCCACCATGCTTGCCAACACTCGGTATTGTCAACTTTATCAATCTGATGACGGTCAAAATAGAATCTCATTATAGTGTTAATTTACATTTTCTAAATTACCAAATTTCTAATTACTAAATAACCCGCAGGTTGAATACTGGAGTGATCTTCAAAATATTTAGTAACTAGCCATAGCAGAGGTGAAGAAATCATACGATGTATTGCATTGGGCAAATGTGCTGCAAAAGACCTCTCTGAAGTGTTGAAAAGCAAAGATTTCACTTCGAGGACTAAGGTGCGCTTGACTCACGCCGTGGTGTTTTCACTCACCTCATATGCATGTGAAAGCTGGACAATGAATAAGGAAAACTGAAGAAGAATTGATGCCTTTGAATTAAGGTGTTGGTGAAGAATATTGAATATACCATGGACTGCCAGAAGAATGAACAAGTCTATCTTGGAAGATGTATAGCCAGAATGCTCCTTAGAAGCAAGCAAGGATGACATATTATCACGGGGGACCAATCCCTGGAAGACATCATGCTTGTTAAAATAGAGAGAGGGTCAGCAAAAAAGAGAAAGACTCTCAATGAGATGGACTGACACCGTGGTTTCAACAATGGCCTCAAACAGCAACAACTATGAGAATGGCGCAGGACTGGGCAGTGTTTCATTCTGTTGTACATAGGGTTCCTGATTTGGAACCGACTCAAGGGCACCAAACAACAAGCCATAGCTGGTGTGGGAGGACCCCTGTTATTCCAAGTGTTAAACCTTTAAAATTCTGGATCTCGGGGAGATTTGGGATCTAAGGCCCAGGCTGTCAGGGTGGCATTTGGGGGCCTCATGGTAGTGACTTTCATCCAGTGTACATAGTGCTTAAGAACTGGTATAGCCATGTCAGTGGAAGATTAGCTCCAGGTGAATGCTTTTCATGTTCAAGTGCCATTTTTGTTTCTTCTTCAGTGTAATGTCTAGTCCTCTCTTTTGCCAGTTTTTCTACTGGATTGTCTTTATTGATTCACAGTTCATTATATAGCCTGGTTACTACTAATCCTTTATCACTAAATGGGAAATGCCAGCCATATCCCAGTCTGTGTAGAAGGTCTCAATGTAGTAGAATTTATCACGTGTTCCCTTTATAGATAGTCCTTTTTTGCCTTGTGTTTAAATATCTGACAGGGCAGGCCTTCACCCTGTTTTCCTTTTTTAAGAATATCATGGCTATTCTTGGCCTATTAGCTTCCATATAGATTTTAGAATCAGCTTGTTAGGGTAATATGAAGAACTCTTTTGAGATTTTGCTCACATTTGTATTTAACCAATGAGATCAACTTGGGGAGAACTAACAGGACACTGGATCTTCCTATCCATGCATATGGTTTTGTACAGACCTTCCTTAATGTCTTTGATTAAATATTGTAATTTTCTCCACAAAGGTACTGCACATTTTTTGTTAGACCTATTCCCAATTTCTTTTACACTTCTCTTGCTATTATAAGCTGTATCTTTAAAAAAAAAAAAAGTTTTTAAATTCTTTAGTGCTAGTGTCATATGCATTTTAGAAAGTGAAGACAGTCATTACTATGAAATGTTTTTAAAGCATGTTTAATTTAAAAAATTATGAGCATGATCATATTAAACTATATTATACAATCTATGCCAAAGTTTAACTTAAATATATATAACTGATAAAAACTGGATGTGATTTCAAACCAGCAGAAAACACCAGAAAGTTTGTGCTTTAGGGCCAGTCAAGAGACTAGGTGTGAATCCCAGCTTGGCTGGCAGCTCAGGATGCACTTTACTCCACCATTGCTAAATCTTTCAGGCTGTGGCTTTTTTGCCTCTTGGCCTTATAGCCTGGACGCAGGAACTCTATTTTTCTCTTCTTTGCTTCACTTTTATTTTTATGCCTCTTCAGTTTTTTCTTGGCAGCAATATCAGGATTAGTGACAAACTTGAGAAAGAAGAGAAATTTTATATTACTTTTTAAATGTTCAATCAATAAAATCAAATGCAGAAATGTGCCATTTTATTTACTTTTAAATCATGAATACAATACATGCCCGTTAAAGAAAATCTGGAGCCCAGGAAAAAGCCCCAGCTATAAGTTCCTACTTGGAAACCTTGGTGGTGTAGTGGTTAAGAGATATGGCTGCTAACCAAAAGGTTGGCAGTTTGAATCTACCAGGTGCTCCTTGGAAACCCTATGGAGTGGTTCTACTCTGTCCTATAGGGTCGCTATGAGTCGGAATCGACTTGATGGCTACAGGTTTGGCTTTTTTGGTTTTCTCAAACCTAACCAACCAATCCCTCTTTCATCCCTGTGTGCACTGCACGCACACATGCGTACGCGCGCACGCGCACACACAGAGTTAAAAATATCTATTAAGCCTGGTGAACACACCACATTTTCAA